>NC_086102.1:14217166-14881610 GCF_963921235.1 Mobula hypostoma
ACAACCAACACATTATGAAGCTAAGCACAAGCTAAGGAAGTGAAGGAATCACCACTCGGGCCATTAATTCTGAAGCACTGTGACTCTTCCCGTGTACAACATTCTGATGTGCCACCCCCTTTAAAACTTTTAGCCTGGTGGTTGTGTCAATGAATGATCAACCCTGCCTCCCACAGATTGAGACAAAAGTTCTGACCCTGTCACAGCAGCTGGGTCATTTAAATTCTGCAAATAGTTCACTCCAGCCTCTGGAATAATGTTTTGTGTCAATAACACTGATTGTGCAACCTTGTGTGCAGCCATTAACATCTGATGGTTCATTGACGTCCACCAGGAAATAAAATCTGCCTTCCTCCCAGCTCTAGTCTTTCTGTGATTTAAGACCAGAAACCGATGTAGTTTGATTTGTAACAACACTCCAAAATGCACAGCAGGCTGTTCAGTTCGAGGGTAATTAGAGATGGACATTATGTTTTGGCCTTGCTAGTGATACCCACGTCCAGTGAATGGATGAAAATAAAACACTGTTCAGTCTCCCTCTGTTGAATTTTAACCATCTAATGTCTTTTTCTTCAAGCACAATTGAGCAAATTACATTGGATTTGTTTCCAAATATCTGGATCAAGGTTTAAAACTTCAAAGCTCAATGTAAATTTATTAACAAAGTAGTGTATGTCACCATATACTACACTGAGATTCACTTTCTTGCAGGAATTCATAGTAGAACAAAGAAACAGAACAGAATAAATAAAAAACTACAAAGACTACAAAAACAACTATTGTACAAAAGAAGACAAACTGTGCAATAAAAAAATATAAATAATACTGAGAACATGAGTTGTAGAGTCATTGAAAATCAGAAAAAATAGCAACAGTACAAGACAGCGCAGTACCGCGGCAGCCATCTTAGATATAGATATGGATTGTCATGGTCACTGTCATTGGCCTTATCCAAGACGGTGATGAGTCTGCATACAGATGGGTGGTGGAACGGCTGGCCCTCTAGTATGGTCAGAACAATATGGAGCTAAATACGCTCTAGACTGTGGAGATGACAGTGGACTTCAGGAGGAGCCCCCCAATACTCCCCCCACTCACTATACTCAACAGTATTGTGTCTGCTGTGGAGACCTTCAGGTTTCTGGGTGTCACAATCTCCCAGGGCCTGAAGTGGACACCCAATGCGGACACTCTTATTGAAAAGGCTCAGCAGAGGTTGTATTTCCTACGTCAACTCAGGAAGTACAACCTGCCTCAGGAGCTGCTGATTCAATTCTATTCGGGAATAATCCAATCTGTTCTCTGTTCGTCCATCACTGTCTGGTTTGGATCAGCTACCGAACAAGACAAGAATAGACTCCAAAGAACCGTCAGGGCTGCGGAAGGGATTATTGGTCCAGGACTTATATGCATCGGGAGTCAGGAAGCGAGCAAGCAGCATCATTGTAGACCCATCGCACCCTGGACATCACCTGTTCCAACTCCTTCCTTCTGGTAGGCGCTTTAGATCACTGTATGCCAGGACAAATAGATACAAGAACAGTTTCTTTCCGTATGCCATCAGTCTTATGAACACTTGAATTTTAGTCTATTATAAACCAAGTCCACCTGTACATACACAGGTACACCTCATTGTATATAGTCCACGATTATTTGCACTATTGTTTTGTTTGCTTTTTTAAAAAATTCTGTACAGTGAGTACTCAGGGAAACCGGCATCAAATTGCCTGTATGTGTCCACATACTTGGCGATAATAAAGGATTCTGATTCTGAAAGTGAGTCTGTGGGTTGTGGAGTCAGTTGAGCTCCAGTTGAGCTTCAGTTGAGCTGAGTGAAGTTATCCACACTGGTTCAGAAGCTTGAATAGTGTATAATAACTGTTTCTGAACCTGGTGGTGTGGAACCTGAGGCTCCTGTAACTCCTTCCTGATGGCAGCAGTGAGAGGAGAGCACAGACTGGATAGTGGGCTTTCTTGATGATGGATGCTGCTTTCTTGCGGCAGCTTCCTACCTGTGATAACCAGAATTATCACAACCTGCAGGCCTTTTGGCCCATTGCATCTGTGCTACCTGCCTGTTACAGCAATCCATCAGCCCAATGTCCTCACTCTCTGACAAATGCAGTTACAAAACACTGCAAGATTGTTACCAACTGCTACAGGAAGCAAGTTCCAGGTCACAGCTAATTTCAATCTAAGGCTCTATTTTTAATGTACTTATATTCTCTGCCAAAATATCTACATCGACATTCCTGGTTTTTGAACCATTCACTGAAGTTTAAAATAAATTTATTATCAAAGTACATATATGTCACCATATACTATCCTGAAATTGAATTTCTTGTGGGCATTTACAGTAAATATAAAGAAACACTTCAGAAACATTGAACAAAATGCACACATGATGGACATCAACTAATGTGCAAAAGACTCTGCAAATACAAAAGAGAAAAAAAAATGAATAAGCAATAAATGTTGAAAACATGAAATAAAGTGTCTTTGAAAGCAAGTCCATAGGATATGGGAACATTTCAGTGATTAAGTGAAGTTATCCCCTCTGGTTCAAGAGCCTGAAGGTTGAGGAGTAATATCTGTTCCTGAAACTGGTGATACGAGTCCTGAGGCTCCTGTGACTTCTTCCTGATGGCAGCAGTGAGAAGACAACATGACCTGGATGGTGGGGGTCCTTGATGATGGATGCTGCTTTCCTGCGACAATGCTCCATGTAGATGCGCTCAATGGTGGAAGTCAGATGAGAAAACTAAACCACTTTCAACACACTACACATTCTGGAAATCCAAAATATAACCCCCCAAAAATGCTGGAAACGCACAACAGATCAGGCAGCTTCTACGGAAAGAGTAACAGTACATAGTTCAGGATAGGAATCGTTTGCTACTTCTGTTGATGGGTTCTAGATATGAAATGTGACCTACTTCTCTTTGTAGAGATGCTCTAGATCCTCCACAGGTATGAATATACACGGGCTGACACTTCTGTAGCCACATAGGAGGGGATCAGAAGTTTTAAATTCCTAGGCATTACATATTGGATGGCTTGTACGTAGAGGTAATCATAAGACCATACGACATAGGAGCAGTGAATGGTCATATGAGCAGCTAGTGCATGTCACAAGATCTAGTTATGTGACCACTGATCCCAGACAATCTCTGAAGAGTATTGACAATGGCTGGGTCACCCATCTTCTAAAGACGGTGCCCAGAAGACAGCAATGGCAAACAGCTCCTGCTGAAAAATTTGCCAAAGACAATCATGGTCATGGACCATGATCACCCACAGTATGTCATATGACACGGCACATGATGATATTAACAATGATGACTCAGATTCAGGAGCTGTCATCAGACCTAGGACTTTCTGTCAATCAAACAGTAGCCTTTCCCCACTCAATGTCACAAGAAAGACTTCCAATTAAACTCTTCCCCTAAAACAAATTACTCAGCTCCCTTTCCCAATTGCTTTCACTGTACAACGATCTAGGTTCTCTGAGCTCTTTTTCATCCAGGCTCGCTGTGGAAAGCCCTTCATTTAATGACGTGACAAAAGCTTGTTTAAGCATTATTGCACTAAGTACCATTCTCACCTGGAGACAGAACAGTTTGTAGAAAGGATAATTTTGTGCTTTTTTTTTGAAACATTGAAACGATGAGTAAATATTTAAATAGCCCATGAAATATTAATGTCATTTTATTGTTTTTAATCGGCAGTTTATGAAAATTCTGATCCAAGCGTAACATTTCCTGGTAAATCATTTCTGTATTTATTATCGCTCAACCATGTTCAGCACTGTACACCTCACTGGCATTCTATTTCATTACGACCGCAGAGTTAAGAATGAGGAGAGGTGGAGGGGGAGGGTGAAGGGACTAGATGAATTATAAACCATTAGCAACAATTATTCCCAGTCAAGTGCTTCCTAATATTTAGCGCTTAATATCAGAAGCAAGCACTTAGGCATGGTGCTACCAAAATCTGTACAAAGAAAATTCCACCATTATGTAAAATGGACCAGACTTCCCACTATAATAGGCACACCAATGCCTTTGAATGGAAAGTCCTACAAAAGGTGGTGGAGTCGGTCCAGTACATCACGGGTAAAGCCTTCCGACCATTGAGCACATCTACATGAAACACTGTCGTAGATAAGCAGCATCCATCAGAGATCCTTAACATCCACACCATGCTCTTTTCCCACTGCTGCCATCTCAGGACTCACAGCACTGGGTTCAAGAACAGTTACTACCCCTCAACCATCAGGCTCTTGAGAAAAAAAGAGGATAAATACACACACCTATTGAGATGTTCTCACGCCAATGATCTCACTTTAAGGACTCTTTATCTATGATTTCATGCTCTTGTATTTGTTACTATTTATTTATATTTGCATTTGCACAGTTTGTTGTCTTCTGCACTCTACTTAATCCTTCATTGATTCTGTTATAGATACTATTCTATCGATTTGCTGAATATTCCAGCAGGAGAATGAACCTCAGGGTTGTATGTGGTGACATACATGTACTCTGATAATAAAATTTACTTTGACTTTGAGATCTTCTGCTGAGGCCAATCTTCCCTGGTTTCTGCCTTTGGGCTGATCCACTTCCTTTGCCGTGGCTGGAGGAGGCAGCTCAGTTCAGAGGCAGAGGCACTGTGGTCTTGCTGGCTCCCGGCTTATCAGCAGGGTCCAGCCCAACATTATAAGTTGTGCAATCATTCTGAGGGCAAGAGGCCATCCTTACCCTCACGTTGCATATGAGACCTGGCAAAGACCCATCCCTGATGTATCACCTGTCAAAACCGTCGCTGAAATCCAAGGAACACACACAAACGCAGGTCGGGCAGTATCTAAGGAAATGAATAAACAGTCGACATTCCTCTCCGTAGATGCTGCCTGAAATGTTGAGTTCCTCCGAGATTTGTGTGTGCTACTCTCATAATTGCAATCAAATGAACTCAGAATTATATTCAAAAAAATCTAATTTTAAAGATAAAAGACTAGCTTTATTCGTTACATGCACAACAAAACATGGAAACATACAGTGAAGTGCGTGTCATTGGCATCAACGACCAGCGTAATCTAAGGATGTGCCAGGGAACAGATACAAGTGTTGCTACGCTTCTGGTGCCAACAAAGCACGCCCAGAACTTACCAACCGGATTGATTTTAGAATGGACCAGTAGCACGATCACTCGAGTTGTCTATGATGTTCTCCTGAGGGGTTATTCCCTTCATGGAGAATGCCTGTGTGTGACTTTGTTTTCCATGGGGAGCCTGATGCATGGGCAGGACCATGTACTCCTTGACTGATCTAGGTCAGGGTCCAGTGGCATGAAATATAAAATGACTGGGGACCCTTCACTGCTGCGGCCTTCCTCCACCTTCACTGCTGTTGTCATGTGTCATCACCTTCTCCCAGCCCCATTGTTGCGGTCTAGGTTCAATCGCTCTTTGTCTGGGACCTCCCCCCTTTGACCTTACCGCTATGGGTGACCCTACCAGGAGCGAAGCTCCAGATAGCACTGCTCTTGGGATCTCAGGAACTCACAAGCCTCTCCAGCACGACACGGTAGGGATGCTCGGAAGAGTTAAGAATGTACACAGCAGGAAACCAAAGCACTCGGGAGGAACCCCACACAGTCATGGAAACTCCTTATAGACAACAGTGGGAATCGAACCCTGATCGCTGGCAATGTAAGATGTAATTGAACCCTGATCGCTGGCAATGTAAGATGTAATTGAACCCTGATCGCTGGCAATGTAAGATGTTTACATCTTCGCTACGTGTTCACTAGCCACTACGCTGCAGTGTTCCTTATGTTATCAGAAGACCTCACTTTTTCTAAAAATCTGTGATTAGAGATAATTAGAAAGAGTGGGCTTTACCTATAGGGAAAAAAATCAGGGTTGTGGGGGATTTCAGTCATTATGTTTGAATACAGCACCATTGATCACCTCCCACTCTTAATTTTTGTAGGTCCTTTGCTAAATTAAATGGTACTTAAAAAGCAAGCTAATGTCACAATGTCTGTGCTTCAATGCCAATTAGCACCTTGCAGGGTTGCTTAGGTGAAAAAAAAGCAACCTGATTGCATCACTGCCTGGCATCGAACACCAAGGAGCAGAAAAGGCTGCAGAAAGTGGTGGATATAACCCAGTCCATCACAGGCAAAGCCCTCCCCACCATTCAGTGTTTACTTATTTATTAAGACACAGTGCGGAATAGGCTCCTCTGGCCCTTTGATTATCGCCACCCAGCAATCCCCCAATTTAATCCTAGCCTAATCATGGGACTATTTACAATACCCAATTAACCTACCAACTGGTATGTCTTTGGACCGTGGAAGGAAACGAGCACCCAGAGGAAATGCACGTGGTCATGGGGAGAAAGTACACACTCCCATGGCAGCGGTGGGAAATAAGCCTGGATCACTAGTACTGTAAAGCACCATGTTGACCATTACGTTACCGTGCTGGCCCATTTACACAGATCGCTACCACAAGAAAGCAGCATCCATCATCAAAAATCCCATCATGCAGGCCATGCTGTCTTCTCGTTACTACTATTGGGCAGGAGGTAGAGAAGTCTTAGGTCCCATACCATCAGGTTCAGGAACAGTTATTACCCTACAAACAATAGGCTTCTGGATAACTTTATTGACCACAACTTTGAATCAATTCTATGAGCTATTTATTCACTTTCAAGGACTCTTTTCAACTCATGTTCTCGGTATTATTATGCTTTTTTTTGCTCAGTTTGTCTTCTTTTTCACCCTGGCTATTTGTCATTCTTTGTGTAGGTTGTTTTTGCTTGTAGATTCTATTGCATTTCTTTATATTTCCTGTAAATACCTACAGGAAAATTAATCTCAGGGTAGTATTGCCACGCCACCAGCAAGCCCCGATAAAACCGATTAACCCTAACCTAATCACGGGGCAATTTACAATAATGTGCCTACCTGGTACATCTTTGGACTGTGGGAATAAACAGAAGGACCTGGAGAAAAGTCATGTATTCCATGTACAGACTTCTTGCAGAAGGGCACTGAAATTGAACTCCAAACTCTGGAATGCCTCAGGCAATAAGAACGTCACACTAACTGCTATACTACTATGGCGCCCAATATGTTACCGTATGAATATGGTATCTTACAGTTCTTTTCTTTGTTCTGGCTCTGTTGTTGCTTTGTAATGCATTGCTCTACCATTGCATTTGTTGCTCTACAATGCAGGCATGAAGAACGCAGGCAGTAGGCAAGAAGCATTCCTTGGAATGAGGGCAAAAAAAGGGAGCAGAGGGCAGCATGTGACGGATGGACCACTGCTTCTCCAACAGTTTGTCCGGAATGAAACAGGGATTGAAGGAGGCTGACCGAGATGCATTCTCATTATTTTTCAAACCAAGTCAAAACTTTCAGCGACACGGGTAGCGTAACGCTTTTACAGTGCTAGCGACCTGGGTTCATTTCTGTCACTGTCTAGGTGGAGTTTGTACTATCTCTCCATGACTGTGTGGGTTTCCTCTGGGTGCTCTGGATTTCTCCCACCTTCCAAAGACATATGGGTTAGTAGATTAATTGGTCAGATGGGTGTACTTGGGTGGCACAGACTCACTGTTCTGGACAGGCCTGTTACCGTGCTCTTTCTCAAAACTCTAAACTAAAAAAAAATTGCTTTCCGTGAACTCTGTCACTGAATGATAACACTCGGAAGTACCAACTACGAAGCAACTCTCCTCCTGAACTCTTGAAAGAACAAGCAATTACTAATGAAAAAAAATTTTAACCTATTCCTTACATTGTTAAGTTAACAACATTGGATACCGTGCTGACATCTAAAAAACACTGAAACACTTCCACCACAATCATCTCCACCCATCTCTCAACCAAAATAAATGTCAAGGTGGCGATAATGAACACCGTTTTTCTGATACTTTAACAATACTGCTGTTTTTTTATACTTCTAACTTCAACTTAAAGTATATTTTAACAAATTGTGCCATACTACTGCTGCAAAACAACAAATTTCATGATGTACACTCAGTGGCCACTTTATTAGGTACCTTATGTACCTGATAAAATGGGCTGTGTGCATGGTCGTGGTCTTTTGCTGCTGTAGCCCACTCACTTCAAGTTTCGACGCACTGCGCTGTCTTCTGCACACCACTGTTGCAACGCAGAGTTATTTGAATTATTCTCACCTTCCTGTCAGCTTGAACCAATCTGGCCATTCTCCTCTCACTTCTCTCATTAACAAGATATTTTCACCCACAGAACTGCTGCTCATTTGTGTTTTGTTTTGTACCATTCTCTGTGAACTCTAGACACTGTTGTGTGTGAAAAACCCAGGAGAACAGTGGTTTCTGAGGCATTCAAACCACGTCTGGCACCAGCAATCATTCCACAGTGAAAGTCACTTTGATCACATTTCTCCCCCATTCTGATGTTAGGTCTGGTGAAAAACTGAACCTCTTCATCAGGTCTACATGCTTTTATGAATAGAGGTGCAGCCAAATGATTGGAAAATTAGATTATTGCATTAATTAGCAGGTGTATAGGTGTGCCTAATTAAATGGCCACTGAGTGCATGTCAATGATAGTAAACCTAATTATGATTCTGATGAGCAGAACCCGTCATCTCCCTTCCTATGCCCGATAGTGACACATAGAGATTAAGCAAATCTTGTGTAGTGCCAAGTTACGATTTCAAGTAAAGTTATAGCTATACCATGGACTAAGAATGATTAAACTGAGCTGATATTAAACAGACACTATTTTCATTATATTAAAAAGCTGTTTGAATGATTAACTAATAAAAAATTGTGCCAGCTGTGAGCGCGGGTAACTTCACGCACCTCAATACGGAACAGACTCCACAACTTACGAACTCACATTCAAGGACTCTACAACTCACGTTCGCATCATATATGTATTGCTTATTTATTTTTACTTGTACAGTTTGTCTTTTTGTGCACTTTGTTTGTTTGTCATTCTTTGTGTGTAGTTTTTCATGATTCTATTGTACTTTGTTCTATTGTTAATGCCTGCAAGAAGTGAATCTCAGGGTAGTATCTGGTGACATATATGTATTTTGATAATAAGTTTACTTTGAACTTTCAGAGGCAGACAGTGTGGTGGGAAAGTAGAGATGATATATTTGTTTGTTCTGATATCATCAGCAGAAATGGCCACTATCACCAGCAACTTTGATGTGTGTGGCTTGAATTTCCAGCATCTGCAGATTTCCTCGTGTTTGCATTTACTACCATCAGCATTTAGCCTGTCTATATAATACATCCATATCAATTTATGGACACTAAAAAGGATGAAATTCATTTATTCAGTTTACAGGGCCTCTCCAGGCTAATAATTATTATGTGTCCCTAAATGTCCTGAGGGGTTGATTACCCATGTTCTTCAACACTGATTCAATAGCATTTGTCAAACACACACACATATAGGAGCTCACACACATACAGGCACACACAAGCATCGCCATCCCTCACTGCAGATCAGTGCAGTACCACTTTTGGAACTGCCATCAGTACGCTGAACATCTGGATTTAATAATCTTCTCCACAAAATCGTGTATTGTATTACCGAGAAATCTATTTATTCCTTCAAGGAGCAGGCTCTGGCAGGATGAAGTCATGCATTTTTAATGGAGATGGTGCAAAGCGAGAGAGGCCCTGATCAAACTGTGACAAGCAGTGAATGGATTTACAACCAGGCTTCTTCACATACACACTGCACTGTTCATCCAAGACAGTGTCATCTATACTCATTAACAGCAGAAGCTATGGCATGGAATAAAAATAGCACAGGATTGAGAAATATTTAATTAGAAAATATAGATGTTTAATATCAATAGGAGATATGGCATGCTTTTTAAAAGGATGAACAGGACTGTTTCCCTCTCTCACCTAACCATCAACACTCTCTGGTGCTCCTCTTCCTTCCCTTTCTTCCATGGCCTTCTATCCTCTCCTGTAAGATTCCCCCTTCTCCTGCCTCTTTTCTTTTTCACCAATCATTTCCCGGCTCTTTACTTCACCCCTCTCCCTGTCCCCGTTTCACCCATCACCTACCACCTTGTACTTCTTCCAACCCTGCCCCTCACCTTCTTAATCTGACTTCTCCCCTCCTTTCCAGTCCTGAAGAGGGTCTTGGTCCAAAGCATCAGCTGTTTTCTCTTTTCAATAGATACTGCCTGGTCTGCTACTTTGGACCACATACTATTAGGATAACACCATAAAGTGCATGAGGGAGCCAAGTGATCTTGTGCTTCAAATTCACAAGGTAATAAATCCAACTTGCATGAGCAATCATACTTAAATATCACAAGGAGTTTAAAGCTGCATTGCACTGATCAAGAGCAGATGATGGCCAGGTGGTACGGTAGGACCACTTTTGCAGTATAGGTGACTTGGGTTCGATTCCCTCTGCTGCCTGTAAGGAGGTTGTACGTTTGTCCCATGGGTTTCCTCCGAGTACCCCAGTTTTCTCCCAGTCTGTTTGGTGGATTAATTGGTCATTGTAAATTGCCCCCTGATTAGGCTGGGGTTAAATCGGGGATTGCTTGTCACCATGGCATGAAGGCACGGAAGGCCCTATTCCACACTGTATCTCAACAAATTTTGAAAAATAAGCAAACTAAATGGAATGGAATGGGAAAGAAGGAGAGTGTTAAATGGCAACATGGTACCAAGCAGATCTGGAATTACCTGGGGGAAATTAAAGTGAATGTTTCAAGCTGACAACTTTTTGTCAGAAGGGAATTATTGAAATTGACTGAATAGAAAAGTCAGCTAGACAATGATTGTGGTCACTGAAAATGAGAGCGAGAATGTCAGTGACAGATTTGAAAGAAAAATTAAAATGCAAAAATATTAGACAGGTGAAGCAAGACAGAGAAATGAAATGACTACAATAGAAGAGAAGCATTCTACTGTATAAGATAATCAATATTTCATTTTAATTAAATGCTTCTCACAGCAAGTCATAACATTCAATTGTGTGAGGTTATTCCTGATCGGTGGCTTATCTCTGACACTGACTTCATGCCAGCTATCACATACTCATCTTGACAAACGCAAAATTCACACAAAGATAAAGAACAAAGGCACAGTGAAAATGGGGAAAATAAAAAATTAAAAGCCTGAGACAAAATCAAATAGATGGACCAAGCAATCATCTCCCATTGAGGAAAGGAGTCTCTCTAATCAATCATTTCCACAGCAGCAAGAAAATAATGACTCAGATTGAAATGGTTTACGGCACAATTACCACCTGACGATTACCATTATGTTTGTCCTCAGGTGTTGCAGTAAATAACAGAAGACCATACCGCTTCTGGAAGTTTATTACACCTCGTTTGTTGCAATAATAAGAATGATTCTTCACTTCTTTACAGCATGTGAAAGCAATTTTTTTTTACTGATAAGTTGCCTGTGAACATTTGAAACTAAAACTGCTGCATGCAACTTTTAAAGTTCAAAGTAAATTTATTATCAAGATTCATATGTATCACCATATACAACCTTGAGATCATTTTCTTGCAAGCATACTCAGTAAATCTATAGAATAATGACCATAATAGAATCAATGAAAGACCCCACAACCAGAGTGCAGAAGACAACAAACCGCAAATACAAAAAGAAATAATAATAATAAATAAATTATCAATAAATAGTGAGAACATGAGATAAAGATTCCTTGGAAGTGAGTCCTTTGCTTGTGTGAACTTTTCAATGATGGGGTAAGTGAAGTTACCCTCTCTGGGTCGAGAGCCTGATGATTGAGGAATACTAATTGTTTCTGAACCTGGTAGAGTGAGTCCTGAAGATCCTGTATGTTCTTCCTGATGAAGGAGAGCATGACCTGGGTGGTGAGGGGTCCCCGGTGACGTGTTTTGCCTTTCTGCGACAGCGTTTCAAATAGATTGCTCAATAGAGGGGAAGGCTTTACCCGTGATGGTTTGAGCCATATCCAGTACATTTTGTAGGATTTCCCATTCAAGAGCATTGGCGTTTCCGTACTAGGCTGTAATGCAACCAGTCAGTAGATTCTCCACCATAGATCAACGGAAGCTTGTCAAAGTTTTAGATGTCATGCTGAACTTCCGCAAACTCCTAAGAAAGTATTGATGCCTTGTACACAATTCAAGGTATGTGTATGCATTTGCTTTTGTGCATGTGGCCAATTATGCACCAAGGAAGTCATTTCCATGTGATATGCTCTACATTTCAAGCTCTCTTGCAAAACCTATCCCAGCTGCATCGATAAACACAAGAGATTCTGCAGATGCTGGAAATCCAGAGTAATGCATACAAGATGCTGGAGGAGCTCAGCAGGTCAGGCAGCTTCTATGGAAAAGAGTCGATGTTTCGGGCTGAGACCCCTCATCCAGCATTTTGTGCATAGAGTCGCATCTAAATCCGTACAAGCCTCTACGAGGCGCAGCAGTAGCAGGTGTACTTTTCAAAAGTAATCTTTATTCATAATAAAAAATATATGCGGAAGGTTGTGTTGGACAAAGGCCAGCAGCACCATGAACATCCCAGTCACCCTGCCCATGAACTGTTTCTCTCAGTCCCATCAGGGAAGAGCTAGGTAAATACCATACCAGGACCACCAGACTCAAAAAGAGTTACGATAGACAAGCAGTAAGGCTGATCAACACCTCCACCTTCTAAAGCACCCCACTATTACTACTTTATCATTTCCTGTCAAGGTCACTTTATGAACAGACACTCCTGTGCCTAGTGTAATGTTATCGACATACAATCTCTGTATATAAGCTATATTATGCATTTATATTTATTATGTTCTTTTTATTGTGTTCTTTATCTTATTATGATTTTTGTGCCTACTCCCATCGACCTGCACCCAATCATAAAACTCCATAATCCTCCCATCAACGTGCTTATTCAATATTCTCTTCCATGTCAAAGTCAAACCCACATCCATCAAGCCTGAATGCAACTGTTCCACACTCTCACCACCCTTTGAAGAAATTCCCCCTCATGTTCCCCTTAAACATTTCACCTTTCACACTGAAATCATGATCTCTAGTTCTCTTCTCACATAACCTCAATGGAAAATACCTGCTTGCGTTTGCTCTATTATAGGCTTCATAAGTCTGTGTACCTTCATCAAATCTCCCCTCATTCTCCTAACCTTCAGAGAATAAAGTCTTGACCTATTCCACCTTTCCCTATAACCCAGGTCCTCAATTCCCCGCCAAGTCCTTATACATTTTCTCTGCACTCTTTCAAAGTTACTAATATCCTTCCTATAGGTAAGTGACCAGGACTGAACACAATACTTCAAAGTAGCAAACATGAGGAAATCTGCAGATGCTGGAATTTCAAGCAACACACATCAAAGTTGCTGGTGAACATAGCAGGCCAGGCAGCATCTCTAGGAAGAGGTACAGTCGACGTTTCGGGGCCGAGACCCTTCGTCAGGACTAACTGAAGGAAGAGCTAGTAAGAGATTTGAAAGTGGGAGGGGGAGGGGGAGATCCAAAATGATAGGAGAAGACAGGAGGGGGAGGGATGGAGCCAAGATCTGGACAGGTGATTGGCAAAAGGGATATGAGAGGATCATGGGACAGGAGGCCCAGGGAGAAAGAAAAGGGGGAGGGGGGAAAAACCTAGAGGATGGGCAAGGAGTCCCCCTCACTATATTTTTCTCCCTCTGTCCCCCTTAGCCCGAAATGTCGACTGTGCCTCTTCCTAGAGATGCTGCCTGGCCTGCTGTGTTCACCAGCAACTTTTATGTGTGTTACTTCAAAGTAGACCTCACCAACATCTTATACAACTTCCACATGACATCTCAACTCCTGTACTTTGATTTATGAAGGCCTGTCTGCCATAAGCTCGCTTTACGACCCTAACTACATGTGATAACAGTTTCAAGGAATTATGCCTCCATATTCCCAGATCTGTCTGTTCTACAGTACCCTTTAGTGTCCTACCACTTACTGTGTAAGTTCTACCCTGATTTGCCCTCCCAAAGTGCAACACCTCACTCTTCTCTGCTTTAAATTCCATCTGCCATTTTTCAGTCCACTTTTCTGGCTGGTCCAGATCTCACTGCAAACTTTGTTAATCTTCCTCACTGTCCACTACAACCCTCCAATCTTGGTGTCTTCCGCAAATTTGCTGATCCAGTTTACCATGTCATCAACCAAATTGTTAATTTGGATGCCAAACAAGAAAGGATCTAGCAGAGATCCATGTTGCACACCACCTATCACAAGCCTCCAGTCAGAGAGGCAACCATCTAATACCACTCTCTGGCTTCTCCCACAAAGCCAATATCTAATCCAATAGATCAAGTAGATAGCCAGAGGTTTAATCTCAGAGCAGAAACGGCTAAAATTAGGAGGGTAATTTTAAGGTGATTGGGGGAATATCAGAGTTACTTTTTTTTTGTACACAGAGAATATTTGGTGCAGGAAACAGCTGCCAGGGTGGTAGTAGAGGCAGATACATTAAGAGCATTTAAGAAACTCATAGATAGGCATGTGCAGAAAAAAAATGGAGGCCTATATTGGACAGAAGGGTTTGATTGATCTCAGAGTAGGTTAAATGGTTGGCACAACATCATGGACCAAAAACACAAAATAATCTGCAGATGCTGAGGTCAAAGCAACACCCACAACACGCTGGAGGAACTCAGCAGGTCAGGCAGCATCCGTGGAAACGATCAGTCAACGTTTCAGGCCGGAACCCTTCGTCAGGACTGTAGAGGGAAGGGCCAGTGGCCCTACAAAGAAGCTGGGGGGAGGGTGGGAAGGAGAAGGCTGGTTGGTTCCAGGTGAAAAACCAGTAAGGGGAAAGATAAAGGGGTGGGGGAAGGGAGGCAGGGAGGTGATAGGCAGGAAAGGTGAAGAAGGAATAGGGGAAAACGCAATGGGTAGTAGAAGGAGGCGGAACCATGAGGGAGGTGATAGGCAGCTGGGGGAGGGGATAGAGTGACATAGGGATAGAGGAAGGGAGGGGGAGGGAATTACCGGAAGTTGGAGAATTCTATGTTCGTACCAAATGGCTGGAGACTACCTAGACGGTATATGAGGTGTTGCTCCTCCAACCTGAGTTTAGCCTCATCATGGCAGTAGAGGAGGCCATGTATGGACATATCCGAATGGGAGTGGGAAGCAGAGTTGAAGTGGGTGGCTACTGGGAGATCCTGTCAGTTCAATGCCCTTTCATTGGAACCAAAAAAAAAAGTTAAAGATGGAGAAAGATGTGAAGATATGGTGAAAGGACGAAGGTTGGACAAAATAAGAAGGAAGATCTGCATCAGCAAAAGGACCGGAAGAGAAAAAGTGATGAAAGAAATGAAAGTGTCTTGCCAAATTGAATTTTAATGGTACAAGATTACATGAGTGTTAAGTCAGCAAAACGGTACAGCAGCTGGATGAAAGATAAGGTACTACTTCTTCAGCCTGGGTTCAACAGATGCTGAATGCTACCCGAAAGTCACACATGAAATGTGTTTCTCTGTTCTGCTTCATATTTTCAGCATCTACAATCCTTTGCTGTCAGGGAAATTTTCAGAGCATGAAATAACAGCTCTCAGTGTGACTCTAACCACCATAAAAAGTTATTTTGGTGCTCAGTTATATATAAAGTGCAGGATGGATGGACAGAGAACAGAGGATAGAATATAGACCAGTGGTTCACAACCTGGTGTACCTGGACCCTTTGCTTAATGGTATTCACCCATAACATAAAAAAAGTTTGGAAACCCCTGGTACAGAGGATAGGTGATTGACTGATATATGGATGACAGATAGATAGATAAGTAGGTAGAGTATTTCCAACAGTTAAGATGTCAGCAGTTTCTGGAAAAAAAAGTGGTTGTTTATAAAGAGTTAAATGTCAAGTGTAGGCAAATTATAGGAGGCAATACCTGCTGGTCCCAACCTTAAAATAAGTGGGAACACTACCATTCACCTTTGGTGACCAATTCTTCCCTGATCACCAGACTTGAGTGAGTCAATACGTGACAGGGTAATTTGTAGTTGTATCATTTCAGTTTATTCCAAGCTCTGTAGGAACACAGAACTATCGACATGTTGCTTACCACAGAAGCTAAAAAAACAGAACGTCATACCATTCACTGCCTGACCTGCTGAGTTCTACCAGCATTTTGTGTGTGTTGCTCTACATTTAAGATTTAAGGTACGGACACTATGGTCCAAGAGCAGATCAATGGGACTCAGCAGAATAAAAGCTTGGCATGGACTAGATGGACCAAAAGGGCCTGTTATTCTGCTGCATGATTCTAAAAGATGGTGCAACAGACCAATTGTAGAAAATACAGTTGCTAAGTTTGGAGAAGTGTGGAGGACGTAGTGGAAAGCATTAGCCATAGGGACAGGCTCACAAAGTGAACATGACATAAAGATAAGTTACACAAACATTATATTCCAGAGAATTGTATACAGCTATGCATTCAAAAGAACAGGAAGTTACAGTGCAGCTTAATAAAACTCTGGTTAGTTACGTCTGGAGAATTGTATTTGCTGCTGGTTGTCCTGTTATAGGAAGGATGTAGAGACTATGGAGAAAATCAAGGGAGAAGATGGCGGTGCGGCCTCTCCGGTGATGAATATCTGTTATCTGTCAAGTAGGGGACCGTGCACAATTCTGATTTGATGGAGACAAACGTGAGTGCATAGCGGAACATCTGGAAAACTTCTGAAATGACTGCTTTGCTACCGCTGCTACTGTGTGGTAACCGGAATCTCTGGAGCTGAAGGCCCCGAAATCCTCGGCTTTGCGTGTTTCAGCAGCTGGGGAGAGGTCGAAGGCGTTCGGCAGAGGATGGCGCTCAGGAGGCTGTATCGGAGAGGCTGGTCAGAAGCTCGAAGTTTTTGGACAGATGGACTCAGTGTTGGCTGCTTCCAAGGTATCGGCAAGTTGATGGTGCCTGGAGGTTTATGGCAGGGAGTGTCTCCCTTTTGCCGCCACTATCAGAGACTTGGGAGTCAATCGACTCGGGGACTTTGAGACTTTTTTTTTTAACTGTGCCTATGGACTGTTCTTCATCAAATTATGGTATTGCTTTGCACTGATGTAACTATATGTTATAATTATGTGGTTTTGTCAGTGTTAGTCTTTGGTCTGTCTTGTTTTCTGTGGTATCATGCCAGAGAAACATTGCATCATTTCTTAATGCATGTATGCATTTCTAAATGACAATAAAAGAGGACTGAGTGTTCTCATAATCTAAAAGCAGATGTTACCAGGATCCTGCCTGGATTAGAGGACATGTGCTAAAAAGGAGAGGTTGGGCAAACTTCACTTGTTTTCTCTGGAGCAGCAGAGTCTGAGGGGAGACCAAATCATATTAATCGATAGGTGCATTATATTTTAGAGATAGAGGGAAAGCAAGCGAAACAAAAATACATACTTAGTATGAACTTTCCTTATAGGTGCATCTGCAAATTTGTACAGGGTATTCCACATAATTATCTCTGGAAATGCATTATTACAAAAGGTTCACAATGCAATATTATTTTAAGTTAAATTGGGTTTGCCTTATTTTTAATTAAAATACTCCATCTTTTCCTGACCTTTCTTTCATGAAGATACTGAGGTGTACAATGGATAAAAATATATTTTGCATATGTCAACAATGGGTGATATTCAACAATCCTTACTACTTGTATGAGGTTCTGCCTCCGTAAGGGTATTCAGAATAATTTAGCCTTTATCCCAATCTTTCTTAATGCTGAGGCTTTATAAGGTATTGCTCAGACTGCATTTGGAGAATTGTGGGCATGCAAGTCCACATATATGAGAAAGAATGCGCTGGCGTTGGAGGTCCAGGGGAGGCGCATGAGAATGAACCCAGGAATGAAAGGGTTAACGTTTTAAAAGCATTTGATGGCTCAGGGCCTATATTCATTGAGTTCAGAAGAACGAGGGGCATCTAATTGAAACTGATTGAATATCGGAAGGCCTAAATAGCATGGATGTGGAGAAGACATTCAAATAATGGGAGAGTCTAGGAACAGAGGGCACAGCCTCAGAATCGAAGGATGTCCCTGCAGAACAGAGATAAGGAGGAATTTCTTTAGCCAGATGATGGTGAATCTGTGGAAATTATCATCATTAACAGCTGTGGAGGCCAAGTCAATGTGCATATTTAAAACAGGGGTTGATAGGTTCTTAATTAGTAAGAGGGTCCAAGATTATGGGGAAAATTCAGGAAAATGGGGCTAAGAGGGAAAGTAAATCAGCCATGATTGAATGGCAGAGCAGATGCAATGTGCCTAACAGTCTAATTCGTCTCCTGTATGTTATGGTCTTCCATCTCAGTAACAGAAGGTGGTTGAAAGTTTTTCACTTGCCTGCTTAAAGCCTCCACATGCAGTGAGCTGAGGTACTGTTAACTCCAAAGTACGAGGAGGACAATTTGGAGCAAATGCCTACAGATTAAACCGTTCTGGAAATGAGGGCTTAAAATGTCATCTGTTAAATATCGCCATTGGCAAATTAAAACCACAATGGAATGATTTTCATATTGTTTGGAGGTGGTGTCACATGGTTGTCATGTTTCTCAATGTCAAACTTGCCCAAATGGTGTTAACATTAACCAATAACAAATCAGTGAAGTTTTTCACCATATGGTTCCGAATAACAAAATTATTGTTTAGTTAGAGCAGAACAAGTCATTACATTTGGACAAGTACATTGTAGGACAGACTGAAGGAGACACTGGCCAAACACAATTAAATGGGACAAGCTCAGACCAGACAACTTGGTTGCATAGACAGGTTGGGCAGAAAGACCTGTTTCAGTGAATAAAACACCATGACTCCATTAATTTCTCAGTCACAATATTACCTAAAGGACCAATTGCAATCAATGTGACAGTTTTAACAGCATTAATGGATGGAACACCATGGATGGATTCTCACACCAACGTTCCCGAGACACTAGGTCATCAGCATGATATACAAACTAGATTTCTCTGTCTCACAGATACTGCTTCACAGGTTTAGTATTTCCAATACACTCTATTTTCATCTTATGTACAAAGTGTTTGAACCACTTTGGTCGATAGTCTAGGCACCTAAAGCATTTGGTTCAGTTCCATGTCAGCCACTTGTAGATCATAGAGTCAAATAGCACAGAAATAGATCCTTCAGCCAAAATGATTTATACCCAATTCAAAATTCCCATCCAAGTGGTTCCAATTTGCCTGCATTTGACCCATATCCCTCTAAAACATGGGATTCCAACTTTCTTATGCCCTGGACCCCTACTATTGACAGAGGGGCCCATTGACCCCAGATTGGGACCTCCTGCTCTAAACCTTTTTGATCTATGGATCTGTCTAAGTACCTTTTAAATGTAATTCTACGTGTTTCTGTTA
The DNA here is from genome assembly GCF_963921235.1 of Mobula hypostoma. Lineage (NCBI taxonomy): Eukaryota > Metazoa > Chordata > Chondrichthyes > Myliobatiformes > Myliobatidae > Mobula > Mobula hypostoma. The sequence goes on from NC_086102.1 coordinate 14,236,586, forward strand.
GGGTGTATTCTGGAGTTATGCTTACAGCAAACACTAATTTCAACAGCAACCAGTCTTCAGGCCTGAATGTGGATTTCAGATTGAATTTAAAATGCAGCCCTGAAGAATGGTCTTCCTGGAGTTGCAGATTTCAGTTGACTGCAAACCAGGAAGCACCCATTTGCCTGAGATATCTGCATATGCATGAATGCAGCTAGAGAGTTAATGGGCAATAACACTCATTTTGGGTGTCTTGATATTTGATGTGAAGGTGGAGATGTTTGAAAATTATACGTAATTCAAAGGAAGCATTGTAGATACATCATAACTATAGATTTTTCCTGTGGTTACCTTTAATTTTTAGCATGTAAAAATGTCATGTGATATTGGGTCAGGCAAGCATCTTCTTCCAAGAGTGTCTCAAGTATGATACCTGCTGGCTTTGTTGAATAAAGACTTCCATATCCACCCACTTCATTGTCTCTCTGGTGATTTCATCCACAGTCATAACATCTTAAATACTTTCTCTGACACCTTTTTCCATGTATTGACCAAACTCTGGATAAAAATGTTGTCCCGCAGGTTCCTCATTTGTTATTCTGCGTAGATAAGACATGAAAGAATATAGCCCATCAAGTGTGACAGTGGGAAAGTGTGTATGGAAACGGAGGAAATAGCAGAGGTACTTAATGAATACCTTACGTCAGTATTCACTATGTAAAAGGATCTTGGTGATTGTAGTGATGACTTGCAGCAGACTGAAAAGCTTGAGCATGTAGATATTAAGAAAGAGGATGTGCTGGAGCTTTTGGGAAGCATCAAGTTGGATAAGTTGCCGGGACCTGATGAGGTGCACCCTAGGCTACTGTGGGATGTGAGGGAGGAGATTGTTGAGCCTCTGGCGATGATCTTTACATCATCAATGGGGACGGGAGAGGTTCCGGAGGATTGGAGGGTTGCAGATGTTGTTCCCTTATTCAAGGAAGGGAGTAGAGATAGCCGAGGAAACTATAGACCAGTGAGTCTTACTTCAGTGGTGGGTAAGTAGATGGAGAAGATCCTGAGAGGCAGGATTTATGAACATTTGAAGAGATATAATATGATTAGGAATAGTCAGCATGGCTTTGTCAAGGGCAGGTCGTGCCTCACAAGCCTGATCGTATTTTTTGAGGATGTGACTAAGCACGTTGATGAAGGAAGAGCAGTAGATGTAGTGTATATGGATTTCAGCAAGGCATTTGAAAAGGTACCCCATGCAAGGCTTATTGAGAAAGTAAGGAGGCATGGGATCCAAGGGGACATTGCTTTGTGGATCCAGAACTGGCTTGCCCACAGAAGGCAAAGAGTGGTTGCAGACAGGTCATATTCTGCATGGAGGTCGGTGACCAGCGGTGTGCCTCAAGGATCTGTTCTGGGACCCTTACTCTTCGTGATTTTTATAAATGGCCTGGATGAGGATGTGGAGGGATGGGTTAGTAAGTTTGCTGATGACGCAAAGGTTGGATAGTGTGGAGGGCTGTCACAGGTTAGGATGCAAAACTGGGCTGAGAAGTGGTAGATGGAGTTCAAACCAGATAAGTGTGAAGTAGTTCATTCTGGTAGGTTAAATATGATGGCAGAATATAGTATTAATGGTAATGGCAGTGTGGAGGATCAGAGGGATCTTGGGGTCCGAGGCCATAGGATGCTGAAAGTAGCTGTGCAGGCTGACTTTGTGGTTAAGAAGCCGTACGGTGTATTGGCCTTCATCAATTGTGGAATTGAATTTAGGAGCTGAGAGGTAATGTTGCAGCTATATAGGACCCTGGTCAGACCCCACTTGGAGTACTGTGCTCAGTTCTGGTCACCTCATTACAGGAAGGATGTGGAAACCATAGAAAGGGTGCAGAGGAGATTTACAAGGATGTTGCCTGGATTGGGGAGCATGCCTTATGAAAACAGGTAGAGTGAACTCAGCCTTTTCTGACTTGATAGAGGCATATAAGATGATGAGAGGCATTGATCGTGTGGATAGTCAGAAGCTTTTTCCAAGGGCTGAGATGGCTGCCATAAGAGGGCACAGGTTTAAGGTACTTGGAAATAGGTACAGAGGAGATGTCAGGGGTAAGTTTTTTTATGCAGAGAGTAGTGAGTGCATGGAATGGGCTGCCGGTGGTGGAGGCGAATACGATAGGGTCTTTTAAGAGACTTTTGGATAGGTACATAGGACTTAGAAAAATAGAGGGCTATGGGGAAGTCTAGTAATTTCTAAGGTAGGGACATGTTCGGCACAACTTTGTGGGCTGAAGGGCCTGTATTATACTGTAGGTTTTCTATGTTTCTATGAATAACATTTACAGGACAGAGTAACAAATGAGGAAGTGTTGCAAAAAGCCAGAATAAGAAGCGAGCCGATATCATCAATCAGGAAATGGCAACTGGAATTTCTGGGACATGTACTAAGGAAAGAGAAGCTTGAACATCTTGCAGTGATGTAAAAACTGATGGAAGAAAAAGTTGCAGTCAACAGTGCATAACATTCATGAGTTACATCAAGGGACGGACAAACAAAAGTTTGAAGACCTTATTGGAACTTCTCAGATTAAAGACCAATGGAAGACCCTGATCACCCACATCATATGACACAGCACATAATGATTTTGACGATCAGGTTCCTATTAAGTTTCTCCCCTCTCACCTTAAATCTATGTCCTCTAATTTTTAAAAAAGACAGATAAAGATGAACTTTATTTGGCTCATGTACGTGGAACCAATGAAACATAGAGCAAAATGCATCATTGTGTCAAATTAAATCAGCGTGGTCCTCAAGTGATGCCATGCTTCCTAACCACTATAGCATGCCCACAACTCACTAATTTTAACCGTAAGCCTTTGAAATGTGGGAGGAAACTGGAGTACCTGGAAGAAATTCACACAGTCACAGGAAAAATGTACAAAAGTCCTTACAAGCGGCGGCAGGAATTGAATCCCAAATGGTGATTGCTGGCTGGTTCTGTAAAGCAATGTGGTATTCACCGCACTCATTCATCTTATGTATCCCCATGACTTTACACACCTCATAAAGATCAGCCCTCATTTTCCAACATGTTTTGAAAGAAAGTCCCAACTACCTGGTATGGGGTAGGGGAGCTACTGTACAGGATCGAAATAAGCTGCAGGGAGATGTCTCCTTATTCAGCTCCATCATAGGCACTAACCTCCACAGTATCCAGGACATCTTCAAGGAGTGATGCCTCAAAAAAGTAGTATCCATCATTATGGACTCCTATCACCCAGGTCAAGCCTTGTTCTCACTGCTACCTTCAGGAAGGGAGTACAGAAGCCTGAAGGCACACACTCAGTGACACAGGAACAGCTTCTTCACCTCTGCCATCCAGTTTCTGAATGGACATTGAACCAATGAACACTGCCTCAATACTTTTTAATTTCTATTTTTGCACTAATTGTTTAACTATCTAATATATAGTTATGGTAATTCATTTTATCTATTATGTATTGCTATGTACTGCTGCTATAAGGACAAGTTTCACGACATATGGCAGTGATATTAAACTTAATTTTGATTCTGAATCTCTCTTCACCGTGCAGTCCCTTGAGTCTGGACAACAATCCTGTAAATCTCCTCTGTGCTCTTTCCAGATTATGGTTGTGGATAAACATTCTGGTCCTTGCTCTAACAGCACATGGGATTTAGACAAACACAGACATATTTATACTGGATTCTGTCTCAGCTGATGAACAACAGACAATATGAAACTGAAATGGCTTTCTCCTTTAGAATCCCGACTCCATTCAGTTGGTGGAAGCAGAGCTCCAGAAACCCCTCTTGAACTTACGTCAATGAATTTTTGTTGAAGTGAAAATCTATGTCAGAGATAAAATTGGAACAAGGACCACAATGGTAAAATCAAACCATCTCCTATATTCACCTAAGGTCATCATCAGATTCAATTCATCTTAATCCTAACCTCAAATCTGATGGGATTTTCTGCACATGAATGTCCTCCAAGATCCTTTTGCTTTTCAAAGTTCCAAGTAAATTTATTATCAAAGTACATACAGTATATGCTATTATATACTATCATGCAATTCATTTTCTTGCAGGTATTCACAGGGAAAAAATACAATACAATTTACTAAACTATCTCTACATAAACAAAGACTAACGAACAGCCAATGAGCAAAAGACAAACTGAAAATAAAAATAATACTAAGAACAGGAATTGTGAAAAATCCTTGAAAGTGAGTCTGTAGGTCGTAGAATCATTTCAGAGTAGTGGTGGTTGAAGTTATCCATGCTGGTTCACATTCAAATCTAAATCCTTAACTCCCTCGACCCAGGGCAGCAACAGTTGAAAATAGGTCACAACTACATTTTGAAAGGCATTTGTGCATGGACAATGAAGGTTGAATTTGTAAATGCCTCCCTGATCCAGAAGCATAAATAAGTAGGAAACTGAATACTTCTAACTCATGACTACAGTACTTGCTCATTATCCATATTGATTGGAGGAATCCAACACCAGGCATTTCTGTGGAACAGAAAATACCTTCTTTCTACTTCTGGAGCAGACATTATATTACCAATAATTGCCAAAATGAATTACTGAGAACATAGAACAGATGGCCCAAAAAATTCAAGATTCAAGATTGTTTAATGTTAATTCCAGTACACAAATGTAAAGAACAAAATAATTGCTACACTATATCCAATGCAGCATATAAAAATGCAGATGAAGAGCAGAATAATTAAAAAACACAATAACTATGAATACATAAGATAGCTTATATGCAGATTGATTATATGTACATAAAATAACTTCACTTACAGGAGTGTCTGAACTAAAGGTGACTCTGACAGGAAATGATAAAGTAGTGGTTGTTGGGGATGTGGAGAAGTGAGTTAGTGGGTGGAGGTGTTGATCACCTTACTGCCTGGGGAAAGAAACTGATTTTGAGTCTGGTGGTCCTGGCATGGATGTTGTGTAGTCATTCACTTGATGTGATAGAAGTTGTATGTGGTTCCAGTGCTGGGAGTTTTGAGGAAATATGAGACTGAGATCAATAGGTTTAAATGAACAATTGAATAAAATAACTTTCTATGGGCTCAGTTAGATTCGATTGATACCAAACCCATTTACCTAACAGTTTCATTAAAGCCGCACCCCCCCCCCCCATTCAGATTACCATCATTCTGGAGGTTGTTAATCAGCATATGCAATTAGGTTTGATGTCCACCTTAAAATTGCCTTTCATAATATTGACCTGAGCTCTCACCTCAAGACTCTGAAAGTTTTAGTCCAAGTGATCTTTTTGTTATCTTTCTATTAGGCATCATTGCCTAAGTCACAATTGAGTGTAGAGGACACATGAAGCTTTGTAGCTGTGAAATGCTTTGGAATATCTGAAGGATAGAGATGATTGAGTTCCAGGTGAATAGTGTGACAAAACTCATTAGGATGATCTATCCACATGACCACCATTCCACACAACTCCCACATCGTTTATTCATAGGAACATTAGCAGACAAAAATCAACACAACCAAAGCCATTGTGCTAACAGATTCCAGTCTTGATTGAAAAGGCAAGTATCAAGAACTACTTTAATTGAAGAGTATGTAGAACAGAGATGATGAGCAATTTCTTTAGTCAGAGTATGGTGAATCTGTGGTGTACAAGATGACAAGGAGCAGAGATCAAGTGGATAGCCAGAGACTTTTTCGTAGGGCAGAAATGGCGAATAAAAGGGGGACATCATTTTAAGGTGGTTGAAGCATACAGGGATTTTAGAGGCACACACACAAAATACTGGAGGAACTCAGCAGGCCAGGCAGCACTGATGAAACAGGCCAGCCCAAAATGTTGGCTCTTTATTCCTCTCCGTAGATGCTGCCTGACATGTTGAGCTCCCCCAGCATTTTGTATATATTACTCAGGATTTCCACCATCTGCAGAATCTCTTGTGTTTATGTCACAGATAAGTTCTTGAGATAGAGAGATGGTTGTGTGTGGAATGCCCTGCCAGGGATGGTGGTAGAGGCAAATTCATTATTAGGGGCATTGAAGAAACTTTTAGATTAGCACATGTATGATAGAAAAAAGAAAGAGGGTTATGTAGACAAGCTGATTGTGGAATTCGGAAAGGGTAAGACAAGGGAACACAAGCCAATCCTCATAGAGAGATCAGAATTGGAGAGTGAGCAACTTCAAGTTCCTGGAAGTCAATAACTCTGAGGACTTAACCTGGTCTCAATATACTGCTGCAGCAAGACAGTGCTGACAGTGCAAGACAGCAAGACAACTATTTCATTAGTTTGAGGAGATTTGGTTTGTCACCTAAAACACTTCAATAGATATACCACGGAGAGCAATCCAACTGGCTGCATCACCATCTGGTATGGGGGAAGGCTACTGCAGAGGGGCCGAAGCAAGTTGCAGAACATTGTAAAATTAGTCAGCTCCATCATGGATACTAGCCTACGTAGTATCCAAGATACCTTCAAGGAGCGGTGCCTCAGGAAGGCAGCGTCCATCATTAAAGATCCCCATCACCCAGGACATGCCCTCTTCTTATTGTTACCATGAGGAAAGAAATGCTTTGTCTTAGTCCTGACGAAGGATCTTGGCCTGAAACGTCGACTGTACCTCTTCCTAGAGATGCTGCCTGGCCTGCTGCGTTCACCAGCAACTTTGATGTGTGTTCCCAAAATATCGATGCAACTGTAAAGAAGGCTAGACAAGGCTATATTTCATTCGAAGTTTGAGGAGATTTGGTTTGTCACTCAAAATACTCGAAAACTTCTACAAATGTACCGCCGAGTGCATTCTGACTGTCTGCATCACCATGTATGTGGGGGGTGATGGGGAGAGGCTACTGCACAGGATTGAAAGAAGCTACAGAAAGTTGTAAAATTAGTCAGCTCCATTATGGGTTACTGGCCTCCATAGTATCCAAGACACCTTCAAGGAGCAGTGTGTCAGAATGGCAGCATTCATCACTAAGGACCCCACCACCCAGCACGTATCCTCTTCTCATTGTTACCATTAGGAAGGAGGTACAGAAGCCTGAAGTCACACACTTCATTATTCACAAACAGCTTCTTCCCCTCTGCCATGATTTCTAAATGAACCCATGAATACTGAGGATGTCCTTCCACAGATTGCAGCTGGACTTCCTGTATGGTATTATATCTCTAGTCATGAACAAGATTTGTTACAAGCATTTTGGAAAGCAAAATTTCCTGCTGCTGCCCTGAAGGAGTTTGTACATTCTCCCCATAAGCGTGTAGTTTCCTCCAGGTGATCTGGTTTCCTCCCACAGTCCAAAGGCATACTGGTCAGCAGGTTAATTGGTAAATGTTAATTGTCCTGTGATTAGACTAGGATTAAATTGGCAGACTGCTGGATTGGGTAGCTCAAAGGGCCAGAAGGGCCTATCGTGTGTTGTAAAGAACTAGATATATAATATGATCAGGTACAATTTATCATGTAAAAACGGGAGTCAATATCTCTGGAAAAGAGATGAGATTCCTAGTTGTGTAAATTCATTAAGCACAAATAGGTTAATCAACTGATATAGCGACATCCTCTAAAATGTCATGCTGAAAGACAGGGATTAATAAAGGTAGAAGAATTGAAACTTGTCTCTTTCTGCAGTATTTCCAAATTATTTATTTGTTCACAGGATATTGTCACACCAGCAAAGAGAGGATTCATAGTGCATCCCTTGTTGGTAAATCTGGAGCCACATATGGGCCAGAATGCGTAAAGAGAAGAAATGTAATTCTGTGACGGATGTTGGTAAATGGTCTTTAGGAATTATGCAAATACAGTATTGTAGCAAATAAGAAAGAACGTTCCCAGTTGATTCATAACTGGAAGGCTTATAGTTTATGAAGACACCAAGTTCTTTTCAACTTACATATACTTCTACACTCGTGATTCACATCAAGGGTGCTTATGCATCTGTAAGGGATTGTAGGGGAAATTGAAGTCATGGGGGGAGGCGTTCAAGATTCTTGGGTGGGGGGCAGTAACTGGCATCCTAACGTGAGGCATGAGACCTTACCAACCATTAGTAGAGCATGCACTTCCAAAAAAAAAGGATGAGGCAATTGAACAAAGGAGAACCATAGCCCTGCAGGTTGTGAGCACTTGTGGTCACAACATGTCGGAAACTCAGCAATCTCATCCGACCTTACCAACTAAATAGACGTTATTGGGGATGCAGAAATTAGCAACTAAGTTGCCAGCAGTTTCTCTTGACTCACAGTATGGAACTAGTTCATGCAATTTAACAGTTGGTATGTCAAATAAACCCTCTCAACTCTCTCTATAGATTTATGGAAACCAGGTCATGCAACAATACAGCGCTGGCCAGAACCACGGTGAAATAGAACCAATAAGTGACTTGCCAACTCTGAGTATTCCTCTTGAGGTGTTCAAAGTGACCTCAGCTTCTTATGACAGTCAAGAAACATCTTTGGGGATTAGGAGACCTTATGTAATTGATAGATAGTTTATTGGTCCCGAAGGAAATCACAGTGTCACAGTAGCAACATAAGTGCACAAATTAGAAGTCGAACCTTTGAACTTATGTTTGATTTTGAGAAAAGATGGGGTTCATTTGCATGTTATTATCATTTGAGTTAAGTAACAGATTTCCTCCACGATCTAATTGGAAATTTTTTTGTACATTATTTATTCTTGCTGGCGGTTTGATGTTTATCATTAGAAGCTTATTGTATGATGCATGGCTCCGGGGTTGAACACCTAATGGGTTTTTTTCCCCCCACTTTTTCTTGCTTAGTAGGGATTTTGTTTTAATCACCAAAATTTTTTCAATCTTTAAAATAATGTCTTTTTTCTTGAGACATTGTAAGTGTTGCTTACTTCAATGTATCGTGTTAATTTTGGATTATAATAATAAAAAGATTTGAAAAGAAAGGTTAAGTGCACAAATATAAGGATAATAGAAGAGAAGTAGAAAGAATAAAAAATAAGTTACCTCAAACAGTCTAACAGGAGAGGGTCATGAATTCCCAGGCTATAGGTTGACTCATTATAGAGCTTGATAGTCAATCGCGCTAACTAGAATAGCATAAAGGTAGCTTGTCGAACACCAGCTCTATGCCAACTGACATTCTGATTCCAATCTGAATCCCTGTTAACGTACTTTTTGCTCATGACCATCTTCATCTATACTTTGCCTTTCCTTTGCGTACCGCTACTATCGTTCCATCTATCAACCGTCACTATAGTCCAAAGGTGGTGAAGCCTTGAATTCTAATCCTGCTAAGAAACAGAAACTACAGAGAGTGCATCAGTACGATGTTACATACCTGGAGTATGGTTTTATTCCATTCCCGTCAGATCAGCGACGCCCCATGTGTCTTATTTGTAATACTGTACTGTCTAATACAGCCATGAAACCATCAAGATTGCAGTAATACTTAGATAAAAGACACCCTGAAAAGGCTAATTATGGTATTACTCAGTTCCAGAAGATGAAAGAAGCATTTCAAATGCGTTGCACACTCGTCATTTGCCAAGAAAGCTAAAAATGACTTAATAGTGGTCCCATTCCTTCATATAACATATCCAAAATGATAGCAAAGTGAGAAAATTCTCATACAATTGGTGAAAGATTAATAATACCTGCTGTACCAGAAGCGCTCACCACTGTTCTTAAAATGGATACCAGTATTTTAAAATCAAATCCTCAGAGTAATAGCTCTGTAGCTCATCATATTGATGAAATGGATAAAGACATTGAGTATCAACTATGCACAGAGCCACAAAAAACAATTCGTGATACAACTGGATGAGTCAACTGTGCAAGACAACAAGACATATGTACGGTTTATCAAAAATGGAAAATTTTATGAAGAGATTTTCTTTGTAAAAAAATTAAAAACATTAACTGAGAATCAATCTACAATGAGCTCAAAATGTATATTGAGGATAAAAAGCATTCCAATTTGGAACATGATTTCTTGGGCAACAGATGCCTATAACAAAGTACTCCCCCACCCACCATCGGAAGTTGTCTGTGTGAAAGTGAAAACAAATCTCAACAAAGTGATCAAAATTATTTACAAATATAAAGCACAAAATAATTGAATGCAAAAGTGTTCACCCCCCCAAGTCAGTATTTAGTAAATTCACCTTTGGCAATTATAGCTTGAGCCTGTGTGGATAGGTATCTAACAGCTTTGCATATCTGGACACTGCAACTTTCCCCCATTCATCTTTACAAAACTGCTCACGTTCAGTCAGATTGCAAGGGAATCATGAGTAAACAGTCCTTTTCAAGTCCAGCCACAAATCCTCAATTGGTTTGAGGTTTGGACTCCGACTTGGCCACTCCAGGACATCAACTTTGTTGTTTTAAAGCCATTCCTGTGTAACTTTGTCTTTGTGATTGGCAGACATCCCACCCTGCAAAAACTTATTTCAGGGAGGTAGCACTCCCGCCCCCGACAACCCCCCCACCCCCCATCGACCTCCAAAGGTGTATGCAATAGTTTGTTTAGTGATTTTGTCTAATCTGTAAACCAAGTTGGGTATATGCAGCAAATGTGACATTAAAATATGTACTTATAGTATATTCTATAATATTATATTATCATGTTTATTCTATTATAACTTTAAGCAAGTCTACAGGGAGTTTGGCCTCATCATGTAGGACATCAATAGCATAGCTCCTTGGCAGCCAGCCAGCTAGTTTAAATCAGGGGTCTCCAACCTTTTTTTGCATCGCAGACCGGTTTAATATTGACAATATTCTTGCGGACCGGCCAACCTGGTGGGGGTTGAGGGTGTTAAACGCGATCGGAATATAGGTGATAAGTCAACTATAAGTCACTTGTAAGTGGCTAATACAATCAATTTCGTTTCTAAAGGGGTTTATCTAACGAATTTAATAGTAAACACACAGTGCATATTTTCCTCACATGAATGTAGTGGTAAGTCAATTATAACAGTGGTCCCCAACCTCTGGGCCACGAAGAATACAGCGGTAGCCAGAATGTACCCAGCACATCTTTAAGAAAAAAGCCGAAATAAACAAGCTCATTCATTAGGTGCCGCCCAGCGTGTAAATGTCAGCCCAGGTCAGAGATTATGCAATCGGCAATCGCCTCTGATCTGGGCCGACATTTACGTGCCTGGCAGCACCTAATTAATTAGCTTGCTTATTTCGGCTTTTTCTTAAAGATGTGCTGGGTGTGTTCCGACCACCGCTGTATTCTTCACAGCCCAGAGGTTGGGGACCACTGAATTATAAGTCACTTATAAGTCAATAGCATCATAACATTTTAAGTAACGTTTGGATATTAAACACACAGCTCATATTTTCCTCGTATGAACATATAAAATCATTGCAACACACCAATTATTGCTGAATCAGTGGGAACCCTGGGCTTGTATTCCTGCAACAACATGGTCCTATCGAGGGGTGATGTGAGACAGCGATACTCGAAGGGGGTTCCTTATGTCTGTCCAGTTTATTCCGCAATGTAGTTTTCTTTGCATTCACTGCAGAAAACTCCGCTTTGCTGAAGTATGTTGGAAATGGAAGCAACGTTTGCAGTGTTTTCGTGGCTATCTCAGGATGTTCAGCCTTGACTTTGATCCAGAATGCCGGCAGAGATGTTATGTCAAACAAACTTTTCAGCCCACCGTCATTTGCAAGCTCAAGGAGTTGATCTTTTTCCCGCGCTGACATGGATGATTCACCGGGGACATTCACAAGTGGGTCACAGACCCATTCCTTTGCATGTCTTGGGTCACTGATGACCTCGCGTGAGTTAAAATTCAACCGTGCGTGACAGGGAATGAGGAAAGGTGCAGCTGACTCATATTGTTTCATATTGCCAAATCATATTGTTTCCCCAGTCATACTGGTTGGGGACCACTCTTAGCACGAAGAGAGACCAATCAGGATGCTCGATCTTCCTCTCCCTCTCAAAAAAATCTATTTCTGGGATAATGTATATAATTTCCGGGCATCAGGGAGCCACTATCGATAGGCCGGAGACTCCCGGAACTTCCGGGAGAGGTGGGACGTCTGGATTGGAGTCATTGTCTGCTGAAAATCAAATCTTCCAAGTTGCATTTCTCTTGCAGACTGTATCAAGTTTTCCTCCAGGATTTCCCTGTATTTTGCTGCATTCATTTTACCCTCCACCTTCACAAGCCTTCTAGGGCTTGCTCCAGTGAAGCAACCCTACAACATGATGTATCCACCCCAATGCTTCATGGTAGAGATTGTGTGTTTTTAATGATGCGCTCTATTTGGCTTTCACCAAACATAGCATTTAGTCTGATAGCCAAGAAGCACAATTTTTGTCAGACCACAGAACATTTTGCTAGCTCTCAGAGACCACCACATGCCAGCTGAGATTTCATGTGAGTTATTTTCAACAATGGTTTTCTCGCCACTGTCACATAAAGCTGCGACAGGTGAAGCACCCGGGCAACAGTTGTTGTATGTGCAGTCTCTCCCACCTCAGCCACTAAAGCTTGTATCTCCTCCACAGTTGTCATAGGTCTCTTGGTGGCCTCCCTCACTAGTCCCCTTCTTGCACAGTCACTCAATTTTTGAGGATGGCCTGCTCTAGGCAGATTTGCAACTGTGCCATATTCTTTCCATTTCTTGATGATAACTGTAATCTAAGGGATATTCAGTGACTTGGAAATTTTCTTGTATCCGTCTCCTGAATTGTGCTTTTCAAAAACCTTTTTGTGGAGTTGCTTGGAGTGTTCTTTTGTCTTCATGGTGTAGTTTTTGCCAGGATAGTGACTCATCAGCAGTTGGGACCTTTCAGATACAGGTGTATTTTTGCTCCAACTATTTGAAATACCTTGACTACACTGAGGTCTCCAAAAACAGATCTCCACTTAACTAATTATGTGACTTCTAAAACCAATTGGCTGCACCAGTGATAATTTGGTATGTCATATTCAAGGGGGTGAACACTTATGAAATCAATTATTTTGTGTTTTATATTTGGAATTAATTTAGATCACTTTGTAAAGATCTGTTTTGACTTTGACATGAAAAAGTCCTTCTCATAGAAACATAGGAAACCTACAGCACAATACAGGCCCTTCGGCCCACAAGGCTGTGCCAAAGTGCCAAAGCTGTGCCGAACATGTCCTTACCTGAGAAATTACCTAGGGTTACCCATAGCCCTCTATTTTTTTCAGCTCCAAGTACCTGTCCGGGAGTCTCTTAAAAGACCCTATCATATCCGCCTCCATCACCGTCGTGGGCAGCCCATTCCACACACTCACCACTCTCTGCGTAAAAAGCTTACACCGATTTCTCCTCCGTACCTAGTTCCTATTCACTAGTGTCAAAAAAGCCAAATTCAATCCACAGTGATTCAATGTTATAAAATAATAAAAGATGAAAACTTCCAAGAGAGGGTGAATATTTTTAATATGCACAGTATGATAGGTCGCCATGCTGGTTTAGTGTGCATTTATGAAAAAAGAAATTCCAAGTCTGTTTGCATCCATTGTGTAATTCATCATCAACATCTCACAGCCAAAAACTTCAGCCAATTACTTTTTTCAAGCATGACTCTTGTAATATCTGTGATCAACAAACTTAAAGCTCATCCATTAAATAGCAGAATATTTCACCAAGATAATGACGAAAAATTTGAATGCTTGCTTCTTCTCACTGAAGTGTGTTGTCTGTCAAAAGGCTGCTGCTTAAAATGTTCCTTTGTACTTTTTGACACTGGTTGAATTTTTGCTTAAAGTCAACAAGAGCTTGGGAAACAAGATTGAGCTTTTATGTGGAGGTGTGGCATATGTAGCCAATCCATATGACAATATGGTCATTCTAAATATGAAACTGCAGGGTCAGAATTTCAATTTAATCGAGGCAAAAAGTGCAGTGTTCACTTTTATCAGAAAATTGAAAATATATGTAAGAGTCTTTGCCCCACTGACCCCCTGTTGCCTAGGGTGAATAGCCATCAACCCTGCCAAACAGTGCAATTGCTTTGGTGCTGATAAGGTGTGAGTTGCCCAATGATCAGCCACAACACAAATATGAAACAAATTACGAAGTCCATTCCTCACATGTCCATCCTCTCTGCTCACCTCCCGAAAAACCCGACGCTCCTCAACTCAGCACACATATACAAGATAACAGAACATGACTTCCATTGGCTAACAAACGAATACAATTTCCATTATCTCCCTGTATAACCCAAACATTGCAGTTACATAGAACCCCTTGCTCAGCAGTTAACATTACGAGAAGCCATTTTAATATAACACTTCAGAGAAACCATTTTGGTAATAAGCAATCAACAGTTAGTCCATCTAGTATACTGACAGCCCTACATATATAAGCAAAACATTGGGAGAAGAACGTTCCTACAGTTCCCTGCATGGAAACTATGGCACTCTCTTTCACAGATGGTCATTTGCAAGAGTACTGCTTACACCTGCAGTCACAGAAGGCGGCTTTGGAGGATCAATTCAAGGATTTGAACGACCTGGAAATTCTGGACTGGGTAATTAACTCATTTCTTTGCAAGGTGGAAGAACAGGAAGAGAGTTTGCAGGAAGAAATGTTCAAAAATCAGGATCATGAAGAAGCTGCTTTTGTCAGCTATCATAACTTAAACCAACTATTTCAACTCTTGCTAAAAACCATAAAGCTCAAGGATCACATTGATATTGAAGCTGCTGTACACTGCGCAGGTACTGTGTAAGCTAGCTTTAAAGACAAATAAAAATTTAAAGCAGAATCATTTTTTCTCATGTTAGCATATAGTAGTATTGTTTTTACATTATGGGGGTGCTGGAAAGTATATTTTGGCTAAGAGGATCATTGGCAAATATGAAAGTGGAGCATTAGCAAGTATGAAAGTGCTTTAGAGCAGTGTTGGGCTAAAAAGAAAGGTTGGAAGACACTATTCTATATGCAATGGGTTACAACCTACCTGGATTTACCTGCTATCTTTTCAATGTCAGTATTCAGATAGAGATTCATTTATTTATCACATGTACATTGAAACATGCAGTGAAATACATTGTTTTTCTATTAACAACACAACCTACGGATGTGCTGGAGGCAGCCCACAAGTGTCACCAGATATTCCTGCGCCAACAATGCATGGAAGATGCAGTTGCAATTCTTTATAGCAGTTATGGAGGGAAACAATCATTCTTGCTCACACAGAGTAAGTGAAGTTACAAACTATGGTCCACAACAGGTCTTTAACAAAACAATACGCATACACACAAAATGCTGGAGGAAATCAGCAGGACGGGCAGCAACTGCGGAAATGAATAAAGAGTTGATGTTTCAGACCGAGACCCTTCTTCAGGAATGGAAAGAAAGGGTGAAGATGCCAGAATAAGAACATAGGCGGAGGGGAAGGAGTGTAGCTAAAAGCTGCTGAGTGAGCCCAAGTGGGTAGGAAAGGTAAAGGGCTGGAGTGAAAGAAATCTGAAAAGAGAGGAAAATGGACCATAGGAGAAAGGGAAGAAGAGTGGACACAGGGGAGGTGAGAGAGAGATGAGAAGTGGTAAGTGGCCAGAGTGGGGAATAGAAGAGGGGAGCGGGAGGGAACAATGTTTATACCAGAAGGAGTAATCGATATTCATGCCATCAGGTCAGAGGCTACCAGGCAGAATACAACGTGTTGCTCCTCCATCCTGAGGGTGAACTCATCATGACACAAGAGGAGGCCATGGACTAACATGACAGAATGGGAACACGAATGGGAATTGGAATTAAAATGTTTGGCCACTATGAAGTTCTGCTTTTGATGGATGGATTAGAGGTACTCAACAAAATGGTCCTAATTTACAATGGGTCTCACCAATGTAGAGGGGGCTCCATCGGAAGCACCAGACGTAATGGACGACATAATGAAGTGTTGCCTCACCTGAAAAGACTGTTTGGGGCCCCAAATGGAGGTGAGGGAGGAGGTGTATGGGCAGGTGTAGCACTTTGACCACTTGCAGGGATAAGTGCCACGATGGAGATTAGTAGAGAGGGACAAATGGACTAGGGATTCATGGGTGGAGTGATCCCTACTGAAAGCAGGTGCAGGGAGGGGAGTTAAAGACATTTTTGCGAAGGATCCCTTCAAAGATGGCGCAAGTTGCAGAGAATGGCCTGTTGAATGCAAACACTCAAGAGTGGTAGGAAGAAGAGGAAATCCATCATCATTAAGGCAGCGGGAAGATAGCGTGAGCATGGATTTTCAGGAAAGGAAGGAGATCCAGGTGAGAGCAGCATCAATGGTGGAGGAAGGGAAACACCATTCTTTGAAGAAGGAGTACATCTCTGATGCCCTCGAAAGGAATGCCACTTCCTGGGGAGAGGCACAGTGGAGACAAGGAAACTGAGAAAAGGGAATAGCATTTTTACAGAAGGCAGGGTGGAAAGAGGTACAGTTAAAGTAACCATAGGAATGGGTTGGTTTATGAGAGGTGTCAGTTGACAGTTTGGCTCCAGAGGTGGAGACAGAGAGATTAAGAAAGGGGAGGGAGGTGTCAGAAATCAGGTCTTTTAACAAATCCTTCCTGCTGTTCGCTAACTAATCTGCACTAGTTCAAATGATGACTAATCAAGATAATAGGATCTTGACCCAAAACATCAACTGTCCATTTCCCTTTATAGATGCTGCCTGTTCTGTTGAGTTCCACCATAGCTTTGTGCTTTTTCCCAAATTCCTGCATCTGCAGTCTCTTATATCATCACTACTAATTCCGTATCTGGTTGTCAGTTCTAGAACTCCCCTCCCTTAGTGATTAAGTTTACTGATCTGTAGTTACTATAAAGAAGTGTTTTACTTACTTCTGAGAAATGACCCAAGCGAAACAAATAAGATTGTTACCAAGAGCTTTCCCACTCACTGTTTGTTTTAGAATTGCTATGGAAAGGGATTTAGATGATTTAAAGCAATAGACAACTGACAGAGGGCCAATTTCAGTGGGATGATAACAGATCTGGCCCAGCTAAGCTGAAAACACAGCTGGTAAGGCAAAAGAGCAACAGAACAATGTGCAGCTTCTAAAGTGAATAATCAAACAACTTTGGGTGCCACACAGTAGCACTGCAGTTACCGCAACACTATTACAGCTCGGGGCATTGGAGTTTGGAGTTCAACAGCAGAGTCCTCCCCGTGAATGCATGAGTTTCCTCCAGGTGCTCCAGTTTCCTCCCACAGTCCAAAGACGAATTGGTTAGTAGGTTAATTGGCTATTATAAGTTGTCCCATGAATAGATGAAGGCTAAATTGAGGGTTGCTGGGCAGCACGGCTCAAAGGGCTGGAAAGACCTATTCCCTATTGCATCACTAAATTAATTTCAAAACACTTCTTCACTTAGAAGGCAGTACATATGCTATAAAGGGAGAAAAAACTGCCAGGGAAGTTAGTTGAGAAAGGTACAATAGCAACATTTAAAAAAAACACTTGGACAAGTATGTCAATTCAAGATTATTGAGAGTTAAGATTGTTTAATGTCATTTCCAGTACACAATTGTAAAGGAGAACAAAATAATTGTAAAGAAAGTAAAATAAATATAAATACATACATAAAATAGCTTGGATATATAGATTGATTGTACGTCCATTGAGTGGTGCTTAGCACAGGGGTGTCAATTCATAAGGTGACTGATGGTAAGTGACAGGACAGTTATGAGATAAAAGGAACTAGCTCAGGAACACAACATGGCTGCAGGGATAAGTTGGTTCCATGTTGGAGTACTCTATGACTATTTTGAACCTGATAGAACCTGATCATTAAATTTGCTGATGATACCACAGTGGTGGGGCTCATCAGCGAAAATGATGAAACAATGTACAGGGAGGAGGTCAAACACCTAGAGAGCTTGTGTAGTAATAACTTGATGCTTAATGTCACCAAAACCAAGGAGATGATCGTCGATTTCAGACGGTCTCAGCCTGAGCACACACCCCTCAGCATCAGCAGCTCCACAGTGGAGAGAGTGGAAAACATCAAGTTCCTTGGGGTGCAGATCTTGGACAATCTCACCTGGTCCAGGAACACCACTGGGATTGTGAAACCGGCCCAGCAGAGATTGCACTTTCTGAGGAAGCTTAAACAAGCATCACTTCCCACTAACATCTTAACTACATTCTACAGAGGCGTGGTTGAGAGTGTGCTGACCTTTTGCATCACAACCTGGTACTCCAGCTGCAGTGCTGTTGACAAAAAAGTCTTGCAGAGGGTGGTTAGGGGAGCAGAGAAGGTTATTGGGGTCTCCCTACCTTCTGCCCAAGACCTCTTTCAGAGTCTATGCCTCCAGAAGACACGGTACATCATTAAAGACCCCTCACACCCTCTCCATGAACTGTTTGTTCTTCTGCCATCAGGCAAACGTTACAGGAGCATCAAAACTAAAACCACAAGGCTACTAAACAGCTTCCTCCCACAGGAAGTCAGACTGCTAAATAGCTGCTCTACCTGATTCTGCTTTGGACACTTATAACTTGATTTTAACTGGCATGTGGCTGATTTGTTTTACTATTTATTGTTATGTTTATTATTTAGTGTTGCGTTTGTTATATTATGATTGCATGCTCCTGGGAAACGCTGTCTCACTCTGCCCTGCAGAGCTGATGTATGGTTAGAATGACAATAAAGTTTTTTGAATCTTTGAATCTTTGAATGTGGCTTCATTATTAGAATATAGAATGATACAGCCCAGTACAGGCCATTCAGTCCACGATGCCGTGCCTACATAGTTCTTTGAACTTTAAAAAAAAATCCTGCTGAGGTTCCTTTCCCTTCTGTTTTAGGCACACCATCGATATCATATGCTGGAGATGAGAATATCTACTGCCTCATTCCTTCACAGCCAACTAGCTTCCTTCCTTGGATTCTCTATCTCACAATATCTTGAACTGAATTATTCACATTATTATTTTATGGTCCTAAAGCATTGGAGAGGATGCAGAAGCAATTGACCAAAATTATTCCATGGCTGATAGGTCTTACTTATGTGGATAGATTGGAAGAGCTGGGGTTACGAAAAGAGGTGACCAGAATATTTGATATCATGGAGGAAGGAGAACCTGAGAGGGATCTACTTCACTCAGATGTCATATTCAGCATAAAAGCAGGCTCTTCGGCCCATCTATTCTGTGTCAATCTCATTTGGCCTAGTCCCATTGACCCACACCTAGCAGTAGCCCTTAATACGTTCCTGTCCATATACTCATCCAAACTTCTCTTAAATGTTGAGAATGAACCCATATCCACACTCAAATTGCACACTCACACTACTCTGTGAGTGAAGAAGTTTCCTCTAAGTTTCCTTTTAAATGGTTTACCTTTCACCTTTAACTATGACCTCTAGTTCTATTCTCACACAACCTCAGTGGAGAAATCCTGCTTGCATTAACCCTATCTATGCTCCTCACCAGGTGGTGTGAAACAAAGAGTCGATCCTTTGCGCCAAGGCAACAGCTTATATTACTCTGTAGATTTTGAGATGAAAGGTCTCAGCCTGATACTATCAACTGTTTCTTCTCCTCCATAGATACTCACCTGACCTGCTGGGTAGCTCCAGAATTTTGTCTGCGTTGCTTTAGATTTTGGCATCTGCAGAATCTCTTGTGTGTCTGGAAGGTCAGGAATCTTTATTAGCTCATGGAATGTTGGTGTTGATAGCTGGGCCAATGCTCATTGTCCATTTCAGAGGGTAATTACACATAGTTATACAACTTGAGACCTGGAGTCAGTATGGGTAAAGGTGGGCAGATCTACATCCCTTACAGGAAGTAAAAGATCCGGATGAACGAAAGAGAGGGTGGGATAGAATCAGGCAGACAAAGGGGCAACAAAGGAGACAGAAAAATGGAAGACAAGAAAAACACAAATGTTTGGGTTGTGAGTTGGCAGCATGTGACAGATAAAGATAATCATTATATAGCATTAAATGCAGGAGACATGCTTCATCTGGTATCCAGAACATCTTCAAGGAGCGGTGTCTCAGAAAGCCAGCTTCCATCATTAGGGACCCCCATCACACAGGACATACCCTTTTCTCATTGCTACTATCAGGGAGGAGGTACAAGCAACTGAAGGTCCATACTCAATGAATCAGGAACAGCTTCTTCCCCTCTGCCATCAGATTTCCGAATGGGCACTCACCTCAAAAAAGCAACAGCTTTGAGAGGCCGGTCAAGGATTACATCTGCAGCATGCTACCACCCACACTGGACCCCCTACAATTCACCTACCGACACAACCGATCGACAGATGATGCAATAGCCACAGCTCTATACACCATCCTTACACACCTGGAGAAGGAATGCTTATGGGAGAATGCTGTTCTTGGATTATAGTTCAGCATTTAATACCATAATTCCCTACAGGCTCGACAAGAAGATCAGAGACCTCGGCCTTCACCCTTCCTTGTGTGGTTGGATCCTGGACCTTCTGTCAGATCGCTGGCAGGTGGTAAGAGTGGGCTCCCTCAACTCTGCCCCTCTGCCCCTCAAAACAGGTGCCCCTCAGGGCTGCATACTAAGCCCCCTTCTTTACTCTCTGTATACCCATGACTGTGTCGCTACCCACAGCTCCAATCTGCTAATTAAATTTGCTGACGACACTACACTGATTGGCCTCATCTCAACTAATAATGAGACACCCTACAGAGAAGAAGTCATCACCCTGCCACAGTAGTGTCAAGAAAACAACCTCTCCCTCAATGTCCCAAAAACAAAGGAACTGGCTGTGGACTACAGAAGGAATGGAAACAGGCTAGCCCCTGTAGACATCAATGGACCTGGGGACCCAAGTCACCCAGCCACAAACTGTTCCAGCTGCTACCATCCAGGAAATGGTACCAGAGCATAAAAGCCATAACCAACAGGCTCCAGGACAGATTCTTCCACAGGCCGTCAGACTGCTTAATTCATGCTGACACAACTATATTTCTATGTTATATTGACTATCCTGTTGTACATACTATTTGTTATAAATTACTATAAGTTGTACATTGCACATTTAGACTGAGACGTAATGTAAAGATTTTTACACCTCATTTATATGAAGGATGTAAGTAATGAAGTCAATTGAATTCAATATTGAACCCATGAACCACTACTTCACTACTTTTTATTTCTCTTTTTGCACTAAATTTAACATGAAAAAAATATACATATACTTTTTACCATAATTTACTATTTTTATTATTATGTATTGCATTGTACTGCTACTGCAAAACTACAAATTTCATGACATATGCCAGTGGTATTAAACCTGAATTTGATTCAGAAATCCTCATTCTCATGTTCAAATGAATTACAGATCTGAACAATCTGCGAGCCTTGGAAACCAACTTGTACTGATAAACAATAAAATGAGACAAGAATATTACCATTTAAGGACAATTGCTTAAGTATGAAACTCGGTGGTGACAGGAGGATGCCATACTCTACCTTGAGATTGCTCCACTATTTAATTAGACCATGGTTGATCTACTCTTCGATTTCAACTTCATGTTCCTGCTCAGAACCCTGTAATCTTGGCTCTTTTTCTGGTTCAATAACCAGGTTCATTGAGGATCAGCAATAGAAATTGTGTTTACTGGGGGCACTTTAAAATAGGAGATTATGTTATACGTTTCAGCCCTTTTGTGAGCCATGACCTCTGATCACCAACTTCGATTGGAAGTCCAGAAGTCGAGATCGAAGCCCGAGTCTGTGAGTGTAGGGTCATAGAAAAGTGCAGCTCAGAAAAAGGTCTTTCAGCTCATCTAGTCCACGCCAAAACCATTTAAACAACCTACTCCCATCGATCTGCACTGGGACCATAGCCCTTCATACCCCTACCATCCACATACTTATCCAAATGTCTCTTAAATATTGAAATTGAGCTTGCATGCATCGCTTGTGTTGGCAGATCATTCCACACACTCATAACACTTCGATTGAAGAAGTTTCCCTTCATGTTCCCTTTAAACTTCTCACCTTCCACCCTTCACGCATGACCACTGGTTGTAGTCCCACCCAGTGGAAAAAGCCTGTTTGCATTTACCCTAATCTGTACCCCACATAATGTTGTATACCTCTATCAAATGTCCCTTCAATCTTCTACATTTTAGTTTCTGTGAGTCTGCTAGGGAAGTCCAGGCCCAACATCTGAGAGTCTGAGTCCACAGAAGGCTGGACACCTGAAGTGTTAGGCCTCTGATCATGGGCTTCAATTGGAAGTCCAGAAGTCGAGGCAAAGCCCGGGTCTGTGAGTCCATTAGGGAAGTCAAAGGCCCAATGTCTGTAACTCCAAGTCCACTGGAGGCCCAGAAGGTTAGAGGACTGTCTACATGTGTGCATGGGTGGGTGTGAGGCATGTAAAGATCATGCTTTGCTGTTGTTGCTTTGTTGCTGTTGTTCCCTGAAAGAAAAGCTAGATTACTTTCATCTGCGGCTGACTCAGTGCGAGATGAGGAACTGCTGTATGCTTGTGCTTGCAGAAAGGTGGCTTCAGGACCATAGCCCATGCATTGTCAATATTCATGAAATGCAATTTGGGGACTTGTCTAATATTATTTTGTGACTGTGTTATCATACCTACCCTGTGTATATGCTGTGTGTAACTACATATACTGAAAATACTGTTTTGTACCTTGGCCCCAAAGGAATGCTGTTTCACTTTGCTGTGTACAATGTAATGGCCATAACTTTGAACTTCAACTTGTTGTTGCTTTTGTATTCTGTCGAACACGGTGGGCATTGCATGTTGGCACCAGAATGTGTGGTGACACTAGTGGACTGCCTCCAGCACATCCACAGGTTGTGTCAGCTGTTAATGCCATTAACACATTCCACTGTAAGTTTTGATGTTCGTGATAAATACACTCAATGGCCACTTTATTAGCCCCATAATAAAGTGGTCACTGACTGTATGTTCATGGTCTTCTGCTGCTGAAGCCCATCCACTTCAAGGTTCAACGTGTTGTATATTCAGAGATACTCTTCCACACATCACCGTTGTGACACATGGTTATTTGAGCTACTGTTGCTTTCCTGTCCACTTGAACCCATTTGACCTCTCTCCTTAACAAAACACTTTCGCCCACAGAACTGCCACTCAGTGGATCCTTTTTGTTTTTTGCACCATTCTCTATAAACGCTAGAGACTGTAGTGTGTCATTTAGATCACATTTCTTCACCAGTCTGATGTTTGGGCTGAACCTCTTGACCGTGTCTGCATGCTTTTAGAGTAATTGCTGTATGATTGGTCAATTCGATCTTTACATTACGAGGTGTATGGCTGTACCTAATAAAATGGCCAAGGAGTGTAAATCTGAATCTGAGCCTCTACTAACTTAGTGAACAGCAAAACAAAATGTCCCCATACACACATAGCACCAGGATTTTAACTTTAAACAAGTGTTATTTGCTCTCAATATGTACCTATAATGGAGGAGGTCCTAATGGGAAAAACACAGCTCAGAAATGGAAAGAACTTGGCACATAAATGTGAAGCGATCGAAGAGGTATTCAGAATGAGCATCTATTATTGACTTTTTGTCACATGTACCAAAATACAGTGAGAAGCTCTTTAACCTGCGTCTTCCTGCGTCTTCCCTTGTGCCCAGAACTCAGGCATTTCCTTAAGATTCGGGGGCAATAGATTTAATACTGAGATGAGGAGAAACTGCTTTTTCCAGTGTGGATTTCGCTTTCCAGGGAAGCAGGAGAGGCTACCAAATTAAATATATTTAAGACGCAGTTCGATGGATTTTGCATAGCACAGGAATGAAGGGTTATGGGGAAAAGGCAGGTAGGTGGAGCCATGATGTTATTAAATGGTGGAGCGGGCTTGACAGGCAAAATGGCCAACTCCTGCAGCTGTTGCTCATCTTCTTTTAATTACTTATTGAGGTAGGGTGAAGTTTCTACCAAAGGGGATGTAAGGAATTCCTTACATCCAGGGAAAGGGGTAGTGCCTGCCTAGCACCCCGATCAGGGTCACATGAAACCATGGCAGCAGGTGGTGGATGGTCATTTGAGCAGCGGGTGCTTATCACAAGTCCTGGACAACCACTAACACCAGGCAGACAAGCTCTGAGGAGTAATGATAATGGCTGGGATCACCCATCTTGTAAATACGCTACCCTGAAGAAGACAAGGGCAAACCAATGCTGTAGAAAAGTGTGTTAAGAACAATCATTGTCATGGAAAGACCATGACAAGCCTCGTCCTACAAAATGGCACACTATAAACTAAGGAGTAAACATAATGCAGAATTTAGATAGATAGATTGATAGATTGATCCCAAAGGAAATTACAGTGTCACACTAGCATTGCAAGTGCATAGATATACTAATATTAGAAATGAAGTAAGAAAGGATTAAAGATAAGTTACCTTAAACAGTCACTTCCCCGACTATAGGTTGACTCATTATAGAGCCTAATGGCCGGAGATAAGAATGACCTCATATCGTGCTCTTTTGAGCAGCACAGTTTTCATAGTCCATTACTAAAAGTGCTCCTCTGTTCAACCAAGGTGGCATGCAGAGGGTGGAAATGTTGTCCAGAATTGTCAGGATTTTCCGTAGGGTCCTTTGTTCTACCACAGGCTTCAGGGTGTCCAGTTTGACTCCTATAACAGAGCTAGCCTTTCTAATCAGTTTATTGAGCCTGTTTGCATCACCCATGTTGGTGCCACTGCCCCGGCACACCACTGCATAGAAGTTTGCACTGGTGACAACAGACTGGTAGAACATGTGAAAGAGAGGACGACATACTTCAAAGGGCCTCAGTCTCCTCAGGAACTGTAGGTGACTCAGGCCCTTCTTGTACAGAGCCTTTGTGTTAGTGCTCCACTCAAGTCTATCATCTTCAAGTACTTGGAGGTCCTCACCATCAATAGTAACAGGTAGCAATATAGGCTTAGACTTTAAGTCCATCACCATCTCTTTTGTCTTACTGACGTTGAGCTACAGATGATTCGGCTTGCACTATTTGACGAGGCCCTCTACTAGGGCCCTGTATTCATCCTGCCATCCTCCCTTTATACACCTAACTATTGCTGAGTCATCAGAGAATTTCTGCAGATGACATGACTCAGTGTTGTGTCTAAAGTCCGTAGTACACAGGGTAAACAGGGAGGGAGGCAATAGAGTCCCCTTTGAGCCCCAGTGCTGCTTATAGCCATGCCTGACTCACAGCCCTGAAGCCACAACTATAGAGAAATTACAGTGAAGGTAAACAAGCAACATTCAAGGGCCACAGTGACGTAGACTGGGATGTCAAGAGTTTATCCTTTAAAGAAGGCCCATTCCAGAGCCTGCTGATACATGCTTTCATGCTCTGTGTCTTCTGCCATTGAGATGGAGGAGAAGAGTGAGTCTGCAGTGGGAGGGATCTCAAGACAGTTTAGACAGTCAGTGGAGAAGTTGGATTCCATCATGGACTAGAAGACATCTACAACTCTCTGGTATCTCTTGCAGAACAGTTACCTCACTCAGCCCTGATAGATCCTGATAGGAATCATTCCATGCCACATTTATAAAAAATTAACAAGTGAATATGTGCAAATGTGGTAACATAATGCAGAGGGTCACCACAATGGTCACATTTATGAGGAGCACTCCCACAAGAAAGTAGCATCAATCATCAAGGACCCCCATCGTACAGGCCGTGCTCTCTTCCTGCTGCTACCATTGGGCAGAATGTACTAAAGCCTTAGTTTACACACCCCCAGATTCAGGTACAGTTATTATCTTATAACCATCAGGCTTCTGAACCAGCATTGATAACTTCACTGACTTCACAACCTACAGACTCACTTTGAAAGACTCTACAACTCAGTTCTCAGTCATATTTATTTACTTTCTTATTGTTTGCACAATTTTTTTTCTTTTGCACAATGGCTGTTTGTTAGTCTTGGTTATGTACAGTTTTACACAAATTCTATAGTATTTCTTAATTTTCCTGTAAATGTTTGCAAGAGAATTAACCTCAAGGTGAGATATATATATATATATATATATATATATATATAAGCTTTGATAATAAATTTATCTCAAATTTCAAAGTAAATTTTATTGAAGTACATACAGTATATGTCACCATATACAACCCTGAGATACATTTTCTGGTGAGCATTCTCAGTAACTATAACAAGATCAGTGAAAGATCAACAAGAGTGCAGAAGACAACAAACTGGGCAAATGCAAATATGAAAAAGTACAAAAAATAACAAGAAGATGAGATAACAAGATAGAGTCCTTAAAGTGAGACCATTGGTTGTAGGAACGTTTAAATGATGGGCCAAGTGAGTGTAGTTATCCCCTTCTATTCAAGAGCTTGATGGTTGAGGGGTTGTAACTGTCCTTGAACCTGGTGGTGTGAGTCCTGAGACTCTTGTACCTTCTACCTGATGGTAGCAGAGAGGAGATAGCATAACCTAGGTGGTGGCAATCTTTGATGATGGACACTTCTTTCCTCTGACTGTGTTTCATGTGGATGTATTCAATGGTAGGAGGGGCTTTATCCTTGGTGTACTGGACCTTATCCACAACTTCTTGTAGGATTTTCCATTTTATCTTGAACTTTGTGAGGGGACAATGAGAGAGCTCAAAAATGTAACTAGCTGGGGGGGGTTAAGAGATTCAAAAAATGTAGGAAAGGAAACACACAATCAAAGAGCAATATTAAATAAAAGAATCACAATTACAGTGGAAAGCTTGATACAGTAAAGTGCTCATATTTAAATTAAACAGTGCAAATTACAGGATGCACTGTGATAAATGGAAATATTCTCATATCATTTTATTATTTAAGCAAATTTGCAAGCAGATCACAGAAAGGTGCAAGAGGTCTAGTGTAGTGATAATGGAAAACTTCAATTATTCTAATATTAGATCCAAATTGGAGGGTGAAGAGCAAAGAGGGAAGAAATTTCAGTTACGTTTATAAAAACAGTCATGAGAAAAGCTGCAGATGCTGGAAATCCACAGCAACACACACAAAATGCTGGAGGAACTCAGCTGGCCAAGCATGTTCCACGGTTTGGGGCCAGCACCAGTCTTTAGGAATGGAAAGGAATAGGAGCCGGAGAAGGGGAGGAAGAAGTATAAGGTAGGTGACAGAGGAAATCGGGAGGAGGGAGGGGGGTGAAGTTGATTGGTGAAAGCGATAAAGGCTGGAGAAGGGAGAATCTGATAGGAGATGACAGAAGACCATGGAAGAAAGGAAAGGGGGAGGTGATGGGCAGGTAAGGAGATAAAGTGAGAGCGGGAATACAGGAATGGGAGCGTGTGTTGCTTGTACACAGTCAAATTGAAATCAAGGAGAGGAACTCCAAAGCTCTGGACTCAGACAACTGAAAACACAGTAGCCAACAGTGGAAAAACTGCACCAGAGGCCAGGTACCAGAGAGAGCAGCAGTATAGTCCAAGGCCAAGAAGGACTTCAAAGCAAGTAGAATGCACTTCAGATCACCAAACAAGGAGCACAAGATCAGATCATGGAGAAATTTTAGCAAGCAGGCTTTAGAATACTCATATTCTACTTTATTAGGCCACTCTATTAGGTACACCTGTACATCTGCTTGTTAATGCAAGTATCTAATTAGCCAATCATGTCGCAGCAACTCAGAGCATAAAAGTATGCAGACATGTTCAAGAGGTTCAGTTGTTGCTCAGTCAAATCAGCAGAATGGGGAAGAAATGTGATCTAAGTGACTTTGACAGTGGAATGATTGTTGGTGGTAGACGGGGTGGTTTGAGTATCTCAGAAACTGATCTCCTGGGGTTTTCACAAACAACAGTCTCTAGAGTTTATAGAATATAGTGCAAAAAACAACAAAAGAAAATCCAGTGAGCTGCCATTCTGTTGATGAAAAAAACATGTTAATGAGAGAGGTCAGAGGAGGATGGCCTGACTGGCTCAAGCTGGTTGAAGACCAAAGTAACTCAAATAACCAAGATCAATCTAACTCTTCCCTCTCATATAACCCTCCATTTTTCTATCACGTACCTATCTAAGAGTTTCTTAATGGCCCTTGTGTATCTGCCTCTAGCAGCTCCCTGGGCAGTGCTTTCATGCAACCACAACTGCGTGTGAAAAAATCTTACCTCTGATATCCCCTATACTTCCCTCCATCCCCCATAAATTTAGACTCCTTCATATATGCCATTTCCACCCTGGGAAAAAGTCTCCACTCAGTCTACTGCTCATCGTTTTGTACTCTATTGAGCCACTTCTCATCCTCCATTGCTCCAAAGAGAAATGTCCGAGCTCACTCAGTCCATCCTCTTAAGACATGCTGACTACTCCAGGCAGAATCACGGTAAATCTCCTCTGCATCATCTCCGAAGCTTCCACATCCTTCCTACAATGAGGATACTAAAGCTGAATATTCTAAGTTTTATAGAGCTGCAACATTACCTCATGGCATACTTCAGAATGGGACTCAAACACATCCTTTCCCAATGTAGAGATAATAGTGTTTCCACCAAGTAAAGCTGGCAGCCTTTACAGACCTGGAAGAAGCAACTGCAAAGTAAATTTAATACCAAAGTATGTATATGTCACAATATACATCTCTGCTCTTCATTTTCTTGCAGGCATTCACAGTAAATACAAAGAAACAGCAGAAAATACACAAATCAATATAAAATAAATAAATAAATAAACAATAAGTATTGAGAATATGAGTTTTAGATTCCTTGAAAGTGATTCTGTAGGTAGTGGAAACATCTCAATGATTGGGACAAGTGAGGTTGAATGACTTTGTCCCCTCTGGTTCAGGGGTTGAGGGGTAATAACTGTTCCTGAACCTGGTGGTGTGGGTCCTGAGGCTCTTGTGCCTTCTTCCTGATGGCTGCAGTGAGAAGGAAGGACGTCCTGGATGGTGGTGGTCTCTGATAATGAATTCTGCTATTCTGTGACAGCACTCTATGTACAGTAGATGTGCTCAATGGTGGAGAGGGCTTTAGCTGTGATGGACTGAGCTGGATCCACTACTAAGAATCAACCTAGCAGAGAAAATTATGAAAAATTTAAAAGTCTAGTCCCAACAAGGAAGAATCTCAAAACACAAGAAACACTGTACTAGATTTAAATGAGCTGTCAGCTTTCATCATCTTTGCTTTATGACTAGTTTCACCTGAAGTGCCCAGCATTGCTGCGTGTTTAAGAAATAACACAAATATTTTGCAATATTTAAGAACTCAGGACCATGTGTGTTGTCTAATTTGGTAGCCTGTCTGTGAATAAGGTAGGTTACTGTAGCAACGAAGAACAGAAGAGTACTCTGCAGGGAAGGTGGTAAATTAATTGAATAGTAACGGCAAGATGACTTGCCCTGAAAAGCAACAAGACTGACTGTTTCAGAAAAGCAGGCTCCTTGTTTCTTCTCATTTCCCTATTCTCCAGACAGCCTGAATTCCAATTCTTAGACATTCTTCCTTCAGTAAAGGTTATTTGATTAGAATTGCCCCTGGCTATTTGAATTCCACACAGTGCTTTGGGCAGTTGGTAATATGCATTGTTGAATTTATTTCCTGATCTCTGTTTGCAGAGACAGAGAGCACCCAATAAGGTAAATGGTACATAATACTGAAGACTGAACAGGTATGTAAGAAAGTAATGGAAAAGTCAAAGAATGAAAAGAGAATTAAAGCTCACAGAAATTCCATTAAAACTCTCAATTGAATCAAGATGTTCTAATTTAGTATATTCTGACAAAATGCCACATTGTCAGAATTGCAAAATTTCAAAGTTTTAAGAAATGATGATGGGCCTTATCAGTTAAATATAAACTGGAGCTACTTGATAAGGTATAACCTGTGGGCCAATGCCGCTGGGACATAAGCTGGGGCCTGATCAACCCTGGCAGAGTTGCCTGGGTGAGAATGTCTGATGATGAAAGACCCAAAACACCAAAGGACCCAGGTTACATCACTGACGATGTTCCCAACATATCCTACGATACATCTCAGCATTGAGGAACTGCACGTCCGAATACACTCCTCTTGCTGTTGTCGTCATGAAGGCGGCACACCATGAGATTCAAAAACAACCATCATGCTCTTGAACCTGAGGGAATCACTTTCAAGGACTCTTCATCTCATGTTCTCGATAATTATTACTTATTTATTATTAATTATCATTATTATTTGTATTTGCACAGTTTGTTATCTTTTGCACATAGGTTGTTTGTCCTAGTTGTATCCAGTTTTTCACTGATTCTATGGCATTTCAATGTATCTACGGTGAATGCCTGCAAGAAAATATATCTAAGTTGTATATAGTGACATATATGTACTTAGAAAATAATTTTACTTGGAACTTTAATGATGACCTGATCAAAAACCTTCCACAAAATGACATGTGCAAAAACAGATGATTAACCAGTTCTATTGTGCATTGAACTCAAACTGATGGGTATACTTAAGCAACAAATGCTGCATTTCAAAATCCTTGGTGATCTTATTCAGATGTGGTGAGATGCTGTGTAAACAAAATGTTTTAGTTTTAGAACTGGGTGAACAAGTTTACAAAAGGAACACCATCAGAGAGATCGATTCAAGTTTGGGACTGTCAGTCTCTTTGGTTCACCTGAAGTTTTTTTTTGGTCTCATTTATTTATTGGTGGCTTTGGATTTCAATTTAATAGTGGAACAGTGGTTTCTATTTGAAAAGCGATGAGCAGGAATGTCTTTAGCCAGAAAGTGGTGAATCTGGAATTCATTGCCACAGATGGCTGAGGAGGACAACTCACTGGTATATTAAAAGCGGAGGTTGGTAGGTTCTCGATTAGTAAGGGTGTCAAACTTTACCGGAGAAGATAAAAGAGAATGGGTTTGGGAAGGGTAATGTATTGGCCATGATTGAATAGTGGAGCAGACTCAATGGGCTGAATGGCCTAATTCCTAGGCCTTAAGATCCAATTGTTTGAATCAATTACTAGCTTGATACTTCCTAGTATCTTGAAGCTAAGACACTAGGACTATTAATAGAAGTAAAGATATAACAGATCAGTACACAGTACACGAGCAGTCACTTGCCAATTCTATCACAAAAACACCAAAAAGGAGCAATCTCTATCAATGAGGACAGTAAGAGCAACAGAGCATGGGATCATCTTTGTGATTGCTTAGCCACCCTCACATATCACCTTGGCATTAAAATGAATTCTTGTTCTTTCAGTGTTGCTGGCTGAAAATCCCAGTTGTTGTTCCGATGCTGGTACAGATGGCTGTTCACCATGTTTTCCCAAGGGCAATGGGGGGAAAGAACCACAGGCTTTACCTGCAAGACTCTCATTCCGGCAATCAGCTGGAGCTCAAGAAAACCAGCTACGATCTGCGCAAGGCTGCAAAACAACAATACAAGGACGAGATCAAGTGAAGATTCACAACGAATAGCACATGTAACTTGTGGCAAGGGTTGCATACCATCGCAGATGTCAAAGCCAAACATAGTGGTGCTGCCAACATCGCAGCCTCTCTCCCAGATGAGCTCAATCGCTTTTATGCTCGGTTCGATGTCGCTAACTCTGAGTCTCCAAGGAAAGCCACCGCCACAACCTGCAACCTGGTCAGCTCTGAGGCTGAGATATGCAGATGTTTCCAAAGAGTGGACAGTCGCAAGGCTGCGAGACCGGACAGCATCCCAGGGTGAGTACTCAGGATGTGCACAGCACAACTGACAGGCGTGTTTACAGACATTTTTAATCTCTCTCTCTCTCCCAGTGTAGAGTGCTCTCCTGCTTCAAATTATCCACAATTATCCCTGTACCAAAAAAGACCACGGTAACATGCCTGAACGACTGATGTCCTGTCGCACTCACCTCAATAATAAGCAAATGCTTTGAGAGGCTGGTCAAGGACTACATCTGCAGCTTTCTACCACCCAGACTGGACCCCCTACAATTTGCCTACCGACACAACCGATCAACATTCGACACAATAGCCACTGCTCTACATACTGTCCTTACACAAATGGAGAAGAAGGATGCTCATGTGAGAATGCTGTTCTTGGACTACAGTTTTTTTTTTACTAAGTGCAATCGTGAACAATAGCCCGATCAGAAATGCTGATCAAGTCAACTAGTTCCCAAAGAGAACTCTGATAGGCCAATCAGATGGTTCACTGCTGCTCAGCGATAGAACACTAAAAAATCATATGTACAATTAAGAAACATTAAAAATAGTAGAAATACTGGAGTTATGATCATGATGAAGTCTGCTAGAGAGAGACATTTATACACATGCTGTCCTCCATAATTCAAAGAGATTGAAAGATAAGGTTGCAGGGTGACTAAATGTGGCAGGAGCACTTGGAACTAAAAACTAATCCCTACCGGGAGAAAACAGCACCTGTTCTCTCTGCACTGTTCTCCAGCAGTTTAAGGACTAAGTCCAGCCGGAACATAACTCACAAGTGCTCTTGAAAGTCAGGTATTAACCCTACCTGCCAACAACCAAGCATTGCCATCCTGGTCCCCTTCATGATAGCTTATGAAGAAGCATCTGACTTCCCTCCCAGAGATGATAGGTGTTTGTGCACTCGACTCTTGAAGGCTCGGACCCCATCGTCGCAGATGATTCTAACCACAGCATCTGGAAGGCTGTTCCAAATTCTGACAGCACAGTGAAGGAAGCTTCTATCCAGTGTGTAGGTTCTGGCATCAGGCATAGAAACAGCATGACCAGGCATAGATAAACTTGATCATGTGGTGCGCCGTCTCTCATAAGATGATGGCAGCATGGCACGAAGGTCTGCAGGGCTGTGGCTGGTGTGCACTTTGTGTAGCACAGTAGCTGCAGCAACCTGTCGTCTGTGGTGTAAGCTACTGCTGGCTAGCTTCTCACGAGCTGTGGCTTCATCTACACCTATAATCCTGAGAGCCTTTCTTTGAAAGGAATCAAGCTGGCTGAGGACACTCTGTGAGGCACTCATCCATGATAAGCAGGCATACTCCATGATACTTCAGTTCAGCAATCAACACCATAGTTCCATCCAGGCTCAACAGGAAGCTCAGAGCCCTTGGCCTTGACCCTGTCTTGTGCAGCTGGATCCCGGACTTCCTGTCAGATCGCCGGCAGATGGTAAGAGTGGGCTCCCTCACCTCCACCCGTCTGACTGTCAACACAAGAGCCCCTCAGGGCTGTGTACTAAGTCCCCTCCTTTACTCCCTGTATAGCCATGACCGTGTTGCCACCGACAGCTCTAATCTGCTACTTAAATTTGCCGACAACACTACATTGATTGGCCTAATCTCAAACAATAATGAGGTGGCCTACAGGGAAGAAGTCATCTCTCTGACACAGTGATGTCAAGAAAACAACCTCTTCCTCAATGTTGCAAAAACAAAGGAGCTGGTTGTAGATTACAGGAGGAATGGAGATGGGCTACCCCTATTGACATCAATAGATCTGGGGTTGAGAGGGTGAACAGCTTCAAGTTCTTCAGCATCCACATCACCGAGGACCTCACATGATTTGTACATACCAGTTGTGAGGTGAAAAATGCATAACAGTGCCTCCTTCTCCTCAGACGGTTGAGGAAGTTTGGTATGGCCCCCAAATCCTAAGAACTTTCTACAGGGGCACAATAGAGAGCATCCTGACTGGCTGCATCGCTATCTGGTATGGGAATTGTAGCTGCCTTGATCGCAGAAAGTGGTGCGGACAGTTCAGCACATTTGTAGTTGTGAACTTCCCATGATTCAAGACATTTACAAAGACAGGTGTGTAAAAAGGACCCGAAGGATCACTGGGGACCCGAGTCACCCCAACCACAATCTATTCCAGCTGCTACCATCCAGGAAATGTTACCGCAGCGTAAAAGCCAGGACCAACAGTCTCGAGGACAGCTTTTTCCACCAAGCCATCAGACGGATTAACTCATGCTGATTTGAGTGTATTTTTATGTTACATTGACTGTTCTATTTATTATAAATTATTGTAAATTACTATGATTGCACATTGCACATTTAGACGGAGACATAACATAAAGATTTTTACTCACATATGTGAAGAATCTAAGAAATAAAGTCGATTCAACTTAATTCATTTCATTCTATAAATAAATTAATACAGATTGATTTATTTATCACATTGAAACATACAGTGAAATGCATCAACAACCAGCACACCCAAGGACGTGCTGAAGGCAGCCCCACAAGGGTCGCCACACAATCTGGTGTCAATTAATTGATAAAAGTGAGAGTTGGCTATTTTGACTTTGATCAATTGGATCATACTTAAATACATCACCACCTGATTTATCTATCCTAATCCTCACTGATCTATTTTTGTAAGGCAAAATTAAGTCTTAGGATACCTGCTATGCACCGGCTTCTACACGTTCCAAGTTTCCACTTCTCTGATGTAAAAAAGCAAAATTGTATCACGTTATGAACCCCATTTATAAAATATTATATGTAACTCTTTTAGGGTGGCAGGGTAGAGCTATGTCTCTCCCAAAGGAGGTGTAAGGTGCTCCTTCTCTCCGCTAGCTTGCAGGTCACCCTTGGGCAAGGTGTAGCACCTGCTTAGTCAGGGTCACATGAAGCCATGGGAGTAGGTAGTGGGTAGTTGTCCAAGCATCTGGTGCATTTTACAAGTCCCAGTTATTTGACACTGATGCCAGGCAGGCAATCTCTGAAGAGTATTGAATATGGCTGGGGTCACCATCTTCAGAATCAGAATCAGAATCAGAATTATTATCACTGGCATGAAATTTGTTAACTTAGCAGTAGCAGTGGCAGAAAAAATAATAAGTAAAATAATAATAAAAATAACAATAATACATAAAGTAAATCAATTATGTATATTGAATAGATTTTAAAAATGTGCAAAAACAGAAATATAGTATATTAAAAGACATTGCCCTGATGGCGGCAATGGCAAACCACTTCTGTGGAAAATTTTGCCAACACAATCACGGTCATGACTGTAATTGCCCACATCATATGACATAACACATAATAACAATGACAGTGTAACTCGCTAAAAACATTCCTCAAATCATCTGTACCAATTCTACGTGAACTGTTTTTATATCTACAATATAAATGGTAAATGTGAGAGATATTCCACAGGGTTGACAGCATTTGTGCAAAGGGAAACAGTTAACACTTCAGGTAGATAATATTTCCTCAGAATCTTCTGTTCATATCTTTACCCACTTAGATCATTATCATTCCAGTGAAGTTGCACAACAGTTCTGAGACTAAAAAAAAACTTTCTGCAGTTCTGTGCCCTGAACTGAATGAAGAGTTTGCAAATGAGATGCAACTGGAGCTTTACAGAAAAGCAATAGAGATTTCTCACCATTGTATTCAGCTTCATTGCAAGAGCAACTATCATTCCATTTTGAATGACCTGATAATGTTCTCTATGAACTTTCTGTTCAGTTTAAATTTGAATGGTCCTCCAAAAACTCATTCTTTCTTGTCATGACACAGTATTGAAATTCCAGATGATAGGATCAAATGGGCTAGATGTTTTTTTTTGCAGATAGATATTTAAATCTGCACAAAATCTTGCCATTACTAGTTCTTCATCAGCCCTTATCTACATATGGCAAGAGTAAACAGTCCAGAGATGGGCAGACAGAGGAGACTGCAGTTCTTCAAGAAGCAATATCTCAAAAAGGCAACATCCATTATTAGGGACCCCCATCTCCCAGGACATGCCCCCTTCTCATTGCTACCAACACGAGGAAGGTACAGAAGCCTGAAAGCACACACTCAGTGAATCATGAACAGCTTCTCCACATCTGAATGGACATCGAATCCATGAATACCACTTTACTACTTTTTTATTTCTACTTATGCACTACTTACTTAGTTTAACTATTTAATTATTAGTCAGCTATGTATGAATACAACTGAATGAAACACCATTCCTCTGGGGCCAAGGTGCAAAGCATACACAGCACATGAATCACAACAGCGTGCAAAAAAAAGCATAGTTAGGCAAAAAACATATACTGTACCGCATTGTAGCCCAAGTCGCTGAGTGACATGTGCCACAGATTTAATGGTACAGTTCTGGACAGTGCACAGCCACTGAACTTCGAGCCTGCAGCTTGAAGCCTAGTCCTCACTACAACCAAGGCTATGTAGCTTTCCCGCCACTTGTAATACCAAACAAAGAGCTTGTTCTGAACCTCCTTCTGAAGGATATATATACTTACTGTAATTCAGTTCTATTTCTTTCTACTATGTTGTGCATTGTACCGCTGCTGGAAGGTTAACAAATTTCATGACATATGCTGCTGAATCTGAATCTGATTCAGAGATGTGGCAATATGGAGCAACACACAAGATGTTGGAAGAACAAAGTGGGTCAATCAACATCGATGGAGGGAAGTGGACTGCTAATGACCTGAGTCGAGACCTTTCATCAGGGCTGAAAGATAGAGAGGAGACCGCCAGTATAAGAAAGGTGAAGGGAGGGTGGAGTAGGAGTTGTCAAGTGATGTGTGGATCCTGTTGAGGAGGGATGATAAACAGATGTGGATAGTGGAAATAGTGTCAGAAGCTGGGGGCAGGGAGAGAATGGCAGGAGAGTAGCAGAAATTGAAGAGGGCGAACAGAACTCCCAGACAGAGAAAGGAGGAAAATCTCTTCAAAGTGTAGCGATGATATCACAGTAGCATAGCAAAATGGAAACACAAGAGGCTGCAGATGCTGGAATCTAGAGTATCACTTAAAATGTTGTACTTGCTATTTATGCTCTTGTGGTATGAAAGCTGTAAGGCATCAAGACCCTACAAAGGATAGTAAAAACTGCTGAAAGGACCTTCAGGGAATCCCTCTGTATTATTTGTGACACTTAACAGGAGCGTTGTGAACAAAGGACCAGAAGCCTTGTTGAGGATCCTGACCACCCAATGCACAATCTCTTTGACCTGCTACCACCCGGAAGGAGGTACAGGAGCATCAAGACGAGGACTGCCAAATGGGGAAACAGTTTCTTCCCTGAGGCTCTGAGACTAACGAATACCCTGCCGCTACCAGAGTTCTTGTCACTAAGACAGCGAGCTGTTTACTGATGACCTGTGCTGAGCACTATATGCATTTTGAATTACATTTTATTGCTATATTTATGATAATATTTTGGTTTATTTTCTGTGTGCAACATGATTTGTGGCTGCACCGTGGTCCAGAGGAAAAGTGTCATAGTTCCGTTTGGCTGTTCCCCTTTAACGCTCCTTTCTCCCTGATTATGCCCTAATTTCAGTCATTAGATTTCCAATTGCTGCTAATTTACCTAATTACAGTACACCTGGTTTTCATCAGAGACTGTGAAATAAGTACGATGACTTCCCTATCTCAGGTTGCCAGTTTGTTGGTCTATTCTCGTGTGATACCTCGTTCTCTTGTCTGCTTAGAACTGTTAGTTCTAAGTTTAGTTCCAAGTTCTGCTCTAGTTTCAAGATAGTCCCTGTAGATCCCGTCTCCTTGTCAAGATTCCTCTGGTTTGCTGATCTACATTCACATCTTCGCCATCATCCCCAACTCAGTTGACATGCCGGTGTCCTGCACTTGGGTTCTCCTCAGTCGCCGCGTGCAACAAAAAATTGTTTTGTTTGGCTGTATACACGTACAGTCAGATAACGTTAAACTTGAACTTGCTCTTGAAGAAAAATAGAATAAAGATTCTAAACAGTTGACTCTACACAGGAAGCAGTATGGGCTAAAGTCCTCTGGTGCTATAATTATACCACTGTGTAGCTGTAAGACCTGGAATTTGCAGATGACAGATGGCTAGCTACTCAGGAAAAAAAATCTAGTGTGTGTGGGGAAGAAAGGGCACGTTGGGTTTAATTCAGCCAATGGTCAGAATTATTTAAAGAGCCATTGAGTTTTAAATCATCCATCTTAGTGCTGGAAGTGCCCGTGACTACAGGATTTTCAAGTTATGTCAGTTTGCATTTTTTATACTGTTATCTACAAATAACAATTTACACGTGGAACTTTGCCATCTACAATCTGGCTTCTATGCATTAGTCATAAGCTTATAAAATCCAAGGTTACAAAACTGTTTTTGAAATTATATTACATTTTTAACTTTTTATTGGGTCTAATTATCTCTATGTGGTTTCATCCCCTCTTGCATCGATTCCTTTCCCTCTCAATACATTCTAATACTTTTACCACCCTTTATCCAGTTTGACTTCACTCCATATCACAAAGTTAACTTGTGATTAGAAATTAGCTTGTCACATAAACATTGAACCATGCAGTGAAATGTGTTGTTTTGCATCAAGTCAAATCAGTAAGAATCTACTGGGGGTAGCCCATAGTATCACCATACGTTCAGTAGCAACATAGCTTGTGCACTACTCAATAACCCTGAACGTATGTCTTTGGAATGTGAGAGGGAACCTATATGATCAAGACAATGGGAATCCATGATTGCTGGCACTGTAAATGATTGTACTAACTGCTACGTTACTGTGCCATCCCGCTATGCTATAGTGTTGTTCTTTCTCATGCTTTCCCCACGCATCCTTTTTGAAGCAATCCTTCCTCCCCTCCTCTGCTCCTTTCTCCCTTGGTCCACTCTACTGTCCTATCAGATTCCTCCCTCTGCAGCCCTTTACCTTTCCCATCCACTTGGCTTCACCTAGCTCCTTCCAGCTAGCCTTCTTCCCTTCCCCACCACAATTTCATTCTGGCAACTTCCCCCTTCCCTTCCAATCCTGAAGGAGGGTGTCGGCCCGGAACATTGGCTGTTTATTCATTTCCGTAGCTGCTACCTGTCCCGTTGAGTTCCTCCAACATTTTATGTGTGTTGCTTTGGACTTCCAGTGTCTGGAAACTCTCTTGTGTTTATGACTTCCTAAAGTATTTTTGTATTGGGACATATTGGGGTGTAGAGCAAACCTAACTTACACTTGGCTCATAGAAGATCCCCAATGAAATAAGGATAATTGGTTGAACTATGCTCCATCATCTGGTTCTGCGACGAAACAGACCACTTCCTTGTAGTTCTCCAGTTTAAAGTCAGTAGTCTCATTCTGACAATACCCACATCCCAGAAGCCTTTGCTGCAAAGCAAAGATGCCATTGGGAAAGAACATTTTGTCGCATCACATTTAGGTAGTAAAAGAGAAAAGCAGCAACAAAATGTAGAATATAGAGTTATAGATATTGAGAGGGAGGGAGGTGCAAGACCATAATGACGTAGATGGTAAGGCCAAGAGTTCATCTCATTATATGTATATAGAACATTACAGGCTCTTCAGCCCATGATGTTGTGCTGAACTTTTAACCTACTCTAAGATCAATCTAACGCTTCCATCCTACATAGTCCTAATTTGTTCTACCATCCACGTGCC
Organism: Mobula hypostoma; assembly: GCF_963921235.1. Classification (NCBI taxonomy): domain Eukaryota; kingdom Metazoa; phylum Chordata; class Chondrichthyes; order Myliobatiformes; family Myliobatidae; genus Mobula; species Mobula hypostoma. Next base: position 14,275,907 of record NC_086102.1, read on the forward strand.
GCCTATCTGCCTCTCAAAGTCCAACCCTACGTTCCCGTCATGAGAGGTGGAAATGGGTAAGGCCAGTCAATGGGTCTGTGGTGAAGATGCATAGTCCAGTCCCCTGCACAGTGGAGGCAATGGATTGCAGAAGCGTTGATGAACTCCAACCATCCCTTCAACTTCTGAGGGTGATGGAGATGGGAGGTCATCGACGGCCTGCAGTATGTTCCACTTCGGGGCTAAGGGCCCAAGTAAGTAAGTATGTGCCGATCTATGAGCTTCTAATGAATCTGCCCCTAATGAATAGAGAGTGGTCTGTGCATGGAATACCCAGCTAGTGGTGGTGGAACAATTCTATTCACTGGGAAGTCATTCAACAGTGTTTATCCCAGCAGGATAGAAGGTGTACTTTATCCTGGTAGCATGTGCTTTCAGGGTTTTGCATCTTCTGCTTGATGGGAGAAGGGAGAAGAGAGAATTTCTGTGGTTGGACAAGTCTTTAACCATGCTGGCTGCTTTTCCGAAGCAGTGGGATATGTAAGAGCAGTGGGATATGTAAGAGCATTAGTGCATCCATTTGTTCAGGATTGAAACTGAGAATGTCAGAATCAGTAGAACATTTGAGGCAATGAACCAAGTTATTGCTCATTAAAGACCATAGAACAGAGCGAAATTAGGCTATTTGGCCCATTGAATCTGCTCCACCATTCCTTCATGGCTTATTTGTTATCCCTCTCAACCCCATTCTTCTCCCTGTCACCTTTAATGCCTTTACTAACCAAGAATCTATCAAATTCCATTTTAAATAAACACAATAACTTGGCTTCCACAGTTGTCTTTGGCAACAGATTGACTAAACTCTGACTAAAGAAATTCCTCTTATTTAGCCCTCAGGCCAAATAAAGAGGCAGAAGAAAATTAACAAGATCAAGTCGAAGAATTACCAGAAGTTGGGCAAGGACCAAATAGTGGTGGAAATGGGAGAATGGGGTCAAACTTTACTAAGAGGAGACTGCTGATTCCATACTAATCTCCTCAAATGTTAGCTAAACTCTAAGACGCAGTAGAGAACAGAGAACAACCTCTAAAATTCCCTATATGGAAATGAGGAGAAAAACTTCGATTCCAATCAATAAGAATGCATTTCAACATTGTTTAAAGAGACTTATGAGAAATTGGAAAAGTAAGCATCTCTTCCTGCTTCCCATACATGCAGCTATCAACACCTTTAATGACCTTTGGGTATTCCAAAGCAAATATAAAGTCAATTAAATATTTTGAAATATAGTTATATTTCCATCTAGGTAGCTTGGCCAAGTTTAATTACCATTCAGCCATACATGAATATAGCCAAATAAAACAGCATTCCTCCACGGCCAAGTTGTGAAACAGATTAGAAACAGCACACTGCATAGCACATATGTTTGCAAACATACATTCACAAAAAGAAGAAAAAGTAATATAGCCCAAGTCTCTGATTGGAATAACTGTACATTAATGGCTTGTTATCCTGGTCCACCTTGTTCTTCCACCAAGCAAACACCGGAGGGCGGTACTGAGCTGACACCAGAGGACAGCACTGAGTGGACACTGGAGGGCAGTATGAGCAAATACTGGAGGGCAGTATGAGCAAATACTGGAGGGCAGCACAGACAGGAGGGGTCAGCCCCCAACCCAGTACAGATTCCAGCACACTCACAAAGGCTTCTGCTCTCTTCCACACCACCTCTAGTGCCTCCTCCCCAGGTGATCTCACTGCAACCAAGAGAATGTAGCTCCCCTGCCGTTGGACTCGCCAATGCACTGGACTGGCAGTATTCTGCATTGCCAATGTCTAACAGGGTCTTGTGATCACAGTAAAAACATCCAAGACAATCACCCGCACTGTTGTTGCGCACCGTCTTGACACAACAAAGATACACAATCCAAGTGAGAACACAACAACAGTACACATCATGTCCAGCTCCGCTATCAAGCAACTCACTGTAGAACTTGATGTTCCTAGTATCCAGCAGTGACTTGTGATTGTTTAAAAAAAAGATGCAAAGGATGAACAAATGCATCTTTGATTGGACCTGGGATGGCCACGGTGTCCGAGCACACCGCCACCTTAAAAACGTCAAAACAAGCTCCTGGTCAATCTTTCCAATGAAAGTGGCTGAAGAACTCATATTGAGCAGGATTGGGGGAACTTCTCTGCTTTTAAAGTAGCATCACTTTAAGATCAAGATTCAAAATTGAGATTTATTTAACACATCTACATCAAAAAGTACAGTGAAATTAATAATTTGTGTTAAAACCCAACACACCCAATAACGTAGTGGGGGCAGCTCATAAGTGTCATCATAAGTTTCTGTGCTAACATAGAATCTCCAAAATGCTCAATAACACAAAACACAAGTGAAAAATCAACAAAAGCAATGAAGCCCCAAACGTCCCTCTCCCCCACCCATCCACTCATACACATGTGCAGTTCTCCAGCTGCTGGACAACTCTCCTTCAGCCTCCAGCGGTCACGTGAACTCACAGACATCAGGCTTTTGACTTCCCCAGTGGACTCACAGGAATACGTAGACTCAGAATTTTGATTGAGTGATCCAGAGACACAACTGTACAGCTCGTTAAAAGAACATTACCAATGGTACAGCACCCCCTCAAGTATTCCGTGGTTATCTTTTCCCTGACCTTTGAGACGGAGGTTTTGTGGACTTGCGATGAGCACAGAGGAGAAAATGTGACACACCAAATGACAATTGGTATAATCCAAAGGATACAGCGATAGGATGGATCCTTAAGGTTGTCCCAGCTGGGCGGGGGTGGGTGGTACTGGGAATAAGCTTCCACTATCTATTAAATGCTCCCAATGGCGTGCGCCTCAAATAGTCTTGTCAAACAAGTCCCGTTCCTGGCCTTCACGTGTGGCTTAGCTACCAAGCCTGGCGGAACCGATTCTACTGACAAGAGAAGGGGCAAAGGCACATTACTGGTGCCTTAAAACCTGTCATTTTAGGCAGGTGGAGTTGGCAGAAGGAAAACTCTGATCTCAAACCTCTGCTTCATTGGGGTAATTGTACATTGAATTCAATGCTGACTGGCAACTCCTGCTGCTGCTAAGTTGTAGTGGTCTTTGTCATTCCTTTGGATTCATCAGCTGTATGGAGATGGGGAACCGACTGCATGGGCAACAGCTTGCTCTCCATATCGTACTGCCTAGGCTTGCGTATCACGTAGACAGCTGGGGTGCAACATCCGTGATCGACTCCGACCAACGGAGGAATGGATAATAAGATGAAAAATAAGAAGGAAGCAGAGCACAAATCAGACATACCCAAATAACCAGCTCCTGTAAAATGTTATACACTACTCTCCAATGTGCTCCTGGGAAGAAATGCTTCTCCATTCAGTTTTTTCATTTTGCTTTAATAACTGACATTAGAACGAAGGAAGTGTGCTGTAAGAGAGGTGTTCCCGTTGCATTACTTCGAGTTTTACGCCTCACAGAGAAACCACCTTTCATTTTGTTATATTTTAATAAATTAGACAATAAACAATGTAATTGCGTGCAGCTAAATTGGAATGTGAGACTCGAACCGTGTAATTGCGCAGTGACAAAGTGTAAAACTAAAATACCTTGCTCCAATCACTGGGTTTTCTATTTGAGGGATTTGTTTTGAATACTAATCTACTTTTTCAAGTCCCTTTGGAAGTTAAGGCACATTCTTTGGGATTCCCTGTAAGATAGAAGGAATCACACAAGATCATACAACATAGGAGCAAAATTAGGTCATTTGGCCCATCGAGTCTGCTCTGTTTTTCTGTCATGGCTGATCTATTATCCCTCTCAATCCTATTCTCCTGCCTTTTCCCCATAACCTTTGACACCCTTACTAATTAAGAACGTATCAACCACCACTTTAAATAAACCCAACGACTTGGCCTCCACACAGCCGTTCGTGGCAATGTACTTAAAAGATTCAACACCCTCTGGTAAAGAAATTTCTCTTCATCTCCGTTCTAAAGAGATTCTGAGGCTGGGTTCTCTGGTTCTAGACTACACCACCCCCACCCCCAGGAAACATCCTCAGACACAGAGCCAGCAGACACTTCTCACACTTTCATTCCTGGGGTCATTCTCCTGAAACTCCTCTGAACTTTCTCCAATCCAGCACATCCTTTCTTCAGATAAGGGGCCCAAAACCGCCCACTATATTGCAATTGCAGTCTGATCAATACCTTATAAACTTTAATGGATTCTTCCACTTTCACTCCAAAGATTGTGACTGCTTCAGTTAAATATTGCCTCACAAAATGATTTGTTTTGGTTGGACAATTCCACCAATTTTTACAGGGGCACCATAGAAAGCAATTGATCCAGATGCATCATAATTCAAAGTCAGATAAAAGGGAGATTAGTTTTATTTATCTTGAGCAATGCACACAATATGCTAGAGGAACACAACCGGTCAGGCAGCATCTATGGAGGGAAATGGGCCTTCACGTGAAACACTGACTGTTAATTTCCTTCCAGGTACATCGAAACATACGGTGAAATGCATCGTTAGCCCACATAGCATGCCCACAATTTATTAACCTTAACTGCGTGTCTTTGAAATGTGGGAGGAAGCTGGAGCACCCGGAAGAAACACGGATGGTAATGGGGAGAACATACAGACTCCTTACAGGAAATGACAGAAACTGAATCCTGATTTTACTGCTGGCTTTGTAATAGTGTTACACTACCATGTTACCACCACTCTTTATTAACTGCTCTGCCCAAGACGACAAAAATATTACAGAGTGTTGTGAATGCAACCTAATCCATCATACAAACCTCATTTCTCACTGCCTCGGGAGGGCAACCAACACACAAAAGCTGGAGGACATGTACTATCAGGTTCAAGACAGCTTCTCAACATTTGCCATCTCCAAAGGGCTCCTACCACCAAACATCATCCCCCCTCCTCCCCACACTCTGCTTTCTGTAATGATTGTTCTCTTCATGATTCCCTTATCCATTTGGTCCTTCCCACTAAACCCATTCCTGACACTTATCCAAAGTGCTACACCTGTCCATTCACCTCCTCCCTCGCTTCCATTCAGGGGTCCAAACACTCCTTCTAGCTGAGGCAACACTTCATCTGAGAATCTGCTGAGGTCATCTATTGTTTCTGGTACTTCCAATGCGGCCACCTCGACATTAGTAAGACCTGTCATAAATTGGGTGTCTGCTTTGTTGAGTACCTCAGCTTCATCCAGCAAAAGCAGAACTTTCCGATGGCCGAAAATTCTTATTCCCATTCTGACATGGACTCCTTTTGAGTCATGATGAGGCCATCCTCTGTGTAGGGGAGCAAACCCCTTATATTTTGTCTCATTAGCCTCCAATCTAATGGCATGAATATTGATTTCCCCTTCCTGTAAGAAAATGTCCCCCCCCCGCCCCTTCTTCTATTCCCCACTCTGGCCTCTTAACTGTTCTCACCTGCCAATCACCTCCCACTGGTGACCTTCCTCCTTCCCTTTCTTCTATGGTCCAAACTCTCTCCTATCAGATTCCTTCCTCTCCAGCCCTTTACCTTTCCCACCCACCTGGCTTCACCTTGCACCTTCTTCACCTCCCCCCATCCTTTATTCCCCCTTCTTTTCCAGTCCCAAAGAAGGGTCTCGGTCCAAAACATCACCTGTTTATTCATTTCCATAGATGCTGCCAGACCTGCTGAGTTGCTCCAGCATATTGTGCGCGTTCCTTTTTACCCAATTAATATCAGAATCTCGGAAGCTGGAGGCTGTGGTAGGACAAAGGACTCGATGGAAAATCCTGGCAATTCTGGACAATGTTTCTCACCCACTGCCTGCCACCTTGGCTGAAGAGAGGAGCACTTCTAGTAATAGACTAAGACAACGGCACTGCTCCAAAGGGTGCTATATGAGGTCATTCTTACCCTCAGCCATTAGGCTCTATAATGAGTCAAACTATAGCTCGGGAAGTGATGACTCCCTCCTAATAGACTGTATGAGGCAACCGATTTTTTTTCTATCTTACTGTATATTTGTATATCTGTGCACTTGTAATGCTACTGTGACACTGTAATTTCCTTTCAGATCAATAAGGTATCTAACTGTCTATAAGATGAAGCCTTGTTCTCCCAGTCTACCTCGTTGTGGCCCTTGCACTTTGTTTGTCTACCTGCACTACATTATCTCCAACTGTTACACTACAGTCTGTTCTGTTTCCCCTTCATGTAAGTACATACGGCGTGATCCAAGAGCTTCTACAGATGCCGGAAATCTTGAACAACACACACAAAATGCAGGAGGAACTGAAGTGGGCAGGCAGCATCTATGGAGGGAAATGGGTCTTTGCCTGAAACTTTGACTGTTTTATTAGCTTTATAGAATTGCCTGACCTGCTGGGTTCCTCCAAAATCGTGTGTGTGTGTGTGTGTGTGTGTGTGTGTGTGTGTGTTGCTATGTGTTATATGCTCTGTCTGGGTGTCATACAAACCTTATCACTATATGTCTGCACACGTGACAGTAATAAGCTAATTCTAAGAGGGGTCAGCCCCAAATTCAAAGTCCCAGGTTAATAAAAACAGTAAATGCCTGCTAATAGCAGCTAAAGAAGCTTTACTATTGAGGCACACTGGTCAATTAATAAACATTACTTTACGAGCCCAAGGGTCAAAACTCAGAGGGCACCAAGTCCTGAGGCTGAAGTCTGAAGGCCAAAGCCCCCAGGTTGGTGACTCTGGGGTGCAGACAGGAGACAGTCTGTCCAAGGGTTGGGTGTGTATGGGTGGGAGGGTGGGAAAGGGTCCTTTTTTGCTTCTGTTGTTGATATCATATGTCAGCTATGTGTTGTTCTGCTGAACATTATGGGCACATTATGTTGATACCAGAATGTGTGGTAACACTTGCAGGTTGCCCCCTGCACATCACTGGGTGTGCTGACTGTTACTGCAAACAATACATTTCACTGTGTGTTTCAATGTACATGTGCTTAATCAATAAATCTAAATGGTGGGGCAGTCTAAGGCCAGAGGACACAGCCTCTGAACAGAGGGACTTCCATTCAGAATGGAGATGAGGAGGGATTTCTTTAGCCAGAGTGGTGAATCTGTGGAATTCGTTGCCACAGGAGGCTGTGGAGGCCAGGTCATTGGGTATATTTAAGGCAGAAGTTGACAGATTCTTTTTCAGTCAGGGCATGAAGAGCTACAGGGAGCAGGCAGGAAATTGGGGCCTAGAGGGAAATGGGTCAGCCATGACAAAATGGCAGAGCTGACTCAATGGGCCAAATGGCCTAATTATGTTCCTAAATCTAATAGTCTTATGGCCTAAATCTAAATTTATATCTAAAAATTGACCAGGAAACCAAGCAGACTAATTGTGCTCATTTATATACCCTTCATTGGGTCTTTTACATCCATCCAAGAGGACACTAGGGCCTGAAGTGGTATCAATGAGACTGTGGCACCCCATAATCCTGTTGTCGAGGTGCTAATCCAGATAATGTGGATGGGTTACAGACTGCTGACAGGAATCCATTGCCTGCTGTACGAGATTCAATAAGGAACGACATCGATAAAAGACATCTTCCACACACTTCTCCAAACAAGGACAGAGGCTGACAGCCGTACTGGCACAAGCAGGCATCTTGAAACTCACTGGTGCTTCCTCAGTCGATACCTTCTTGCATTACTGAGTCCATTTAGGTCTATAAATTTGATGAACAGTCTGCAGAGCAGCCAGTCTTCCATTCCCCTCAGTGTAAATACCATTCTGTTAGCTGTTTCTCTTGATGTCTGACAGTTATGGGGCTGCAGGGCCTGATAAAATTGCAAGGTTAATGCCCATCTGTTGCTGTATCACCAGCCTGGAGAGAACATTCCGAAAACAATGCATAGATACACTCAGTGGCCATTTTACTGGTACCTCCTGTACTTGATAAAGTGGCCACTGAGTGCATATTCGTGATCTTCTGCTGCTGTAGCCCATCTACTTCAAGATTCAAAGTGTTGTGCATTCAGAAATGCTCTTTTGCACACCACTGTTATAACAAGCAGTTATCTGGGTCACTGTCGTCTTCTTGTCTGCTTGAACCAAACTGCTATTCTGCACTGACCTCTCTCATTAACAAGCCCTTTTCATTTTGTACATGAAAAATACACAAGATCAGCAGTGGCTGAGATACTCAAATCACCCCATCTGGCACCATAAAACATTTCACGGTCAAAGTTAATTAGATCACTTTTCTTCCCCATTCTGACGTTTGGTCTGAACAACAACTGAACCTCTTAACCTTGTCTGCATGCTTCTATGCATTGAGTTGCCACCATGTGATTGGCTGATTAGATATTTGCATTAACAAGCAGGTGCTTAAGAGTCAAGATTGTTTAATGTCATTTCCTGTAAATTAAAGGCATCCGTTAGTCTTGCGAGACCATGGATCTGCGCCTGGAAGGTGTTCACTCTTCAGGGCGCAGGCCTGGGCAAGGTTGTATGGAAGACCAGCAGTTGCCCATGCTTCAAGTCTCCCCTCTCCACGACACCGATGTTGTCCAAGGGAAGGGCATTAGGACCCATACAGCTTGGCACCAGTGTCGTCGCAGAGCAATGTGTGATTAAGTGCCTTGCTCAAGGAACACAACACATTCCCTCAGCTGGGGCTCGAACTCACCACCTTCAGGTAGCTAGTCCAATGCTTTAACTACTTGGCCATGTGCCCACACAAGTGTAAAGATGAACAAAATAATTGTTAGATACGATACAGCACAAAAAAACAAAATAAGATAAAGAACACAATAATTAAAAATGATAAATACAAATATGCAAGAAATATGACAAGAAATGATAATGTAGTAGTGATGGATTGGGTTAGTGGGTGGAGGTGTTAATCAGCCTTACTGTTTGGGGAAAGTAACTGTGTTTGGGAAAGTTACAACAGATCTAACATAGACTCCACTTGGATGTGATTGGGATAAATTGCCCATGAGTAGGGTGGGTGGTATCCTTCATGATGTTCTGGCCCTTTTCCGGCTAATCAAGTTGCCACTGAGTGTATAGTGGCTAGCACTGAATGCTTAGCTCCCCAATAGTGGCTACCATTGGTTGACAGGGTGGTTAATAAGACACAAGGTATGTATGCACTGGGCTCAAGAGTCGGGAAGTTATGTTACAGTTTTGTAAATCTGTGATTAGGTCACGTTTGGAGTGTTGCATTCAGTTCTGGTTATCCATTAGAGTAAGGAACTGGAGGCTATGGAGAAGGTACAGATAAGATTTACTATGATGCCGCCTGGATTAATGGGTATGAGCTATAAGGTGACTTTGGCTGCTCTCCCTGGCATTATAGAGGCTGAGGGCAGACCGGATAGAAGTTTGTAAGATTATAAAAGGCACAGATAGAGCAGACAGCCACAATGTTTCCCAAGTTTGAAGTGTCTAATACCAGAGGCTGTGCATTTAAGGTGAGAGGGGTTAAGATCAAAGAAGGTATATGGTACAGGATATTTTTTTAAACACACACACACACAGGTCTGTGCTTTGTGTGTGCTGCGGGGGTTTTACTGCAGGCAATATGACAGCAGCATTTAAAAGAAACTTAAATGCTGCTGTCATATTGCTGCATGAATATGCAGAGAATGGAGAGATATGGAGATTCTGTAGGTAAATAGTTTAGATTACAAGTCATAGGACCAGAATTAGACCTTTCAGCCATTGTGTCTGCTCTGCCATGCAATCATAGCTGATTTCCCTCTCAACACCATTCCCCTGCCTTCTCCCCATAACTAACCAAGAACTTATCAGCCTCTGCCTTACATATACCCAAAGACATGGCCGCCACAACCATCTGTGGCAAATAATTCAACAGATTCACCAATGGCTCAATTGGAAACCTTGACTAGAAATGTCATGGATCCAGAGACTTGAGCATCCAACCCAGACCAAAACTTCCAGAGCACTACAGAGGAAGTTCTGGATTGATGAATATGCTGCCTGTCAGATAAGCTAGGAAACAGGCTTTGACCGCTCTTTCAGGTGCACTTTTGGGTTATTCTCAATGGTCATTTATTTACCATAAATGGCAGCATCATCACCGACACAGATGGTCTCCCAAAGGGATTATATTGCCACTTTCTGGGACTGCACTGTAGGTAAAGTGAATACTTTATTTCTCTTCAACAGTGACTACGCCCATGGAACATACATCATTGGCTGAAGTCACTCGGAACATCTCAAGACTGTGCAATTGCACAATAGAAATATTTGGAGGGGAAAGGAGGCTGACAGATCCATGAACCATCAGCTGAAGTGATTCACTGTGCTATATTTTGGTTCCCTTCTGTACTCGCTGAAAACTGATCCTCATAAACAAAATTATGAGGGGTACCCTCCAACCTGATGGCATGAATATCGATTTCTCCTCTGGTAAACAGAAAGAGAACCCTCCTCCCACCTTCCTTAATTCCCCACTCCAACCTTTTACTTCTTCTCACCTGCCTGGTACTTCCCCTGGGCTCCCTGCTCCTTCCCTTTCTCTTTCAGTCCACTCTCTTCTTCCATCAGATTCTTTCTTCTCCAGCCCTCGACTTTTCCCACCCACCTGGCTTCACCTATCATCTTCCAGCTAGCCTCTTTCCCCCTCCCTAGACCTTTTTATTCTGTGCTATCCTCAGTCCTCAGTTGTTATCCTGGGTTATCCATCTTCCCTCTTCCATCTCGCCCTGAAGAAAGATCTCAGTCCGAAACTTGATTGTTTAATCATTTCCATAGATGCTGCTTGACCTGCTGAGTTCCTCCAGAATTTTGTGGCGTGTTGCTTTAGTTTTCCAGCATCTTGTGTTTATGTGATGTATACATAAGGTAAATGCAAGCAGCACACACAAAACGCTGGTGGAACGCAGCAGGTCAGGCAGCATCTATAGGAAGAAGTACAGTCGACGTTTCAGGCCAAGACCCTTTGTCGGGACTAACTGAAAGAAGAGATAGTAAGAGATTTGAAAGTGGGAGGGGGAGGGGGAGATCCGAAATGATAGGAGAAAACAGGAGGGGGAGGGATGAAGCCAAGAGCTGGCAAGTTGATTGGCAAAAGAGATAAAAGGCTGGAGAAGGGAGAGGATCATGGGATGGGAGGCCTAGGGAGAAAGGGGAGGGGAGCCCAGAGGAAGATGCAGAGCAGGCAAGGAGTGATTGTGAGAGGGAGGGAGGGAGGGCGAGGGAGGGAGAGAGGGAGGGAGAGAGGGAGAGAGGGAGAGAGGGAGAGAGGGAGAGAGAGAGAGAGAGAGAGAGAGGGAGAGAGGGAGAGAGGGAGAGAGGGAGAGAGGGAGAGAGGGGGAGAGAGAGAGAGAGAGAGAGAGAGAGAGAGAGACAAAGGAAAGGGGGGAATAATAAATAAATAAGGGATGGGGTAAGAAGGGGAGGGGGGCATTAATAGAAGTTAGAGAAATCAATATTCATGCCATCAGGTTGGAGGCTACCCAGATGGAATATAAGGTGTTGTTCCTCCAACCTGAGTGTGGCTTCATCTTGACAGTAGAGGCCATGGATTGACATATCAGAATGGGAATGGGACGTGGAATTAAAATGTGTGGCCACTGGGAGATCAAGCAGGCTTTGTTTTCAATGAAGCTGGACCAAACTAGAACTGGAGGTCATCTGCTAAAGGTGAAAGGATCAAAGATTGACTTTATTCACCCTATACATTGACACGTCTCAGCGATTTGCTGTGTTCTGGTGGCCAGAGCACAGCATGCAGCAAAAACACAATATTCAACCAATATTTAAAATATTTGAGGGGAACCTGAGGGGGAACTTCTTCACTCTGAGGATGGTGTAAACGTGGAACAAGCTGCCAGCAGAAGTGGTGGATGCGGGTTTGATTGCAACATTAAGAGAAGTTTGGGTAAGTACAAGGATGGGAGGGGTATGGAGGGCAGGTCAATAGGACACTGCAATATAACAGTTCAATGCAAACTAGATGGGCCGAAGGGCCCATTTCTGTGCTGTAATGCTCCATGACGCTATAAATAACTATGAGATGGATTGGGAAAATACTTTGAGGAAATCAGGAAAGGCAGCTGATAGAGGTACTAACCTAGGCTAGCCCCATGGAGTCACAGCTCCATCCTGATCAACCTCAAGAGCTCTCTCTATGGAGTTTCCATTTTCTCCTTGTGACCGTGTGTGTTTCCTCCACCTGTTTGACTTTCATCCCAAATTCCCAAAGATGTGTCATTGACCAGGCTCATTGGCCATTGTAAATTGCCCCTGGTGTGTTGGAATGTTGATAGACTCTGAACAAACATTCATTTATTTTAATTAGAGATACAGCAGAGTAAACAGGCCCTTCTGGGCCAACAAGCTCAATTACCTACTAACTCACATGTCTTTGGATGTGAGCGGAAACCGGAGAATCCGGAGGAACTCGGAGAATCCGGAGGAAATGCACACAGTCACAGGGAGAATTCACAAACCCCTTACAGAGAGCAGAGGAACTGAACCCGGGTTGACACTTCAATAGCATTACGCTAACCACTGCACTATCATGCTGCCCTTGATGTGGGACTGTGAGGAGAATAAAATGGGGGATAGTGTGTAGGGAGAGGGGTTTGATGGTTGGTTTGGAAACAGTGTACTAAAGGGCTGACTTACATGCCGCACGACTCAACGCACTGGATCTCAATAAATGCCTGGTAGAAAAAGAATTCCCCATCTCTCCTCTCTTGGTATTGGAATGAGTTTTCATCAACAGGTAGGGAACAGAGCAGGAGTCCCCAACAAAAACAAGAGGAATTCTGCAGATGCTGGAAATTCAAGCAACACACATAAAAGTTGCTGGTGAATGCAGCAGGCCAGGCAGCATCTCTAGGAAGAGGTGCAGTCGACGTTTCAGGCTGAGGCCCTTCGTCAGGACTAACTGAAGGAAGAGTGAGTAAGGGATATGAAAGTTGGAGGGGGAGGGGGAGATCCAAAATGATAGGAGAGGACAGGAGGGGGAGGGATGGAGCCAAGAGCTGGACAGGTGATTGACAAAAGGGATATGAGAGGATCATGGGACAGAAGGTCCGGGAAGAAAGACAAGGAGGTGGGGGGGAGACCTAGAGGATGGGCAAGGGGTATATTCAGAGGGACAGAGGGAGAAAAAGGAGAGTGAGAGAAAGAATGTGTGTATAAAAATAAGTAACAGATGGGGTACGAGGGGGAGGTGGGGGCATTAGTGGAAGTTAGAGAAGTCAATGTTCATGCCATCAGGTTGGAGGCTACCCAGACGGAATATAAGGTGTTGTTCCTCCAACCTGAGTGTGGCTTCATCTTTACAGTAGAGGAGGCCGTGGATAGACATGTCAGAATGGGAATGGGATGTGGAATTAAAATGTGTGGCCACTGGGAGATCCTGCTTTCTCTGGCGCAGAGCGTAGATGTTCAGCAAAGCGGTCTCCCAGTCTGCGTCGGGTCTCGCCAATATATAAAAGGCCACATCGGGAGCACTGGACGCAGTATATCACCCCAGCCGACTCACAGGTGAAGTGTTGCCTCACCTGGAAGGACTGTTTGGGGCCCTGAATGGTGGTAAGGGAGGAAGTGTAAGGGCATGTGTAGCACTTGTTCCGCTTACACGGATAAGTGCCAGGAGGGAGATCAGTGGGGAGGGATGGGGGGGGGAACAAATGGACAAGGGAGTTACGTAGGGAGCGATCCCTGCGGAATGCAGAGGGGGGGGGGAGGGAAAGATGTGCTTAGTGGTGGGATCCCGTTGGAGGTGGCGGAAGTTACAGAGAATAAACCCTTTTTTTTTAATGTCATGGACCTCTACCATTATTGGAGGAGTCCATGGACCCTAGGCTGGGAACCTCTGGAATAGAGGGACATGGACCATGTGCAGGCAAATGAGATTGGTGTAGATTGGTATCAGGGTCAGCACAGACATGGTGGCAGAAGGGTCTATTCCTGGGCTATGTTCTATGATGTCGGGTCATTTCCCGACTCACCGGAGGTAGAGGTTACCATGGATGGTATCACGTAACTGGACTTTCTGCTCTACACCTTCCCCCCCTCACCCCCTGAGTTAGTGTGAAGCTAATTCAGCACCAGGTTCAATTCTTGCCATTGTCGGTAAGGATTTTGTACATTCTCCCTGGGACTGTGCGAGTTTCCTCCACATCTTAGAGTCAGAAAGGTTCGTATGGGTTTGCTATATTGGTACCAGAAGTGTGGCAACTCCCGGCACATATTCAAACCGCGTTGGCCGTTGATGTAAAAGGCACATTTCACTGCACGTTTTGACATGCATGTGACAAATGAAACTAATCTTTTTCCTTTAGATGCTGGATTCTGGAAAATTCATAAGGTAAGATGTGCCATTCAGTAGGTTAATTGGCCATTGCAAATTGCCCCTGGGAAAGATGAAGGGCCTCAACTTGAAACATTGACCGCCATTTCCCTCCACAGATGCTGCCTGACCCACTGAGTTCTTCCAGGTAGCTTTCCCTCACTCCAGATCAACTAAAATATGAAAGCAAGGATGTAATGTTAAAGCTTTATAAGGCATTGGTGAGGCCTCACTTGGAGTATTGTGAGCCCCTTGTTTTGGGCCCCTTATCAAAGAAGGGATATGTTCACATTGGAGATTCCAGGATGGAAAGGCTGGTCACATGAGGAGTGTTTGATGGCTCAGGCCGACATTCACCGGAATTTAGATGGATGAGAGGGTAATCTCATTGAAATCTATTGAATGCTGAAAGGCTTAGATAGAATGAATGAGGAAAGGATGCTTCTTATAGCAGGGCAGTCTAGGACCAGAGGGCACAACTTCAGAATAGAGGAACGTCCATTTTAATGGAGATGAGGAGAATTTCTTAGCCAGAGGGTAGTGAATCTGTGGAATTCTTTGTCACAGGTGCCAGGTATTTGACTGTATTTGAAGTGGATGTTGATAGTTTTTTGATAAGTCAGGGTGTGGAAGGTTATGGGAAAAAGGCAGGAGAATGAAGTTGAGGGGAAAATGGATCAACCATGATCGAGTGGCAGACAGACTTGATGGGCCGAATGGTCTCATTCTGCTCCACTGTCTGGTGGTCTTCTAATAACCTGATTGAATTTGACTCACTCAGCACAGAGCAGGAACCTTTCCTTAACCACATATACATGGGCTAATCAACCATCCCACATCCCACCATTTTAACTTCTTTTTGGGAGCAATAGAAGGCGGAAAAACCGTGAAGGACAGAACAGCAGAGCCCAGGATATATATAAGAGGGTAGGTAGTGAGACACATGAGTTCCTTGAGCATTAAGGTTCAGCCTATCGATGAGAATCTCATAGTACAGATCATTGATAAGCTCTAGTTAACTTGTTAAATTGTTTTCCGGAAGTCATTTAACCTGTCAACTTCTAACTGGATAATTCAATCCATTGACTAGAAAAAGTGGTTGGACATTGAAGATACCAGAGTATGAAACTAAGACTTCTCCAGTGCAAGCTTGTTCTCTAGATTTTGGAGTTCTGTATTTGATGGGAGCCCTTTTGTCTAGAACAAGGCATCAGGGCTGCACAGTTGGGTAACTGTTGGCATAGCACTTTACCACACTAGCTGTACGATTGGGGTTCAACTCATGCTATTGTCTGTAAGGAATTTGTACCTTCTCCCCATGACCATGGGGTTCCTCCCACATCCCAAAGATGTGAGTTAAAGGGTCAGTAACTGGTGGACATGCCATTAGTGCCAGACGCCTGGTGAGACTTGCGGGTTGTCTCCAGCATCCTTGAAGTGAACAACGTACTTTCACTGCATGTTTCAATGCACACGTGACAAATAAAGCTAACCTTTAATATTCAAAATCTCTCTCAAGCTTCTGTCATTCTCTGCCAATCGAAGGAAAATTAAAGCAACTCACCTATGAGATGTGCTTCAAATTTGCACACCCGGGGCACCACAAGAGTTTAGTGGTTAGTACCACATTAATACAGATAGCGGCAGAGTTCTGAGTTCAATTAAATGGCATCCTCTGTAAGACATTTGTACTTCCTTGCTGTGAATTTGTGGGTTTCCTCCAGATTTTCCAGTTTCCTCCCACAATCCAAAGATATATGGGTTAGTAGGATAACTGATCAATGTAAAATGTCTTGTGATTAGGTTAGTGTTAAATAGGTGGGTTGCCTTGCGGAGGGCTGCAAGGGGCTGTTACACACTTGCATCCCTAAGTATATAAATGAATCTGTAAAAATAAACTTCTTTAAGATGCTTCTTAAAATAACATTAATCAGCTTGAAGGGGAGCTATGAAAATTATCATTGTTGAGATAAGTTGTCAAACAATGCCAGAGGGGGAAAGAAAATATTACCTCTCCTTACTGAATCTCTACATTGCAACTTCCTTTGAATTAAACGAACATTTCATTCCTTGAATTACACTTACTGCCAGGAACTTTGATGAATTTAAGTGTTGTGACTCATGATCCTATTTTCATTGGATTGTATTTTTACGTATTTATGTATTGCTTTTCGTGATTGTATAACAGCTCAAAGTGGTTTATAGCCAATGAAGTATTTTTTGAAGTGTATCCTTATTGTAATTTAAGCTACAGAGAGAAGCCAGATTCAGTCCAATACATCACAAGCACTTCCCTCCCCACCATCAATATTACCTGCAGGGAAGTGCTGCCTCAAAGTTCAAAACTTTATCATCCAAGTACATCTTTGTCACCATACACAACTCCGAGATTGGTTCTCTTGTGGGCATACTCAAGAACCTCAGCAGAAACAAATTTCACAGCATATGCCAGAGATAGTAAATCTGATTCTGATGCTGATTCAGAATCAATGAAAGACCACACCCAACAGGACAGACAAACAACCGATGTGCAAATACAAAAGAGAATAAATAAATATGCAAGCAACAAATCTCAAGAACACTTTCAGTACGCTGGATGAATTCAGCAGCTCGGGCAGCATCAGTTAGAAATGATGAGTCGGCGTTTCGGGCCGGAACCCTACGTCAGGACTGAAGAATGAAAGATGGGGAAGGGTTTGAAGAATGCTTGCAGCAAATATCAAGAACATGAGATGAAGCGTGAGAGTGAGCCCATACGCTACGCTGTGAGAACAGTTCAGTGATGGGGCAAGTGAAGTTGCACAATATCCAAAGATCCCCACCATATGGGCCATGCCATCATCCTACATGTATCAGGACAGACTGACGCCCAAAGTCCCACACCACCAGGTTCGAGAGCAGTCACTTCCCTTCAACCATTGGTTCTTGAACCAACCAGCACAACCCTAATCACTACATCAGTATAGTACCTCGACAACCTCGCAGTAAAAATTACTTTTTTGTTCTAATTGTGCTTTTTCATGTTAAAAATGTACTGTATGTTTATTTTTGTGACTGCTTCTTATCTGATGCTATATATTCTGGCCCTGTGGTCTTAAGATGTCTTTGATGCTGCAAGTGAGCTGCAGATATGAGATTCTGCAGATGCTGGAAATCCAGAGCAGCACACACAAGATGCTGCGGGAACTCAGCAGGTCAGGCAGCATCTATAGAGCTATGATGGCGAGTGCTTGGCAAATGTACTCAGTACACATGCTCATTTTTACACACACACACAAAAAAATATTGCCTCGTCATTCTGCTGTAGTTATGCTGAGTGTGCCCTCATCAATGTCCTCCCCCTGGTATATTCCAATAAAGAGTCCTAAAGGGATTTTTGATGCACTTAATAAACACTCTTGCACAAAACTGCGAAGCAACCTCAGTCATTTTTCCTTGGTCATCACCCACATATCGCAACAGGAGGGAAACAAACGGTCTACATCTCAGGTCAAGACCTTTCATCAGATCCTGATAAAGGGACTCAGGCTGAAATGTCAACCCTCCATCGCTGCTGTCTGACCTGTTGTGTTCCTCCAGCAGTTTGTGTGTGTTACAATAAACTTGACTTCGACTTTGCAGCATACAGCAAACTACCATTAAAAAAAGCTTGGCTTTGAATGTGGAATAAATGTTAACAAAGGCATGACCTGCTCTAAGAGTTTGCCATCGGATCTTTTACATGCAACCTCAAAAGGATATTTACTTTTTAATCCTCTGCTCAAACAGAATAAA
This sequence comes from Mobula hypostoma, assembly GCF_963921235.1. Taxonomy (NCBI): domain Eukaryota; kingdom Metazoa; phylum Chordata; class Chondrichthyes; order Myliobatiformes; family Myliobatidae; genus Mobula; species Mobula hypostoma. The sequence continues at coordinate 14,293,995 of NC_086102.1, forward strand.
TCCAAAGCTTGACATCCAACTGAATCCTGTACAATGTTAAAGATTTCTGGCCAAATTGGATTTGCTCTTCCACTAAGAATTCAATGCTTCTTTGCCTAAGCTTTTCCTTAGAACTTCGTATCTAGAAAATTAGAAGAAATTTGACTGTACATTCTATAATAGTCATAAAGCACTAGAGCAAAGTGGGAGGAAACTGGAGCACTTGGAGGAAACCCAGGTGGTCATGGGAATAACCTACAAACTTCGCACACACGGCAACGGGAATTGAACCCAGATCTCCCAGTTGCTGGTGCTGCAAAGTGTTACACTAACCATTATGCTACCCACTAAATTGACTCATTATATATATAGGCATCCGTCAGTCTCGTGAGACCATGGATTTGCGCCTTCGAAGGTTTCCAGGGTGCAGGCCTGGGCAAGGTTGTATGGAAGACCAGCAGTTGCCCATGCTGCAAGTCTCCCCTCTCCACGACACCGATGTTGTCCAAGGGAAGGGCATTAGGACCCATACAGCTTGGCACCGGTGTCATCGCAGAGCAATGTGTGGTTAAGTGCCTTGCTCAAGGACACACATGCTGCCTCAGCCAAGGCTCGAACCCACGACCTTCAGATCACTAGTCCAATGCCCTAACCACTTGGCCATGCGCCACACAGAAAATAACGGGTAAGGCCATATGAGATAGCTTGTGAGGCAAGAGTCCATCTTACCATACAAGGGACTACTCAATCGTTTTACAACAGCAGGATAGAAGATGTCCTTGATCTTGGCGGTACATGCTTTCAAGCTTTAGAGGAGTCTTGGCCTGAAACGTTGACTGTTTATTCATTTCCATAAATGCTGCCTTTATTGAGTTTATTCAGCATTTTATGTATGTATTGTTTTATATCATCTACCTGGGAGGAGGGAAAAGAGAGAATGTCTAGGATAAATGGTTTTCTGAGGCAGTGAGAAGTATAGACAGAGCCCATAGAGGGGAAGCTGGTTTGCATGACTCTGCAGTTTTTTGTAGTCGAAGGCAGAGCAGTTACCTTATCCAGCTATGATGCATCCAGATAGGAAGTTTTCTATGATATATTTATAAAAATGATGGGGGTCAAAGGAGACATACCAGATTTCCTTAGCACCCTGAGGAAGTAGCGGCGTCGGTAAGCTTTTTTGGCCCTGGTGCCGACATGGTAGGATCAGGACAGACTGTTAGTGATATTCACTCGGAGGATTATTTCGGATTCAGAACATCTGCAATATTGATCCAGCATGTGTCAAAAGTGCTGTCCTTTCTCTGTGCTAATGAGGCGAAGCTTTCCCAATCAATGCAGCACTTTGGTCACAACTCCAGCTTCAGGGTGGCAGGGGGAAAGGGGAGAGGGGGAAAAAGGGGGGTGAAAGGGGGAAAGAGGGGGAGGGGGAAGGGGGGAAGAAAGGGGAAGGAAAGGGGGGGGAAAGGAAAACAAGTCATTTTCCAGCAACTTTAGTGGACAACAGAGAAGAGAAAGTCTTGGCCTTTAGTCATATCATTGCAAACTGCTTACAAGTAATTGCTTGCTTAAGGCCCCAGAAAGGTCCAGGGCCTAGAGATGGAGCCAGATCCAATTGGACAGCGGCCCAGTGACAGATCCACACCTATGAGTGCTTAGACTCAGTATGGGAACTTCTGTTACAGCAGGGATCTTGCCCAAATGGAATATTGAAAAGTCTTTAATCAAAATGTATCATCATTAACACCAAGTTCCTTTAGAAGAATTCTACTTGCTATCACACTAACCAGTGACCTATTGCCAACCGTTCAACCCATGACACAGTGGAAGCTTATTCAAAGACATAAACACAAAGGATTTCGCAGTTGCTGGAAATCCAGAGGACACACACAAAATGATCTGTGAACTCAATGAACTCAACAGATGAGGCAGCATCGATGGAAGGGAATAAAGAGTCAACATTATAGGCCAAGACCCTTCACCAGGACTCAACCGTGAGCCACGCGGTCACACAGAGAATGCACAAACTCTTTAAAGACACCAGTAGATTTAAACCCAGGTCACCAGCACTGTAAAAGCTTTACACCAACCGCTCTGCCACGGTGACAAATTTTGTTTCAAGAGTTATTAACAAACTATGAAGATGTACCAAGCAGGGTGGATAAAGTGGAGCTAATAGATGTAGTATATTTGGATCTCTAAAAGGCATTTTAAAGATACAAAAGCACAGTATAAAGCTCATGGCATTGGGGTTAATACATATCACTGGTTATTTTCTAGTTAGTCTATCAGGATAAACAGAGTCATTTACAGTTGTAACTAGTAAGACACCATAGTGTTTAGTGCTGTGTCCTCACTAATTATAATATATACTGATGACTTCAACAACATCGTCACAATTCAGGGGTTCTCCTTGGTGTGGTAGAATCTTCTAAGCAAATAGTAAATCAAATATCATTGTCCAAAATGGATTATCATCAGCTCTACTCATTTCTTTGGATATTTTTTTTAGTTCCAGACATATGGTTATTAAATGGTACAGCCTCTGAAGTTCAAGGTGTGAAATGCTGTAATGCACCTTCATGTCACTGGAGGGAACTGTAAGTCAATGACTCACTGTTGCCCTCCATCGTCTATAGACTGGTACTGCAGAACTAGGAGGGGGAAATTTAACTGATGGATTTTCTTCCAAAAAAATTCCTACCATGCACATTCAAAATGAAAAATACATAATAAGCATAAGCCATGAATCTCAAAACATCTAAAAAGATAGTTATACTTTATATCTGAACATCAGGGCAAATTCAAACTATTTAAATGCCAGAAAAAAAAACTATTTTGCACATCACACAAAAAATGCTGGTGAACGCAGCAGGCCAGGCAGCATCTCTAGGAAGAGGTACAGTCGACGGTTCGGGCCGAGGCGTTGACTGTACCTCCTCCTATAGATGCTGCCTGGCCTGCCGCGTTCACCAGCATATTTTGTGCGCGTTGCTTGAATTTCCAGCATCTGCAGATTTCCTCGTGATTGCTATTTTGCACATCTGTCACTTGTCATTTTTTGTCTGTTTGTGTATAAGTTTTTTCATAAAATTCTATTGTATTTCTTTTCTCCTGTAAATGCCTGCAAGGAAAGGAATTTCAAAGTGGTATATGATAATGTATATGTACTTTGATAATAAATTTACTTGGAACTTTGAAAAACAATTGTACCATTAAGGAAGATTTTGCTTTCATATTGGTGCCTGGGGTGTTAAGGGCTCAGGTAAGAGGCCAGCCATAACCATTTCAACTGGAGGCCATTATCTCTGAAAGTTCAGCAATCCTTCAGCTGGACTGAAGAGTCAGACTGCATTTTGAGCTCAAAGTAAAAGAAACTATGTCATCAAAGTACAAATATGTTACCGTATACCACCTTGAGATTTGCATTCTTGAGGGCATTTACAGGAAAATAAATAAACACAACAGAATTTATAAAACATAAACAAACACTGACAAACAACCAATGTGCAAAAGACAAATTGTGCATATGTAAACAAAAATCAAAAACAATACTTAGAACATGTAGGATTTGATCTCATTATCTTTAGACTCTGAGGCAAGAAAGTTGCCACTGAATAATGACTGGAAACAATATCTCAGTGACTGAGCTACATCGTCTTCTAAAGCATTTTCTGATACTTCAGTCACATTCTGAAATTGGTGGGAGTTGGAACAAAACCACTGTCAAGCGATTAGTACTGCAAGCTGCTATAAGACTACAAGATATAGGAGCAGAATTAGGCCAGTTGACCCCTCAAGCCTGCTCCACCATTTCATCATGGTTGATCCATTTCTCTCTCAGCTCTAATCTCCTGCCTTCCGCTAGCATCCCTTCATGCACTGACTAATCAAGAATCTATCAACCTCTGCCTTAAATATTACCAAAGACTTGACCTCCACAGCTGCCTGTGGTAATGAATTCCACAAATTTACCACTCTCTGGTTGAAAAAAATTCCTCATCTCCATTCTAAATGGACATTCCTCTATTCTGAGGAAATAGAAGGATGTTTATTATAGGCCATTAATCGATAGCATTGGACGATGTAGGTTAAGATACGAAAGTCAGATCCAGCCTCTGCTCATTGGATCAGGCTTCCTGTTGCCCTGATGGAAGCCGAATCTTCTGAATAGCTTGAATTTAACTGGAGTGACTACAATGTTGAGGTCATAGTAATGAAAGGCCTGGATAAAGTGGATATTTTAGTCATAGTAGTCATAGTCATAGTCATACTTTATTGATCCCGGGGGAAATTGGTTTTCTATAGTAGGGGAGTCTGGGACCAGAGGGCACAGCCTCAAAATGGAAGGATGTCCCTTTAGAACAGAGATGAGTAGGAATTTCTTTAGCCAGAGAGTGGTGAATCTGTGGAATTCATTGCCACATATGGCTGTGGAGGTCAAGTCATTGGGTATACTCAGAGCAGAGTGTGATAAGTTTGTGATTAATAAAGGCTTCAAAGGTTACAGGTAGAAGGTAGAAGAATAGAGTTGAGGGATAATAAATCAGCCATGATGAAATGGCAGAACAGATGCGAAAGGCCATATGGCCTAATTCCACTCCTATGTCTTATATTCTTATGTAAGGTTCTTTTATATGTGCCAGGAGGGCATAGAGTCTTGAGATGCCAGATGCTAAAACATGCAGCAAATAAACTTCTAGAGCAACAAAAGGGTCAGGAAAATAAAATATCTGCTAAGTTCCTCCAGCAGGTTATTTGATTTTGGGTAGGTGTGAAGACAGAAACGTTTGCTCAGTGTGGTTCCTCTAGTCCAGTGGTTCCCAACCTTTTTTTATGGCACGGACCAATACCATTAAGCAAGGGGTTTGTGGACCTCAGGTTGGGAACCAGATTCTAGCCCATACTATGCTTAGGATTCAGATTTATTTGTCACATGTAGAAATAGTGCAATCACTTGAGTTGTGTTTGATATTCTCCTAAGGGTTTGTCCATTGGTGGGTCCTCAGCTGGCTGTAGATGCTGATCCAAAATCCACATATTCTCATGCAGTACGGGCAAGAGTACGTGGTGGCTGTGGTTAGTGTTTGGGTCTTTTGGTTGTCAGTCTCTGCCTCCGCAGCTGCCACTTGTTTTCTGTGACACAGCTGAGGTCGCTCTCCTGTAGCACAGCTCCCTCCTGAACAGATTTCCTCCAGGTACATCTATTGAATTCACTGTCTTCCCAGTTTTTGGGTGTAATATTAAATTTCTTTTAGATCATTTTGATGATATCTTTAAAGCGTTTCCTTTGCCCACCAGGGACTCATTGACCTTCTTTCAACTGGGAATAAAGGATTTGTTTGGGGAGACACGAGTAAGTCATCTGGACAACATGACCTATCCATTGCTTTATCGTTTATTACATGTATATCAAAGATGCAGTGAAAGGCATTATTTACATTAACAACCAGCGATGTGATGTGGTCAACCCATAAAAGCCTTCACACATTCCAGTGGCAACACAGCATGCCCACAATGCTTGTAGAACAAAAGAGAACATGACAAGCAACAAAACGACAGCGATAAGCCCCATCCCTCCCTCCCACTCTCCACTACTTCACCACAGCATGTTGGACAGACCCCAGCATTTAATAGCATGGGCCTTTGCCTACAAGGATTTTGAAGAAGCAAGAAGCGATATCAGCTGGTTTAGTGGTGTCACAGAAGCAACCTTGCACTGAATGTCAGTAAGACCAAAGAACTGATTGTGAACTTCAGAAAGTGCAAGATGAACAAAGCACAACAGTCCTCATGAAGGGATCAGAAGTGGTAAAAAGAAATTCAACTTCCTGGATGTCAACATCTCTGAGGATTTAACCTGGACCCAACTTTTTGATGCAGCTACAAAGAAGGCACAACAGCTGCTATATTTCATCTGGAGTTTAAGGACATTTGGTATATCGTCAAAGACACTAGGAAATCTCTACACATAGAAACATAGAAAACCTACAGCACAATACAGGCCCTTCAGGCCACAAAGTTGTGCCGAACATGTCCCTACCTTAGAAATTACTAGACTTCCCCATAGCCCTCTATTTTTCTAAGTTCCATGTACCTATCCTAAAGTCTCTTAAAAGATCCTACCTTAAAAGCACCTTAAACCTGTGTCCTCTTGTGGCAACCACTTCAGCCCTGGGAAATAGTATTGTACGGTGGAGAGCATTCTGACTGGGTGCATCAGGTCTGGCGTGAGGAGGGGACTAATACACAGGATCAAAGTAAGCTGCAGAGAGTTGTACACGCAGTCAGCTCCATCATGGGCACTAACCTCCAGGACAGCTTCAAAGAGTGATACCTTAAAAAGATGACATACATCATTACGGACCCCCATCAGCCACGTTATGCCCTGTTCTTATTGCTGCCATCAGGAAGGAAGTACAGAAGACTGAAGCCACATACTCAACGATTCAGGAACAGCTTCTTCCCCTCTGCCATCTGATTTCTGAATGAACATTGAACCCATGAACACTGCTTCACTACCTTTTTATTTTTGTTTTTACACTACTTATTTAACTATTTAATATTATATATATTTACTATATTCAGTAATACGTAGTATGTCTGTTTTTCCTATTTTTATGTATTGCATTGTACTGCTGCCACAGATACAACAAATTTCATGACATATGCCGATGATATTAAACCTGATTTTGATTTTATCACAGGTAAGAGTGAAATAGATTGTCTAGGATTTCCAAGTACAAAGCTGTTTGAGGTGGTCCATATGTCTGACCTACAGAAGGAGAAATTTCTTAATTCAGAGCATTCTGATCATGAATTTCTTCCTCTGCAAGGAGTTTGTACATTCTGCCCGTAACCATTTGGGTTTACCCTGGGTGTTCCAAATTGCTCACGCAGTCCAAAGTCGGTCGGTAGGTTAATTGGTAATTTCAAATTGTCCTGTGATTAGGCTAGTGTAAAATAAGCAGGTTGCAGGGTGGTGCAGATTGGTGGGCTTGTTCCATGTTATATCTCTTAAAAAAAACCTAAAAGCAAAATAATGTTCATTGCTTCCTGAAAGTGGCAACAGTGGTAGAAAGGGTGGTAAAGGCTTATGGCACACTGACTTTCACTGATTGGGGCAGAGAATATAATCGTTAGAGCATAGAACCCTGATTCTGATTTTTAAAAATTAACAGCTTTGCTCTCATAATATTGGTGACCCCGATGAAGTCACATTTCCACCATTGCTCTAACTGCTTATGAAGATCACAACCATGACCTAATACAACAGCCCAACATTAAATGAACCAAGGACAGGAGATCTTATTCTCCCTCTACTACCCACACTGGAGGCTCAGAAGAATTTTGGCATGAGACCATTCAGCCTATATGTTTGAGAATGATCTTTGGAAGAGCTTTCAGAAGAAAGTAGAGTCATATTTAGATACAGCAAGAAGCAGCCCTTCAGCCAACCAATCCTGTACTAGCCATCAACCACTCATTTACACTAATCCTACATTAATCCCTTACATCATTCCCACTTTCTCATAAATTTCCCTTATAGTTTGCTACACACCTCTGTAATTGTCACAATGTAATGTGGCTAATTAGCTAACCAAGCAGCACAATTTTGGGATGCGTGAGGAAGCCAGAGCTCTTGGAATAAAGCCACGTTTCCACAGAGAATGTGCTAACTGCACAAAGGCAGCATTGGATATCAGGAATGAGCCCAGGTCTCTGGCTATGTGAAACAGTGGCTCTAATAGCTGGTGTTGATGAATAAGGATGGAGAAATTAAATAGTTTGTGATTATCTTCCTGTCAGACGCAGAACTTCTCCCAGAAAGAGTAAGTAACTGTAGATCAAGACCTCCAAGAGGACCATAACCTTGTCATAGGGTTTGGAGGCTTGTGTGCCTCAATGACCCAGAGAGCTATGGTGGCTGGAGTCAGGGCTTTATGCTTTGGCTCTTGGTAGGATCACCCATACCAAACAGGTCAAAGGGTAGAGGCCAGACTAAGAGTGATCCACTGGTCCTTCAGGTTCAGTTCAGGGCTAACAACTCTGACTGATAAAAAAAATTGCTATGAGGCAATGAAGAATCCTTCTACATCTGAGTCTGACAGTATTCCTGAGTCTCCAGCTGGAAGTTGCATGGTGACAGTAGTGAAAACCAAGCTATTGACATGATGAAGGAAGTACCACTGGAGATGGAGGATCTTCATTACTGCCCTAAGCACCAGCGGCGAAATAGGCAGAAGATAAGTGTAGGTCAAGAATAAATGAATAGAAATAAATTATCATCATCAAGTGTTAATAGGACTTAATAGGCAAGAAATTCTCAGGATCTGGTGTAACCTCAATCCCAGTGTTTGATGGTTGTTTATCAAGATGGGGACACATAGATTACCATCTTCCAAAATTACATTGAAATGCAATCCAAGTATTTGTAAGAAAAAGGGTGACTGAATGCCGGGAACTGTAGACTAGTCAAACATCAATGCTTGGAAAAATACCAGAGTCTATTAAAGAATAGGTAACTGGACATTTAGTTAATAATAGGACTGGGCAAATTCTGCAATGGATTTAAAATGAAAAATCATGTTTGACAAATCTATTCAATTTTGAGATTGTGGAGAGCAAAATAAATGAGGATGAAAAAATTACTGTGGTATATTAAAACCTTAAATCTGTTGAGAAGGAAGCACATAAGAAGTTATGAAACAAATATAGAGTCTTAGTCACAGAAAACTACAGCACAGAAACAGGCCCTTCAGCCTATCTAGTCCAGGACGAACCATGTAAACTGCCTACTCCCATCGACCTGCACTGGGACCATGCCCTCCATACTCCTATCATCCATGTACCTAGACAGGCAGGTGGACGGGCACCAGAATCTTAGCGACTTATGAGGTATCAGAGGATTGGATGAGAGCTAATGTTGTTCCGTTGTTTAAGAAAAGCTCTAAAAATAAACCAGGAAATTATAGGCCAATGTATTGTAAGGGATCAGATACATGAGTATTTGGATAGATATACACTGATTAGGGATGGTCAGCATGACTTTGTGCATAGTAGGTTGTGTCTAACCAATCTTATAGAGTTTTTCGAGGTAGTTACCAGAAAAGTTAATGAAAGCAAGGCAGTAGATATTATCTATATGGATGCCAGCAGGGTACAAGAGTGATGGAATCGCAGAGTGAAGATTACTTAATGGATAGAAAACAAGACAAATAAATAGGTTACTTTTGGGGCTGGGAAACTGGCAATGAGATGCTACAGTTACTTGGGTGGTCCCAGCTATTCACCATTTATATTAATGAACTAGAAGAGTGCAATATGTCTATATTTGCTCATGATGCAATGCTAGGGCAACTTGAAGGATGCACAGAAAGTTCCGGTGCATATAGATAGGTTAATTGAATGGATACGGGCATAGCTGTGTAGTATAATGTGAAACAAGGTGATTTTGGTAGAAAAAAAGTAAATGCCATTTTATGTATTTCTTAAGTGGGGAGCGATTCACAGTAGTTGGCTTCCTGAGGTGTCTATCAGATGCTGAAGAAGGCCTTTCAGCCCTTCAGATCCATGCCAGCTCCAAGGGGAGCAACCCCATCGGTCCCATTCCCCCTCTTTTGAGTTGCCTATAAACCTATGCCTCTATTCTCGCTCACACATATTCAACACCTCCACTTTGATTCTTTTTACACTTACCTACAACTAAAGGAATAATTTAAGCTGGCAATCTGTAGTATATCTCTGGAACAGAATCGTGGAAATAGGCCCTTTGGCCCCACTCATCCATGCTGACCAAGGTGCCTACCTGAGTTAATCCCATTTACCTGCATGTGGCTTATGTTCCACTAAGTCAAAGGCTCCCAACCTGGTGTCCATAGACACTTTGCTGAATGGTATTGGTCCATGGCATACAAAACGTTGGGCACCGCTGCTCTAAACTTTTCCTATCCATGCACTCAATTAAATGCAGGCTGTAGAAGGAAACCCATGCAGTGGTGGAGACAGCATACAAACTCTACAGGCAGAAGCACAGGTCCAGACCGAACCAGAGTGTCTGAAGCTACAAAGCACAATCCTCACTGAAATTTAAGAGGCAAGTTCATCAAACAATTAGGGAGGTAACAGGTATGGTAACATTTACTACAAACGGATTTAAGTACAAGAAGAGAGACATCTTGCTGCAATTATATTTGTTCCTGGAGAGACAGCATCTGAAGATGGAGAGATCTCATTCCTTCACCAACCCTATCCTGCAACAGGGAGTATGCATCATAGCTTCATCAGATCGAATCCTGGACATATTTGTTGTATAAGGAGATACTAAACAAACTGGGCTTGCATTCTGCAGTTGAAAAGAATGAAAGCCCAAATCACTATTATGCCTTGCGCTACCTGGTAGTATAGTGGTTAGCACAGCACTATTACAGTGTCAGTGATCAGGATTCAATTCCCACTGCTGCCTGTAAGGAGTTTGTATCTTGTCGTCGTGGCTATCCTTCGAGGTCGAGGATGATGCTCTTCGTTCTGTTGATCTATTTATGGGCTCTCAAGTGGCTTATGAGTCGAATCTTGGCTTTGAAAGTTCTTCTGCATTCAGGACAGGTAGTTCCAGATGGCAGATCGGGCTTTGGTTGTTGCTGCCTCTCTTTCCATTTTCTTCTCTTTTCTTCTAATTCTGCACATCTGCTGGCTTTGAAAGTTGCTGTTCCTTCTCGGATGATGGCTTGCCAGAGTTTCCTGTCCTTGGCATTGGTTTCCCAATTGTTGATGTCGATGTTACATTTCTTCATGTTGGCTTTTAAGACATCTTTGAATCTCTTCTGTTGTCCGCCTCTCTTACATTTGCCTTCTTTAAGGGAGTATAAGATTTGTTTCGGCAGACGTTCGCCTATCATCTGAACAACATGACCGCTCCATCTTAGTTGGTTCTTGATGACATGGGTGACTTCAATCTACATGTAGATGGGGTGAACCAAATTGGTAAAGGTGCTGAGGAAGAGGATTTCTTGGAATGTATGCGGGATGGTTTTTTGAACCAACATGTCGAGGAACCAACTAGAGAGCAGGCTATTCTAGACTGGGTTTTGAGCAATGAGGAAGGGTTAATTAGCAATCTTGTCGTGAGAGGCCCCTTGGGTAAGAGTGACCATAATATCATAAAATGGTTGAATTCTTCATTAAGATGGAGAGTGACATAGTTAATTCAGAAACAAAGGTTCTGAACTTAAAGAGGGGTAACTTTGAAGGTATGAGACGTGAATTAGCTAAGATAGACTGGCAAATGACACTTAAAGGATTGACGGTGAATATGCAATGGCAAGCATTTAAAGATTGCATGGATGAACTACAACAATTGTTCATCCCAGTTTGGCAAAAGAATAAATCAAGGAAGGTCGTGCACCCGTGGCTGACAAGAGAAATTAGGGATAGTATCAATTCCAAAGAAGAAGCATACAAATTAGCCAGAGAAAGTGGCTCACCTGAGGACTGGGAGAAATTCAGAGTTCAGCAGAGGAGGACAAAGGGCTTAATTAGGAAGGGGAAAAAAGATTATGAGAGAAAACTGGCAAGGAACATGAAAACTGACTGTAAAAGCTTTTATAGATATGTAAAAAGGAAAAGACTGGTAAAGACAAATGTAGGTCCCCTACATACAGAAACAGGTGAATTGATTATGGGGAGCAAGGACATGGCAGACCAATTGAATAATTACTTTGGTTCTGTCTTCACTAAGGAGGACATAAATAATCTTCCAGAAATAGTAGGGGACAGAGTGTCCCGTGAGATGGAGGAACTGAGCGAAATACATGTCAGTAGGGAAGTGGTGTTAGGTAAATTGAAGGGATTAAAGGCAGATAAATCCCCAGGGCCAGATGGTCTGCATCCCAGAGTGCTTAAGGAAGTAGCCCAAGAAATAGTGGATGCATTAGTGATAAGTTTTCAAAACTCGTTAGATTCTGGACTAGTTCCTGAGGATTGGAGGGTGGCTAATGTAACCCCACTTTTTAAAAAAGGAGGGAGAGAGAAACCAGGGAATTATAGTTAGGTTAGCCTAACATCGGTGGTGGGGAAACTGCTAGAGTCAGTTATCAAAGATGTGATAACAGCACATTTGGAAAGCGGTGAAATCATCGGACAAAGTCAGCATGGATTTGTGAAAGGAAAATCATGTCTGACGAATCTCATACAATTTTTTGAGGATGTAACTAGTAGAGTGGATAGGGGAGAACCAGTGGATGTGGTATACTTGGATTTTCAAAAGGCTTTTGACAAGGTCCCACACAGGAGATTAGTGTGCAAACTTAAAGCACACGGTATTGGGGGTAAGGTATTGATGTGGATAGAGAATTGGTTAGCAGACAGGAAGCAAAGAGTGGGAATAAATGGGATCTTTTCAGAATGGCAGGCAGTGACTAGTGGGGTACCGGAAGGCTCAGTGCTGGGACCCCAGTTGTTTACAATATATATTAATGACTTGGATGAGGGAATTAAATGCAGCATCTCCAAGTTTGCGGATGACACGAAGCTGGGCAGCAGTGTTATCTGTGAGGAGGATGCTAAGAGGATACAGGGTGACTTGGATAGGTTGGGTGAGTGGGCAAATTCATGGCAGATGCAATTTAATGTGGATAAATGTGAAGTTATCCACTTTGGTGGCAAAAATAGGAAAACAGATTATTATCTGAATGGTGGCCGATTAGGAAAAGGGGAGGTACAATGAGACCTGGGTGTCATTATACACCAGTCATTGAAAGTGGGCATGCAGGTACAGCAGGCGGTGAAAAAGGCAAATGGTATGCTGGCATTTATAGCGAGAGGATTCGAGTACAGGAGCAGGGAGGTACTACTGCAGTTGTACAAGGCCTTGGTGAGACCACACCTGGAGTATTGTGTGCAGTTTTGGTCGCCTAATCTGAGGAAAGACATCCTTGCCATAGAGGGAGTACAAAGAAGGTTCACCAGATTGATTCCTGGGATGGCAGGACTTTCATATGAAGAAAGACTGGATGAACTAGGCTTGTACTCGTTGGAATTTAGAAGATTGAGGGGGGATCTGATTGAAACGTATAAAATCCTAAAGGGATTGGACAGGCTAGATGCATGAAGATTGTTCCCGATGTTGGGGAAGTCCAGAACGAGGGGTCAGAGTTTGAGGATAAAGGCGAAGCCTTTTAGGACTGAGATTAGGAAAAACTTCTTCACACAGAGAGTGGTGAATCTGTGGAATTCTCTGCCACAGGAAACAGTTGAGGCCAGTTCATTGGCTATATTTAAGGGGGAGTTAGATATGGCCCTTGTGACTAAAGGGATCAGGAGGTATGGAGAGAAGGCTGGTGCAGGGTTCTGAGTTGGATGATCAGCCATGATCATAATAAATGGCGGTGCAGGCTTGAAGGGCCGAATGGCCTACTCCTGCACCTATTTTCTATGTTTTCTATGACGTAGGCTTCAATGCTTGTTGTTCTTGCTTCATTTAGCACGCTGACGTTGGTTCTTCTATCTTCCCAGCTGATATTTAAGATGTTTCGAAGACAGCTGCCTGTAAGGAGTTTGTATGTACATTCTCCACATAACCACATGGGTTTCCTTGAGGTGATTTGGTGTCCTCCAATGTTCCAAAGACATACAGGTTAATAAGTTAATTGGTCATAAGGGTGTAATTAGGCAGCATGGGCTCATTGAACCAGAAGGACCTGTCACTGTGCTGTATCCCTTCAAAAGATCTTTAAAAATTGTTCATTTCTGGGGCAGCACAGCAGTGTAGTGGTTAGCACAATTGCTTTACAGTGCCAGCAATTACTGATTGGGGTTTGATTCCTGCTCTTGTCTGTAGGGAGTTTGTACGTTCTCTCCAGGACCATGAGGGTTTCCTCCAGGAGTTCTGGTTTCCTCCCACATTCAAAAGACATGCAAGATAGGGTTAGTAAGCTGTGGGCATGTTAGGGTGGCGTCAGAAGCGTGCCAACACTTGCAGGCTGCCCTCAGCACATTCTTGATGCAGAAAAGATGCATTTCACTATATGTTTCAATGTACACAAATAAAGATAACAATTAAAAAATTCTCATTGGGCTTAAAATTAAAAGTATTATGTTCTTATCACATGATAGAAGTGGGATCATATTTTCCTTGGATTGCAATCTCAGTAAGGGTTCTTATATGTAGGATGGAGATGAGAAAAATATTCTTCCCCAAGGCAATAGCTTTTGAATGTTCAAACCAGCAGAGCTGTGAAGGCTCCATCACTCAGTGTCAAACAGATCAATATATTTTTAAATATCCATGTAATCAAAGGAGATGGGAAAAGGAACTACAGTAAAAGATAAACCAGAAGCTTAAGAGCGGAATTGAATGGTTACACTTGCATCTATTGTTTATGTTCATGCATTATGCGTCAATTCCACTCTCTGTGGAACATCAGGTGGATGCAGCCAACTACATTTGGAAGTAAACAAGTTGAGTGGTGTTACAGCAACTTGACCTCAACATCAACATTGTGGACTTCAGGAGGGGTGAAGTCAGGAGAACACATGCCACCCCCCAGCAGGGGGTCAGCAATGGAAATTGTGAACAGCTTCAAGTCCCTGAGTGTCAACATCTCTGAGGAGTTATCCTGGACCCAATCACATTGGTGCAATTACAAAGAAGGCATGGCAGGGGCACTTGAGGAGTTTGAGGAGATCTGTTATGTCACCAAAGGCTCGTAGATTTCTACCATGCAGAGCATTTTGACTGGATTCTCCCTGCCTGGTATGGAGTTGCCAATGCAGAGGATTGGAGAAAACTGCAAGGGGTTGTAGACCCAGCCAGCTTCATCATAGGCACTAGCCTCCCCACTGTCGAGGACATCTTCAAAATGCAATTTCTCATAAGGTGCCTCCATCATTCAAGACTCTCACCACCGACGACATGCCCTTTTCTCAGTACTACCATCAGAAAGGAGGTACAGGCACTTGAAGGCACACACTCAACAGTTTAGGAACAGCTCCTTCTGCTCTGCTGTCAGATTTCAGAATGAACAATGAACCACCCCATGAAACACTATCTCATTATTTTGCTCTCTTTTTGCACTACGTCTATTTTATATTTCTGTTAAATTATAGTATTTTAAAATATTTTACACTGTACTGCTAACCACAAAACAACAAATGTTATGACTTATGTCAGTGATAAAAAATCTGATTCTTAACTACTGCTGTAACCTAGTAAAGCAAAGTTGTTAAAAGATGGATGAGGGAGATGGAAACATCTCAGGGAGTGCGGAGGGTAAGCGTCGGCTGCCTGCATTTTGAGTGCTCTGCTATGGAGAGGGAAGAGCTTGCCGCTGTGCTTGGAGAATGTTGCCCTGATTTTCTGTGTTTTGGATGTGGACTTGGACTATAGACTTCTTTTTCCAATCTTATAGTTTTTTCTATATTCTGTGTTTTACACCCGATCTTTCTCTTTTTTTTGTGGGGAGGGGGATTTGGGGGTCAATATGCCTATTCTATTTTGTTTGTTTTTTTGTGTGGATTGGGGGACTTGGGAGTCAATGAGACTGTTCCATTTTTTTTTGTGTGGGGAAGGGGATTTGGGAGTCGATATGCCTGTTCCATTTTGTTTGTTTTTTGTGTGGGGAAGGGGATTTGGGAGGGTCAATGTGCCTGTTCCATTTTGTTTGTTTTTTTTTGTGTGGGGATCGGGATTTGGGGGTCAATGAGTCTGTCCCATTTTGTTTTGTTTTGTGTGGGGAGGGTGATTTGGGGGTCAATGTGCCTGTTCCATTTTGTTTGTTTTTTTTTTGCGTGGGGAAGGGGATTTGGGGGGTCAATGTGCCTGTTCCATTTTGTTTGTTTTTTTTCTGCGGGGAGATGGGATTTGGGGGTTGACGATCATGCTGTCTTTTCTTTCTTTGTTTGATGGCTACCCAGAGGAGAAGAATTTCAGAGTTATATACTTTAATAACAAATAAATGAACCTTATAAACCACATGGCAATATTTGAGAGTGAATGAGGCAGAGGAGAAAGATCAGACTGAAGAGGAAGACCAAAGAAGACTAAACAGAAGGAATCTGCTCTGAAAAGGATGCAAATCCCTGTACGATTTTGATAATCATCAGTTATTCTGATGCTAACCTGAGGTGTTCAGTGGATCCTTATTCTCCAAGAGGAAAATAGATTATTATGACAGCAGCACATTACACCCTATCTGCAAGTTCACTGAAATTACCATGTTATAAAAACTAAATTAATTATAAACAATAACCAGTTGAGGGCTTAAAGTAGTAATTCAATAATTTATGGCATAATCAGCACAGTTTGATTGAATTACTGGGTTGTAACTCACCACTTTGTACTTCTCAATCAAACCTCGTTTCCAAGAAACAGGAGATTTGTAAATAGAAGGGTTTCTTTTATATTCAGTCTAACGCAAGCCTACGGCACTCAATATGAGAGTATTTTTTATTTCATGTATTATTTTTGCAGAAGAGTTAGTTACTGGGATTTATTACTCATTCCTAATTGACCCTGAAAAGGCTGCAGTGAGCTGCCTCTTTGAACCTTTGTGGCACTTTGGTTGATCGTACTCTCACACTACAGCTAGCGAGGAATCAGGTGGTGGGGAGGGGAGGTTGCGGATGGTACTGGATTTAGACCCAGTGACAATGAAGGGACATCAATACATATGATGCATTTTTTTCTTTTTTTCCATTTGCATTATTTGACGTCATTTGCACATCAGTTGTTTGTCCATCTTCGTTGTGTGGTTAATCATTGATTCTATTGTGTTTCTTTCTAGTTACTGTGAATGCCCACACAGTAAATAGAAAGAAACAATACAATCAATGATTAACCACAGTCTCCCACACCACAGGGAAAATTGTTCTAATTTGCTCCGCCTCTTCACATAAATAAGTCCTGGCAAAATCCTCATAATGTTAAAAGGCCTGAACAGATTAGGTATGGCAAAGTTATTTCCCATGGTAGGGGATTCTAGGACAAGAGTTCAGGATTGAAGGGCGTCCTTTTAGAACTAAGATGCGGAGAAATTAATTCAGTCAGAGGGTGGTAAATCTGTGGAATTTGTTGCCACGAGCGGCTGTGGACGCCTAGTCATTGGGTGTATTTAAGGCAGAGATAGATAGGTCCTTGATTAGCCAGGGCATCAAAGGGTATGGGGTGAAAGCAGGGGAGTGGGGATGACTGGAAGAATTGGATCAGCCCACGATTGAATGGCGGAGCAGACTTGATGGGCTGAATGGCCTACTTCTGCTCCTAAATCTTATAGTCTTATAATTTTTTTGTACTCTTTCCAGCTCAATGGCTTTTTCTTACAGCAGGGTGACAAAAACTGAGGACAATTTTCCAAATACAGCCTCAGCAATATCTCGAACATCTGCATCATTGCATCTTAACATCTATACTCAGTGCCCGGACTGATACACGTGCCGAAAGCCTTCTTTACCACCCATCATCAGCATGACCACCATACGAGCCTGAGAATTTGCATCCTTATCCATCGTCACCGGCGAGACTTGGGTCATTATCAAAGACAGATGCCTGAAGGTTGATTGGTGGTCCAGATCGAAGCCCAAAGATCAATCGGAAATCCAGAACTCAAGGTCCAATGGCCAGAGCATGTCCACTGGGGAATTCCAAAGGTCCAATCTCTGCAATTCACCGAGCCTCTGAGAGACTGATTGTCGTAGATGGCCACTCATGGAGTTAGATAGAAGATCGTGCATGTCCGCTGGTGAGTGAGGTGTCAGAACCGAGGTTGTTTTTCTATTGTTGCTTCATTGCTTGGTACATTCTGTTTTGGTGTTCTGTGTCATTCTTTCTAGTATTGTGGGCATGCTATGTTGGTGCCAGAATGTACGGCAGGCTGCCCCCCAGCACATCATTGGCTGTTGATTGCTAACTACAAATGATGCGTTTCAGTGTGTGTTTCAACGTGCATGTGGCAAATCTGAATCTGAATCCAAATTCCCTTTCAGGAAACAATGTACTTTTATCTCCTATGATCTCCCACCCCACCCCCTCCCCGTATTACAACACAGGAGAGCAACACACACAAAGTGGAAAAGTGACAGTGGAAAAGTGTGTATGGAAGCAGAGGAGGTAGCGAAGGTACTTAATGAATACTTGGCTTCAGTATTCACTACAGAAAAGGAACCTTGGCGACTGTAGGGATGAGTTACAGTGGACTGAAAAGCTTGAACACATAGACATTAAGAAAGAGGATGTGCTGGAGCTTTTGGAAAGTATCAAGTTGGATAAGTCACCGGGACCAGACGAGATATACCCCAGGCTACTGTGGGAGGCGAGGGAGGAGATTACTGAGGCTCTGGCAATGATTTTTGCATCATCAGTGGGGACAGGAGAGGTTCTGCAGGATTGGAGGTTTGCAGATGTTGTTCCCTTATTCAAGAAAGGGAGAGGGATAGCCCAGGAAATTATAGACCAATGAGTCTTAATTCAGTGGTTGGTAAGTTGATGGAGAAGATCCTGAGAGGCAGGATTTATGAACGTCTGGAGAAGCATAATATGATTAGGAATAGTCAGCATGGCTTTGTCAAAGGCAGGTTTGTGCCTTATAAACCTGAATGAATTTTTTGAGGATGTAACTAAACACATTGATGAAGGTAAAGCAGTAGATGTAGTGTATATGGATTTCAGCAAGGCACTTGATAAGGTACCCCATGCAACGCTTACTGACAAAGTAAGGAGGCATGGGATCCAAGGGGACCTTGCTTTTTGGATCCAGAATTGGCTTTCCCACTGAAGGCAAAGAGTGGTTGTAGACGGGTCGTATTTTGCATGGAGCGGTGTGCCTTAGAGTTCTGCTCTGGGACCCCTTCTGTTTGTGATTTTTATAAATGACCTGGATGAGGAAGTGGAGGAATGGGTTAGTAAATTTGCTGATGACACAAAGGTTGGGGATGTTGTGATTAGTGTGGAGGGCTGTTAGAATTTACAACGGGACATTGATAGGATGCAAAACTGGGCTGAGAAGTGGCAGATGGAGTTCAACCCAGGTAAGTGTGAAGTGGTTCATTTTGGTAGGTCAAATGCGATGGCAGAATATAGTATTAATGGTAAGACTCTTGGCAGTGTGGAGGATCAGAGGGATCTTGGGGTCCATGTCCATAGGACACTCAAAGCTGCTACGCAGGTTGACTCTGTGGTTAAGAAGGCATACGGTGCATTGGACTTCATCAACCGTGGGATTGAGTTTAAGAGCTGAGAGGTAATGTTGCAGCTATGTAGGACCCTGGTCAGATCCCACTTGGAGTACTGTGCTCAGTTCTGGTTGCCTCACTACAAGGAGAATGTGGAAACTATAGAAAAGGTGCAGAGGAGATTTACAAGGATGGTGCCTGGATTAGGGAGCATGCCTTATGAGAATAGGTTGTGTGAACTTGGCCTTTTCTCCTTGGAGCGACAGGGGATGAGAGGTGACCTGATAGAGGTGTATATGATGATGAGAGGCATTGATCATGTGGATAGTTGGAGGCTTTTTCCCAGGGCTGAAATGGCCATCACAAGAGGGCACAGTTTTAAGGTGCTGGGGAGTAGGTACAGAGGAGATGTCAAGGGTAAGTATTTTTACGCAGAGAGTGGTAAGTGCGTGGAATAGGCGGCTAGTGATGATGGTGGAGGCGGATACGATAGGATCTTTTAAAAGATTCCTGGATGGGTACTTGGAGCTCAGAAAAATAGAGGGCTATGGGTAACCCGAGGTAATTTCTAAGGTAAGGACATGTTGGCACAGCATTGTGGGCTGAAGGGCCTGTATTGTGCTGTAGGTTTTCTATGTTTCTAAAGTACTGGTGGAACTCAGCATGTCAGGCAGCATCTGTGAAAGGAATACAGGGAGGCCATTTAGCCTATGAAATCCTAGTCGTTCCATCTGTGAAGCACTGAAACCATTCTTCTCTAACATTTCAAGATTCAAAACTGTTTACTCTCATTTCCAGTACACAAATGTAAAGGAGAATAAAATAATTGTTACTCCACTTCTAATGCAGCACCAAAAAAACCACTATAAAGAGCACAATTATGACAGCTTATACACAGAGTTTCAAAGTGCATTTATTTTCAAAGAATGTATAAACTATACAACCTTGAGATTCGTTTGCTTACAGGCAGTCACAAAACAAGGAACCTGAAAGAACCCAATTTTAAAAAATAGTAAGACCAAACCTTGTGCCCACAAAGAAAGAGGAAAAAAAAAATCACAGAACAAATCACGCAAACAATAGAAACAAGCAACAGCAACAGCATTCCAAACCAACCTGAGTCCTTAGATCCAATATCCGGAGTAGCCTGGAGAAGGCCTAAAGATTCAGTATTCAATTCATCATACTAGCGGGGCAAATTGCTGCAAAATTTTCAGGCATAACACACAGTAGCCAGAGGCAGTCTCACAGCCTCAGTATCGCAGAGAGAGGAGGCCGCAGACTCTCTGGGCCAGCATTTAAATTGCCTGAATCTCGCACTAGGACCCAGCCTCGCTGCCGCTGACTCGTCCGGGCCTAGATTACGCTGCCAGTGACGCCGTTCTCGACCTCTCCAAAGCGATCTAATCGAGCCCAACTCTCAACACCCTGCCTTTCCAGTCTATCTGGGCCGGCGTTTAGATTGTCCAAACAGCAGATTGTACCTCGCATTAGGGCCTGGGCCTCAAGTTGCTCCGGGCCTTGAACATGCCACCCAGCGATTGATTGTATGACCATGAAGTGTCACGAGACACAGGAGTGTCTGTATACAAAGTGACTGAGAGGAAATGATGAACTTGCATGGGTGGGGTTGGGGGGGGTGGGACAGTGGCTGAGACATGTCCTTCACGGTGGTGTAGGTCAAAGACTTGAGAAGTGCTACAAGAGTAGAAGAGACACAGTATTGGCAAAACCGTTATATGATCTTCAGTGCTGTTCTGGGTGACAGCAACAGTACCAGTTCTGCTCTTCTAAATTGTGAAAAGTGGAAAAGGATGGAATTTCATCCCTCAGATCTTTATCTGCTTCACAGAAGGGTAAACCGCCAATATCAGCAATAACGAAGCAGTAACGCAGTATTCATCCCCTTATTCCTATTACAGGGTTCACTGAGAATAAATACAGCCACCTTTTGTCAACCACCATACATTTTGGTTGATAACTACCCATCTTTCTCAGGCTTTTTAATTGTTGATTAGCTTTATTTGTTACATCAAAACATGTACTGTTATTTATTTGCAATGTGCTGGGGGCAGCCTGCGTTTTGCCACAACACAGCATGCCTACAACCCCATCTGTGCATCTTTAGAATGTAGGAGGAAACCAGAGATACCTGGAGAAATACCACATGGTAATGGGGTGAACCGGCAAGCTCCTTACAGACAACGGTGAGAATCGAATTCGACCTTACAGTTGGCAATGTTACACTAACCACTACAAGGATCTAACTCAGCAAAAAATAGTTTTTTTTAATGGATATCAAACACCACAAAAGTTCTATTAAAAAATTGTTCCTGATTGTTGCCTCAAAAACTGCCAACAAACCTCAATCTTCAGAGAGCATGGTGGAAGCAACATATCAAGCAACACACCTTTGGAAAGAAGTGTGGTTACCAGATTGTTTCAAGACTTAGCAGAACTTGGAAGCTGGGAAAACATTAGTTTTAGTTTGCAGAGATACTGGACAAAAGAATGGATAGCAGAAAGAAGTTTAAAGGTGAAACTAATGAAGATTGGTTTTATTTGTCAAATGTACCGTACATTAAAATCTGTCATTTGTGTCAGCAACCAATAGTCCGAATATGTGCTGGGGGCAGCCTGCAAGTGTTGCCATGCTTCTGGCACTAACATTGCATGTACATAACTTCCTAACCCTAACCCATCTGGCAATCCTACAAAAAGAAGTGGATATGGCCCAGTCCATCGCGGGCAAAGCCCTCTCCACCGCTGAGCGCATCTACATGCAACACTGTTGCAAGAAAGCAGCATCCATCATCAGGGACCCCCACCACTCAGGTCACACTCCCTTCTCACTGCTACCATCAGAAAGTTACAGGAGCCTCAGGGCTTTGTTTCATAGCTGTTTGTGGGGAACACAAATCTCAGGATTGTATACTGCATACATACTTCGAGCTCCGAGTCATCTGATTGACGAACTTAATATTAGCAATTAGGGCAAAGGAAATAAGAACAAGTTAAAAATCCACAAAATACAGCACCTGCAGAATTTTGATCTCCTGCTTTTCAAAATTCAATCCACACTGGAGACATTTTCTGACCAATCCACCAGAATGTGACACTCAGAGGAGTTGCAAGCCTCCTCACACTGAATCATATCCCGAGTACTAGCTAATTTTGTTTTTTTTTTTATGTCTGGCCAAATCAATTGAAAAAAAAGTTTTAATGTACATCGTTTAACCTCAGAGCAGCGTTCAGTAAGTGACACACTTGTTGTACTAGCCAAGTTCCAGCCATTATGGTTAATGGAGCATTTAATCATCAGGGCTTTCAATTGCTTTTGGAAGCAGAGTTTGCCTTTGGTGAAAAGATGGAGAAGCAAGTCAGTATTTAGAAATTGGATTATGCTTTCTATTGGTGCATTAAAAAAAACTGCAATGCAGGCACTAAATCAAAAGGCAAAAGTGTAACAGCGCTTGCTAGGGTTCTACCTCAAAAGAAGCTTCAGATCATGACCTGTCTGGACTGCATCATTTCAATCATTGGTATGCAGGGGGCACGCAATAAGAAAATGTCTTTGAAATTTGGGCGCCACTACGACAGTTTGGGGCACTGGAGTTCGAAGTTCAATTGTGGCACCGTCAGCAAGGAATTTGTACTTTTGCTCTGTGGCTGCTGGGTGCTCTGATTTCCTCACACCGTGCAAAGGCAGACCAGTTGATGTGTTAATTGGTCATTGTAAATTGCCCTGAGATTCGGCTAGGGTCAAATAGGTGGGTTGCTACCTGCTGCAACTCGCTGGCCCAGAAGGCCATTTTCTGCTCTGTTTTTCTAAAATAAAACAGCATTTCTGTGCCTTCTCCCAGCGTGTCACCTAGTCTTCTAAAATCACCTTGTGCACAAATTCCCACGTACACTAACTTGGGTAGGGGTTATACATGCAGCTAAAGATTAGGAACAACATTTTCTAAAAATTACTTACTAATTCCTGTGATATGCACAGTAGTCCTACAAAAGGTTTTAGATACGGCCCAGTCCACAATAGGAAATTGTCCCCAGCACTGAACACATTTACAAGCAGCACCCATCATAAAGGACCCCACCATCCACGACATGCTCTCTTCTCACTGCTGCCGTGGGGGAAGTGGTACAGGATCCTCAACTCCCACACCACCAGCTTCAGGAACAGGAATTACCCAATAACCTTCAGGCTCCTGAACAAGCGTAGATACCTTCAGTCACCTCAACAGTGAACTGATTCCTCACTTTCACAAACTCTACAACTCATGTTCTCAATATTATTTCTTATTTATTTATTATTTGTGCTTTGGTGCAGCTCGTCTTCCTTAACACATTGGTTGTCTGTGTGCAGATTCTTATCAATTTCTTTTTACCTACTGTAAATGCCCACAAGTAAATGAACCTCAGGGTAGTTATATGGCAACTTTGATAATAAATTTACTTTGAACATTAAATTTTGAATGTTAATAATTGACATCACTTGGCACCCAGGAAATTATCAGGTACTCTAATAAATCCCCAGTCTAATTTCCCATCTTCGGACAAGTTGGGAAACTTATAGGAGTATAGGAATAGAGTGAGGTGGAGGATAAATGTGTGGCTGAGGAATTGGAGCAGGGGGCAGGGATTCAGATTTCTGTATCATTGGGACCTCTTTTGGGGCAGGCGTGACCTGTACAAAAAGGACAGGTTGCACGATATCCTGGCTGGGAGGTTTGCTAAAGCTTTTGGGAAGATTTTAAACTAGAATTGTTTGGGGGTAGGAACCGAACTGAAAAGACAGAGGAAGGGGTGGTTGGCTCACAAATAGAGAAAGCTTGGAGACAGTGTGAGAGAGAGGATAGGCAGGTGATAGAGAAGGGATGTGCTCAGACTGATGGTTTGAGATGTGTCTATTTTAATGCAAGAAGCATCATGAAAAAAGTGGATGAGCTGAGAGCGTGGATCAGCACTTGGAGCTATGATGTTGTGGCCATTACAGAGACTTTAGTGGCTCCGGAGCAGGAATGGTTACTAGGTACTGTGGAGGACTATCAGAGGTTACAGCAGGACATTGATAGGATGCAAAACTGGGCTGAGAAATGTCAGATGGAATTCAACCCAGATAAGTGTGAGGTGGTTCATTTTGGTAGGTCAAATATGATGGCAGAATATAGTATTAATGGTAAGACTCTTGGCAGTGTGGAGGATCAGAGGGATCTTGGGATCCCTGTCCATAGGACACTCAAAGCTGATGCTCATGTTGACTCCGTGGTTAAGAAGGCATACGGTGCATTGGCCTTCATCAACCCAGGGATTGAGTTCAAGAGCCGAAGGGTAATGTTACAGCTGTATAGGATGCTGGTCAGACCCCACTTGGAGTACTGTGCTCAGTCCTGGTAACCTCACTACAGGAAGGATGTGGAAACTATAGAAAGGGTGCAGAGGAGATCTACAAGGATGTTGCCTGGATTGGGGAGCGTGCCTTATGAAAATAGTTCGTGTGAACTCGGCCTTTTCTCCTTGGAGCGACGGAGGATGGGAGGTGACCTGACAGAGGTGTATAAGATGATGAGAGGTATTGATCATGTGGATAATCATAGGCTTTTTTCCTTTGCTGAAATGGCTAACACGAGAGGGCACAGTTTTATGGTGCTTGGAAGTAGGTACAGAGAAGATGTCTGGGGTAAGTTTTTTTACGCAGAGAGTGGTGAGTGCGTGGAATGGGCTGCCGGCGGCAGTGGTGGAGGCAGATACAATAGGATCTTTTAAAAGTCTCCTGGATAGGTACATGGAGCTTAGAAAAATAGAGGGCTATGGGTAAACCTAGGTAATTTCCAAAGTAATTACAAGTTCGGCACAGCTTTGTGGACTGAAGGGCCTGTATTGTTCTGTAGGTTTCCTATGTTTCTATGTTATGATGAAGAATGCAATTTAATCCTGGTAACATTGATTTTAGACCGTGTTCCTTGTGGAACAGCATAGCAAAATTCAATCTGATTTCTAGTCTTACTAGAGGCCAGATTCTTGAATTGCTGCCTGAGTGTCATTAACGATTTCTCACCCAATGTAGTAACTCTTACATTGGGCAAATAATCAACTATTAATGCAGGGTAGCAAATTAAGAGTAGGGATCTGATTGAAGGAAGACAATAGCCAATGGAACACTGGGGCATAATCCCCATTGCAAATTAGGGAATGTAGCAAATCCAAAAATCTGAGATGCAAAGGGACCTTGAAAGTCCTTGTGTAGAGCACCCAAAAGGTTAACTTGCAGGTATTGTGGTGAGGAAGGCAAATGCAATGTTAGCATTCACTCCAAGAGATCTAAAATACAAGATCAGGGATATGATGTTGAGGCTTTACAAGGCACTACTAAGGCCTCACCTTGAGAATTAAACACAGATGCGGAGAAAATTCTTTAGCCAGAAGGTGGTGAATTTGTGTAATTTGTTACCACAGGCAGCTGTGGAGGCCATGTTGTTGGGTGTATTTAAGGCAGAGCTTGATAGGTTCTTGATTGACCCTCAAAGGTTACAGGGAGCAGGCCAGGGAGTGGGGCTGAGGAGGGGATTAGCCATGATTGAATGGCAGAGCAGACTCGATGGGCCAAATGGCCTAATTCTGCTCCTGTCTTATGGTATCATGGTCAAATAAACTCTGCAGAACAAGATCCTACCAGAAAAGAGCAAATATCCATAGATGTACCATGGAGTGGGCACGTGGCCAAGTGGTTAAGGCACTGGACTAGCGACCTGAAGGTCATGAGTTTGAACCCCAGCCAAGGCAACGTGTTGTGTCCTTGACCAAGGCACTTAATCACACATTGCTCTGCGACAACACCGGTGCCAAGCTGAATGGGTCCTAATGCCCTTCCCTTGGACAACATTGGTGTTGTGGAGAGGGGAGACTTGCAGCATGGGCAACTGCTGGTCTTCCATACAACCTTGCCCAGGCCTGGAGAGTAGACTTTCCAGGTGCAGATCCATGGTCTGGCAAGACTTTATTATTTACCATGGAGAGCATTCCAGCTGGTTGTATCACTGTCTGGTATGGAAGCACCAATGTTTAAGATCGGAAAAATACTGCAGAGGGTTGCAAACTCAGCCTGCTCCATTATGGGCGCTTGGCTCTACACTATTGATGACACCTGAAACAGGCAATGCCTCACATATGTGGGATGCCTTATTAAGGAGCCTCACCATCCAGGACATGGCTCTTCCTATTGCTACCATCAGAGAGGAGAGACAGGAGCCTGAAGGCACACACTCAGTGTTTTACTGAGTGAACTGGACGGATAGGGCTGAGGAAGGGAGAACAGAAATAAATCAAAGATAGCATGCAACAGAGATGATAGAAAGGACAGGCAGGAGATAAGGCATAATCACAGCCAGTGGGATGAGTTACAGGGCAATAGAGGCATTATTGGTTGAGGGGTATAAAAAAAATGCTCTTCCAAATAGGATCTAGGTATTTCCATTGTACAACGAAAGGGACATTTATTGATCTACCGGTTGTGGTGAGCATTGTCCAAATCCTGTAAAACCCAAGCATTTGGCAATGGCTGCAAGGCACAAATCGACTGGCCAGAAATTAAACACAAGATGCTGGTGAGATTCAAGTCTGTGGTAAGAAAGGGTCCTCACCGCACCTCTATTATGATTGTATCAGATCTTCTACTTCACTAAGTTAAAGTCTCGATTCCTTTAATGCACTAATATCTGTCGATGTCTCAGTATTCCCATCATTTCCTGTTATATTTCAGATGTAGGTTCCTTACTTACCTCTTTATTTTTTAAAGGACTTTGTGTGTTCTCGTAGATTGAGTGGACAGAGACTTTTCCAGACAGCAGAAATGGCAAACACAAGTGGACATAGCTTTAAGGTGCTTGGGAGGAAAGTATAAGGGGAATCCCCACCCCTCCTCAGAGAGTGGCAGATGTGTCAAATGCCCTGCCAGGGATGGTGGGAGATGCAGATGTATTAGGGCATTTAACAGTCTCTGAGATAGATGCATGGATTATGGAAAAATGGAGAGCGATATAGAAGGCAAGAGTTAGATTGATCTTGAATTTAATTGACTTTATTACAAACATCCTTCATGTACATGAGGAGTAAAAATCTTTACATATCCGTTGAAATGTGCAATGTGCAATTTATAGTAATTTAGAAAAGAAATAGTATGCACAACAGGATAATCAATATAACATAGAAATACAGTTGCGTTAGCGTGAGTTAATCAGTCTGATGGCCTGGTGGAAGAAGCTGTCCCCGGAGTCTGTTGGTCCTGGCTTTTATGCTGAGGTACTGTTTCCTGGATGGTAGCAGCTGGAATAGATTGCGGTTGGGGTGACTCAGGTCTCCAATGATCTTTCGGGCCCTTTTGGCACATCTGTCTTTGTAAATATCCTGAATAGTTGGATGTTTACACCTACAGATGCGCTGGGCTGTCCGCACCACTCTCTGTAGGGTCCTGTGATTGAAGGAAGTACAGTTCCCATACTAGGCAGTGATGCAGCCAGTCAGGATGCTCTCAATTATGCCCTTATAGAAAGTTCTTAGGATTTGGGGGCCCATACCAAACTTCCTCAACTGCCTGAAGTGAAAGAAGCGCTGTTGTGCTTTTTTCACCACACAGCCAGTATGCACAGAGTATGTGAGATCCTTGGTGATGTTTATGCCAAGAAACTTAAAGCTGTTCACCCTCTCAACCCCAGATCCATTGATGTCAATAGCAGTGAGCCTGTCTCCATTCCTCCTGTAGTCCACAACCAGCTCCTATGTTTTTGAGACATTGAGGGCGAGGTTGTTTTCTTGACACCACTGTGTCAAGGTGACTGACTTCTTCTCTGTAGGTGCCTCATTATTTAATTAGCAGATTGGAGCTGTGGGTGGTGACACAGTCGTATACAGAGAGTAAAGGAGGGGGCTTAGGACACAGCCCTGAGGGGCACCCGTGTTGAGGGTCAGAGGGACAGAGGTGAGGGAGCCCACTCTTACCACCTGCCGGTGATCTGACAGGAAGTCCAGGATCCAGCTACACAAGAGAGGGTAAAGGCCGAGACCTCTGAGCTTCTTGTCGAGCCTGGAGGGAATTAGGGTGTTGAATGCTGAACTGTAGTCCAAGAACAGCATGCTCACATAAGCATCGCTCTTCTCCAGATGTGTAAGGATGGTACGTATATTGAGTCATCTGTCGACCTGTTGTGTCGGTAGGCGAATTGTAGGGGTCCAGTGTGGGTGGTAGCAAGCTGCAGATGTAGTCCTTGACCCAGCCTCTCAAAGAATTTGCTTATTATTGAGGTGAGTGTGTTAGTCGCTCAGACATGTTACCTTGGTCTTTTTAGGTACCGGGACAATGGTGGATGTTTCGAAGCAGGAGGGCACCCACACTGAGAGAGGCAGAGATTAAAAATGTCCGTAAACACACCTGCCAGTTGTGATGTGCACACCCTAAGTACTCGTCCTGGGATGCCGTCCAGTCCCGCAGCCTTGCGACTGTCCACTCGTTAGAAGCACCTGTGTACTTTGGCTTCAGAGATGACCAAGCTACTGGTCGCTTCAGGGGCTCTCATCAGGTGCTCAGTATTGGCGACATCGAATAGATTTTTAAAAAGATTTGGCTCATGTGTCGTGTATATGGATTTCAGAAAGGCATTTGCTGAGGTACCCTATGCAAGACATATTGAGAAAGTAAGCAGGCATGGGATCCAAGGGGACCTTGCTTTGTGGATCCAGAATTGGCTTGCCCACAAAAGGCAAAGAGTGGTTGTAGACGGGTCATATTCTGCATGGAGGTTGGTCACCAGTGGTGTGCTTCGGGGATCTGTTCTGGGACCCTTTCTCTTCGCGATTTTATAAATGACCTGGATGAGGAAGTGGAGGGATCGGTTAGCAAATTTGCTGATGACACAAAGGTTGGGGGTGTTGTGGATAGTGTGGAGAGCTGTCAGAGGAGACAGCGAGACATCGATTAAAATTGGTCTGAGAAGTGGCAGATGGCGTTCAACCCAGATAAGTGTGAAGTGGTTCATTTTGGTAGGTCAAATATGATGGCAGAATATAGTATTAATGGTAAGACTCTTGGCAGCGTGGAGGATCAGAGGATCTTGGAGTCTGAGTCCATAGGGCACTCAAAGCTGCTGCACAAGTTGACTCTGTGGTTAAGAAGGCATACAGTGCATTGGCCTTCATCAACTGGGGGATTGAGTTCAAGAGCCGAGAGGTAATGTTACAGCTGTAAAGGAAGCTGGTCAGACCCCAATTGGAATACTGTGATCAGTTCTGGTCACCTCACTACAGGAAAGATGTGGAAACTATAGAGAGAGTGTAGAGGAGATTTACAAGGATGTTGCCTGGATTGGGGAGCACGCCTTATGAGAATAGGCTGAGTGAACTCGGCCTTTTCTCCTTGGAGTGACAGAGGATTAGAGGTGGCCTGACAGAGGTGTATAAGATGATGAGAGGCATTGGTCGTGTGGATAATCAGAGGGTTTTTCCCAGAGCTGAAATGGCTAACACAAGAGGGCACAGTTTTAAGGTGCTTGGAATTAAGTACAGAGGAGATGTCAGGGGCAAGTTTTTTTTTCCCCACAGAGGGTGGTGAGGGCCTGGAATGGGCTGCCAGTGACTGTGGTGGAGGCTGAAATAATAAGATCTTTTTAGAGAGTCTTGGATAGGTACATGGAGCTTAGAAAAATAGGGCTATGGGTAACTCCAGGTAATTTCTAAAATAAGTTTATGTTCAGCACAGCCTCGTGGGCCAAAGAGCCTGTACTGTACCATAGGTTTTCTATGCTTTTATGTCTGGGAGAGAGGCAGCAATGTTGGAAATTGACAGTAACTCACATAACCATGCATTACAACAGCAGTGTGCAAAAGAGCATTTCAAAATGCACGACACGTTGTACCTTGATGTCGACGGGTTACAGCAGCAGAAGACCATGAACATACACTCAGTCGCCACTTTATTTACTGCAGGATGTACATAATAAAGTGGCCTCTGATTGTATAGTGTCTATGGTATTGTTCACCTTCCCCTCTCTAACCACATTGAATCATAGGAGGGAATGGTTAGATTGATTGTAGTGCAGGTTTATATGGATCAGCACAAAACCATGGACCAAAAGACTTGTACTCTGTGTAGTGTTCTATGTTCTAAGTGGTTGATCGAGAAAGAATAGTTTTCAGGGAGATGTTATGTACCTGGAACACTTTAGAAAAATAATAACGAAGAGAAAAGGTGGCAAGATGTTATGCAAATTCAGAATTTCATCTAATAGAATAGAAAGTCTACTTCAGCACATCTGCCATATTGTCCATTGCCTGCCAAGATGCCTTTTTTACCCTGAAGCAAACCAACATATTCTTCCAAAGCTGCATTCCCAAATCAGGAAATCGATGACATCACTAAAACCAAGCACAAGCAACTCCTTTGCAAACAAGACCAACTTGTTTGCAAGCCAAATAGATTTTACTGAGGCGCAGCCTTTGAAAAATAGCTGTAAAGGAGAAATTCAGAGCCATTTCAAATGTATCTAGTGGCAACCAAAGATTGTCTTCATCGTCAACAAAGGGGTTTATTGATGAGCACTGTGCATCTCTGTACAGCTGCAGGTCAAACCAGCTCTGAGTTATCACAGCTATCAACGATTTCAAAACAAATTTTCTGGACCTCAACTAGAACTGATCTATAAACCAGGATGAAAATTTACAAGGAAATGGGTTTGTCCTTTAAATTACCTTTTATCTACTCCCAGCAACAGATTCAATAAAACAAGACAGCTTTCGGCACAGCTTTGTGGGCTGAAGGGCCTGTATTGTGCTGTATGTTTTCTGTGTTTCTAAGACACTTGCAAATTTCTACAGATGGACAACTAAGAGCATTTTGACTGGTTGCATCACAGCCTGGTATGGAGACTTCAATGCACAGCATCGCAAAAGGTTCCGGAGAGTTTGTAGCCTTGGCCAGCTCCATCGTGGACACAAAACTCTCCACCATCAAAGATATCTTCTAGAGACGGTGCCTCAAGAGGGCAGCATTCATTGCCAAGGACTCTCACCATCTGTGACATGCCCGCTTGTCCTCCTCTTAGCACTATGAATCGATCTGCTGTCTGCACAAGTGCTGTAGTCTATACATGACATTGTTCTGTCTCTCTCTCGCTGCAATGTGAATACACCAGTTGAAACCATCTTGTCAGAAAAAAAAAATCACGAATAACATGAACAGTTACGATTTGATTACAGGACAAATCAGTGAAACAAACATTACAAGAAAGGCTGTCACGGACTCTAATAAAGGCATGAGTATAGTGCATAGTTACAGTGAACGACATGCTGAATTTAAAGTGAAAAGTTGACGAATTTGATAGTGCTAATCAAGGCTGCGAGTTGTATAGCAAAAGGGTTAAACAGTATTGTAAGGCGGATAATGTGGAGGAGCAAAAGAAAGCCCCTACACTTCATAGCTTAATGGATCCAGAATGTACAGTCTCTTATGCAACCTGGTAACCCCTGAAAAGCCAGAAAGACATTCAATCAAATTGAGACAATTTTACAAAATCACTTGAGCCCTAAACTGCTGGTAAAAGCAGCGAGATTTAGATTTTTACAAAGAGAACCAGTCAAAAGATGAAAGCATTTCTGAATACATTGTTGAACTGCGCAAACTTTCCCAGTACTGTGACTTTAGAGGTGGACTTTCTGATGCATTGAGAGATAGGCGTGTATGTGGCATGCAAAGTCAAAGC
This sequence comes from Mobula hypostoma, assembly GCF_963921235.1. Classification (NCBI taxonomy): domain Eukaryota; kingdom Metazoa; phylum Chordata; class Chondrichthyes; order Myliobatiformes; family Myliobatidae; genus Mobula; species Mobula hypostoma. The sequence goes on from NC_086102.1 coordinate 14,325,884, forward strand.
ACTCAAATGAGGCCAATAGCAGACAGAGACCTAACCTTAGAATGGGCATTGACCATTGCAATATTGTTAGAGACTTCAGCATAGCATGCAGCAAAACTACAGAAAGAGTTCAGAATGTGAAATGCACATAATGTCCCTGAATAGTGCAAAAAAACAAAGATGTCATCGATGTGGCAAATCCTCCCATGATGCAAATGACTGTTTTGGTTCAAAGAAAAAGTTTGCAGAAAGTGTAACAGACAAGGTCACATAGAGAGAATGTGCAAGGCAGACAAGAAACACAACCAAGTGGCAAGTCTTAAATACAGAAAGAACAAATGCATAAAGTTACTGAATGTAAAAGAGAATCAGATAACACAGAGTCTGACAAAGGTGAACTGAAAGGTCTAGAACTTCATAGTATAACTGAAGCTGATCACAAAATCATCTGGACCACAATAGATATGTCTGGTGTAAAACTGAAAATGGAGCTGGATACAGGGTCAGCTTTGTCTGAATTCAGAGGCTGACTACAATAGACTGTTTTCTAAGATACCATCAGAGAAGACCTCAGTGATACTAAAGACTTAACATAGGTGAAAAAGTGTCTCCCAAAGGCAAAATGAAAGTAAATGTGACATATGGAAGCCAACACAACAGTTAGGGTTTCATGTATTGAAAAGTGGAGGGCCAGCACATTTCGGATGTGAATGATTGAGAAAACTAGATTGGTGCTCAGTCAAAACTCTCAGTGTGGCTTCAATGACCAACTGCAGCCCAAATGGTAGCACTAACCAGAGACTGGTACAACTGCTTAATGCTAATGAGAAATTGTTTAAGGGGATTGCTAAACTCAAAGGCATGAAGATCAGAATTGAACTGGATGAAACAGCAACACCAAGATTCCATAAACCGTGTCTAGAGCCTTACGTACTACTTCCTAGAGTTGATGCTGAACTGCAGAGCTTGGAGGCATCTGGAATTCTGCCCAAGGTTGAGTGGAGTGATTGGGCCATGCCCATTGTCCCAGTGATCAATAAAGGGAAGGCCAGAGCCATTCGCATATGTTGGGATTCAAAGGTGAACATTAACCCAATGTTGCGTACTGATCATTATCCCCGGCCACAAACAAAAGACGTCTTTGCATCTTTGGCTGGCGGGGAGAGGTTTTCAAAGATTGACTTGTCACAAGCCTATCTGCAAATGGAGATGGAGGAGTCAAGCAGGAAGTTCCCTATAATCAACACTAACAAGGGACTGTCCCAGTATAATTGTCCCGTCTTTCGTGTCACCTCAGCTCCAGCAATTTGGCAAAGTGCTGCAAGATATTCCAGGAGCACAATGTTACCTTGGTAATATTATTGTAACTGGCAAAAATGATGAAGAGCACCTCCAGAACCTTGGTAAAGTGCTTACCAGGCTGAGTGAGTATGGTCTACACACAAAGAGAGAGATTTGAGTTTTTCGAGAATGAAATCTCATATTGTGGACATGTCATTGACAACCATGGCTTATTTCATTGGCTTTGTATCTGTACTTGGCACAATGACAATAAAGTTGAACCTAATCTAATAAGTCACAAGAGAAGTTTGAAGCAGTGCTACAGGCACCCAAACCAGAAAATATGTTACAACTCAGGTCATACTTGGGCCTTGTAAACTACTACCACTGGTTTCTCCCAAACGTTGCCCACAGTGCTACATCCATTGAATGCACTGTTACAGACAGGAGCAAGGTGAGAATGGTCAGAAGGATGTGAAAAGCCATTCAAGAAAACAAAGAAACTAATAACCTACGATGAAATGTTCACCCATTATGCCTAATCCCTGCCCATTAGACTAGTGTGCAATACATCTCATTATGACCTTGGAACCATTTTGTCACACATTATGAAAGATGGATCTGAAGGCCCGATTGCATTTATTTCAAGATCACTGAGGAGAGTAAAACACAACTAAGCATATATTGACCAACAGGCACTTAGTCTAGTATGGGGAATAAAGAAGTTCAGCCACTAGCTCTACAGATGAAGTTTTACTCTAGTGACAGATCACCAGTCCCTTGTGCTCATTTTCGATTCCAGGAAGGGAATTCCAGTGATGACTGCGACCTGGTCACAATGTTGCGCGCTATTTCCAGAAGCCGCTCTTATGACATAATCTAAGAAGTTCAAATAAGCTCTTCAAGGCTGTTGCCTGTCCATTGCTAGCTGTAATTCATGAATAACATGCGCCGTCGACTGCGACCTTCTGTTCCAAAAGGTTTTCCCGTCACTGCAAGATGTTCAAGTTTCTCTTTCCTCAGAACATGTCCTAGAAATTCCAGCTGCCATTTCCTGATTAATATCAACTCTTTTCTCATTCCACTCTGCGTAAAAGAAAAAGAATGTCCTGTACACTTTTAACCTTCCCCCACTCACCATAAATGGACATAGTCTGGTATTTGACATCTCTTCTCTGGGAAACAGATTCTAACCGATATCCTTTACAAGACCATGAGACCATAAGACATAGGAACAGAATTAGGCATTTGGCCCATTTAGTCTGCTTCACCATTCAATCATGGCTGATCCCTTTCGCCTTCCCCTTCTGAGCCCCACTCCCCAGCCTTCTCCTCATCATCTTTGATGCCATGTCTAATCAAGAACCGATCAAGTGCCACCTTAAATACACCCAATAACCTGGCCTCCACAGCTGCTCGTGGTAGTAAATTCCACAGGTTCACCATCCTCTGGCTGAAGAAATTTCTCTGCATTTGTTTTAAATGGATGCCCCCCCTATCTAGAGGCTGTGCTCTCTCATCCTAGACTCCCCCACCATGGGAAACATCTTTTCCACATCTACCATGTCTATTCCTTTGAACATTCGAAAGGTTTTAATGAGATTCTGCCCCACCCCCACAATCCTTCTAAATTCCAGCGAGTACAGACACAGAGCTATCAAACGTTCCTTGAATGATAACCCTTTCATTCCCAGAATCATCCTTGTGAACCTCCTCTGAATCCTTTCCAATGCCAACACATCCTGTCTTAGATGAGGAGCCCAAAACTGTACAAATACTCATGGTGAGCCTCAGAGGTGCTCTTGTATTCTAGACTTCTTGAAATAAATGCTAACATTGCATTTGCTTTCCTCACCACCAATTTTACCTGCAAGTTAACCTTTAGGTTGTTCTGCACAAGTCCCTTTGCATCTCAGATTTTTGGATTTTCTCCCCATTTAGAAAATAGTCTAACATTTATTTCTTCTATCAAAGTGCATTACCATGATTTTTCCAACATTGTATTTCATTTGCCACTTTCTTGCCCATTCTCCTAATTTGTTTAAGTCCTTCTGCAGCCCACCTGTTTCCTCAACATTACCTGCCCCTCCACCAATCTTTGTATCATCTGCAAACTTGGCAATAAAGCTACCTATTCCATCATAAATCATTGATTCTATAGCATAAAAAGAAACAGTCCCAACACCGACCCCTGCGGAGCACCACTAGTCACTAGCAGCCAACCAGAAAAAGATCCTTTTATTTCCACTCACTCCATAATCTCATTGTTATCAATTGACTCTAACAATTTCCCAACCTCTGAGGTCAGGCTAACTGGGTCTATAATTTCTTTTCTGCTGCCTTCCACCTTTCTTAAAGAGTGGAGTGACATTTGCAATTTTCCAGTCCTCTGCAACCATGCCAGAGTCTAATGATTTTTGAAAGATCATTACTAGCGCCTCCACAATCTCTACTGCTACCTCTTTCAGAACCCTAGGGTACAGTTCGTCTTGCCCAGCTGACTTACGTACCCTTAGGTTTTTCAGCATTTTGAGCATCTTCTCCCTTGTAATATTAACTGCACCTATTTCTCTTCCCTCACACCCTACAATATCTGGCACACTGCTAGTGTTTTCCATAGTGAGGACTGATGCCTCTCAGTGCCTCTCATTATGTTGTAAACTTGAATGTGCTATTGATGCTCCAGAGAAAACTATGTAACTTTGTCCAACCTCTCCTTACCCTCTAGCACATTACCCTCTAATCCAAGCAGCAGCTCAGTAAATCTTACCCTGCCTGCAAATGTGGTGACCAGAATTGTGTACAATCCTCCAAGTACGTCCCAACCAAACTATCATCTAGCTGCAATATGACTCCCTGAATCTCAATGCCCCAGCTATTGAAGGTAAGCATGCCATATGCCTTGGCGAAATGTGATCTAAGCGACTTTGACCATGGGATGATTGTTGGTGCCAGATGAGGTGATTTAATTATCTCTAAAACTGCTGAAGTCCTGGGATTTTCACACACAACCTTCTTGAGCATTTCCAGAGAATGGTGCGAGGAACAAAAAAACACATCCAGTGAGCGGCAGCTCTGTAGGTGAAAACGTCTTGTTAATGAGGGAGGTCACAGGAGAATAGCTGGACTGGTTCAAGCCAACAGCAATTCAAATAACCATGAATTACAACAGTGGTGTGCAGAAGAACACCTCTGGAATGCACAACATACTGAACTTTGAAGTAGATGGGCTAGAGGAGCAGAACATCACAAACAGGAGGTGCCTAATAAAATGCCTGCAACACACATCAAAGTTGCTGGTGAACGCAGCAGGCCAGGCAGCATCTATAGGAAGAGGTACAGTCGACGTTTCAGGCCGAGACCCTTCGTCAGGACATCCCAGCATTGATACCAATGGAATACCATTGGTGATGGACATCCAGTCAGAAAGACATCCTTCCACCACTACTGTCTGTCTTCAGTGAGCAAAGCAATTCTGAGCTCAAAACTACTCAACTCCTGTGGAGCCTATGCTTCTGGATCAGCCTAGCATGATGGAGATTGTCAAATGCCTTACTAAAATCCACATAGAGAATATCCACAGCCCTAACCTGATTAGTTACTTTCTTCTGCTCCTCGATAACATAAAATGCTGCAGGCCTGTTTCCCTCACTTGGTGGTGAGACAGGCAAAGAGGTAGCAGCATGGCCCCAGTTGTAGCAAATACTATACACATTGTTGCACAAGAACACATATTTGTTAGTTTTTCCTCTTTCACTATGTTATGCATCTTGCATCTTGGACCCCAGAGGAACATTGTCACATTGGACTGTATCTATACATATATGGTTTGAATGATAATTAAGCTTGATTTGACTTGATTTGAAATCAAGTTTGGAAGAGATGACCTGCCTTGCACAAAGCTATGTTGATGGTCCCTAATCAAATGCATGGAGTTCCTATCCCCAACAACACTTATTAATAGATTCCCTCCCACTGAGGTGAGGTTCAGAACTGTTGTAAAAAAAAAAAAAAAAATTCTGCTGTGTTTCAGCAATGTTTAGGTGAAAAATTGACTCAACTTTTGAAGATTTGGATAATTTTAATGCATATCATCAACTGAAGTCAAAGGTCACTTTACCATTCCTTCGAGGAAGCCAGCTGGAAAAGTTGTGATAATAATCAAAGCCTAGATTAGAGAGGAAAAATATCATCTGCTTGTGTTTTACATTAATAATGAAAATTTTGATTTACATAAAATGCCTTCACTGCTCAAGAATATTCTCATTAAGATCAACCATTTTGCTGATGAGAATGGGCTTAATTGAAGGAGAGAAGCAATTCATCAGCTTGGGTAATTGACCTACTTCGCTGACAAGCTATTCTGCTCCCTCTGATACCCTTCTCACCAAGGGCACTTTGCTTGTGTGGACCTCTGGCCACTGAATTCAGAAAAAAAGCAAGCTTCAGTTGCTTGTGTATTGACATGAACTACTGGACTACCAACAGAGGAAAAACTGGGCAAGTTTAAATCAGGAAGCTGATTAATTCTTGTAATGGGGCAGCAGAGTAGTGCAGTGGTCAGTACAAAGCTTTATGGTGTCAGCTGCCTGTAAAGACTTTGTCCATTTTCCCTGCAGCCATTTGGGTTTCCTCTGGGAGCTCCAGTTTCCTCCCAAATTCCAAAGATATGCTGTATGGCTAGGGTTAGTGAATTGTGTGCATGCTATGTTGGCACAGGAAGAGTGACGACACTTGCAGGCTGCTCAGCACAATTGTTGCTGATCTGGTTTGACGCAAAAAATGCATTTCAATACGTTTCAATGTGTATCTGACAAATAAAGCTAATCTTTTAAATCTTTCACACCTAATCATGCATTTTGACTTCAAAACAAACATACAGAAAAATACCAAGAGTGACAGGTGCTACAAACATGCAGCTAACTCATTCAACCAACTAAATTCACCGTGCGTGTAACAGATATTTACATACCATACCTTGCTTTCTTTCATGAAAAGGATAAAAAGAAATTCTCATTCTGTTTCAATCTAGCCACATTTTAAACACTTTGATCTTCTTGACATGAACTGTCATTGGCATCTGCTCTACTTGATACAAGGGTATCATTTCAGAGGAGACTTGCATGGTTTCTCCCAATCTTCACCAGATCAACTTCTGAAATACATTTACAATCACTTTACTCTTCAATATTCTCTTGCAGTTTTCAATGTGTATACACTTCTGATATTAACTCGCAAGGATTTTCTTTCTACCCCATATTCTCATTCTAACATTAGATTTGTGGAATAGTTGTTAATATACAGAAATGGATAAATTATAAAGGATTCTCCATAATTTGAGTAATCTCTGCTCTGTGGATATCTTGGGTGACCACTCTTCACATTTAACAAGGCCATGTCAACAGATTATTGGTTGCAGTGTAGTCATGAGACCATACCTGGGACTTTGAAACTTCCGCACATTCACTTCGCTTAGCCCCCCTGATCAGCGTCACATGACACCATTGGAGCAAATTGTGGATGGTCATATGAGCAGCTGGTGCATATCACAAGTCCTGGTTATGAGATCATTGCTAACAGACAGACAATCAGACAAAGAGTATTGAAAATGGATGGGGTCACCCATCTTGTAAAGACACTGCCTAGATGAAGGCAATGACAAACCACTTCTGTAGTAAAAATTTGCCAAGAACATCATGGTCATGGATAGAGAAAAGAATAACAACAGCATGAAGGGAATCTTCACCACAGACAGCTGGAAGACCATGATCACCTACATCATGCGACATGGATATAATGTGATATATCAATGATGGCAACCGGGTATGCAACTTTTCAAAAATCTCCAGTACTATCAGAAAATCATTATATTCTACATTCATCTGATGTTATCGGTCTATATTATCAAGATGCATCAAAAGCACAAGTACTAAAGAATAAAATTGTTAGATATTCACAGCATTCTGGTGACACAATCATAATGTAAAGGCCTAAAAGGAGCAAATTCCAAAGTTCAAAGGAAATTTATTAAAAAATTACATGTCACCCCCATCTACTATCCTGAGATTCTCTTTCTTGCAGGCATTCACAGTAAATACAAAGAAACAGTGAAAAACTACACACAGAGACGGTGAGCAACCAATGTGCAAAAGATGACAAGTTGTGCAAAATCAAAAAGAAAAGCAAAATAATAATAAAATATAGTAAATATTGAGACATATGATGTAGAGTCCTTGAGAGTGAGTCCATAGGCTGTAAATCAGTTCAATGTTGGCATGAATGAAGTTATACACTACACTTGCAAGTCCACACTTGTACAATCTAGCCTCAATTTTACGTTTAAAATTCTCTTCATTTGCATTTGGATAGCATTTATTGCTCAGCTCAAACGAATACATTGTAATTGAGGTTTTAGAGAATTTACTTTTTTAAAAGAGAATCAAACATTTAGTTTGATCTGGAGCCACATAAAGACCACACCAGGTAACAACATTGGATTTTTGCTATGGAAAGATATAGTTGATCGTTGTCCAATGTTGGCAGTTTGCTGTAATCAGATTGCTTGTTGCTCCAGGTCCCTGCATCTACCATCTCATGCATATCCACTGGTAATTCAGTTTGTTTACTGTTATGACTCACTGAGCATTTCATGTCCCTGAGCCAACTGTTCACCTGAATATATTTATAGAGCACAGTGATCTTTGTCAGTGATGCTTGGTTGAACCATTGCTGGTGTTTCAGCGATGGTGAGGGCAACGTGAGCATTTAAACATTCCTCTGAAGGCTGTGCTTTTTTTCCCCAACATTGCCACATGTGGAGCAGGACATTTAATGCTGAAAGAACTCAGTCGGTCAGGCAGCATCTATGGAGAGGAATAAACAGTCAACCTACACTCTTCTCAGGAAGGAAGTACAGGAGCCATAGGACCCAGACGACCAGGTTCAGAACCATTACTCTTCAAGCATCGGGCTCCTAAATTAGAGTGGATAACTTCACTCACTTCAATACTGAACTGATTCCACGGATGAATGTAGAAGATAATGACGTCCTGATAGTAATGGACTTACATACAGTAGACTCTACAATTATGTTATCAATATTATTCACTTATTTTGTGTATTGGCACAGTTTGCCTTTAGCACATTGGTTGTTTGTCAGTCTTTGTAGTTTTTCATTGATTCTGTTGTATTTCTTCGCTTTTCTCTAAATGCCCAAAAGAAAATGAATCTCATGTCTGATGACATATATGCAGTTTGATAATAAATTTACTTTGAAAGTTTCAGGCCTTCATCAGAACTGGAAAGGGAAGAGGAAGAAGCTGGAATAAGTTTGGGGTGTGGTGGAACATTGACTGGTAATTCATCTCCATAGATGCTGTTTGACTACTGAGTGTGAGTGAGAGTGAGAGTGAGAGTGAGAGTGAGAGTGAGAGTGAGAGTGAGAGAGTGTGTGTGTGTGTGTGTGTGTGTGTGTGTGTGTGTGTTGCTCTGGATTTCCAGCACCTGCAGAATCCCTTGTGTTTATCACATGTGGAGCACCTGCTATTGTTTGCATTGGCTAGATTTCCTCTTCAAGTTTTATTTTTGCTTAATAATGTCCTTTCAATAGATACATTACTGGAGTTGACATGGAGGAAATGCACCCTTTCTACTAGGAGCTTTAACAGTTTGCTGCTTTATTGTGACATACTGCATTGGTGGGTGTAGTTAACCTGGGTCACATGCCAGTGTTGTCAATGTAATCAGATGATGCTCTCGCAAAAGTGGGAACTAGTCCTCAAAATTAATGAACCTACTTTGCTTGTACAGTGATACGAGATTGTAATCAGACAATGCTTTGGAACTTCTATATTCATTATTGCTCAACACTAAACTACAGTCCCATTTACCCTTGGAACTGGACAATCATTCAGCATCCATCAATGCCTGCTCTCTTAAGACTTCATGATGTTCCACATAGGGTTAAATTAAATGTGGAATTCTGTGTTACTAACATTAATTGGATTTGTTCATTGATTAATCCACAAACTTGACAGGCAGTGCACACACAGGCAATAAAGTGCAAAGTGGTGGGAATCAGATTCAGGTTTGTTATCACTGATATATGTGGTAACATTTGTTGTTTTTGTGACAGCAATACAGAGAGGTATATGAAACAAAAATCACTACAAGTTACAATAAGAACTATTAAAAAGTAAATTGGTGCAAAAAAGAGAAGAAAAAAGAGAAGGGCTTGTACTCGTTGGAATTTAGAAGATTTAGGGGGGATCTGATTGAAACGTATAAGATCCTAAAGGGATTGGACAGGCTAGATGCGGGAAGATTGTTCCCGATGTTGGGGAGGTCCAGAACGAGGGGTCACAGTTTGAGGATAGAGGGGAAGCCTTTTAGGACCGAGATTAGGAAAAACTTCTTCACACAGAGGGTGGTGAATCTGTGGAATTCTCTGCCACAGCAAACTGTTGAGGCCAGTTCATTGGCTATGTTTAAGAGGGAGTTAGATATGGCCCTTGTGGCTACAGGGGTCAGGGGGTATGGAGGGAAGGCTGGGTTCTGAGTTGGATGATCAGCCATGATCATAATAAATGGCGGTGCAGGCTCGAAGGGCCGAATGGCCTACTCCTGCACCTATTTTCTATGTTTCTATGTAAAAATAGTGAGGTAGTGTTCAAGGAATGGACAGAAAACAGGTCCTTCAACAAGACAAAAAATTCCTGCGTCTCATGACTTTCAACTCAATGTTCCTCATTTCTGAAAGCCTTATTTCAATCAAACAAAACATCTTTTGCCTTCCTTAAAGTTCTACAAAGTCTACGCATTTTGGAAGCCATTTCAATTAAAAGACTAACTTCCTCATGCTTCCATTTTTTGTGCAGACATGTTCTCACCATCACTTTCTACCTTATTTGCCAGAAAAAAAAACATTTCAAAAGGTTAAAGGATCAAAAGTTCATTTTATTATCTAAGTATGTGTGTAGAATACAGCTCTGAGATTCATCTTCTCCAGATAGCCATGAAATACAGAAACAAGAGCATTGTTGAAAAAGACATCAATCTCCCACCCCCGCCCAAAAAAAGAAAAACAAAACTCACAAACCCAAAGCTGTGAAAGTCCCCCTCGCAAAAAACATATTGCCCACAAGAAAAACACAGCGACAATAAGATCAAACTCCCAATCCCCTCTGTCACACAAAAAAAATAACACATTGCCCCCCCCACCTGTGAAAACACCAACAAGAACATCAGGGAACCCAAATGTTCAGCCTCTCCCTCACACAAAAACTAACATATCACCCACATGGATCTCAAACCCACAAACCTAAATCAGCAAGAAGAAAACACAGAAAACTGAAGGAGACCAACATAAACTGCACTCCACACCAATAATCACATAAATCTCAGAATTTCAAAAACATCCCCCATCAGCATTGAGGAGAGAGACCGCTTGAACTCACTTCTGTGGTGAGTGACCGTCACCCGTGGAGAGCGAATGATACAATGCAATGCAGTTTTCAATTCAAACTCTAGGAGCCAGTTGTAAATTCCTACACTCCTAATGCAATCAGCTCGAGTTTGACAAGGTACTTGTCAGCTTCCGCTTGACAATCATTATTCACCATCACCATTTCTCTCATGTCCTTCTCTCGTGCTCATTTCTTACAGTACAGCATTTGTTAAATATTTTTAAAGATTAGTTTTATTTATCGCAGAAACATTGAATTATAATGTGAATTGCATCATTTGTGTTAAATCAAATCAGCGAGGACTATGTTGAGGGCAGCTCACAGTAGTCACCACACTTCTGGCATATCCAGAACTCATTGATCCTGACCATGCATCTTTGGAATGTGGGGGAAACTAGAGCATGTGGAGGAAACCCAAGGAGTCACGGGGAGAACGTGCAAATTATTGCAGAGAGTGGCAGGAACTGAACCCCGCTCGTTGATCACTTGAGCTATAAAGGGCCGGCTAACTGCTATGCTATTGTGCCACCAGTCCTAATTGCCCACCCTAAATGCCCGTGAGAAAGTTGTAAACCATCTTCTTCAATTACTGCAGTCCTTGAGGCATGAGTATTCCCACACTTCGTGGGTTTTTGACTGGGCATTGGTCCTGAAATGGCAATTATATTTCAAAGTTGTATGGAGTGTGGCTAAGTAGTGTTCCAATGCTTTTGCTACAGACGGCGGCAGGAATCGACCCCTGATTGGGATTTGCTGGTGTTACAAAGCGATTACACTAATTGCTAGACTGCCTTGCTGCAATTATGGACTTGGATTAATCAATGCGTGATGTCAAAGTGATGACAGTGTTTCACAACACACACTCATCCACAGATTCCAACACTTCATTTTACTTTCAGTGTTTTCTTCCCCCATTTTGTACCTTTGCTTTTTGGTCCTCGCCTCCAGTCAGTTTGTACTGAATGTACTGTATGTGTACTTCTAACAGGACAATTAAGATAGTTGGAGAAATCAACAGCTGCTAGGACTAATATAACTGGTTTATTATTCACCCACGACACATATGCATGCCAGCCAGCCATTTCAATTCCACTACCCATATGCTGGTACACTGCCTCCCCTTCTGCCATGATGAGGCCACTATCAGGCCTCATATTCCTTCTGGGTAGCTTCTAGCCTGACAGCATGAACATTGACTTCTCCAACTGCCAGTAGTTTCCCCCTCCCCATTCTTCATTTTGCTACTCTGGCTCCTCAGCTGTCACCTCCCCTGGTGCCCCTCCTGCTTCCCTTTCTCCAATGGTCCACTCTCCTCTTCCATCAGGTTTCTTCCTCTCCAGCCCACTACCTTTCCCACCTATCATTTCCCAGCTTCTCACTTCATCCCCCCTCCCCTTCCCTACTGGCTTCGCCTAACACCTTCTAGCTTGCACTCCCTCGCCTCACCCCATCTTATTGTCAGGGGTTTCTTCTTTTATGTTACTATGAAGGCTAACAAAATGGCTTCTTTGTTAGGTTATAATTAAAATGGCTTTTCTGTAATAATAACTGCGATGTAAGGAGTTCTCTCTCTCTCTCTCTCTCTCTCTCTCTCTCTCTGCTTGTTTTGGTTATATTATTAATAAGAGAAAGAACAAACCAATTGGGATAAATGTTATTCTTTCTTGTGTGTCTGTAAGCTATTGTGTTTCACGGGCTTTGGAGGAGAAAGGGGATGGGGGCAGAGAGAGCAGGCACGATGCTGTAAGCTGGCTGACGGGACGGACCCCGAGCGGTAGTCCGAGGCCCAGGGTCTTCGGCGAGGTGAGGAGACGAGGACAGACTCGTGTGAAGCGTCTGGTCGAACACCATGGTCGGTCCCAGGCGGCGGGTTGAGGAGGTCGGATGGGGTCGAATGGTGGAAAGAAGACTCGGTTAATTGAGCTCCAACTGTTGTGCACGAAGTGGTTGAACTTTGATAAGTTTGGTACCTTTTACTTTCCTTTTATATTTTATCTCTATTAATTACATAGTTCCAGTAAGATCTACAAAGTGTAATCATTTAACACACATCAAAGTTGCTGGTGAACGCAGCAGGCCAGGCAGCATCTGTAGGAAGAGGTGCAGTCGACGTTTTGGGCCGAGACCCTTCGTCAGTGTAATCATTTAATCACATATGGTGTACTGTCTGTTATTTGGCAGGGTGGGGTAATCACACAGCATCCACACAGACTTGATTACCCAGTTTGGCGGGGCTGAAGGCTGCTCTCCCTAGACGAAAGCGGGCTGAGCGAGCCTGAGGCTTACCAGGGGGCTACGTATGGGGGGCTTCGTCCGAGATTGGATTCAGTGGTGTGCTGTGCATAACTATGGCATCTTCCCCTTCCCTTTCCAATCCTGATGAAAGGTCACGATGAAACATTGATAATTTATTCCATTCCATAGATGCTGTCTGATCTGTTCCAGCATTTTGCGGCTTGTTACTATGCATGCATTATGCAAGTTCAAATTCACAGTGCTCATAGACAATAGTTCACAGGGCAGAAATGCTATAAAAATAAACTTTTTGCACCAGTGTATGCTACAGGACAAGGTCAACCACTTTAAAACAAAATAAAATTTTACCTGATTTATAGTAACTTCGCATGTACTGTGCATACACTCAGTAGCCACTGAGTGTGTCTGCTGTAGTCCACCCACTTCAAGATTTGACATGTTGTGCATTCAGAGATGCTCTTCTACACATCACTGTTGTAAAGCGTATTTATTTGAGTTTCTGTCGCCTTCCTGTGAGATTGAACCAGCCTGGCCATTGTCCTCTGACCTCTCTCATTAACAAAGTGGTTTGGTTCATGGGACTGCTGCTTACTGGATGTGTTTGATTTCCCACACCATTCTCTGTAAACTCCAGAGCAGGATTTCCCATCCTAGGGTCCATGGAGCTCTTGGTTAATGGTAGGGCCCACGGCAATAAAAAAAGGCTGAGAACTCTTGTTCTAGAGACTCCTGTGCTTGAAAATACCAGGAGATCAGCAGTTTCTGAGATACTCAAACCACCCTATCTGGCATCAACAATCATTCCAAAAGCAAACTCACTTAAATCACATTTCTTCCTCATTCTTCTGTTTAATCTAAACAGTAACTGGACCTCTTGACCATGTCTGCATGCTTTTATACATTGAATTGCTGCCACATAATTGACTGATAAGATATTTGCATTAACAAGGTGTACAGCTGTCTCTGATGAAGTGGCCATGAGAGCTTATATGAAATTAGTAACCATTTCATTAAGGCTGGATTATCAGGAGTTTAGAATTCCCACTGTCCGTCCCTCAGCTGTAAAAACTATCAAGGGACCAGGTAAAGAAATAAAACCCAGAGACACCAACACATTCAGATCAGTTTATCGTCAGATGCAAGAGGATCCAATGAAATACCCTGCTTGAGAAGCTCAGATTATGCAGTGCATCATTATCATCACCAATCACTTGTAGTCAAGTATAATTCTTCTTCTGGTGGTTGATCTAGTCACTTGTGGGTCTTGAGATGACTGAAGAGGCTGATTCATGGTCCACAAGTCCTATTGCAGTGATGGCAGGTGTAGGTCATTGAAGTGGTGGTGGATGTAGCTGGTTGGTCCTTTCCTGGTTTCTCCTTACATTGAGCCACTTAGTCTCAGCGTTAGGATGGAGGTATTCTTTCAGCTGTGCGCTCCCCTCATAGACAGTCCTTCTCCAGCTTTTCTTATCCTGTGATAATTTCTTCCATCCATTCAGAGTGATGTGGCACTTCCTCAGGTGGATCTTGTTATTGCCCTTGAACCGCTTTTTCTGCCCTCCAGGAGTGTGCTGTGCATTCCTGCCTTGGCCGAACGGGAGTTGTTTAGGGAGGCGGAAGTCAGGCATGTGGATGACATGGCTGACCCATCGCAATTGGTGCTGAGTCACGATTGTGGCTATGGAGTTAATGTTAGCTTCCTCCAGGATGCTGGAGTTAGTATGTCTGTTCATTCAGCTAACTCTCAGAATCTTTTGGAGGCATCTTTGATGGCAAGTTTCTCGGGATTTTATGTGCCCGCTGCATGTTGTCAATGACTACACTCCATATAGCAAGGAGGGGAGGACTATAGCTTTATAGACTAAAAGCTTAGTGTTAGTCTTGATACCCCATTAGTCAGTGTATAGGCTAATAAACACAGCAATAAATACAATTACAATCCCAAAACAACTATTTGGTATGACCAAATCAAAGACCATGATTGCCCATGTCGTACAGCAGAGCACATAATGATGATAATGATTGTAGTGTAAGAAATGCTGGAGTGAAAATAATGGGACAGCATGGTAATGTATCAGTCAGTGCAACATGTTACAGAGTCAACGTAAGATTGGTGTTCAATTCCAGCTGCTGGAATTCCAGCTTCTTCCCACATTCCAAAGACATGCTGGTTACGGTTAGTGATTGAGGGCATATTATGTTCGTGCCAGATGAGTGACTACCTCCAGCACAATCCTTGGACTGTGTTGGTCATTGATTTCACTGCATGTTTCAATGTACATGTGAGAAACAAAGCTCTTCCTTATCTTTCTTTCTAACACATGGGATGCAATCTGCCAAGTTGTGTGAGGGGGACGGCACGACAGAGAGATGCATAGGAAAGAGCTGAAATTGAAATTGAGTGTGATCATAGCTGCAGCTGTCATCCCCAGCACCACCCTTTGATGTGTGTTGCTTGGTGATGCAATGCTTTAATGCTAAAAAGAGCGAAGAGAGAGAAGTGTGAGACTATACTAGCAATACTATGGCAGGTGAACAGGCTTCTGGAAATTTACAGCTACCTAGAGCT
The DNA here is from genome assembly GCF_963921235.1 of Mobula hypostoma. Taxonomy (NCBI): domain Eukaryota; kingdom Metazoa; phylum Chordata; class Chondrichthyes; order Myliobatiformes; family Myliobatidae; genus Mobula; species Mobula hypostoma. The sequence continues at coordinate 14,341,433 of NC_086102.1, forward strand.
GCTCTACGGAATTGAAAAACAATGTTTTTTGTTTTCTCTTGGCAATTTCCCTTTGAGTCGTTGAACAGCTCAAGAGTCATTGCTCTTTTCCAGCGCAGACACTCACTCCTAAGTCTTCTCCCTGAAAATGTGCAAATGGCCCTCTTCCCTTTGGGGAAAATGACTTCCTTCCACTGACAAGCAGGTTTCTGCAGGGACTGAGAAGCTCAAGAACATTTGCAAACCTTTGAAAGTGTTCCTTCCAGCAGTGAATTGATGAGTACTACAAAGACAGGCTCATGGAATGCATGCTGCACATATAAAGTACCCAATTTAATATTTACAGCCCTCCATGATGTCAAAGTAACATTCTCAAAATATCATAGCCAGCCTCATTACCTCCTGCATTGCATCTGTAATTAACGCTCAGAAAGTACAAGAACATCTTTTACAGATGCATATTTTAGTAATTTAGATGTTTCTTATTTAGTGAGCACAGCATGGCAAGGTCACACAAGTTAGCACGAATTGAAGTGTGATACACCAGCATGCAAGAACTATTTACTAATTTTGGGCAGTGGATCAATGGCACAGGTTAGGACCAAGGAGGGAAAGTGTAATCCAAGAGCTGTCAGAAGGATGAAACCTTCAAGAAATCCATTGAAAGGGAGTGCAAGGGTCAGAAAGATTAGATAGCCCTACAAACAGTCAGGCTCCTTCACTCATCACAATACTTCATTGACTCCACATCTATAGACTCACTTTCAATGACTGTACAAATCATGTTCTCAGCATTATTTAGTGGCATTTTCTTATTTATTATTGACATGATTTATCATGTTTTGCACATTGGATATTCGTCAGTCTGTGGTTTGTATAGTTTTTCATAATCTCAATACGTATTGTATTTCTTTATTTTCCTGTAAGTCCCTGCAAGAAAATGAATTTCAGGATTCTATATGGTGACGTATATGTAGTTTGATAATAAATTTACTTTGAACTTACTTTAATCTTTGAGATCAACCAGAGGAAGAAAAATAATATCAATATCAGCCAACAACTGCAACTAGCAATATCAGCTCCAACTACCAAAAGTTTACTGAATATTTGCAAAGTACTTTATGAAGGTTGCTCATCAGTTTTTGTGTGTAGTTTTTCATCGATTCTATTATATTTTTGTTCTAATGTAAATCCTTACCAAAAAAAAAATGAATCTCTGGGTGGCATACACATACTTTGATTACAAATTTACTTTGAACTTCAGTGAACCAGCCGCCAAAGTTTGGAGCATTATCGGGGACATGAGTTTCGGTCTAGTCAGAACAGCTGGGAAGTTTATACAAAATGTGTATTCTCCAACCTGATTGGTTGTATCCAACATGATTGCAAGGACACTGCGGCACCATGGTAACGCAGCAGTTAGTGCAATGCCATTACAGCTCTGGACGTCAGAGCTGGGAGTAAAATTCCGGCATCCTCTGAAACAAAGTTTTTATATGCTCCCCAGTGTGCATGGGTTTCCTCTGGCAGTTCCAGTTTCCTTTCACAGTCCAAAGGGGTACCCGTTAGTAAATTAATTGGTAATTGAAAATTGTCCAGTGATTCAGCTAGGGTTAAATTGTTGGATCGAAATGGCCAGTTCCACACTGAATCTCTGAATAAATACTGATTTCTCCAACTTCTGGTAACTGCTCCCCTCAGTTTTCTTACAGAATCAACTGTGTATAAAACTAAACAGAACATACCTATTTCCCTTCGCTGAGTAGTCCGTAACAAAGGAGCATAAATTGCAATTTATTAGGAGAATGAGAGATTACAGGCCAGTTGAGGGAAAACTACTCCAGTGTAAAGAGGGCAGGTAATCACAGACCACGAGACATAACAGCAGAACCAGGGCATCTGGTTCATTGAGTCCACTTGAAAGTCAGGACAAAGAAATCCTCCTTGCTTTTATGAAGGCAACTGAAGAGCATGGGCAATAATCTTAAAGGTTAAAAGCCAAGGTTTTTGTTCTAACAAGGAATTCTGGACCACCTGCGGTTGCCATATTTCATACTTAAAATCAACAGCTTCCACAAGTTGCGAGAGCTACTGTTCTAGAAATCAAGGCAGCATTTGATTGAATGTGGCATCTACAAGCCTTGGGTAAACTGGAGTCAAGGGGAATCATGGGAAAACCTTCCAGGGACTGCAATCACACCCAGCACAAAAGAAAGATGGCCATGGTGGCTGGAGGTCAATCATCTCAGCCACAGGATATTTCTGTAGGAGTTCTGCAGCGCAGTGCCCTCATCTTTAGCTGTTTCATTAATGCCTCTTTTAATTCAAAAGACCACAAGACACAGGACTAGAATTAAACCATTCAGCCCATCGAGTTTACACTGCCATTCCACCAAGGTTGATTTATTTTCCCTCACAACCCCATCTTTCTGTCTTCTCTTGATAACCTTTGACATCCTATTTAATCAAGGACCCATCACCCTCTGTTTTCAATATGCCCAATGACTTGGCCTCCACAGGCACTTGTTGCAGTGAATTCCACAGATTTACCACCCTCTGGATAAAGAAATTCCTCATCATGTGTTTGAAAAGGACATTCTTCTATTCTGAAGCTATGAGCTCAGTGCACTGCCGATGCATGACCGTGTCGCAGGATTCAGCTCAAACCGTGTCACCACATTTGCGAATGACACAACAGTAGTTGACCTCATCAACAACGAGGAGTGCAGAGAGGAAGTGGTTGCGAGAAGAACAACCCAAGACTAAACATAGAGAAGACCAAGGAAATCATTGTGGACTTCAGGAAGGTGCAGATGAACTATCACCCTCAACGAATACATGGCTCATCTGTAGAGAGAGTTAAGTTCACTAAGATCTTGTGAGCTCACATCACAAATGACATCACCTAGTCCCTCAATATCACCTCCCTGAACAAGAAGGAACAGCAGAACCTCCACTTCTTAAGACTGAGGCAAGTGAGGCTCCCCTCCACCCCATCATAGCTGAATTTTACAGGAGCCCCATTGACAGAGTCCTACTAAGCTACATTGCCATCTGCTATGGAAGCATCTGAGTATTGGACCAGAAGTTCCTACACAGGACTGTGAGAATGGCTGAAAGGATCATAGGGTTCTCCCGGCCATCCATCGGGGACATTTATCAGGAGTGTTGTGTACGCAGGGCCTTTAGTATTAAGGATCCCACAAATCCATCAGGCATCCTCTTTGACTTTCTACCATCAGGCAGGACATTCCGCTGCATAAAATCAAGAATGGTCAGTAGGGGAAACAATTTCTTCCCCAGGCCATTAGGTTTCTAAACTCCCTATTGCATCATATTCAAAGTCTCACCGGTTAATCAGTTCTGTACCCGACAATATTTAATTTATGCAGTTTACTTTGTTCATTTATGCGTAATTTATGATAGATTTTATCCTTACTTTCCTAAATTATTGTGTGTCACACCCCTGGTCTGGAGAAATATTGTTTCGTTTGACGGTATACATATATACAATTAAATGACAATAAACTTGACTTAACTTAAATAGTACAGGGAGGGGAACTCCGTTTGTTAAAGAAGGGGGACATCTCTGATTACTTGGAAAGGAAGACAGCGTACTGGGAACAGATGCAGTGGAGACAAAGGAACTGAGAAGAGGGAATAGTACTTTTACAGAAGATAGGGTGAGAAAAGGAATAGTCGAGATAACCCTAGGAATCAGTAGGTTTATAAAAGATATCAGTTGACAGTTTATTTCCAGAGATGGAGACAGAGAGATCAAGAAAGTGGAGGCGGGGGGGGGGGGGGTGTCAGACATGGATCAAGTGAATTTAAGTGCAGGATGGAAGCTAGAGGCAAAGTTGATGAAATTGATAAGCTTAGTATGATGCATGAAAAGGCACCAAATCAGTCATCAGTGTAACGGAGGAAGAGTTGGGGAGTATAACAGAGGAAGGCTTTGAACATAGACTGGTCCAGATAGCCATGAAGAAGCAGGCATAGCTGAGTCCCACGCAAGTGCCCATGGCTACCCCTCGAGTTTGGAGAAAGTGGGAAGAGCCGAAGGAAAAATTGTTCAGGATGAAGGCCAGTTCTGCCAGGAGGAGGAGGGTGGTAGTGGAGGGGGATTAGTTGGTTCTTTTCTCAGAAAGGAGGGAGAGCTTTGAGGCCATCTGGATATAGGATAGAAGTGTATAGGGACTGATCATCCATGGTATGCCCAGCTTGCCAATGGCCTATGAGTGCTTTGGACTATCAAAGTCACCTGTTGCACGTAAATATGTGATTTAAAAAAAAATTAGGCCATACCACATGCATTGTAAGTATCTGTTCTACACAGAATGGAGTAGCACCACAATCTCGTTATCTTGAGCAATGACAATGAAGTTCTATTCAAGATGATATGCCAAATCTTCACAAACTTGCAGGCTTTGAGGAGTTACAGTATTTGGGTTAGTGGCCTCAGAGTTGCTAGCCTCTGGCCCGCTGTTTTAGCCTTGTGTACATGGCTACTCCAGCTCATTTTCTGGTCGGAGATAACTCAGGATGTTGTTAGTGGGCAAATTCAGTGATGGTAATGCCTCTGAACATCAGGGGTAATAGCTGATTTCTTTTGTCTTGTTGGACGCTGTCCTGTCCAGCACTTGCTACCTATTGCATGGATGCTACTTACTGTCTATTAGTCAAGTCCTGAATATTACCCAGGTTTTCTTGCCTTTGGGTGTGGACCGCTCCATCATCTGAAGAACCACACTAACTGTTGGAGAACTTGGCAGGTTAGGCAGATGCTGCCCACGGTGCTGAAGTCCTCCAGCAACTTGCGCATGTTGCTCCAGAATTCCAGCATCTGCAGTCTCGGCCGTGTCTTCATTATTTGCAGAGTTGTGAATGGTGCAGAATGTTGTGTGATCATCAGCAAACGTCCATACTTGCTGAGGCTTTAGAAGGCATTGGTGAGACTGCATTTGGGTTATTGTGAGCAGCCGCATATCCGAGAAATCAAGTGCTGGCATTAGGGAGGGTCCAGAGGATGACGACAAGAATGATCACAGGAGTGAAAGGGTTAGCGTATGAAGAGCTTTTGATGGCTCTGGGCCTATACACACTGGAATTTAGAAAAACTGGGGGTGGGGGAATATCATCGAAACCTACTGAAAATTGAAAGGCCCAAATAACGTGGAGATGATGTCTCCAATAGTGGAGAGTCTAGCATCAGAGCAGGGAGCACCAGCGCTCAGCGTAATGGGACGAGAGACATTGCTGCACACACAGACTGACTGTCGCCTTTCTGTTAAGAAGTCCAGGATACAGTTATGGAGGAAGATGTTGAGACCCAGAGAGGGCAGTTTCCCCACTAGTGTCTGAGGTATGATGGTGTTAAATGCTGAACTGAAGTCCGTAAACAGCAGTCTTGCATATGAGACCCCATCTTGCAGGTGGGAGAGGACAGAGTGGAGGGTAAAGGCTGTTACATTGACAGTGGATTGAGTGGAGCTGTAAACAAACTGTGTGTTACTGGGGTGTAGCATTATTCAGCTGCACAACAGCTCTCAGGAAGGAGCTATTTTTCAGTCTTACTGTCTTGGCTAAGATATTTCTGTATCTCCTACCAGATGGCAGGAGATTTACAGACAGTGTCCATGATGGGATGAGTTTTTAATGATGTTACAAATGCACTGTAGATATCAAGTGTTGTAGATTGTCTCTGGGTCCAGTAGTTGAGTCCCAATGATGTGCCGAGATGTCCTAATCACCTATTGGAATGCTTTGTGATCTGTCTTGCTGCAGCTAGAGTCCAACACTGTCATTCTGTATGTCAGTATGCTCTGTATTGAACATTAATAAAAGTTGGCCAGCAATCTTTGGGGCAGATTAACTCTCAAGTACCTCAGGTAGTATATTCATTGTTGTGCCTTCCCTACTATCGAAGAACATTGGCAGATTAAGAGAGCTCCTTGGAGAAGTTCATCCCCAAAAACTTGAAACTGGAGACAATTCCTGCTACCTCACCATTAACAAATATTGGGGATTGTTTTGAAACCTCTCATCATTCCGAAGTCAATTTCATTTTGCCTTCTTGATGTTGAGTGATAGGTTATAGTTGTATCTAAAATATTGACAAACATCTGCAGATGTGTTTATGGATAGTATATTGATTGGTTGCATCACAGCCTGATATGGAAACACCAATGGAAAGGCCTACAAGAAATAGTGGACATAGCCCAGTCTATCATGGATAAAGCCTGCGCCATCCACACCGTTTAACACATCTTAAAGGAGCAGTGTCGCAGGAAAGCAGCATCCATCATCAGAGAACCCACCACCCAGGCCTTGCTCTCTTCTCACTGCTGTCATCAGGAGGGAGGTACAGAAGCCTCAGGCCTCACACCACCAGGTTCAGGAACATTTATTATCCTTCAACCAGCAGGGCTCTGAACCAGCGGAGATGACTCCACTCACCCCAAAACTGATCTGTTCCCAAAACCAATGGACTCACTTTCAAGGATTCTTCATCTCATGCTCTTGAAATTTACTGCTTATTTATTTATTATTTTGTTTGTTTTGTTTCTTTGTGCTTACGATAAAGGCCCACAAGAAACCGAGTCTCAAGGTTGTATGTGGTAACATTTATTATCATAGTACATATATTGATTTTGAACTTTGAAGTATGTATGCTTTGGTGAGTTGGGAGGTGGGTTACTGTTTACCACCTACAACTCTCATGTTGGGCGTGTGATAGAACACTCTGTACTTGCCTCGATGAGAGCAGCTTCAACAACATTCAGGAACCTTGGCACCATATAGAACAAAGCAGCACACTTGGCAGGGAATGCATCTACAACTGTTCATTCACCCCAGTGCTAAGCCCAAGCAGCAGCTGTGTATACTGTCGACAGGAATGCATGGTTATGCAATGTTATGTCATGTATAAATTTAGAGAAGATTCATTGTTTGATTTCTAATTCTAATCAAGATTTTCAAACGCTATGGGGACCCTTTCTGAACTATTCTGAAAATCTTTGAATTGTTATTGTTATCAAAATATAGATCTGGGCTATTATTATAAAACACTATATGGTAAAATACTCTTTTTTTTCTTTTGTTTTTTTTACCAACCAGCTTTGTCTTGAAATTGGGTGTAGATTTTTTAAAATAATATAATTAACCATATTATTGTATTTCATAATTCAATTTATTTTATTTGATTGATTATGAATATGGGATACCGTGATTGTATCAGTGTGATTTATATATAGTGTGTTTTGTGCTACTTTATTTTGATTTATAATAAGTGTCCTTATGAATTCTGTATTTGTGTATATGAAGTTTAATTAAAACATTGGAAAAGAAAGACAGGAATGCATGCCAGCATCTTGCCAAGACTCCTTCAGCAGTGCCTCCCAAACCCAACATCTCTGCCAGCTGAAAGGTTAAAAAAGCAAAGATGTCCGAACACCACTACCTAGAAGACATTTGCCAATCCCACACCCCACCTACTCTGGAAATATAATTGCTATTCCATTACCATAGTCAAGACAACATCACAGAAATCCCTCCCTAAGGGAATTGTGGGTATATCCACACCTTAAAAACTGAAGTAGTTCAAGACGACAGCTTACCATCTTCAATTTATTTATTTGGCAATATAGCATGGAGAAGGACCTTCTCGCACTTCCAGTCATGCCGCCCCAGAAACCCCACAATCTTGATTAACCCCACGCTAATCATGGGACAATTTACAATGCCCTATTAACATACCTGGTATGTACGTGCGGTGGGATGGAAATATGTCCCTACCAAAGGAGGTATAAAGCACTCCTTCCCTCAGCTAGCCTGCAGGTCACCCTTGGGCTAGGTGTAGCACCTGCTTAGTCCCCCCATCAGGGTCACGCAAAGCCATAGGAGCGGGTGGTTGATGGTCATATGAGCAGCTGCTGCATATCACACGTCCTAGCTATGTGACCACCGATGACAGGCGGGCAATCTCTGAAGAGTATTGATAATGGCTGGGGTCACCACCTCGTAAAGACCCTGTCCAGAAGAAGGCAATGGTAACCTCTTCTGGAGAAAAGTTTGCCAAGAATAATCATGGTCATGGAAAGACCATGATCAGCCACATGACACAGCATCACACATAATGAATGAACTTTAGACTGTGAGAATGAAACTGGAGTACCTGGGGAAAGCCCACACATTCCACGGAGACTCTTTCGGATACTCCTTACAGAACAGCACTGGAACTAACTCCAAACTCTGGCTATGCTACCACTGCACCCAAGGGCACTTCAAGGACATTTAGTGCTGGGCAGAACAATAGCATAATTGAACAATAGTTCAATTTCTGCCTCTGCCTGTAAGGAGTTTGTATATTCTCCCCTTGCTGAATGGGTTTCCTCTGGGTGCTGCAGTTTTCACCCACATTCCAAAGATGTACTGGTTAGGGTTACAAATTGTGAACACGCTATGTTGGGACTAGAAGCATCGTGACACCTGCCAGCTAGCCCCAATACATCCTCAGAACTGTGTTGACTGTTGATGCAAATGACACATTTCACTGTATGTATCAATGTAGGTGTGACAAATAAAACTAATCCTACCTAATCTAATTAAGTGTTAGCTCAGCAAAGAGTACGTCCCTTGAATGAATCTGAAAATTATTACTTAAAGAGTGTGATAACCCAATTAAATTCTACATTGATGGTTACCAGTGTCAAGATCTTTTCAGTGGATGGCTTCTTGTCTGGTGGAGCAGTTTTGACAGCTGACGTGTTAGTTGATGCTTATCCAGGAGATATTTGCTTTTTTGTCACTATTTTATCTGAGGCATTTATTCTTGAATACGGTTGTGTCATTTTCCTGCTTAGCAGCTCCATTTCCAAGGTGGTTTAGTTCTATTTGAACTCCATTATAATCTGGGCAAATTACACATTTATCCACTTGAAGCAGGTCAACAATGTCAACACAATAGTGAATCACATTGCACCTGTCATTCTAATGATGACTTGCAATGTGCATTTTCATCTATTGTAAGATGCACTATGCGGTATTTCATCAGTTTAAGCTGTTTTTTTTAAACTCCATCAAGTCCTTTGACAAACTGTTTTCAATAAACTGTTTTACCGTCTGAATTAAGCAATCATTTCTTATGAGCTCATAGAAAGTAGCTTTCCCATTTTTAAATGTTAATGCAAATATCTAGTCAGCCAGTCATGTGGCAGTAACTTAATGCATAAAGCATGCAGATATTGTCAAGATGTCTAGTTGTTGTTCAGATTAAACATCAAAATGGGGAAGGAAGGGGATCTAAGTGACTTTGACCATGGGATCATTGTTGGTGCCATGGAAGAAAGAAAGAAAATGGGGGGGGGGGTGCAGAGCACCAGAAAGTGGTGATTCGTGGGCAAAGAGATCAAGTGAGAGAGGGAAAAGAGGATGGGAAATGATGACGAAGGGGGGTGGAGGGGGGCATTACTGCAAGTTTGGGAAACTGATGTTCATGCCATGAGGTTGGAGCCTACCCAAAAGGAATATAAGGTGTTGTTCCTCCAACCTAAGTGTGGCCTCATCATGACAGTGGAGGAGGTCAGGGATGGACATATTGGAATGCAAACATTTTAATCCCACTTCCCATTTCACCTGCCTCTAGTGCTCTTCCCCCCTTTTCTTCCTTCCATGGCCTTCTGTCACTTTCACCAATCAACCTTTTCTTTCTTCCATGGCCTTCTGTCACTTTCACCAATCAACTTCCCAGCTCTTTCCTTCATCCCTCCCTCAGCACCTATCACCTGCTGTTTCTCCCCCCGCCCCCCAACCTTTTAAATCTACTCCTCGGCTTTTTTTCTCCAGTCCTCCTGAAGGGTTTTGACCCGAAATGTCGACTGTATCTTTTCCATAGATGCTGCCGGGCCTGCTGAATTCCTCTAGTACTTTGTGTGTGTTACTCAGATTTAGTTGGTTTTTTTTAGGTTCATATGGATGGTTTTGGGGACAGAGAGGGGAGTTAGGGTCCGGTTAGGGCTTAGGAGCATTAGGGTTAGAGGAAAAACTGGAGTCTAGGTCTCCACTCCATGGCCAGCAACTAAATGCACATCAGACATCATGGATGGATGTTTGGCCAGCAAGCGCAGTGGACAAGGACCACAAGGTTGAGGGCTTGGAGGTCTGGGCAGATAGAAGACACAAGGGCCGTTGATTTCCTTAGGTACTCAAATCGGGAATCACCGAGATGAAAGCATCAAGTTCAAGGTCCCACCATCAACAAGTCCTGAGGTCAATATTGAAAAATCAAAGTCCATAGTTTGATCAGCTGTCCAGGAATTGAGCCAAGGCCCTGGATCTGTGAGCCTGCGAGTATACTGGTGAAGCTATGGGCTGATATCTGCTAGGCCAAAGGTGCTAGTGGTGCAGTCCTGGGATTTGAGGACAATCTCTGCGTGTGAATGGGTGGCCATGAGGATGGTAGGGAAGAAAGCGGCTTGCTTTGCTGCTGCTGTTCTGATGAAGTTTGTGGGCATGCTATGTGGGCACTTGTATGAGCTGTGACACTTGCGGGCTGCCCCCAGAAAATCCTTAGGTTGTGTTGGTGGTTAACGCAAACGTTGCATTTCGCTGTTTCAATGTACAGGTGATAAATAAATAAATCTGAGTCTTCTATTTTCTTTCTGTTTCCTCAGAACATCCAGAGTCTGTTCAAGGAAAACCAAAATCAGAATCTTCAATATAAATGTTAAAACAGTGCTCCTATGTGGCTCTGAAACCTGGAGAACAATGAAAGGCACAACAAAAGCTGCAGGCTTTCATCAACCAGTTCCTGAGAAGAATCTTAAACACCAGATGGGTTGACAAAGTAGCCAACCAGACACTGTAGAAAAACACAACCAGGAATCAGAGATACAAGTACGCAAATGGAAATGGAGACGGATTGGCCACACCTTATGGAAACAAACCAATAACATCGCCAGGCAGGAATTCAAATGCAACCTCCAAGTAAAGAGGAAAAAGGGACATCCAAAGAACACATGGAGGAGAAATGTTGAGGCCAAAATTAGATGATGGAGACACTCCTGGTCCATCTTCAAGAAGCTAGCTCGGAACAGAGGACGACAGAGACTGGAGGCCCATGGTCCACTGGGAGCTAAGGGCTCAAGAAGACGATGACGACACCGACTAAGGTGTTTTGCCCACAAATTATATCACAGAGATAAAAGCCTGGCTTTCAAATTTAACTACGATCGTATCAATGATAGAATATAGAGACAGGAAGGAAAACTGGACAAAATGATCATAATGGACAATATTAATGAGGAGGAAGGAATAATCCAAGCTCTGAAAAGGGGGAAGTTACAATGCTGATCAAGTAAACAAATGCAAATGGGACAAGCTTTCAAGTACCAGTTCATTAGCTATGTTTAAAAGGAAGTTAGATATGGCCCTTGTGCTACAGGGGTCAGGGGGTATGGAGGGAAGGCTAGGTTCTGAGTTGGATGATCAGCCATGATCATAATAAATGGCGGTGCAGGCTCGAAGGGCCGAATGGCCTACTCCTGCACCTATTTTCTATGTTTCTATGTTTCTATGTACCCTCTTAAGACTAACAGAAGAGAAGTTTCATGAAGAAATAAGAGTATAATGTAATAATAATTAGGAACACTAATTTTCGCAGACAGTAGAAATTAAACCAGCCAATATAGTTGGAAAGATGGCTTCATAAAATGCAACTTGGACAGTTTAAACACCAGGAATTCTACAATAACTTTTGCACAGAGACAAGGTTAATTAGCCATTTTAGAGCCGGGGGAAAATGATGTAAAGTTGAATGTAGTTCAAAGGTGAAGCAGTTCAGAAATTGTAACCCAGTTATATAGTGATGGGTAAATTGGCTGAGGTGGATTGAGCTAACTGGAGACAAGAGACTGCAGATGCTGGAAATCTGGAGTGACACACAGAGGAGCTGAATATACTCAATGAATCAAGTAGCATCAATGAAAGAAAATGGACAGTCCATGTTTCCAGTTGACCCCTGGAAAAAAGGAATGAGCCAGCATAAAAAGTTGGGGGAAGGGGTGGAGCAGGGGTTGGTAGTGATAGACCATTCCAGATGAAGCGTTTTTATAAGCACATGATGGAGTGGGAAGAGAACCTTTGACTCTCGCCTTTTGCTCACCTGCCATTCAGGTGAGATTCACCCATCACCCACCAGCTTTCGCTCTGTTCCTTTCCCCTATCTTTTTATGTTGGCCATCCACGCTCTTTCTTTTCTGACCTGTTGAAGAGTCTCAACCTGAAATGTCAACTGTCTATTTCCATCCACAGATCCACCTGCTCTTATGTGTGTTGGGCAAATTGGACAACGTTTTTCTGGTATTTATTTAAAGATGCAGTGCAGAACTGGCTCTTCCAGTCCAATGAGCCATGTCGCCCAGCAACCCACTGAATTGACCCCTAGCCTAGTTACAGGACATTTACAATGAACAATTAACCAGCATGTCTTTGGACTGTGGGAGGAAACTGGAGGTCCCGGAGGAAACCCATGTGGTCACGGAAGAACGTACAAAATTTTTATAGACAGTCCGGAGATAGATAGATAGATAGATAGATAGACAGACAGACAGACACCCCATCGTCCGTTCCTCCTGATTTGGTGAGGACCAACCAATCAGGTTTCAGCTATCCCATTTTCTTGACAATTGAATTCCAGTTCTTAGAGCAAGACTTTCATCTTTGTTAAAATTCTTTTTCTCTAGTTTTATTTTACTGGCTTCCTTTTACTAGACGGGCCCAAAAGTCATTGGTGTGGTACAGTACTTCTGTGCTGGAGTCAACCCTATGGCCATTGTGAATACAATGTTCCAATACCACCAAATTCTTTGGGTAGCACAAATGGATACACTTCCTTGATGCGGGTTTCCACCATGCACCTCGTCTGGCCGATACACGTTGCTCTTCATTCACAGGGAATCCTATAAAATGCTAGCCATCCTGAGTTCCAGGTCATCTTTTACCTACATAAACTGGATTTGAACTTCCTTACAGGTTTGTGGATGGTATTAAGCTGGTATTTCTTCAGGATCCTGGCAATCCTTCCAGAAACCGTGGAAAAATAGGGAAAACAAGCGGTGGTGATGGATTCCTCCTCATTAAACATCTGTGGGTGAGGTTCTCAATGATTACTTTACATCAGTATTTCCCAAGGAGAAGAATGTGGAAGATAGGGAGATCAGTGCTGAGAGTATGGGATCCATAGTGAATTTGTCATTTGGATTCACATCTGGTTTGAGGGTTCAGGAAGTCAGAGGGTTGTCCATGGGACTTTTCCTAGCTGTGGAGGTTTGTGATTAGTGGTGTTCCACAGGGATCTGTCTGGGACCCCATAATGTTTATAAATGACCTGGATGAAAATGTAGATGGGTGGGTTAGCAGGTTTGCAGATGATATGGAGATTGCTGGTGTTGTGGAAAGTATAGGTAATAGCAAAGAATACAGTGGGATACAGATCAGTCGCAGATAAGGCCGGAGAAATAACACATGGAGATAAACTTGGTCAAGTGTGAAGTATTGCACCTTGGTAGGTGAAACATAAAGAGAGAGTACACCGTTAAGGGAAAAACCCGTAAAAAGGATTGATGAGCAGAGGGATCTTGGGGTTCACATTTATAACCCCTTCTCCTCCCCCCCCCCCCCAAAGTGGCTATACAGGATGGTTAAGAAGGCATATGGAATTCTTGCTTTAATTCAGGAATTTATGTTGCAGCTTTATAAGTCTCTGGTTCAGCCACATCTGGAGTATTGCATACAATTCTGGTCACTCCATTATAGGAAGGACGCTGCAGCTTTCGAGAGGTTGCAGAAGTAGTCTGCCAGTATGCTGCCTGGATTAAAGGGCACGGCTATCACGAAACATTGGACAAACTTGGGTTGCCCTCTCAGGAGCTATGAAGGCTGAAGGGAGATCTGATAGATCTTTTATAAGACTATGAGAGGCATAGACAGACAGTATATTTTCATGGTTGAAATGTCAGCCAGAGGGGATGAGAGGGGGTAATTTTAAAGGAAATTTAAGGAACAGGTTTTTTTAAATATACACAGAGAGTGGTGGGGCGGTGTTGTAGGCAGATACATTTGGGACTTTTAGGAGATGTTTAGATAGGCATACGTGGGCACGTGACCAAGTGGTTAAGACATTGGACTAGCCACCTGAAGGTTGTGATTTCGAGCCCCAGCCGAGGGAACGTGTTGTGTCCTTGGGCAAGGCACTTAATCACACATTGCTCTGCGACGACATTGGTGCCAAGCTGTATGGGTCCTAATGCCCTTCCCTTGGACAACATCGGTGTCGTGGAGATGGGAGACTTGCAGCATGGGCAACTGCCGGTCTTCCATACAACCTTGCCCAGGCCTGCACCCTGGAGAGTGAAGACTTTCCAGGCGCAAATCCATGGTCTCGCAAGACTAACAGATGCCTTTAGATAGGCATATGAATGTGAGGAAAATGGAAAGATATGGACATTGTTTAGGCAAAGAGATTAGTTTAGTTAGCCATTTGATTACTAATTTAATTCGTTCGGCACAACGTTGTGGGCCAAGGGGCCTGTTTCTCTGCTGTATCATTCTATGTTCTAATAACTCTGGGTCCCACATAGACAATGGCAAGGGAAGTCATAATGGAAAATAGATAAACACCATAGATTTTAACTATACATTTCATTTGCAGTGAGGACTGATAAATAATTCATGCATCAGAGTAGAGGTGAGCCAAGGGACTAATGACCAAGTACTAATATAACTCGTATCACTAATGAAATTACATGAGAATAATTGAACAAATTCAGACATTATAGCCAACATCCATAATTTCAGAGATAAAGAAACCAACATTTATTGGATTCTAGAATAAACCGAGTGCATTGGAAATAACAAATATACCCCTGGCAAAATGTTCCTCTAGATTTCCAGCATCTGCACAATCTTGTGTTTAAAATATTCTGTTGGTATGTATACAAGTGAGATAGATGCACTGTGTGAAACGTTACATCAATTACCGTCTTAAATCATGTCTAAAAATTACTTGCACAATCTATCATGAAGCATGTGCACATACATACTCACAAATTAGATAGTTGGCGTGAAGGGGATAATTTAATAGTTTTTAGATCTACATAACCAGCAGGTCAGACAAAGGAGGAAGTGGGAATCTTTGTATCAAATGTAACATGAACAGAAAATGCCGGAGGAACTTAGCGAATCAGGCAGCATCTATGGAAAGTCGCTGTTCAGGCTGAGATCCTTCATCAGGACTGGAAAGGAAGGGGGTGGGGGACGAGTACAACTGGCAGATGATAGTTGAGATCAGATGAGGGGAAAGGTGAGTGAATGGGAGGGGAGGAGATTATGTGAAAAGCTGGGAGGGGATAGGTGGAAGAAGTGAAGGGCTGAAGAAGGTATCTAATATGAGATAACAGATTCAAATTCATTTACAGTACTTATAACATACAGTGTAACACATCATTTACATTAACAACCAACACAACCCAAGGATGTGCTGGGCCAGCCCACCAGGGTCGCCACACATTGTGACTCCAACATAGCATGTCCACAATGTGCAGAACAACACAAGCAGCAACAATACAACAAGAGCTAAATAAGCTCTTTCCTCCCTTCAATCCACTCACGCAGACAGGTCTTCAACTTCAGGACAAACTGCTTCTGAGCTTCCAACCTACAGTCCCCGACCCAGACACACAGACATTGGGTCTTGTCATTCTGATTACTGAATTCGGCCTTCATTAATGACCCCATAATTTGCCAGCTCCTGGGCTCAGTGGGCATGTGGCCAAGTGGTTAAGGCATTGGACTAGCGACCTGAAGGTCGTGAGTTTGAGCCCCAGCCGAGGGAATGTGTTGTGTCCTTGAGCAAGGCACTTAACCACACGTTGCTCTGCGACGACTCTGGTGCCAAGCTGTATGAGTCCTAATGCCCTTCCCTTGGACAACATCGGTGTCGTGGAGAGGGGAGACTTGCAGCATGGGCAACTGCCGGTCTTCCATACAACCTTGCCCAGGCCTGCGCCCTGGAGAGTGAAGACTTTCCAGGTGCAGATCCATGGTCTCTCAAGGGCTCAGCCTCTGGACTTGCACATGGGGGCGTCACTGCCGTTGTTTCTCTTGCCTGCATGAACCTCCACAGGCCTGCTGCTGCAGCATGCTGACCTGGACTCACTCCTGCTTTCGACACTTCATTTACTGACTCCTAATTCACTTCATTCCTGCCTCTAAATTTTGACCAGGTCCCCAACTTCCTGGGCTACCCCCAAAACCATCCTTACGAGGAGATGCTCTCTTCTCACTGATGCCACCAGGAAGGCAGTACAGGAGCCTCAGCACTCACACCACTAGGTTCAGGGGCAGTTATTACCCCTTAACCATCTGACTCTTGAACCAAAGGGGATAAAATTCATTCATCCCATCACTGAACTGTTCCCACAACCTATGGATTCAAGGACTCAAGGACTCTTCATCTCATGTTCTTGATATTTATTGCTTATTTATTTACTATTATTTATTCCCTTATATATTTGCACAGCTTGCTGTCATTTGCACACTGCTTGAACGCCCAAGTTGCTGCACTCTTTCACTGGTTCTGTTATGGTTATTATTCTATAGATTTATTGAGTATGCCCACAAGAAAACAAGTCTCAGGGTTGTGTATGGTGACATTTATGTATTTTGAAAATAAACTTATTTTAAACTTTAATAAACAACTAATTCTGTGAAACTACAAACTTATTTCCATAGAATAAAAGAGTATATTGAACTATTTTCTTGAAAGACCAGAAAAGGTGCCATGTGAGAAGAGGCTATGGCATATTATACTGGATCAATACGTTAGTGGTTTCACATTAGCAGTGAAGATCAAAGTAGAGTTGAGGCAAATTGCTACTCGTTGAGTATCACGGGGCTGAAGGCCTTTCATGTATCCATAATCTACATGTTCTTTAACTAGGGCTATTATCATAAAAACTATTAACAGAGTCACACAGCATGGGTAAACTGTCCTCACTGGGTCTCAACATCTCTCTCTAAAACAGGATCTTGGAATGACTGGGGTCTTTCTGTCAAAAAGTCTGTGTTGGCAGCAAAATTTACTCCATCATATTGAGTACTGGCACCCCTCGAGAGCTGCATTCACCCCCTACGGCTGTTCACACTGCTGACACATGACTGTATTGCTAGATATGTTCAAAACGAATCATCAAGTTTGCTAATGACACAACATGATGTTGGCCTCATCAACACTGACGACAAGGCGCTGTACAGAGTTGCTGGTGGAATGCTGAGAGTGCAACTTGAGTCTCAACCTAGACAAGACTGAAGAGATGATTGGGCACTTTAGGAAGTTGCCGGCTGACCGCTCATCACGGCACGCAAGTGGCTCATCTGTGGAGAGAGCTGGGAGCACTAAGTTTCTGAGACTGCACATAATGCACAGTCTCACCTGATCCCACAGCGCCACTTCTTTAATCAAGAAAGCACAGCAGCATCTCCACTTCCTTAGGCAAGTGAGGTCCTCCAATCTATTCTGACCAACTTTTACAGGAGCACAACTGAGAGTGTCCTGACCAGCTGCATCACTGTCCGGTATGAAAGTTGCAGGGCATCTGACCACAAGGCACTAAAAAGGATTGCGAGGACAGCGGAGGGGATCATCAGGGTTGCTCTTCCAAAAATATGAGATATTTACCAGGAGTGCTGTGTACACAAGGCCCTAGGCATTGTCAACGATCCCTACATCTGGCATGACGTACCATAGTATTATGACACGGACTGATAGGATGAGAAACAGCTTTTCCCCAGACTGTGAGACACCTGGACACCCTGTCACCACCCAGGTCTCATGACCAGTACTGTTACACTTTTTACTTTTTATTAAACTTGTTTTGCAATGCATGTCATTATTCATTAATTGATTTGCCATAATATTACATTATGCATCATGTATGAGCTACACGTATGGCATTGTGGACCTTGGTCTGGAGGAACATTGTATTACTTAGTGTCATATATGAATACAGTTGAAATGAAAATTAAAATGAACCTGAACAGGGAAATGGACCATTCAGTTCTGTTCAGAAACAAAACAGGGAAGTGACCTGAGAGGATGCCAAGTGATAAGATGGGCTAAGCAAATGAGCATGGAGGGAGATGGAATACATAATAAAATGGAGGTAAAGTGCACAACTGTGCATTTTCATATCTGTACTTTAAACTCTAACATATATACACACACACACATATATATATATATATATATATACACACACACACACAAAGTTGATCGTTGATAAAGTTATTCTTAATCAAACGTTGAAATAAATAGTGGTTTGCAAGTGGATTTAATGCTGTTGATTCTGGAGCAGCAGGAAGTCAACATATAGGTGGAATGAGGAATTAGGGAATCTGAAGGAAAGGAGGACTGGAGCACCACAATAACTCTGTGGGATTCTGCGCAGCTCCAGGCCTCGCAGTGAACAGTATGCTCAGAGTTGAGGACAACACCGATTTCCTCGGAATAAGGGAGTTGCCTCAGGTCAGTTTTATTTTACTTTATTTAGAGATACAGTGCAGCCCAACAAGCTGCACCTCCCAGCGACCCACCTAGCCTAATCACAGGACAATTTACAATGACTAATTAACATACTAATTGGTAAATATTTGGACTGTGGGAGAGAACCAGGGTTCTCTCTGGCGTTCACCGGAGGACGTACAAACTCCTTACAGAGGATGCCAGAATTGAATTACAAATGTAACCATATAACAATTACAGCACGGAAACAGGCCATCTCGGCCCTTCTAGTCCGCGCTGAACTCTTACTCTCACCTAGTCCCACCGACCTGCACTCAGCCCATAACCCTCCATTCCTTTCCTGTCCATATACCTATCCAATTTAACTTTAAATGACAACATCGAACCTGCCTCAACCACTTCTGCTGGAAGCTCGTTCCACACAGCTACCACTCTCTGAGTAAAGAAGTTCCCCCTCATGTTACCCCTAAACTTTTACCCTTTAACTCTCAACTCATGTCCTCTTGTTTGAATCTCCGCCACTCTCAATGGAAAAGAATTCTGAACTACAAAGCCCTGAGCTGTAATAGCATCACACTGACTGATATGCTACTGTGATGCCCCATTAATTGGAAAGCTTGGCATGAAAACAAAAACAAAAAGTTGCCAGATTCTAAAGTATGAGAAAATAACTACACTTGAAAGGGAACAGGAACAGAGAATCATTTCTTCTCTGTTATCAAGAACCAGGGGCTTGTTCCAAGGCAAGTGCTTGGCCATTTTGCAGTGAAGCAAATACCTTTGGATTTCACTAATTAGAAAGCTCAATTTCTGAATGCATCCAGGCTGACATCTGTGGATTTTTTTTGGACATTTGAGAGAAAAAGAGGGTGCAGTAATTGAGCAGGAAAGATTACAAGCCATAATTTAGTCACTTATTAACTGACAGAGCAAGGTACACGTGGCCCATCCTTGTGACCCTGCATCTCAACCCTCCCTGTTTAATCCTTCTTCCCCCGTCCCCCATCCACAGATACAAACCCCATCATTAGTTTCTCAAATTACCCCACTTTCTCAGCTCTTCACTCTTCAGATCTAGATTCTACTTTCTGAAATCATCTAAAACTTTGTTGGTTCTCTGCTTCCATCTTAAAATTCTCTGACCAATATTTGTTTATCAGACTTTATGGCCATCCATGTACCAAAATAAGAGTTGCTCATGCTCTATACTGCCATACAAGTGTATTAACTATTGAAAATAGTTGTGATAGGCACTGCTTGTTCTCTTGGGCAATGATAATTTACACCTCTAAAGTCTACAGTGGGTCACCATCTTCCCATCCTATCAATATTGCTTCTGAAGTCATACTTTATTAATATCCATAGTCATACTTTATTAATCCCGGGGGAAATTGGTTTTCGTTACAGTTGCACCATAAATAATAAATAGTAATAGAACTATAAATAGTTAAATAGTAATATGTAAATTATGCCAGTAAATTATGAAATAAGTCCAGGCCAGCCTATTGGCTCAGGGTGTCTGACCCTCCAAGGGAGGAGTTGTAAAGTTTGATGGCCACAGGCAGGAATGACTTCCTATGACGCTCTGTGCTGCATCTCGGTGGAATGAGTCTCTGGTTGAATGTACTCCTGTGCCCACCCAGTACATTATGTAGTGGATGGGAGACATAGACCAAGATGGCATGCAACTTAGACAGCATCCTCTTTTCAAACACCACAGTGAGAGTCCAGTTCCATTCCCACAACGTCACTGGCCTTACGAATGAGTTTGTTGATTCTGTTGGTGTCTGCTACCCTCAGCCTGCTGTCCCAGCACACAACAGCAAACATGATAGCACTGGCCACCACAGACTCGTAGAACGTCCTCAGCATCATCTGGCAGATGTTAAAGGACCTCAGTCTCCTAGGAAATAGAGACGGCTCTGACCCTTCTTGTAGACAGCCATCATGGAATATGGAATCCATCATGAATTTTGTTCCTCAGGCCACATGCTTTACATCTATATTTTTCCAACCTGCTGAAGTACTCATTGCATTGTGAGACACAGGAAGAAATAGAACATTACACCATAACACAGACCTTTCAGTCTGTGATGATGTGCCGACAATGAACCTACTCTAAGATCAAACTGACCCTTCCCTCTCACATAGCCTTCCACTTTTCTACCTTCCATATTGCCATCTAACTTTTCTTAAATCTCCCCTGGCAGTGCATTCCACGCAGCCACACACTATATAAAATACCTGCATAGTTTCTTATAGTTTCCTCCAACCTCCTTAAAATTATGCTCTCTCATAGTAACCTTTGCTACCTTGGAAAAAATGGACTGGCTGTCCCCTCTGTCTAAGCCTCTTATCATTTTAGACACCTCTATCATATCACTTTTCATTCTTCTTCGCTCCAAAGAGATGTCCTTCACTAAGCTTCTCACGTGCTCTCTAATCCAGACAGCCTCCTGGTGAACCTCCTCTGCACCCTCTTTAATGCTTCCAAAATACATCCTATATGGAGGCAACCAGAACTGAACACAATATTCCTAGTGTGTTTAACAAGAGCTTTATAAAACTACAAAACCCCATGACTCTTGAACTCAAATCTCCCGACTAAATGCAGACCAACACACCATACGCCTTCTCTACAATCCTATCAACCTCCGTGGCAACTTTGAAGGATCGATGGATGTGAAACCCAGGATCCCTCTATTCCTCTACGCTACTAAGAACTCTGCTGCTTACTCTCAATTCTGCCTTCAGGTTCAACCTTCAAAAGTCAATCAGCATTGAACACTTTTCATTTTAGGTTTAACTCCATCTGGTGTGGAATGGCTTTCCAATGCCCTCTTCACCATTGAGCACCTCTACAAGAAGCACTACCACAGGAAAGCAGCATGCATTATCAAGGATCCCCAGCACAGGCCATGCTCTCTTCCCACTGCTGCCATGGGAACAGAGGCACGGGAGGCTTAGGTCCCACACCACCAGGTTCAGGAACAGTCATTACTCCACGGCCATCAGGCTCCTGAACCAGTGTGGATAACTTCACTCACCTCAGTACTGAAATTATTCCACAAACTACGAAATCACTTTCAAAAATACTGCAACTCATGCTCTCAATATTACTTATTTATTATTATTTGTTTTCTTGTATTTATACAGTTTGCCTTCTTTTGTACATTGGTTGTTTGTCAATCTTCGTTTGTGTGTAGTTTTCCATTGATTCTCTTTGTTCTAATGCAAATGCCTGCTAGAAAATGAATGTCAGGGTAGTATATGATGACAGAAATATTTTGATAATAAATTTACCTTGAAATTTGAATAATTTTGTATTTAAATTGCTACAAAGCAGTGTGGTACCTCACAGACTGGAGTTGGATCCACAGAGGGAATATAACAGGCACTCCAGAAAAAAGGTCAGATCACAGGTCAAAAGAAAAACTCCACAGTTGCCGTCTGATCCGCTGAATAACTTTCAACACTTTCTGGTTTTATGCCAGTTTTGTATATGAAGGCAGGAAGACACAGGGAGCGAAGAAGGAGAAGGAAAGGAAAATTATTTGACGGGATGCTCGATCACACTCTCACTGCAGGCGATGAATTGTCTCCGTAATATTAGACAATATAATATGAGAGCCTGCAGGCTGGCTCTCCCATCTATGCTGCTCTCCAGTGATCTCCCCCGGAAGACAAGCTGGACTGCCTTCGTCTGCGGTTGACAGAGCGCGAGATGAGGAATTGCTGGGTACATGTTCTTGCGGAAAATTGGGTCCAGGATAGCATCCCATGCATCATAGATCTTCAGGCCATGCCATTCTGGGACAAGTGCTAATATTATTTTTGTGACTGTCTGTGCTGTGTGCTGTTGGCAGTGTATTTGCTCCTTAGCCCTGGAGGAAAACTATCTCATTGTCCTGACGAAGGGTCTCGGCCTGAAATGTCGACTGCACCTCTTCCTAGAGATGCTGCCTGGCCTGCTGCGTTCACCAGCAACTTTGATGTGTGTTGCTCATTTAGCTGAATTCACCAGCTGGTTGAATTACACTTAAACTGGAACTTGGTCAAAATGAATATACCCACCCATACAACAGTATACAAATTCTGCTGAGAAAGTTTGTATAACATGCACTTACGAGCGGCAAGTTTCACTTGTTGACTAATCAATGCACCTTGTTTAGCACGCCAAGATCAAATAAACCAGGGGTTCCTAACCTTTCTTTAAGCCATGGACCCCTACCATTAACTGAGGAGTCTACAGACCCCAGGTTGGGAACACATAGATTCTAACCACTGATCAATAATACTACAGTGTTTCAAAACTCAAACTCAAACAAGGACGTCTTAAGTCAAGAGACTGTAAAATACACAAGCAGAATGTTGATGTGAAAATATTGGAGCTTATCTTGGCTCACTCAACTGGGATTCAAGTGTATTCTTTTTCTCTATATACAGAGCTAACCAACCTTGAAAACCATTACAAATATTTTTACAATTGTTCAATTACAATCAATACAAAATATGCTTGATTTGCTTTTAATATTCAGATGAGTAATTCTATTTGAACCCTGCTGTTATTAAATGATGTAGAAAGGTTGCAATTAAAATTTAGATGTGAGGATGTGTTGGCAAAAGCGAACCAGTGTATTCTATTTCCACAATTATTGCACTTGCCAGGATTAACTGGGCAATTACAGCAAACTCCTCAGTGTCCAGGAGATGATAGAAATGGTGGTTTATCCAAAATTACAGGTCATTTGCTGGAACAAATTGTTTGCAGTAAATGTGTGCATGCATGCATGTTCTTTTTTTTTGAATGAGAATGAAAGAGAAACCCCTTTCTTACTTCCAAGAAGTTTGAAATTGTTTTGCAATCAATTAACAATCTTCAGCATTGCCATCTTTGGAAACAACCAGTTCACATGCACAGCCTCCTAGAGTTAGCAATATACACTCAGTGGCCAAGTTATTCCATACACCTGTTCACCTATTTGTTAATGCAAATATCTAATCAGCCAATCATATGCCAGCAACTTATTACATAAAAGCATGCAGTCATAGGCAAAAAGGTTCAGTTGTTGTTCAGGCTAAACAACAGAATGGGGAAGAAATGTGATCTAAGTGACTTTGACCAAGGAATGATCACTTGTGCCAGCCAGGGTGGTTTGAGTATCTCAGAAACTGCTGATCTCCTGGGATTTTCATGCACAGCAGTCTCTAGAGTTTACAGAGAATGGTCAGTGAGATAAAAAAAGATCCAGTGAGTGGCATTTCTTTGGGTGAAAGCACCTTGTTAATGAGAGAGGTCAGGGGAGAATGGCCAGACTGGTTCAAGCTGACAGCAACTCAAGTGACAGTAATTCAAATAATCATGCATTACAACAGTGGTGTGCAGAAGAGCAACTCTGAATGCACAACACATTGAACCCTGAAGTGGACAGGCTACAAACAGCAGAAAACCATAAATGTACACACAGTGGCCACTTTATCAGATACAGGAGGTACCTAATAAAGTGACCTCAGTGTTAATGACTAAAACATCACTATTAGCTGAGAGGCACACTTAAATTACGTCAGCTATTATACAATTACTTGAAAAGGACTCTTTCCCAAGCAGTGCTTTATTCTGATGGTCACTGAAAAAGCAGCACCTATCATTGTGACTCAAGCCTCTGGGTTGGCTACAAATCCGCAAACTGTCTCCACACTGTTAGAAAAAATGATGAAACCCTCGTCCTATACTGACAAATCATTCACCTCATCAAGGACAATAGGTAATAGCATGCGTGCATAAATTAAGAGGAAACTAATCATCTTGAAGTTTAATATCTTTGTGTGACTTGATTGTGGATGATTGACAGAGGGTTCACATTCTTTGGGCTGGAGTCCAATCAATTCTTCCCTCCTTATCAATATCCAAGGACATCACCCACTGTGATTTTTTAAAAATATCTATTCTGCTGCATTGCCCGATATTAAATTAAGTTATCTTTAAACTTACCCGGCTGGAAGGGAAAGGAAATAGCATTTGTCTACAAGAGGAAATCCATCAGCAAGTGTCAGATAAAACCAAAATAAATGTGGTATCAGATCTAAAGATTAATCCTAGTCTAGAATTAGCATTCATCACTTTATAAGCAACATCATTAGTCTTGGCCATCTTCAATCAAATGTGAGAGCTCCAGGAGTTTGAGATGGAAAGCCTCTGCATTTTTCACTCAAAGAATTACAGGAACACTAGCCTAGAAAGTGCAGTGAGCGACTGCGACAGAGGGGTGTTGTATCTGTATGTTAATTTTCATTTCAGTCACACATACACCTCCGCAAATTTTAGTACTCTGATCTCAGATGGCTTTGAAAAAGGACATTCTTGTACAAAACTATACAAGTTTATTCACTCACTAAAGTACATACAGTAATCAGGGTTTTACAAAACTATTGGCAATTTCAAATTAAAATATGATTACTATAAGTGATAGTCATAGAAAAGTACAGCTCAGATATAGGCCCTTTGGCCCATCTAGTACATGCTGAAGCATTTAAGCTGCCTACTACCATCAACCTGCACCCGGACCATTGCCCTCCATGCACTTACCATCCAAACTTCTCTTAAACGTTGAAATCGAGCTCACATGCATCACTTGCACTGGTAGCTCACATTATCTACAAAACATTCAATTCTATGGGGGACCCCCCATTGTTCCCAGAAATCCCCCACTGAGACCACACGCTCCTTCTCCAAGGATACCTGGGCATGGACTTAACCCTAGAAGTGGGGGAAAGCAGATGGCTTGGGCAAGCCCTCAATTGCCCGCCAACTGGAGAGCTTTAGGACATCTTCAAAGTAGAATTTAATGTAACACACGACCATTTATGTTAATGAGGGATAAGACCTCAACAACCATCCATGGATGATTAGAGGCATCTTCCCCCCTTCTCTTCTGTTTTGAAGAAGTCTTGGCCTGAAATGTTGACTGTTTATTCATTCCCATAGATACTGCCTGCGGGCACGTGGCCAAGTGGTTAAGGCGTTCAACTAGCGATCTGAAGGTCGTGAGTTCGAGCCCCAGCCGAGGCAGCGTGTTGTCTTGAGCAAAGCACTTAACCACACATTGCTCTGCGAGGACACCGGTGCCAAGCTGTATGGGTCCTAATGCCCTTCCCTTGGACAACATTGGTGTCGTGGAGAGGGGAGACTTGCAGCATGGGCAACTGCTGGTCTTCCATACAACCTTGCCCAGGCCTGCACCCTGGAGAGTGAAGACTTTCCAGGCGCAGATCCATGGTCTCGCAAGACTAACGGATGCCTTAAAGGTGCTGCCCGTCCTGCCAAGTTCCTGCAGCATTTTGTGTGTGATGCTATGACGGCACCAGGAGTGTGGTGATAGTTGCAGCCTGCCTCCCTTTCCCCACCCCCACCCCAGCAGATTCTTTATTGATTCAATTTCACTCTACATTTTGATGTACGTGGCAAATATTTAATCTCTAATTTATGAAAGATCTTGCTAAACTCAACATAATTGCCTGAATTACCACCAAATTCTCAACCACCTCAAAAATGATCAGCTGAGAATCAACAGTTGTGCATCTGAGAAACATTTGGCCAGACTGTACAGAAGCCAAGTATCATTCCCTGAAGAACATCAGAACCAGATGGGTTTGCATAATAATCCAATAGCTCTGGTCATCTGTAATACGAGTTTTATTTTATTCCAGATTTACTTAATTACTTGAAGTCAAATTCCACAGCTGCCATGGTAAGATTTAATTCAAGCCTCCAGGTACTAGTCAAGTAACTACCGTTTAGCTACTGTGCCCCAAAATTATCGTCAGACATCTTGTCCTTTAGATGACACGAAGCCTGCATCTGTGGCTCACTGAATACAAATATCTGCTGAACTCTGGTGAAGTGCAGGTGGCCTTCCTGCTCGAACACTAATCACAGAATAAGGAACTACACTAGAATAAATTCATTAGAAGCAATGCACTGACACATTGGAAACATAGAAGCCAAAAACCTCTGCCCCATTTGGCATATTCCCAGGGCAATTCTATTCAGTGCAATAGGGAACACAGAAAAAAATCTAAGCCAAATGTTTGCCTCTGCCAATAGCTTCATTATATTAAGATAGTTTTTTTTTTCCCCCTGCAGGAACCAATAGATATTCAGAACAAAAAGAAAGACTAGCAGCCATCTGGATAATATTAGCAAAAAATTGGCGGATGTTCTTGTTGTTGCTGGCAAGTTCATGAACAACATCCAGTAACAAATGACATATCCGCCCACCCACCTTCTCACAGGTGGCTGTTGCCAGAACCAGAGGTTTATTGCTAACCTCAGCTTCCAGCACAGCAAGTTAAACTTTGCAACAGGTCAGAGTTGGTTTTGACAAAGTTAAGCTTCTGACCAATATCTTAGCTCAGCTTCTTGTTGTAAAGTAAACAATGAGGGTTTTAGGCCAATGTTTAATCAACATAAGACATTTGTGTTATGGTAATTGGCCTGCATCAAACCAGACAATATTTGCTAAGTTATTTGCACCATTATCACAGAGTTCAAAGAAGCTTGTAGCTCATACTGATTTTGTCACTTAGCACATCAAACATGGTCACGGGTGTAGCTGATCGAATAATAGATGGGATATTTGAGTCAGCTGTCACAGTATTAATTTTAGGTGTCTGGGATCTCTGCCCCAGAAGCATTTAAACCACCTGTATGAATTACTTTGTCCCAGCAAAGGTGTCTGAAATACCTCACGTACAGATAATGTCAACTAGTAGCAAAATTGTATAAATGTTAGAAAGCAATGGGGATTGCTAGGAATGACAAAGTGAGTGACAGAAAGACTGGGTGACAGAAAGAAAAAAAAATAAAATTTCATTCCTCTGCCTTCTTTTCTGTGAGGGGTGACTCATTCACCTGCAACTCGTTGGAATGTTCTTTCAGTTTGTAAGAATTGCACACATTTGGAAATCCTTTGTAGCTTTTAAATCTTTTGACATTTGGAAATACTTTATGAATCTGAAATCCTCAGAGTTACATGTGTTAAGAATTATTTGTCTGAAATTAAATGTGTATCACTAAAAGTAAAATATACTGTGTTTAAACTGTTCTGTTAACTGAAAGTATCTCCTCGTTGGTAGGGAGAGGAAACCCACCATTCGATAACTAGGCTTTGGCAGCAAGACTTTACTGCAGAGACTAGACGGGGAAATAAATGAGTCCTTGAAGAGTAGATTGACATACTATAAACTCCCTATAGTGAGGGTACCCATATCAGATGGGGCTTAAAATCTCCTTTTGTGCTTCGGACATTGCGGACCGTGAACCCAATGCCATCACAATACGCAACCCTAAACCATAACTTAATTACAGGGGGATGACTGGACTCACCTCTGGCACATTCAGGAATAGCAGTTAATGGAATCCCAGCTCTTCTTGGGCAAGCATTCCCCTGACTGGTCTCAAGGAATAGAAGCGAAGTGTATCTAACTGAGGATTTAGCAAACTGCTGCTCTTAAAAATAAGTGATTTGGAAACACATGTGCAATGCAGGGTCAACAGTACAAGCATGTTATGTGGTCACCACGCCAGTCAGCTAGAAACAACATATTAAATCCATGAGAGTTGGAATGGAAAGAGGGAAGTTTGTAACGTATTAGTGCCAGGTTCTGTGATCCACAAAGCAAGTCTCTGCTGATAGCAGTGAATCAGAAGGGCACGGGTCTCATTTACTCAGGCCAAGTTTCACGCTCACTTTTCACTAACTTTACTCCCCATAGTCTAAGCCTTTGGACACATCCATTCTCATCAGCAGTGCTACATCTGGGATCTGTTGGCTGATGGCAACGTGAAGTATTGAACAAACCCACCAAGACCTCGGAAACCTACAAAAAAAACTGTGGATGCAGCCCAGTCCATAACAGATAGAACTCTCCCCACCAGAGCATGATTACAGTAAACACTGCAACAAGAAAGCAACATCCATCATCGAGGACCCCCACCATTCAAGCCACGCTCTCTTCTCAGTGCCAAGAAAGTGGTGACACAGCAGCCTTAGGTCTCACAATACCAGATTCAGGAACAGTTATTACCCTTCAGCTATTAGGCTCCTAGAGCAGAGGGGACAACTCCACTTATCTCAAAAGTGAACTGATTCCACAACCCATGGACTAACATTCAAAGACTATAGCTCATGTTCTCAGTATATTTTAAATTATTTTTAGTTGCTTTTTTATTTGCACAGTTTGTTTTCTTTTGTACTTTGATTACTTGTCAGATTTTGTGTGTAAATTTTCATGGATTCTATTTCTTTGTTCTGCAGTGAATGCCTGCAAAAATTTGATCTCAGATCTTATATACTGAAGTATTTTAATAAATTTATTTTGAACTTTTTTTTTACTAAAATGGCGCCATTAAACTCAGTAAACTTCCACAATAACTTTTCAACTCAAAGAACAGTCGGCTACCCGACACAATCTCGTCCTTAGGTACTCTATCTTGCCCTCCTTGAAGCAACAAGTACCCTTTTAAATTACTGCAGCAATCCAATCAACACATCATTTGAGAAAAGAGTGAGATAGATCTTCCACCCACTTGACCACTTCGCCAAGTAGCCCTTTGATTTCCTTTTTCTTTCTTTTTAATTCTTTTTATTAATTTTCAAAATTATAAGCACAATAACAAAATTGATACAAAGAGATTGGAATACTCTTAATAAGCATATACAAAAAGGATTTTAAGTAACATAGGTATAATAGACTTCCAAACTCATAATGAAATTAGTCATAAAGAAAAAAAATATAAACAAAGAAAAACCCCCAAAAGAAAAAGAAAAAAAAACCCCAAAAAGAAACAGAACAAAACAGGGCTAGACCAATATCTTGAATCAGACACGTTCAGTAATGTAGTCAACTCCACTCTTTAAAGGTCAGATTACATCATATGAAAATGTTGCATAAAAAGTTTCCAAGTTTCTTCAAATTTAACTGAAGGATCAAAAATAACACTTCTAATTTTTTCTAAATTTAAACAATATAGTTTGAGAAAACCATTGGAATGTAGTAGGAGGATTGGTTTCCTTCCAGTTCAACAAAATAGATCTTCTCTTTGATTTCCTGATAGCCACAAATCAGTAGTGGCGTACAGATCCTTCTCTATTACGTGTGGATTATGGGAAGGAGACTGAGAGATTAGTGACATTATGTCAAGACAAAAACCTTCTCAAAGTCCAACAAAATAAACGAGGTGGTCATTGACCTCAGGGAAGCATTTTGAGGTTTGAGAGCCTCAAGTTCTTAGGTATGAACATCAACAACAGCATGTCCTGTAGCAACCATGTTGATGTTACTTCCTCAAGAAACTTGTCATGTCCCCATCAACTCTTACTCATTTTTTTTTAAATCAATGTACCATAGAAAGCATCATCTCTGGATGCATAAACACAAGACAGTAACACACAAAATGCTGGAGAAACTCAGCAACTCAGGTAGTATCTAAGGAATAAAGAGTCAAAAGGAGCAGAGAGGCTGAGACCTTTCTTCAGGACTGGAACGGAATGGGTAAGAAGCCAAAATAAGGTGGTGTGGTGAGGAAGGAGTACAAGCTGGAAGGAGATAAATGAAGTCGGGCAAGGGAGAAGGTAAGTGAGCAGAGGACCCCTCCCCCACCCACCTACCTTCCTCCTCATCTGACTTCACCTATCACCTTCCAGCTTGTACACTTGTTTCTCGTTTTCCTTCTGAAAATTCATAATTTCATGCAGGCTGGGATCAAACCCCACCTGCCATTGTTCCACCCAACCTTTCAGCTGATCCACATTGTCCTTCACTATCTAAATTCAGCCAGCACTCATCTCATTTTGGTTATGACAGTTAAGAAAGAATGCAGATTTTTATAAAATCGGACTGTTACAGTACAGATCATTCTGCCCAAAGACAATGCCACATCTCAGCACAGCAGATCCATCACAACAATTTCTCTGCTCTGCCTCTTTAGCGCTGCAAGTTATTATCTCTCAAATACTTACCCAGTTTCCTTTACGACTTAACATGCATCTCCATCAAACCCACAGATGAGGAGTTCCGTTTCACAGTACATTTATTATCGAAGTATGCATACATTACGCAATCTTGAGATTCATCTCCTAACAGGCAGCCACAGAACTCAAAGAAACCCAAAAGAACCCAGTAAAAAATGACCATCAAACACCCAACATGCAGAGAGAATAAAAAAATAATGGAAACAATAAACACAAATAGCATTCTGAAATGAAGACCCCCCAAGGAGAGTTTGTCTGCAGACCCTTAGTTGGAGGGGAGCAGTGAGCTGAACTGGCCTGTCCTTCAACTCTGACCCCAACACCCTGACCTTTTCAATCCGGTCCAGTGCCTAAATCATCATCCAAATATCAGGTTCAGACACTTTGACATACTCTGGGGCCTGTACCCTGCCACCTCGATTCAGCCTGGCACTTAAATTCCTTCTGCCTATACAAGTTTCATATCCTTCCATTCTCTACACATTCAGCTGCCTATGTAAGAGCCTCTTAACACCTCACTATATTTGCCTCCATCACCACCCCAGACATCCACCATCAACCCACACATCTCTTTAAACGCACACTCTCTCAATCTTAAGCCATGCCTTTATGTGCTGGTTGTCTGCCAAGTCTAATGGTGACAGGAACACTGTGCCAGAGAGATTTTAAAGTGGAAGTCCAGGTCCATGGTAAAAGTAATAGTCACAAACTGGGGCCTTCCTTGGTTGCAGTGAACGACCATTACTACCTCTGTGCCACATTGTGCCCTCCACAAAGCCTTCCTGACCATTGCATCTCACTGTTGATTTTGCCCACAAAGTCCACCAAGGATAACTTTGCATGCTAGGACAGGCATATCTCTATCGCACAAGGGTATGAGGTACAACTGCTACCCGCATTTGATTTGGCCCACATGCCTCCTAGGTGTTAGGTATTTCAACCCCGGGAGAGGTGGGGAAGGTGCTGGCTATTTATCTACAGGGATGCCTTTCATCATGTCATTCTAGTCTCTCACCAGCCGCTGCCACTCCTGATAAAACAACCCTAGTTTTCTCAACCACTCCTTATAGCTCATGTCCTCTAATCTAGGCAGCATCCATATAAACCTCTATTTCATGCCACTTTTCAGAAGCCTGAAGTCCCACATCACCGTATTCCAGAACAGCTACTTTCCTTCAAACATTTTGTTCTTGCTAAACCCTGATCACTGCAGTTCAGCAGCACTATGACCACTCTGCACTAAAATGGACCTTTTAGTCACTTGCTTCTAACTATGTTTTTTATTGAGTGCAGTTTATGTTTGTGTCTTTTTCTTGCAAATGCTGCTAAGATGATGTGATATGCCTGTGATGCTGCTGCAAGTTTTTAATTGCAATTATACAGGTGACAATGAACTCAACTTGGACTTTTGCACCCTGTCCAAAGCCTCCACATCCTTCCTATAATGTGTCGACCCAGAATTGAAATCAATACTCCAGATGTGGGCTAACCAAATTTGATCACACAATATCCCAATTCTAAACACAGGAAGGCATGATTGCATGAATTACCTCTCCTCAAAACATATTTATTTAGTGTCCACATCTTTCTGTAGTAGATAATTCCACATGTCCGTTATCTGATGATGAATATTTTCCTTGCATACAATGGTGCCAACCATTGAATCTAACTGGTGAACCAGTGTTGTTCCTACTGTAATAATTACATCTTTTCTTGGGTAAAGTCAGAACTGTACACAGTACTCCAAACACAAAATATTCTGCTGGGGTCAAGGCAACAACGCACAAAACGCTGGAGGTATTCAGCAGGTTGGGCAGCATCTATGGAAACGTTGACTGTTCACTTCCATGGATGCTGCCCGACCTGCTGAGTACCTCCAGCATTTTGTGCGTGTTGCACAGTACTCCAAATTTCTTCTCACCAAAGCCCTGTACAAGATTTTTGCTCCTGGACTTGAAAACTCTTGCAATAAAGGCCAAATGCTGTTTCCTTTAATCTGCTTGCTGCACATGTTCTACCAAGGTCACTTTGTACATCAACTTTTCCCAATCTCTAAAGATATGCATCTTCCCTATACCGGCCCACCTGATCATCTAAATCACCTTGAAACTTCTACGGATGCTCCTTACAGCTCACTACCACCTAGATTCATATTTTCGGTAAACCTCTATCACAACTCTTCTCTACATAAAAAGATCTTCACATTCTCCTTCTATCCTTCATCCAAGATTTACAATTCTAATCATTGAAATATTTACAAAGGCAACTTGTTTACCTACAGTAAACTCATCTGCCCCCTGGTGTTGGTGCCTTGCCATGGCAGGACAACTTACTCCCTTAATGAAGTTCAGGGTTTGTTCCGGTGGGATCATTTGCCAGACAAAACTTTAAGGAGGAAAGGCCTGAAAAAACAGGAACCACACTTCTTCAAATTAGTTGCATCTGAACCTCCACCTTATAAAAAATCAAAATTGGCTCCAGGAATGGAGACGAAGAAAATAAGAATATCAAACTGTTGGGTCTGGTCTACCCAAGCAGCCAATGACTCGTATGACAGGTGGTGATGAATACCAAAAGCAAGTCACTGATATGAAAAGTGAAATAGAATGACAAACCAGTCACTTTCCAGATGGCATTTGATGAAGTGTCTCAATGTTTATTGCTCAACACAAGAGGCAACACTTTGGCATGGATGTACGCTTTTCTAGTTTGGCAAAATAGAATGAGTGTTGTGCCACAGAAATCAGTGTTGAGACCTGA
The DNA here is from genome assembly GCF_963921235.1 of Mobula hypostoma. Taxonomy (NCBI): domain Eukaryota; kingdom Metazoa; phylum Chordata; class Chondrichthyes; order Myliobatiformes; family Myliobatidae; genus Mobula; species Mobula hypostoma. Next base: position 14,374,784 of record NC_086102.1, read on the forward strand.
CACCACTTATACAAGTAACTTGAAGGGACCAGGAATATGATATAATTACTAAATTTGCTGATTATCCAGGAAGTAGACAAGAAAGTTGTGCGAGGACACAGAGACTACCAAAAGGATTAAAGTAGATTAAATGAGAGAACCTTGCAAATTGAGTACAATGTAGGAAAGCGGGAAGTACCATTTTGGGAAGAAAAATAAAAATATTATCAAAAATTATGAGCATTTACAGAGCTTTGAAGTGCGAAGGGATCAGGATGTTACACACGATTTGTAGAAGGCAGCTAATTAGGGAAGCAAACGGAATGTTAACAATTGCTAGTGTAACTGAATACAAAAGAAGAAAGGATATGATTCAGTTATATAGAGCACTGTTTGACAGTGTTGTGTGTAGTGTTGATCTCATTTAACTTCTTCACTCAGAGGGTGGTGAGAGTACAGGATGAGCTGCCAGCAGAACTGTTAGATGTGGGTTTTAATTCAACGTTTGGATAAGAACGTGGATAGAAGGGATATGGAGGGCTATGGTCCATGGAACTAGGCAGATTAATAATACAACACAGACCAGATAGGCCAAAGGACCCATTTCTGTGCTGCAGTGTTCTACAAGTCTATGACTCTAAAAGGAAGGGTGAGAACAGATTGGAAGAAGCTCAGAGAAGGTTTACTGGAATGAATATGCTGAGTTGGAAAATGAATAAAGTTGGAGCAGCTAAACAAACATTAAGTTTAAAAGAGTGAGGGTGGATGTGGAGAGGATGTTTCCCCTCAAAGAACCTAGAACTAGAAGTCACAATTTAAAATTAAGGGGCTGCCTACTGAAGGAAAATAAGCCAATATTTCATCTCTGTGAGGGTTGCAAGTGTTCTGAGTTATTATTGTCAAAGAACAGCAGAAGCAAAGCTTTCAAATATATTTAAAGCGGTGTTTGATTGATTCTTGAATGGGCAAAGAGTGAACAGTAATGTGGGTAAGGTGGAACAGAAAACATGGTGGCATAGTGGTTGGCATTACGTTTACGGCACCAGTAATTAAGGTTCATTCCCATCGCTATCCATGAGGAGTTCGTATGTTCCTGTGTACCTGAGTAGGTTTACTCTGGGTGCTCCAGCTTCCATCCACATTCCAAACACATACAGGTCTGTACTCTACTGTGAGAAAGTCTCAGGCACGTATATGTAGCAAGACTTTTTGCACAGTACTGTATTTGTCAATGTGGAGCAAAGAGGAAGTTTGGAAATCTGGCAGGAGCAAAAGGATATTGGGAATGGTGCATTGCCGCAGGAGGGGTAGGTGCAGTACAGTGGGAGGGGTGTGGGACGGGTGGCAAAGAAGGAACACTGGGGTGCAGGTGCAAATACAAACATCCCTGAGACACCAGGCAAGGTCATTTGAATCTAAACAGAATGTCTCCCTGGAGCTTCCCACTCCCTCCCTCCTCCCAACCAGGATTCCCCCCTCTCTGCCCCCTTCCCACTATAGAGACCCATATCAGAATCAGGTTCGTCATTACTCACATCATAAAATTTGTTTTTTTTTTGCAGCTGGAGTATATAAAATACAAGTAGGGTACCCTAAGTCGCACAGTACTGTAAGTTGTGTGAATGTGATGTTGGGGCTAGAAACATGGTGACACTTGCAAGCTGCCCCCAGCACAATCCTCGCAAGATGTCATCAACAAACAGTTCTATTCATGATATGTTTTGATGTACACGACATATCAAATCTCCTCAAACTCCTAATGAATTATTCCCGCTGTCATACCTTCTGAACATATAACACGTCAAACCTTGTGATGGGTAGAGCAGCAGAACACCACACCAGATCCATCCCTACACCCAATACATTTGCCACAAAGTGTGCGCATCTCCCTCTTTTAAATACCACTAATGCATTGTGAAATCCATGGGAAAGCTGAAGAGTAATTTATTAGGTGTAAGGAAGTGTTTGTCAGCTTTTCAGCTTTCGTTTGTGTAGTTTTTCATTAAGTCTATTGTGCTTTTGACAGTCTCTAGCATTTACAGAAAATGGTGTGGAGCAGACTTGATGGGCTGAATGGCCTAATTCCACTCATGTCTTATGGAAAAAACAAAAAAAAACGGCTGGTGAGCTATGGCCAAAACTACCTTGTTAATGTTAGAAGTCGGAGGAGAAAGGTTAGACTGGTTCAAGCTGACAGGAAGGTGACAGTAGTCAAGGTAGACATATGCACTTAGTGGCCACATTATTAGTTACCTCCTATACATTTTTTTTTAAAGAAAGTGGCCACGATGTGTATGTTTGTGGTCTTCTGCTGCTGTAGGCCCATCCACTTCAATGTTCGACGCGTTGATTCCAAAGGAAAAAATGATTTACTTTATGCCAAGTGTTCATTATGTTTACAGCAAAAGCAAATCTCTTCCACCTCTATCTGTCTCTGTCAAGTTGTTGACTAGTGCCCCATCTGTGTCTCCAATTTTTCTTTGCTATTGCTGCCAGCTTTTATGTCATGTTGATTCTGGATGGCTTTATTGAAACAACGTTGTCTCATCTCTGCTGTGGCCTTGGTTAGTACACCTGTTTCATATATTCACTGGCCACATCTCCTGCACCTAGTAAAGCAGCCAGTTGAGTACGTTCATAACCCATCTGTCTCAAGGTTTAAGGTGTTGGGCATTCAGAGATGCTCCTTTGCACACAACTGCTGTAACGCGTGGTTATATGAGCTTCTGTCACCTTCCTGTCAGCTTGAACCAGTCTGACCTTTCTCCTCCGACTTCTAACATTAACAAGGTGGTTTTGGCCATAGCTCACTGGCTGTTTTTTTTGTTTCTTCCATAAGACATGAGTGGAATTAGACTATTCAGCCCATCAAGACTGCTCCACACCATTTTCTGTAAATGCTAGACACTGTCGTGTGTGAAAATCCCAGGAGACCAGCAGTTTCCGAGATACTCAAGCCACCCTGCCTGGCACCAGCCGTCTTTCCATGGTCAAGACCACTTAGCTCAATTCTTCCCCATTCTGACGTTTGGTCTGAACAACAATTGAATCTCTCGACCAGGTCTGCATGCAACGCAATGCATGAAAGCTGGAACACGGTTGGCTTATTAGATATTGGAATTAACAAGCAGGTTCACAGGGGTGTTTAACAAAATGGGCACTGAGTGTGTGTAACATTGATATTAGATTTACCTTGAACTTTTGAGTAATTTGATGATACCTATGCTAACGCGATATACTGCAAAAATCCCTTCCATTAGTTGGAATTTGTCCAGGTTTCCATAGAACAAGCAATGTGAATCCAATTAAATTAATGCAAGAATCATGGATTGTTCTATCTGTAATATAGCCTGGGAATGAAGAATTCATTGTATAATTATATATAATTATGCTAAAAGATCTGCCCAGCCATAAGTTACACTTTTAGTCCATGGATTGAAATTCCCATAATTATGTTTCTTTCAAAGATTCATTCCCCTCTGCTTTAGTTCTGCATTATATTCAAAATGTTGGGAATATTCCCCAATATGTATAATTTTAATCAAGGCAAATATTAGCTTTATTTGTCACATGTACTTTAAAACATATGGTGAGATGCATTGTTTGTGTCAATGCAATGAAAGGATGAGCTTGGGGGGGGGGGAGGGGGGGAGGCAAACTAGTGTACCCATGCTTCTGGTGCCAACATAGCATTCCCACAACTTATTAACCCTGACCCTAGTCCTAACCCAACACCAACCATAAGCAATAGCTCAAACCACCCCCACAAACACTTTGCACATTCATAACTCCAGACCTCAAGAAAGATAAAAGAAGGAGAAAAATCCCAATAAGGGCCTGCAGTCCTGGACCAGGGTGAAGGTGGCATGGGCCAGATTAAAGTGGCAGAGTCGAGTGACACTGAAACTCCAGTAACAAGAATCACAAGAGGGATCATTTTCCCATTTCCTGCATAACTACATCCTAACCCACGTCTTTGAAATGTGAAAGGGAAGTGGAGAAGGTAAAAACTCACATGGTCAAGGATAGAATGTACAAACATCTTGCAAACAGCAGTAAGAATTGAATCCCATTTGGTGATCAAAAGCACTGCAGAGCATTGCACCAACTGCTATACTACTGTGTTGCCCCTAAGAATAAGGGTTTGAAGGTTTAGGATTTAGATGAGGACATTTTCCTCGCACAGCTGAAACTTTTGAATTCTCAACTCCAGATTCTTATGATATCTTAGTTGTCCATTCACAATACATAGAACATGGAATAGCACAGAAACAGGCCCTTTTGCCCATGATGCTGTGCTATACTAATTAAATATCAATGTAATACCCTGGGAAAGCTTTCGCTGCTAATGTAATGGTTGCTCTGTAGCAGCAGTGTTTGGGTTATGACTAGAGATAGTGGGGGCTTTGGAATGTACGCTGTCCAATAGGGAAGTGTTTTTCTTTCTTGTGTGCCCGAGAGCGAGGGATTCTCAGTCTTTTGTTCGGCAGAAGATGGAGAGAGAAGATGCCAGAATGGAGAGATCATAGACTGCAGGACAGAGTGGACTTGGATTGGGGCCAGGAGTCGACAATGCCCCAGGGGAAAATCGATGGAGACCTAATGGAAGGGAAAACAGTGAGCTCCAACTTGCACATCAGACTGTTTGTTTTTTCTTTTTGTTTTCTTTACTAACCCCATAGTCAAATTAAGGATTATAAAGCTCTGTCCTATAATTGCATATGGTGTACCTCTGATATTCGTGGTACTGATTTGTAAAAGGGCAACACATCACACAGTATCCACACAGATGAGACTTCACATGTTTGGCGAGACCGGAGACCATCTTCCCTAGACTAACACCGCCGGTCGAACCTGAAGGTTACACCAATAATAAAACACCTAAATAAACAATGTGTAAAGAATGGAGGGTTATGGCCATTGTGTAGGCAAATTCGATTAAACTGGTTAAGCATTCATTTAGTCCAGCACAACACTGTGTGGACAGAAGTTCTGGTTCCTGTGCTGTCCCATTGCATGTTCAAACCGTTAGCACAACCTGTTGTGATGCGTGCATGGTTACTACTACTGAAGCTGAAAATTTGATCTGTTTTAAAACCATGGCAAGAACATACCTAAACATGAGGAAGTCTGCAAATGCTGGAAACCCAAAACAACACACACAAAATGTTGGAGGAACTCAGCAGGTTAGGCAGCATCTATGGGAAAGAATGAACAATTGACATTTCGGACCAACTAAGTGTATATTGCTAAAACCATGTTTCTGAACATCCTGTCTACATCTATCCCAAGTCCCTCAAAAGATTAAAGATTAGCTTTATTTGTCATATGTACATCAAAGTGTACAGTGACATGTGTCACTTGCCTCAAATCAAATCAAAGAGGATTATACTGGGCATCCCAGAAGTGTTGCTTCAGTTTCAGCAACAACATAGCACGGCCAACACTCACTAACCCTAACTTGTATGTCTCTGGAATGTTGAAGGAAACCTGAGCACCCACAGGAAACCCACCCGGTCATGGGAAGAACCTCTTCTGGGCGGAGGCAGGAACTGAACCCTCTTTGTAGAGATGGTGCTATAAAGTGTTGATCTAACTGCTACGCTAAGCTGGTCACTATTTTCTTCCTCTGATAAGATCACCCTCTTAAAATTTCACCAGCAGTGAACCTTCTGTAGTTCCTCTCTTACTGACTGCACAACAAGAACCTTGTAGGACATTTATCATGACCAATCCTGCCTTTGGGCTGCTGGTGTGGATAATTCATTACCTTCTTAATAAATCTGGGTAGCCGCAACTCTTTGAAAGTCCTACTGTCAAGCTCACCTTGTTTTCAACTCTTCCACAAATAAAGTTGTTAAGAGGTAGTTACCTGTCACTTGACAGTGTACAGATGCCTTGCAGGCAGTTCCTGTATGTCCAATAAACATTGAGTGAACCACACTCGTTCATCTATCTCTGGCAGCTATCTGGCTTGCACTGTCTTGCTTCAAATTTTGTGTGGACAGTGGGAGAGCTGTCCAAGCTGGGCAGGTTAATGACCCCCTCAAGGAAATGGAACAGAACGCCCTACGTTCTCCTGTCACTGCACTGTAAGCATTTCAAACCACTGCTTGCAATGCTGTTTACATTATAAATGCATGCTGGTATTTATGAGAATTTTATTGTACATCCATACTTTAACCTCAAACTTTATTTTTATAATTTGTTATTCTTTATAATTTTTGACGATAGTTGTTTCGGTTGCATGCCACACCCTGACCAACACACCACAGAAATTCCTAATTCTTATAAATGTTTATGCCGAATAAAGTCAATCTCTGATTCTGAAGCACGTGCAATGACGGTTAAGCTGATTCACTATTGTCATATGTACTGAGGTACAGTGAAAACCTCCTCCTGCATAGTGTTTATACAGACCAATTTATTACAATAGTGCATTGAGATGTTACAAAGTGAAACAATAATAGGGTGCAGAATAAAGTGCTACAGTACAGAGAAAGGGCAGTGCAAGCAGTCAATAAGGTGCAAGGTCACAATGAGAAGTTGTGAGGTTAAGAATCCATCTTCTAGTACGAGGAAAATATTCAGTCATTGAGGTATGTTCAGCATCCAATACATACATATCCATTTAAACCCATCTAGAAGACCGGTTTGGTCTCTGTCAGAGTAGAGTCCAATTCCCATCACTATGCATTAGGAATCCCCAATAAGGAGTGCATAAAAGATTTACAAGAAAGTTTCTTGTCTGAGGTAGTTAAGGAGAAGTTAACTATCTTGGAGCATATAAAATTGTAGTGGGTTTGAATTTACTGGTGTCCACTATTGAGGCAAAGAGAGGGAAGAAGTCAATGTTCTGCTCAATGTTTCTTCAGGGAGTGCAACATTTTCACTGATTCTTGACAATCTAGCCCAGGATTTCTCAACAGGCAAGTGTGTTTGAGATGGTATCGGTAATGTAGGTGATGAATCAGCCAGTACAAGTGATGGCACTCTTAGAGGGCACTTGGCCCATCAGCCACACTTGTTCTATCCATGGAAAGTTCTACAATCCCCATGAGATCCTCCCCCGAACCCACAAAACTGAGATAGATCCCAAAGGAAAGAGTGCTTTACTTTATGCCAAATGTTCATTGTGTGCAAAGCAGGAGCAAATCTCTTCCACCTCTATCTGTTTCTGTGAAGTTAGGAAATGCTGCCTCAGACTTTCTTTGATATTGCTGCCAGCTTCTTTGTCATGTTGTTTCTGGGTGGCTTTATTGAAACAATATTGTCTCATCTCTGTGGTCTTGGTTAGTACACCTGGTTCATACTTTCAGTGGCCACTATTAGCTTCCTTCTTGATGAAGTAAGATGGTCAGAGAAATATTACAATACAAAGGAAGCCAGATAGTCCACTGCATCCATGTTAGTAAGAACATTTTGCCCTGTTAAAATTGTCCTCTATTGTACAAGACCTTATAACAGCTGCCTTCTTTGCTGGACATGAAACATTTCATGTCACAATCTCCTGGGTGCTCTGATTAACATTTATCCTACAATTGACACCACAATATAGTCAGCTATTGACACTGTGGTCACATTATTAGGTACAAAAGGTACTTAGTAAATGGCCAGAGTATGTGTTTGTGGCCTTCTGCTGCTGTAACCCATCCACGTGTTCAGAAATGTTCCTCTGTACAAACACTGTTGCAACATGTGGTTATTTGAGTTATTGTTGACTTCTTGTCAGTTTAAACCAGTCTGGCCATTCTCCTCTCAAATCTCTTATTAACAAGGACATTTTACCCACAGACTTGGCCTCCACAGCTGCTTGTGGCAAATAATTCCACAGATTCACCACTCTCTGGCTAAAGAAATGTTGTCATCTCCATTCTAAAAAGACATCCCTCTATCTGAGGCTGTGTCCTCTGGTCTTAGACTCTCCTACCAGAGGATACATCCTCTCCACAGGCCTCTCACTATTCAATAAATGCACTGAGGTTTTCCCCTCATTCTTCTGAATTTTAGTGTATACAGGCCCAGAACCATCAAACACTTAAGACATTCAATCCTGGAATAATTTTCGTGAATCTCCTTTGAACACGGTCCAGTTTCAGCACATCCTTTCTAAGGTAAGAGGCCAAAGCTGCTCACAATATTCCAAGTAAGGCCTACCAGAGACCTTATAAAGTCTCAACATTACATCCTTGCTTTTGATTATAGTCCTCTTGAAATGAATGCTAATATTGTATTTGCCTTTCTCATCACAGACTCAACCTGAAAATTAAACTTTAGGGAACCCTGACAAGGACTCCTAAGTCCCTTTGCACCTCAGTTTTTTGTATTTTCTTTGTTTAGGAAAGTCAACTCTTTGATTTCTTCTACTAAAGTGCATGACCATACACTTCCCGACACTGTACTCCATCTGGCATTTTGTCGCTCATTCTCCTAATCTGTTCAAGTCCCTATGTAGCTCCTCTTCTTCCTCAAAACTGCCTGCCCTTTTACCCATCGTCATATTGTCTGCAAACTTTGCAACAAAGGTATCAATTCCATCATTCAAATCCTTGACATAACAGAAAGAACCAGTCCCATCACAGACCCCTGTGGACAGCACTAGTCACTGGCAGCCAGAAAAGGCCTCCTTTATTCTCATTCTTTGCCTCTTGCCAATCAGCCACTGCTTTATCCATGCTAGAATCATTCCTGTAATACCATGGGTTCATAGCTTGTTAAGCAGCCTCATGTGTGGCACCTTCTCAAAGGCCTTCTGAAAATCCAGGTACACAGCATCAACCCATTCTCCTTTGTCTATCTTGCTTGTCACTCCTTCAAAGAATTCCAACAGATTTGTCAGGCAAAATTTTTCCTTGAGGAAACCATGCTTACTTCAGCCTATTTTATCATGTGCCTCCAAGTACCCCAAGACCATATCCATAAAAATCGACCCAAAGACCTTCCCAACCAGAGGTCAGAATAACTGGCCAATAGTTTCTTCTGCCTCTCTCTCTCTCTTGAAGAGTGGAGTGACATTTGCAATTTTTTCAGTCTTCCTGAACTATTCCAGAATCTAGCGATTCTTGAAAGGTTATTACTAATGTCACCACAATCTCTTCAGCCACCTCTTTCAGAACTCTTGGGTGTACATCATCTGGTCCAGGTGACTTATCTACCTTCAGACCTTTCAGTTTTCCAAGAACCTTCTCTGTAGTTATGGCAACTTCACACATTGCGTGCCCCCTGACATCGGGAACTTCCGCTATACTGTTAGTGTCCTCCACAGTCTGACCATTCTTCTCTGACCGCTCTAGTTATCAAAGCAAATTTGCCCACAGAACTGCTACTCACTCGATGTCTCTTTTTTTTGTTCTTCACTCCATTTTCTGTAAACTCTAGAGACTGTTGTGTGTGAAAATCTCAGGAGATCAGCATTTTCCGAGGAAATCAAATCACCCTGTCTAGCATCAACAATCATTTCACCGTCAAACTCAATTAGATCACATTTTGTCCCCAATTTGATGTTTGATTTGAACAGTAACGGAACCTCTTGACAATGTTTGCATCCTTGTATGCATTTATTTGCTGACATGATTGGTTGATTAGACACTTGCATTAATAAGGTGCACCAAATAAAGTGACTACTGAGTATAGGACAACAATATGGAAACCATCCCAGAGTACCATGTATCAGGCTTCAAGAAGATTAAATTGTGACATTGAAAAGGGAACTGCAAGTAAAACAGAACATTGGTGAGAGAATACAAGAGCGATTCTAGCTAGATTGCCCTCTCTGGGCTGGCACAAATATGATGGGCCCAATAGCCTCCTTCCATCCTGTAACCTTCACATGATTGTGAATCTGCACCCACAGTCTTTCAAGGACAAGAGCTCCCTCTTATATCATTACCTCAAGCACACATGGGAGACACTGTTGTAAACCACTTTAAAAAAAATACTTCTTATAAGATTTGTACTTTAACAAACTCATGCATTTTACTGGCAGAAAGCAGTATAGCAGCTAAACTAACAGTTTATCATCTTTCTCATTGGTTAACTATTAGCACGTGATGTAAGCGGTTTAATTATATAGCCTGTTAACTAGTTTATTCTCTATCTTAGGATTTTTTTTACATTATATAAGTGGTAGATTTTCAGAAATGCCACCTTTACTTCCTTAGCATTAATCCCCCACTTAGCATCGTTTCTCAGCTCTTTACTTACTTTATTCAATATTTGTATGTTTTTTATTCTCTAAAATAAACTGAAATCTTGCAATTAAGCCTGCTCATCATTCTCGACTCCCAGAAGAACCCCAAGGAACAGAAATGAATCAGATCCAACAGCACCTGAATGTACGTCGAGGAAGCCATGTGATCTGATTCCTGAATCACGCAAGTCTGGTGCAATCATCACCAGTTACACTCAGGTTTAATTGCTCCTGATGCACAAAAAGTATTATTACATTAGAAATTGCTCATGTTACTTCAGTAAAATTGCACGTCCAGCACGTTATTTTTTTTCCCGTTCACAAGGAACTTCAAACCCTTAGTACTTCAGCATAATGGACCCTTGATACTTGAACTTACATAATGGACAGAGAATCATTACGAAACCATTAAGCAGTGGGCTATGCGTACTGCCTCACCACCAATCATTTCTAGACTTGTAAAGTTTCATGCACTGCCTGTCCTGTATGTGCGGAAGCTGAAAATGAGATACATTGTACCAGATGTTCTTTGAGTTATGGTCCTTTATCTGCCATACGACTCGAGTGAAGATCTCGTGCCAAGTCCAGCAGGAGCAGGTGTGCATCTGATTACCCCCTTTTTTATTATTTAAATTCTGAGCGCTCCACGCAGTCAGTCATTTTTAATAAGGTGCCACCGCAAACTTGTAGCACACCACTGCATAAACAACAATCTGGAAGTTAAGGCAGGGATGTATCAGCAAGCTGGTCTCAGGGCTGATGAGCTGTTTCAGAAACTGTTCAGGAGATAAAGTTCGGGTACCTAACGAGAGAAACTAGCAGTCACAGTTCTCTAGTGCAATGATCAAAGTTTCCCACCAGAATAGCCGGAGATATACAGGCCTTCCAGCCCCTCATGTATCTACCAACCACCCATTTTACAATACCCTATTTTAAAGAGTAGCTTTTTCTATCATACATTCATTGAGACATCGAAACATAGTGAAATGCATCGTTTGCATCAATAGCCAACACAGTCTGAGATGTGCTGGGGGCGGCCCGCAAGTGTCACCAAGATGGCCAACACCAACATGGCATGCCAGCAACCTGCTAACCTTTATGTCTTTGACATGTGGGAGGAAACTGGAGCACCCAGAGGAAACCAATGCGTTCATGGGGAGAACACACAGACTCCTCACAGACAGCAATAGGAATTCAATCCCAATCTTACAGCTGGCTCTACAGAGCGTAACGCTAACTGCTAAGCTGCTTTGCCACATTTCATTCTTTCAATGCTCCATCAGCTCTCCCAATTCTACTACACGCAGAGAAAGAGCAATTTACAATGGCCAATTAAGCCTACCAACCTGCAAGCAATTAGGGTTGAGGGGAAAACAAAATACGAGAGGGGATTCATCCAGCCAAAATATTCTGCAGATGCTGGAAATCTACAGCAACACACAAAATGCTGGAGCAACTCATCTAGTCAGGTAGCATCAATGGCAGGGAATAAACATTTGACGTTTCTGGCTGAGTCCCTTCATCAGGACCTAAGCTTTCATCAGTCCTGAGGGATATGGATGATACCAAGGAAGAGGACTTTTAGTATAAATTGGCATCAAGAGTAGCACAATATTGTGTATCAAGTGGCCTGTCCAGTGCTGTACACCTCTGAAGTTCTCTGTAGTCTTTTACCACTGCAGCCCTCCCTCGCTTCCCACTTTCATTCTTGCCACCTGGACCAGTCCTGCTGCCGCAGCCCATATTGTTGCTGCTTTCTCCTGAGTGGCCATCCCTATCATCAATAATATCTGAAACACAAGAGGTTCTGCAGATACTGAAAATCCAGAGCGCAACACAGAAAAAGCTGAAGGAACACAGCAGGTCAGGGAGCATCTGCAGAGAGGAGTGAACAGTTGATATTCTGGACTGAGACTCATATTCAGAAATCAATATCTTGCGTAGTTGTGTTCAAGGGGAATCCTCCACTATCTGTACAATCAGGGCAATTCAGACTACGGAGCTTGCTTGAAAAAAAAACACAAATTTACTCAGTGTCTGAACAGGATCTGGCAAGAATTTAACATTTTTGATACAGGTTTTGACCCAAAGTGTTAAGAATTTCTTTCCCATCCACCAAGGCTACTCAATTTGCTATCTTCTTCCAGCAGATTGTTTGTTGCTCCACATTCTGGCATCTGCAGTCTCCTGACTTCACTTTTCTATTTCTGCTCCTCGTTCAGAAGCTTTTGAGTGACCAGGGTTTTAATTTACTTCAAATAACTGTATGAGCTGCAGCCGGTTAGTTCCCTTTAAGACCACTGAGCAGAATCTTTAGATTCAGGAATAGGTTGCTGCAATTTTGTCCTGAATATTTTGTAAGGGATCTTGATATTGTGTTTTACGATGTTAGAAGATGCTATATAACTGCATATTCTCCAGAGTTCATGGTGTATTGGCCTTCATTAGATTGAGATCAAGAGGTAATATTGCACCTCTATAAAACCCTGGCTAGACAACACTTGGAAAATTGAGTTCAGTTCTGGTCATCTCATTCTTGGAAGGATGTGGAACCTTTGGAGAGGGTGTAGAAGTTTGTGTGGGCACGTGGCCAAGTGGTTAAGGCATTCGACTAGCGATCTCAAGGTCATGAGTTCGAGCCCCAGCCGAGGGAACGTGTTGTGTCCTTGAGCAAGGCACTTAATCACACATTGCTCTGCGACGACACTGGTGCCAAGCTGTATGGGATTGGTGTCGTGGAGAGGGGAGACTTGCAGCATGGGCAGCTGCTGGTCTTCCATACAACCTTGCCCAGGCCTGCGCCCTAGAGAGTGAAGACTTTCCAGGCGCAGATCCTTAGTCTCACAAGACTAACGGATGCCTAGAGGAAGTTTACCAGGATGCTGCCTGGATTAGAGAGCATGTCTTGTGAGGATAGGTTGTGAGAGCCAGGGCTTTTCTCTTTGGGGTGGAGGATGATGAGAAGGGACTAGGTACAATGCACAAGGTGATGAAACATTGATCCAACGGATAGCCAGAGACTTTTTCCCAGGATGGAAAAGGTTAATACTAGGAGGCATAATTTTAAAGTGATTGGAGGAAATCATGGGGGGGTGGAGGATGTCAGAGGTAAGTATTTTTAAAACAAAGAGTGGTGGGAGCATAGAACACCCTGTCAGGGGTGGTCGGAGAGGCAGATACATTAAAGACATGTTTAAGAAACTCTGAGATAGGCACATGGATGATAGAAAAATGGAGGTCGATGTAGGAGAGAAGGATTAGACTAAATAATTGGCACAACATTATAGGCCAAAGGGCCTATATTATGCTGTGGTGTTCAATGAAGCAAATTAATATCTTATTACCAAAGAAATTGTCCATTCAATCATCAACCAAAGACCAATAATTCTTTTTAGGGCAAAATAAATTTAAAAGCAGCATTTCAGTCTGCTTAATAAAATTTATATTTAAAAGTTTCATTAAGGAATCCTCTTCCTAAATTTAATTTACAGCAATCTTCAGTTCACGCAATACTGGAATACAGATTTCTAACTGAACATATTGGTTGAAATGTGTTTGGCACTCATCCCAGCTAAAAGCACACACATTGCTGCTTGTTCATGTTATAAATAATCTCAGTTGATATTTAACATGACTTTAATTTTAAATCTTCACAGGGTAAAACTCCATGTACCAGAGATCTTCCTGCCTCCTCATCAGTTGCAGCTTTACGAAGAATTGTTATTTTAAGTTTGTCTGTCCTAGGGTTGTGGCCCGACTGTGTGTGAGTGGATTGGAAAGGAACTTGTTTTGCTGTTGTTTTGTTTTGTCATCGTCATATGTCGGCTGCATACTCTGCTGAACATTGAGGGCATGCTGTGTTGACACTGGAATATGTGGCGGCCCTGTGGGCTGCCTCCAGCAAATCATTAATTTATTTTTAGAGATACAGCATGGAACAGGCCCTTCTGGCTCAACAAGTCGACCACCCAGCAACCCACCCATTTAACCCTAGCCTAATCACAGGACAATTTAAATAACCAATTAACCTACTAAACGGCATGTCTTTGGACTGTGGGAGGAAACCGAAGCAGTTATAATAAACCAGATTCTGAAATGCTGGCAAATGGGACGAGCTTAGATGGGTCTACACTAGCGTGGATAACTTAAACTCACCTCAACTCTGAACTGACTCCACAACCTACAGACTTATTTAAGTTCTATACAAATCAAGTTCTCAGTATTATTTATATATTTTATGGTTCTATGTCTGCCTTTATGTATAGCTTTCAGAAGTTCTATCATATTTCTATTTTTTGTAAGCACTTGTGAAAAAATAAATCAAGGTAGTATGTGATGACGTATATGTATTTACTTTGAGCGACTCAGTCTGCTTCTTGATGTGCTGTCTGACTCTATGGCACTCCACTGGACACACCTAATGTATTTCCAGTTATTGAACTCCATCTTCAACCCCAACTATGGGAGATAACTTCTAGGTCTTTATGCAGCCCACATGTTGTACCTCCCTGCTCACTCTTGCTCTCCTTATAAATAACATGTTATTAAAATCTGAATACTAACTTTCTCCATTCCCAAAGACATTGATGGACTCTTCCTCCATGTCTTTCTACACTTACTGTATGGAAAGCCACCACATTTTGGTCAATCCAGAATAAGAACTTTTATTAATCTTTGAAAGCGCTTTCATAGTTCAAAATAAAATTATCAAAATGCATGAATGTCACCATATACAACCCTGAGATTCATTTTCTTGCTGGTATACTCAATAAATCCAAAGCCATAATAGAATCAATGAAAGACCACATCAATGTGGCAGACAACCCGTGTACAAAAGACAACAAACTGTGCAAATAAAAGAAAATAATAATAACAATAATAATAGTACACAAGCAATAAGTAGAGAACATGAGATGAAGAGGCCTTGAAGGTGAGTCCATAGGTTGTGGGAACATTTCAGTGATGGAGCAAGTGAAGTTATCTGAAGTTGTCCTCGTTGGTTGATGGTTTAGGGGGCAATAATACTTCCTGAACCTAGGGCTGTGAGTCCTGAGGCTTTGGCACCTTCTTTCTGATGGCAGCAGCAAGATGAGAGCACGTGCTGGGTGTTGAGGACCCCTGATGATGGATGTGGCTTTGCTGCAATATCAGTCCATGTAGGTGTGCTCAGTGGTGGGGTGGGCTTTACCCGTGATATACTGGACCGTATCCACTACTTTTTGGAGGATTTTCTATTCAAGGACCTTTGGTGTTTCCATTGGTGTTTGCTGAATCTCCGCAGAGAGATAAATAGCCACCTTTCCTACATGGTTCTACAAAATTAGTTGATGACAAACAGTTCACAATTAAGAAAAGCACATTTCAAATTTCACAGATTTAGATTTTTTTAAGATTATGAGACCACTCAGCCCTCTTTTATTGTCATTTAGAAATGCATACATACATTAAGAAATGATACAATGTTTCTCTGGAGTGATATCACAGAAAACAAGACAAACCAAAGACTAACACTGACAGAACCACATAATTATAACTTATAGTTACAGCACTGCAAAACAATACCATAATTTGATGAAGAACAAACCATGGGCACGGTAAAAATAGTCTCAAAGTCCCCAGGTCGATCGACTCCCGAGTCCCCGATAGAAGGTAGCAAAAGGGAGAAACTCCCTGCCATAAACCTCCAGGTACCAGCAACTTGCCGGTGCCTTGGAAGCAGCCGACACTGAGTCCATCCGTCCGAAAACTTAGAGCCTCCGACCAGCCGCTTTGATATAGCCTCCCGAGCGCCATCGACCTCGCCCCGGCCACTGAAGCACACAAAGTCGAGGATTTCGGGGCCTTCTGCTCCAGAGATTCTGGTTACCTCACAGTAGCTGCAGCAGTGAAGCAGCACTTCAGGAGTTTTCCAGATATTCCTCTGTACTCTCACGCCCGTTTCCATCAAATCAGAATTGTGCACGGTCCCCTACTTGACAGATAACAGATATCATTCACTCACCGGAGAGGCTGCGCGAGCTGCCGTCACGCTGCCATCTTCTCCTCCTAGTTTATCACATATACGTGGAACTATACAGTAAAATACATCATTTGTATTGGCGATTGACACACCCAAGGATGCGTGTGGGCAGCCCGCAAGTGTTACCTCACATTCCAACATCAACAAGACATGACAGCAATGTTTAGACCAACACAAAACATTAGCAACTAAAACAACAGTAAAACAAGCAAGCCCTTTTATCTCCTACCCACCCACACACACAGATAGACAGCCTTCCAACTCCAAGACAAATCTGTTGCAGTAGGAGGGATGAAGTTGTTTTTACGTGATACCTTCTAGGACTTTCCAAAGTAGGTAACATCCCTTTCAAAGAGTTAAATTGGTTTATTACTGTCAGATGCACTGTGATAGTGAAAACTTTTTTTGCACACAGAATGGAACGTGCTGCCTGGTGCTCTGGAAGCCAGGAGAGGGGGCATGAGCCCATGATCGATTTCATTGCTTCTCTGTAATTGAGGCATTGAGCAAGGTTGAAGTCAATGCAGATGAGAGTGGAAGATGAATGAGTGTTCAGCGCCATCTGGCTGCATTTAACTGGCCTCCTTCCCCCTCTCATTAGATGCTGTTGGAGGAAAGTGCAGGCATCTTTGGTTCAATGTTGCAAGGATTGATCAGCAAAGCTCGTGGCTGTGGACTAGTTTTGGTTACATGTGTTACTGGATTCTAGTTAACTTTTTTTTGCTGTTTTTGAACAGTTTGATCTGGACGATCGGTGAGGACTGGGTCTCTTGGGTGAAGACTGGCACTGTGACCTGCAGTTATCTGGCGGCGCTGAACTGAATACACCTGAACTCCTGCTCGCTTTTTGCTCTTTGCTGTTTGTGCAATTTGGCTTTTTTTTTGCTCATTGAATCATGTCTTTATAGGAACAGATACCACGCTGCTTTTTTTTTTGTTTTGTGGCTGCCTGCAGGAGGCTGAATCTCAGAGTTGTACACTTTGATAATAAATGCACTTTGAACTTTGAATTCATTGCAATAATGCATTGTGGCAGTCCAAGCTAAATCAATAATGGTGCAAAACAAACCGTTACAATTACAAAGAAAGCACAGTGCTGGGAGACAATACCAGGTATGACTGTAAGGTAAAGAATCTACCTTGTATACTAGTGGCCACTCGATGGGTCTACAGTAGCAGTATAGAAGCTATAATGGTGGTAGTGCTTTCTGGCTTTGATATCTTGTGCCCAATGGGAAGGATGGATATTGCCTCCTTTATCAAGGTGGAGAGAAGTGTGGAGTCCATGGAGAGGAAGCTGGTTTCTGTGATGTATGAGCCAATAGGAGAAGATAAATACCACATCATAGCTTTACTTGGTTTGGTATACACAAGTGGATTAGAGCAGTGACTATGCAGTGCTGTAGAGACTGTGCTAAAAACGTACTTGGCCTTGGAGACGTCCAATGTCCTGGTACACCCCATGGGCACTTCACACCCTAATGCGAATAGCTGAACAATTTAGAAAGCAATCCTTGTGCTAGCAGCTTGAGCTGTTGCTAATTAGGAAGAGAACAATCTCCAGAGTGTGCTGCCTTTGCAGTTTCGCTGGCATTTAGCCCAGCATTATTTTATTATTAATTTACCAAGTAGGAAGTCTGAGGAAATATTAATCTAAAAGCCACTTACAGTGCATGGCTGGACATTCTAGCAGGTGCAGCATAGATTTCCCAAAAATAAATTTAAATGGTTGGGGAGGTTTTCTGTTTTTTGTAAGAGAAGAGGCAATACAGTATGCATCAAAACCTCCGTTATCAACTCCCCATAGGTAACACCATCTGTCGATACTGTTTAATCCCAACATTACTCTTTAAATTGTAGACATTGCTAGAGATAGAGTGTTTTTTTTAAATTTTAAATTACTATCAGGTAGTGAGAACATTTAACCAACACATCAGCCAGAATTTTTATAAAGAAACTGTCAACGTTCACGATCCTTATGAATAGTGGCGAGAGTAGACAACTTAAGGCCCCTTAAGTTTACTTTCCCACTTAATAAGATTACAGCTGATTTCAGTACAACCTTGATTCTGCATTTCTGTCAACTGAACTAACCTTTTACCATCCTGACAGAACATTCTATACAAAAGCACATCGAGGTAGAACATACACCAGGGCACCAGATCCCATAAAATGTCAGCTGCTAATTCTTTCAACATTTAGATAACATTTTCTTTTTCTACGTTACATCACCAAGGTGAGATCTACATCCCTGTATGATGGACTTTTTAAGCACGTAGAATACTACTGCACAGTACAGGCATTTGGCCCATGATGTCAAGCCAACCCATTTAACCTATTCTAAGTTCAATCTAACCCTTCCCTCCTACATAGGTCTCCATTTTTATATCATCTCTACAGGTGTACAGGAGTGAGACAGATCAGCAGGTTGAGTGGTGTCACAGAAACTACCTTGCACTCAAACCTCCACAGCCATGCGGCTGTACCCATTCATAAAGGCTGCTTCAGCAGCAAACCACAAGGAAAAATACAGAGCTGGAGTCCCTAAGGCAGTCCATCATTGAGTTCAGCACTGACTAGCAACTCCTGTGACACTGTTGGTGCCAAATTGTATCCGTCTCCGTCATTCCTTTGGATTCATCAGTTGCATAGAGAGGGACATCTGCTAATAAGGGCAACAGCTTGCTCTCCATATTGTACTACCCCAGCTTGCGTATCACATCAGCAGCTAAGACAAAATATCCACAGATGACCCCGACCAAAGGGGGGCCTCAGTCGCCACTTGGATAAATAAAACAGAGATAGATAAGGTCATTTCTCTCAATGGCTCAAAATAGGCCAACTCCACATTGAGCTGAATGCCCTCCAAGATGGCATTCTACAAAGATGACAAGAGTTCATAACAATACAAAAACTGGTATTTTAAAACAATGTCACAGTTAGTTTCCCTGCCGCAGAGTGATCAATGATTAGGGAGGATGGAAGAAGAATCTGGAATTGGTTGTTAAGTTTTAGTAATAGAAAATCATCATTCGGGGATGGATGAATTAATGCAAACTGAATGATATTCCTTGCTCAAAAACAGCCTGTGATAAAGAAATGGCTCTCATTCTTTGATGTCCTGGCTTAAGAGGAGAATTTTTGCACTCCCCCCACCCCCCATGAAGCAGATACCTTTTTAAAAGATTGTAGCAAAGGCAATTACTTTAAGAATGAGAACCAAAGAGTGTAAATGATACAAGGCTTCTCACAAGCTCCAAAAGGCATGAGGATTACAAGAATCATTTGATTAATTCCACAACATTGCAATAATCTCACTTTACAGTACAGGCACCCTATCCATCATTTCCTTTCTTAACGTAGATAGTTACTGGCAAGAAAACACACAGAATATCTGGTAAGGAAATTACTCACGTCTTTGAGCTCTCAACAATAAAAAGGCTCTAATGTGGGTTTGATACAGGGTAGAGGGAAGGAAAATAAATTGGCTGAAGGTCAGGCAGAGGCTGTTTGGCTGAATTGATCTTGTTCACTGTTTATTCACACCTATTAAAAGATCATAAGGTATAGGAGCAGAATTAGGCCATTTAGCCCATTGAGTCTGCTCCGCAATTACATCATGGGTGACCCATTTCCCCCTCAGCCCCAATCTTCTCCCCATATCCCTTCATAGCCTAACTAATCAAGAATCTATCAACCTCTGCCTTAACTATACCAATGTTTGACCTTCCCAGCCGCTTCTGGCAACAAATTCCAGTTTGGCTAAACAAATCTGGCTGAAGATATTCCTCCTCATCTTTGTTATAAATAGATTTCCCTCTATTCCAAGGCTGTGTCCTCTGGTCTTAGATTTCTCCACCACAGGAAACATCCTCTCCACATCCACGCTATCAAGGGCCTTTAACATTTGATAGCTCAATAGGTTCTTCTCCTCCCCATTCTTCTGAATTCCAGTGAGTAGAGGACCTGAGCCATCAAATGCTCTTCATTATGATAAGCCTTTCAATCCTAGAATCATTTTCATGAACCTCCTTCGAACCATCTCCAACATCAGCACAAATCTGGCCACCTCCAACACTGCTTCACATTTACCCTCTCGGCGGAATCTCATTTTGTTTTCTCACACAGCTAACCGAGATGACTTTTAACATTCATCTGTGCCAATTGTACAGTGTAATCTGTTAAACATTCATTGTAAACTGAATGTTAGTGGCTTGATATCAGAATGCAATTCTTCCAGCAGAGATAAGTCAGGCCAAATGTCCTCCTGCAATTTAGATCAGTCTGAACTTAATTACACACACACACAAAATTTGCTTGAATGGCAATATTTGGCTGTGTTAGACAAAATAAACACTGACTGCCAGAGTCATACAGGTCATTGACTTGACGCCAATGCCCAATTACATGCAATCCCCTTTCATTCTCCTCACTTCCACTCCTCCCCCAAGATCCTGCCACTCACCTACACACAAGGGGCCACTTCCAGTGGACAATTGACTTCATGACTGTCATGTCTTTGGGATGCAGGTGAAAACTGGAGCACCCTAGAGGTACCCCATGCATGCAAAAATTATCGCCAAGAGAATCATCAGGGTCTTTCCCCCAACCCACCCACCTTTTTTGTCACATTTGCCGGGAGCACTGTATGCGAAGGGCTCGAAGACATTGTTGAGGATTCCTACCACCCATCCCACAATCTCTTTGCCACACTACCGTCATGGAGGTGGTATAGGACCATCAGAACTACCACTGCTAGACTGGGTAACAGCTTTTTCCCTTTGAGACTAATGAATACTGTCACTACCAAGGTCTTGTCACAAGGACAGCAAGCAATTTACTGTTTACCTGTGCTGCATACTTCAAATATCTTTTGAATTACACTTTATTAACTCATTTCTGGTAATATTTTGTTTTATGGGTGCACTGTGGTCCAAAGGAAGTGTCATTTGGTTGTATACGTGTACAGTCAGATGACCATAAACTAGAACTTGAAATGGTACCACATAGAGATTCATTTTCTTGCAGGTATTTACAGAAAAATAATGAAATACAATAGAAATTGTGAAAAAACTATCCATAAATATAGACAACCAATGTTCAAAAGACAAATTGTGCAAATCAGAAGTAAATAAAGAATACTGAGACAGAGTTGAAGAGTCCTTGCCAGCGAGTGTATGGGTTGTGTAATCAGTTCAGAGTTGAGGTAAGTTATCAATGCCAATCTGATGACTGTTGGGTAATAACTGTTCCTGAGCCTGGTGGTGTGAGACCCAAAACTTCTGTACCAGCTGCCAGCTGGTAGTAACAAGGGCATATGGCCTGTATGGTGGGGGGTGGGGTGGGTGTTCTTGACAATGGATACTGCTTTCTTCTGGCAGTGCTCCATGTGAGCATGCTGAGAGACAGTTTCTGTAAAATCACAGGGAAAGCTAGTAAACTTTCCAAAAACAAAAAAAAAAGTACGTATCATTTTGCTGGAACTGTGGATGCAATGTCCTTCTGGCTATTCAAGCCACACTGCCCAGAACCCCCTGATGTACCCCTAAACCAGTTATGGGACAATTTACAATTACTAACTAACCAGCACATCTATGGACAGTGGGCAGAAACCAGAGGATCCAGAGAAAACTCGTGTATTCCACAAGGAGGACGTACAGACTCCTCCCACGTTGTCAGAATTGAACTCCGACACCATGAACTGTAAAAGCTATGCTACCAAATTCTCAGCCGCTGCACAATTAAGTTCATCGATTCAACATCAGGCATCCCAAAATTCAGGGCTCTTTCTGGTTTCGTCCCCTTTTCTTTCCAGTCCTGCTGGAAGATCCCAGCCCAAAACATCAACTGTTAATTCAGTTCCATAGATGCTGGCCCTCCTGTTGAGTTCCTCCCACATTTTACATGTTTCAGAATGTTATGGTGGGAGTGCGTTCAAAAGAGCTGAAAAGGCTTTTATTGTGGCTAGAAACGGACTCCTCCAAGTCACTCCACACGAGTATGGTTATGAACAGTCCTGCATCATCCCAAGAGCAGCAATTATTTCACTTCCTTGTCGTGGTCCTTCCAAAAACAGAATACAATAGCCAAACTTGTAGTTACATATCCCAGTAACCACCTTGGCTTCGGTTCAATATCATGCTCGTGGATTTCATGTCCACGCACCTCCATAAGGTATCAAGCTCCACTGTCACCAGCATGCTCGCCATCAAGGAGGTGTACACAGAAAGGTGCTGGGAAAAGACCAGCAACAGCATGAAGGATCCCACCCACCCACACTGCTTATTGACTGCTTGTCCCACTCCTATCAAGGAGGAGATTAGATAGCACACATGCCAGCACCACTAAATGTAAAGGCAGTTACTTTCCCCAAGCCATTAGGCTGATCAACACCTCCACCCATTAACCCACCCTACCACTACATACACAATCACTGAGTGTCACTTTAAGTACATTTCATCCATGTATATAACATCTACATACAATCAGTCTCTGTAGAGAACAGATACTTGCAAGTTTTGTGTTATAGAATAGATTTGTGTTCTTTATGCTCATTGTACTTAACAATCATTCCATTCTCCTTTACAATTGTGTACTGAAGAATGAGAATAAACAATATTGATTCATAGAAGCTGTGTAAATACCATTTATTTCATTTAATTTGATCTTACAGCAATGGCACGAACCCAAACTACAAAAGTACTAATATTCACTGACTGAGTTTAAATGTCCTATATGCATAGATTCCACAAAAACCCAAGAATTTTACTGGTGGGTAAATTTGGCAGGGAGAGGAGAAAGGGAGTGGAAAAAGTTGTATTTTTAACCCCTTGACAAGAATGAGACTAACTGTGATTTCTTCTGTGGCATAATTAGCATTTAAAAGATATTTAGACAAGTACATGAATAGGAAAGGTTAGAACAGGGGTTCCCAACCTGGGAATCACAGACCCCTTGGTTAACGGTAGGGGTCCAGGGCGTAAAAAACATTGGAAACTCCTGGCTTAGAGGGATATGAAACAAACAGACAATGTCATAGACTTGGTCATTGTGAACAAGTTAGGCTAAATGACTTTTTTCAGGGTATATAACTCTAGGAATTCAAACTGTCAGTAGGTTAATTGTCCTGGTTCACACACAAGGCACAATCACCTTTTTAAATCTGTCTCCAAAGTGGAAATGGCATTCTAAGTTGAATGTTGAATGAACCTGTAACACATTCCAGACAGACAGCAAATCCTATTTAACATTATATCTATATAAACTAGTGACTCTTTTCACTAAAGGGCACCGTAAACCCCCAAAGGTTCATCTAATGAAACAATATTAAGGTGTGTTGGAAACCACTTTTTTAAAAAAATACTTTTTATAAGATTTTTACTTTTTTTAAAAACTCATTTTTCATACTCACTGGTAGAAAGCAGTATAGCAGCAAACCCAACAATTTATCTTTCTCATTTTTCATTGGCTATATACTAGCACATTACCCACATGATGCAATTGTTTTAATTATGTAGCCTATTAGCTAATTCATTCCTACCCAAGAAATTTCTCTCACCAATAAAAGTGATAGATTTTTTTTAAACCAAAGGTGCCATCTTGGCTTCTTTTCTGTCTTTATTTCTCAGCGCTTCAATTAGTTTGCTTAGTATGTTTATTTGTACTCTAAAATAAACTGAATACTTGGAATTAAGACTGCTCATCAGTCCTGACTCCCGGAAGAACGCCAAGGATCAGAAATTAAGCAGGTCCAGCAGGTGGTTGAGATTGAATTATGATTATGACCAGACATCAGTGAGGCCATCCCATTGTCTCAGAATTTCCTCTGAAAGGAAAGAATGGATTAACTCTATGAGCAAAGCACAGAGTGACATTCTGCTTCAAGCCTGGACCTTTGACAGGTCAGGATGCGAGTCACACTGCCCTCATGACAATGTACTGGAAATGAAATACTTGTTCATCTCCTGCTAGAACGCATCTTGGTGAGGAAGGTCAGGAATGAGATGCAGAAGGCTTTCTAAACTTGAAGATTAAAAAAAATAAACAAGGGGAGATTAAGTGGAGTTTGTTCATGTTAACCTTTGAGAAGAAACAGATTCTACTCTAACTTGAATAATTCAATGCAGAGTGACCAACAGATGCACTGTGTTTTCCCAGTAGGTGATTTTCAACTGCACAGCATAACTGTACGCTTTACAGTCATACTTTATTGATTCCAGGGGAAATTAGTTTTTGTTAGTTACAGCAAAAATAATAAATAGTAATAGAACCATAAATAGTTAAATAGTAATATGTAAATTATGCCAGTAAATTATGAAATACGTCCAGGACCAGCCTATTGGCTCAGGGTGTCTGACCCTCCAAGGGAGGAGTTGTAAAGTTTGATGGTCACAGGCAGGAATGACTTCCTATGACACTCTGTGCTGCATCTCAGTGGAATGAGTCTCTGGCTGAATGTACTCCTGTGCCCACCCAGTACATTATGTAGTGGATGGGAGACATTGACCAAGATGGCATGCAACTTGGACAGCATCCTCTTTTCAGACACCACAGTGAGAGAGTCCAGTTCCATCCCCACAACATCACTGGCCTTACGAATGAGTTTGTTGATTCTGTTGGTGTCTGCTACCCTCAGCCTGCTGCCCCAGCACACAACAGCAAACATGATAGCACTGGCCACCACAGACTCGTAGAACATCCTCAGCATCGTCCGGCAGATGTTAAAGGACATCAGTCTCCTCAGGAAATAGAGACGGCTCTGACCCTTCTTGTAGACAGCTTGTGCTGTGGAAGGGAATTTATTTGCCGCGATTTCAGTTTAAGCCAGGAGATCCCAACCTTTATGCCATAGACCAATACCATAAAGCAAGGACCTCAGGTTATTAAAAAAGGCAAAGAATTAAATTATTTACAGACACAAAATGCTGGAGAGCTCAGCATGCTAGGCAGGTTCTCGGAAAGGTATGAAGAGTCAACGTTTCGGGCCAAGACTGTTCATCAGGACCTCATCCACAGATGCTGCCTGATGCTCGGCAGAACAACACAAGCAACAACTACACAGACTGTCGTCAAAGCTGAGGCTCTTCTGCAGGACAGACCCCAGTGTACAAGCTGCTTCTACACGCAAACACCAATGACTCATTGCAGACCAGCAGCAAGGTGAAAGGTTCCCTCTGTTCTAGCCAAATTCACTGATATTCCACGATTGAGTGTTGCAAACTAGCATGCTGGAAAAGGTGCAGAGACAAGTTGGAAGGGACTGAAATAGTGGGCAGCCATTGTAAGGGATCGATAGGAAAGTGCCTTCAGCTAGCCCCCCCACTGCTGCACACTAATTAGATTAAATCAATTATAGCTGGGCGACTTGCTCAAGGGCAACATACTCAAGACGACTGATAATTTGCTAAAGTAATTGGAATAACCTGAAGGGGGCTTGTTTTGCTGTTGTTCTTCTGTTGTGTGTCATGTTCTGTCTTGTCAGCTTCTGTGGTTGTTCTCCTGAACGTTGAGGGCACACTAAGTTGGCACCAGAATAGGTGGCAACGCTTGCAGGCTGCTGCCAGCATTCATAAAC
The DNA here is from genome assembly GCF_963921235.1 of Mobula hypostoma. Classification (NCBI taxonomy): domain Eukaryota; kingdom Metazoa; phylum Chordata; class Chondrichthyes; order Myliobatiformes; family Myliobatidae; genus Mobula; species Mobula hypostoma. Next base: position 14,400,545 of record NC_086102.1, read on the forward strand.
ACAAGAGATTCTGCAGATGCTGGAACTCTCAACCTGAAATGATGATTGTTTATTCCCCTCCACAGATGCTGCCTGACCTGCTGAGGTCCTCTAGCATTTTGTGTGTGCCTTACATTGTGTTGGCTGTTAATACAAATGTCATTTCACTATGTTTTGATGTACATATGATAAATAAATTTGAAATATGTTGATTTGAATACTCTACATTTTTTTTTTATGAATGAAGTGTGTATAAAGAATTATCAGCCAAACATGGGGTCATAATATGGAGTAGGGCTTCCCAATCCTGGGTCCACAGACCCATCAGTTAATGGCAGGTGTCTATGGCATATAGAAAAAAAAAGGTTGGGAACCCCTTCCGTAGAGTAACAAACAATGCATTGGCCTAGCGCGAGGAATTCTGCAGATGCTGGAAATTCAAGCAACACACATCAAAGTTGCTGGTGAACGCAGCAGGCCAGGCAGTATCTCTAGGAAGAGGTACAGTCGACGTTTCCGGCCGAGACCCTTCGTCAGGACCATCTGAAGGAAGAGCTAGTAAGAGATTTGAAAGTGGGAGGGGGAGGGGGAGATCCAAAATGATAGGAGAAGACAGGAGGGAGAGGGATGGAGCCAAGAGCTGGACAGGTGATTGGCAAAAGGGATATGAGAGGATCATGGGACAAGAGGCCCAGGGAGAAGGAAAAGGGGGAAGGGGGAGAAACCCAGAGGAGGGGCAAGGGGTTTCATCAGAAGGACAGAGGGAGAAAAAGGAGAGAGAGAGAGAGAGAAAGAATGTGTGTATATAAATAAATAACAGATGGGGTACGAGGGGGAGGTAGGGCATTAGTGGAAGTTAGAGAAGTCAATGTTCATGCCATCAGGTTGGAGGCTACCCAGATGGAATACAAGGTGTTGTTCCTCCAACCTGAGTGTTGCTTCATCTTTACAGTAGAGGAGGCCGTGGATAGACATATCAGAATGGGAATGGGATGTGGAAATAAAATGTGTGGCCACTGGGAGATCCTGCTTTCTCTGGCAGACAGAGCATAGGTGTTCAGCAAAATGATCTCCCAGTCTGCGTCGGGTCTCACCAATATATAGAAGGCCCGACACTTCCAGGCCCTTCCAGGTGAGGCGACACTTCACCTGAGAGTCGGCTGGGGTGATCTACCGCATCCGGTGCTCCCGATGTGGCCTTCTATATATTGTCCAGCTCTTGGCTCCATCCCTCCCCCTCCTGTCTTCTCCTATCATTTTGGATCTCCCCCTCCCACTTTCAAATCTCCTACTCGCTCTTCCTTCAGTTAGTCCTGACGAAGGGTCTTGGCCCGAAACATCGACTGTACCTCTTCCTAGAGATGCTGCCTGGCCTGCTGCATTCACCAGCAACTTTGATGTGTGTTGCATGCATCGGCCTAGAATTGCTCTCTGTCAGAAGCTTTAACCTATGGAATTTACAAAAATACTTCTCATTTTAATTTTTTTTTATTTAAGAGATGCAGAATGCTAACAGTTCCTTCCAGCCCAATAAGCCTGCATAACCCCCCCCCCACCCCAATTACATCTATAGTGACTGACTAAGCTACTAACCTGTAGGTCTTTGGAATGTGGGATGAAACCTGAGCATCTGGAGGAAATGCACATGGTTGGTATCAGATTTAATATCTCCAGCATTTGTCATGAAACTTGTTATCTTTGCAGCAACAGCACAATGTGAGAAATAATAGAAAAAAAATGTGAATTACAGTATATATTAAACAGGTACATTAAATAAGTAGTGCAAAAATGGAAATAAAAATGTAGTGAGGTAGTGTTCATGGGTTCAATGCCCATTTAGAAATCGGATGGGAGAGGGGAAGAAGCTATTCCTGAATTGTTGAGTGTGCGCCTTCAGGCCATGGGGAGAATGTACTCCTTACAGGGAGTGACAGGAATTGAACCTGAGTAACTGGAATTGTAATAGTGTTATGCTAACCACTACGTTACAGTGCCTCCCTAAAATTCAGAAAGGAAACTGTTGTGTTCTTATGAAATATAAAGGTTATTTTATTGATCCTGGAATTGGTATTCAGTCACAAACTAGATCACACCTTGGCGATGGAAGTCATAAGACAGAACATAAAATACATGGAGAGGTAATGAACCACCTTAATAGTCTCCTACTTAATTTAACCAGGTCCCTTAATTTACTTGATACAGTTAAATTACATTTAATATATTGTTACCTTTGGCAGAATGCTGACTACATTAAAACTAAAGCTTAACCTCATTAAAATTTTAATTGTAGAATTATATTCCTCAAGGAAGAGGAGTAATGAAATGAATAAAACGGGAAGGTAGCAGGGTAGTAAGAGTAGATCCAAAAATAATCTACCAGCATTCTGCTTTGTGAGATGGAAATTCTTGGCCAGCTTGCCATAAGAGGAACAAAGCTGTTGGTCATACGTAATGGGGAGATTCGATAGAGGTATACACAATTATGAAGGGTATCGATTGGAAAAAGCCTGTGGACATTTACCCTCCGAGGTTGGGTGAAGCTAATGTCATAGGTCAAGGTTGAAAGGTCAAATATTTGAGGGGGACACAAGGAAGCACTCCTTCACTCAGAGGGTGGTGAGAGTGTGGAACAAGCTGCCAGCAGTAGTGATGGATGTGGGTTTGAAAGTAGCATTTAAGAGGCTTGGATAAGTATGGGGATGGGACGGACATGAAGGACTTACAGTCCAAGTGCAGGTTGACAGGATTAAGCAGGATACCAGCTTAGCACAGACTTGGTGAGCTGACGTGACTGTTTCTATGCTGTACTGGTCTATGACCATGACTGACTCCAACCAAGAAGCAAAGTCAAGAGGAGAAAGGGACGATTGACATTTTATATTGAGAGAAAGGACTGAGAGTGTAGAGCAGGGGTTCACAACCTGGGGTCTACAAAGCCCTTGCTGAATAGTATTGGTCCATGGCATTAAAAAAAGTTGGGAATGCCTGGTGTAGAGGGAAGATGGCCAGTGGAAAAAAAGCAACAAAAAATGGTGGTGGCCGACAGATAGAACAAGATAAGGAAGGAAGGACACATGGACACTGTGTGCACTTGGTTCTAAATATACAATGGATAAAAGGGAGATGAGCTAAAAGGGAGAGGAAAACCAGTAGGTCTGGTATGCAAGTGATCTTGCATATTGAACCATCTGGAGGAGTGTATATATGCCGAAATGGATGAGATGAACAAAATGTATCCGACACACCAATGGAGTGGTGAGTGGCAAAGGTAGACAACCGACAAGAAAATTACACTTGTATTCTGCTTCAGTAGCCTACAGACAAGGAAACACACTCAATGCTGGGGGAACTCAGCAGGTCAAGCAACATCTATGGAAATGAGAAAGAAAACAAACAGTGGCTGTTTCAGGTGGAAACCCTTCATCAGTCTTTCTAGTTTGAACTTCAAAGTTCAAAGTAAATTTATTCTCAAAGTTCATATGTAGTGGTATGCAAAAGTTTGGGCACCCCTAGTCAAAATTTCTGTTACTGTAAATAGCTAAGCAAGTAAAAGATACTGCGTCCAGTGCTCCCATTGTGGCCTTCTATATATTGGTGAGACCTGACGCAGACTGGGAGACTGTTTCGCTGAACACCTACACTCTGTCTACCAGAGAAAGCCAGGATCTCCCAGTGGCCACACATTTTAATTCCACGTCCCATTCCCATTCTGATATGTCAATCCATGGTCTCCTCTACTGTCAAGATGAAGCCACCCTCAGGTTGGAGGAACAACACTTTATATTCCATCTGGGTAGCCTCCAACCTGATGGCATGAATATTGATTTCTCTAAGTTCCATTAATGCCCCTCCTCCCCTTCTTAGCCCATCCCTTATTTATTTTTATTTCCCCCTTTCCTTTTTCAAGTTTTTTCTCTCTCCTTGCCTGCTCTCCATCTTCCTTTGGGCTCCCCTCCCCCTTTCTTTCTCCCTACGCCTCCTGTCCAGTGATTATCCCCCTTCTCCAACTCTGTATCCCTTTTGCCAATCACCTGTCCAGCTCTTAGCTTCTTCCCTCCCCCTCCTGTCTTCTCCTATCATTTCGGATCCCCCCCTCCCCCTTTCAAATCTCTTACTATCTCTTCTTTCAGTTAGTCCTGACGAAGAGTCTCAGCCCAAAACGTCGACGGTACCTCTTCCTATAGATGCCCCCTAGCCTGCTGCGTTCACCAGCATTTTTGTGCGTTGCTTGAATTTCCAGAATCTGCAGATTTTCTCGTGTTTAAGTAAAAGATGAACTGATTTCCAACAGGCATAAAGTTAAAGATGACATTTCTTTAATATTTTAAGAAAACTTTTATTTCCATCTTTTACAGTTTCAAAATAACAAAAAAGGTTTTGGGCCTGAAGCAAAAGTTTGGGCACCCTGCATGGCAGTACTTAGTAATACCCCCTTTGGCAAGAATCAGTTTGTAAACGCTTTTTGTAGCCATCTAAGAGTCTTTCAATTCTTGTTTGGGGGATTTCCACCCATTCTTCCTTGCAAAAGGCTTCTAGTTTTGTGAGATTCTTGGGCCATCTTGCATGCACTGCTCTTTTGAGGTCTATCGACAGATTTTCAATGATGTTTAGGTCGGGGGACTGTGAGGGCCATGGCAAAACCTTCAGCTTGCGCCTCTTGAGGTAGTCCATTGTGGATTTTGAGGTGTGTTTTAGGATCATTATCCTATTGTAGAAGCCATCCTCTGCTCATCTTCGTTTTTTCCCCAGACGATGTGATGTTAGCTTCCAGAATTTGCTGGTATTTAATTGAATTCATTCTTCCCTCTACCTTTTGCGGCCAAAAAGTTCTATTCAAAAGGTTCAAAGGAACCTCTAAACAAGCCTGATGCATTTTGGAACCAAGTCCTGTGGATTGATGAAGTTAAAATAGAACTTTTTGGGCGCAATGAGCAAAGGCATGTTTGGAGAAAAAAGAATGCAGAATTTCATGAAAAGAACCGCTCTCTAACTGTTAAGCACGGGGGTGGATCGATCATGCTTTGGGCTTGTGTTGCAGCCAGTGGCACGGGGAACTGGTAGAGGGAAGAATAAATTCAATTAAGTACCAGCAAATTCTGGAAGCAAACATCACATCGTCTGTAAAAAAAAAAGCTGAAGATGAAAAGAGGATAGCTTCTACACCCATGCAGGGTGCCCAAACCTTTGCTTCAGGACCTTTTCCTTTTTCGTTATTTTGAAACTACAGAAGATGGAAATAAAAAAGTTTTCTTGCTTAAAATATTAAAGAAATGTGTCATCTTCAACTTGATGCCTTTTGGAAATTAGTTCATCTTTTACTCGCTTAGCTATTCACAGTAACAGAAATTTTGACCAGGGTGCCCAAACTTTTGCAAGCCACTGTATGTTACCTCAGGTGCTCTGCAAAAGAGTCCTCATTAAAGACACAGTAGGGTAGATTGAAGAATAGCACAGTGCAGGCCCTGCAGCCCACTGTGTTGTGCCAGCCTTTTAAACTACTCTAGAATCAATTTAACCCTTCCCTCCTGCATAGACTTCCTTTTTTGTATCATTCCTGCCAGAGTTTCTTAAATGTCCCTTATGTTCTTCCTAGGCAGCCTACGACCCAATGGAACGAACATGCAATTTTCAAATTCCAGGTAACCCACACAATGTTTTACTTTTCTAATTACACCAGTCCACTGGGGTTTTCTCTCTCTTCATCTACTAATTCATCTTACACATTCCCATCAAGACTACACACTGGTCATCTTCCCTCACTCATTCTCGAAGCTTAGGCTGAACCTAAAACGTCAACCATATGCTTTCCTCCACAAATGCTACTTTACCTGCTGAGTTCATCCAGCAGTTTTTTTTTTGCTCTAGAATTTAAGAGGAGAGAGAGTGTGGATAGATGAAGAATAAGTCAGAATTTGGGCTTTTCACTGAGATGCCACAGAGAAAATAGTAGCGATTCCAGGTCAGAGCAAGAGTCTCTGCAGTCCCCAACAAAGCATGCAGTACATTTGCAATAGTGATACAAAGATTGCATCCTTTCTTAATCATGCAACCTGGTCACTCACCGGACTGCAACAAGAAGCAAAAAAGAAAATTTCTTGATCTTTAGTTGCGTAACCCAGCCTCATGATATCTTGTATCGCCGGAACACTGGGCCACCACAGTAGCACAGCGGTTACAGCGGTGACACTATTACAGCTCGGGACGGAGCTTGGAGTTCAATTCCAATTCCAACTGTAAGAATTTTGGATGCTCTTCCCTTCCCGTGGGTTTTTGCCGGGTGCACAGATTCCCTCCATTAGTCCAACAACAGACCGGTTAGTCGGTCATTGTACATTGTCCTCTGATTAGGCTTGGGTTTCGTCCAGGTGCTCTGATGTCCTCCCACATCCAAAGACATACTGGTTAGTAGGTTAAGTGGTCATTGCAAATCGTCCCGTGATTAGGCTAGGGTTAAATAGATGGGTTGCTCTGCAACACGGCTCATTGGACCTGAAGAGCTAATGCATTGCTAAATAAATAAATACCAGAGGAATTCCCACTTCATGAAGAAACTTTCAAACAGATCAACCCCGATTCATAGGAATAAACAGATTTCCACCAACTGTGCATACTGTATTTGCCACCACACTTAATCATGAAGATCCTCCTTAAGAAAATGATTCTATAATATTTTGGGCATGCTAAGCAAAGTAATACCCAAGTTACAGCATATACTGCAACTGCAAAATAACTTCTATTGGCAAATGAACAACAGAATGCTCTGAAAATCAACAAATGTATTGCATTGTTTCCAAGTATTGTGCAGGAGATTAACACCCACTTTGCCATGAGTTATATTTTCGCTGTGCAGCACTGTTGTGGGATTGTCAATTGTTTCTGGCTATATTTCATTGGGAGTCAGAGGAGATTTGGTGTGTCAAAGACCCCAGCAAATTTTTTACAGATGTACCACAGAGAGCATTCTAGCTAGCTGCACCATCATCTGATATGAAGGGGCCGCTGTACAGGATCGGAAAAGGCTGTACGAGAGTTGCAAGTTTGGCCACCTCCGTCATGGACATTCACCTCCCCAGCATCCAGGACATCTTCAAAAGCCAATGCCTCAAAAAAGCAGCATCCATCATTAAGCAGTACCATTACCCAGGATACGCCCTCTTCTCATTGCTACCACCAAAGAGGTACAGGAGCCTGAAGGCACACACACTCAATCTATTAAGAAAAGCTGCTTCGCCTGCACCATCGGATTTCTGAATGAACAATGAACCAGCCCATGAGCACAGGCTCACTATTTTTGCTCTCTTTCTCCACTTGTATTACAATTTATACTTTTTTATGTACTGCACCATACTGCTGCCGCAACACAATTTTTATGACATATACTTTATACTTTATTGTCGCCAAACAATTGATACTAGAACATACAATATTTGATTCTATCAGTGACATTAAACCCGATTCTGACAAAAGACTTTCTAAACCAAAATTTCAGTTTCATGCCCCATTGAAAGGCAACACCTTGAAGAATTCTAAAGCTTCAGATGTTCAGATGTGTGAACAGTCAATGGTATTCAAGGAGCAAACTACACCTTTCAGCCTCAATGAGGGTAATTAAAATGGCATGAAGGGCGAGTTGTACAAGGTTGGCAGGGAAATTAAGCTGATGAACTACGCTAGAGTTTCAAACAGCTGGTCCACCAGTTGCAAAGAGGGACTCTACAAGAAAATGGCATAATCTGTAGTGAGAAGTCAAGGATAACCTTACATTGAAAAGTAAGGCATAGGACTGGGAAAAAAAAAGTTATCTTAAGGATCCAACAGTGAAAGACTAACGCACATAAAGGGAGAAACACACACAAAATGCTGGACAAACTCATCCGGCCAGGCAGCATCTATGGAAAAAAAAGTACAGTCAATGTTTCAGGCCAAGACCCTTCAGCAAAGTCCTTAACTGGCTGTAGAGGCCCATCTAGAATCCACATATTCCAGGTTGTTAGGGAATTTTTGCTTAATGCAGAACACCTGTGCGTGACTGTAACATAAACCAAGATAGAGGAGCAGAATATGGCCATTTGGCTCCAAGTCTGCTCTGGCATTTCATCATGGCTGACCCACTTCCCTCTCAGCTTCAATCTCCTGCTGTCTCCCCATATCCCTTCATGCCCGGACTAATCAAAAACCTATCAACCTCTACACACACGAGGAAATCTGCAGATGCTGGAATTTCAAGCAACACACATAAAAGTTGCTGGTGAACCCAGCGGGCCAGGCAGCATCTATAGGAAGAGGTACAGTCAACGTTTCAGGCCAAGACCCTTTGTCAGGACTAACTGAAAGAAGAGCTCGTAAGAGATTTGAAAGTGGGAAGGGGAGGGGGAGATCCAAAATGAGAGGAGAAGACAGGAGGGGGAGGGATGGAGCCAAGAGCTGGACAGTTGATTGGCAAAAGGGATACGAGAGGATCATGGGATGGGAAGCCTGGGGAGAAAGAAAGTTGGGGGGGGGGGAGAAGCCCAGAGGATGGGCAATAACGGATGGGGTATGAGGGGGAGGTAGGGCATTAACGTACTATATTCCGTCTGGGTAGCCTCCAACCTGATGGCATGAACAATGACTTCTCTAACTTCCATTAATGCCCCACCTCCCCCTCATACCCCATCCATTATTGCCCATCCTCTGGGCTTCCCCCCTCCCCCTTTCTTTCTCCCTAGGCCTCCCATCCCATGATCCTCTCACATCCCTTTTGCCAATCAACTGTCCAGCTCTTGGCTCCATCCCTCCCCATCCTGTCTTCTCCTATCATTTTGGATCTCCCCCTCCCACTTTCAAATCTCTTACCAGCTCTTCTTCCAGTTAGTTCTGACGAAGGGTCTCGGCCCAAAACGTCAACTGTATCTCTTCCTAGAGATGCATTGTTCTTCTGCCAAACACCTCCCTGCTTCCCCTCCCCCACCCCTTTGTCTTTCAAATTACTGTTTTTTTCAACTACCAGCATACTTCAAACCCTCCCCGAAGTTCTTCCTTCAGTCCTGACGAAGGGGTTTGGCCCGAAATGTTGACTAATCTTTTCAACTGATGCTGACTGACCTGCTGAGTTCCTCCGCGCATTGTGAGTGTTCCTTTGACAACAGCACCTGCAGATTATTTTGTGTTTCCTATAGAGGCTGCCTGGCCTGCTGCGTTCACCAGCAACTTTTATGTGTTGCTTCCCATCAACCTCTATCTTACATATACCCAATGACTTCACTTCCACAGCTGCCTTTGGCAAAGAATTCCACAGATTCACAACTCTCTGGCTAGGAAATTCCTCACCTCTGTTTTAAAAGGACAGAGGCTGTGTCCTCTGGTCTTAGACTCCCCCACCATAGGAAACATTCTCTCCACAGCCACTCTATCGAGGCCTTTCAATGTTCGATAGGTTTCAATAAGGTCACCCCCACTTTTCTGAATTCCAGTGAGTACAGGCTTGGAGCCATCAAACACCCCTCATAGGATAAGCCTTTCAATCCCAGAATGGAGATCTTGATACATAGGCAGCCGCTACACGGTTCTTAACAGATTGGTGTCAGAGTTGAGTGGCAGAGGATTTGATTATTTCACACCACTGAAGCTTACAGTCAGTGTCAATAGGTTGCCTGTCTCCTGGGATGGCAACAGATCAATAAATAAAATGTGAGAACAATGCATGCAACATTTCAGACCCAAGTGTCAACTATTTCTTCCCTCCCACAGATGATGCTCGATCTGTTGTGTTCCTCCTGCAGATTGTTGCTTCATTGCACTTCTGATTAAATTACATTTACCTGGTTTCTACAATCACAATCTGGTCACCTTTACCCCCCTGTGATCTTAAGCCAGGGGTTCCCATCCTGGGGTCCTTGAACCCCTTGTTTAATAGGACTGGTCCATGGCATTAAAAAAAAGGCTGGGAACCCATGTCATGGTTTTCTTTACAGTCAACACCATAGCCACATTCTTGCATCATTTCCCACCTTCATTTCCACTGCATTTAGATCTAAACTATTAACACCAAGAGGCAAGGGTCTGAACACTGAGCATTTCAGAAGACCATCAGCTCCTGGAAAATGGTGAACTGATCAGTACTAATCTAGATGAAATGATCTACACATACTAAGGTCCGAAATTTGTTTAACCTACTTCGAATTCATCCTCTTAAAAAGGATAATGAGTTCCGTATAGACACTGCTCTAGAGGTAGCACTTATAATGCTAATGTAGAGATATTCACTTTGAGCTTCGGTCCAGAGACTTCAACTTACCATCTAGTTGAACAGAACAAATAAATAAATCTTGAGTAAATGCAATCAACCCAAAAATAAGGAAAGCTGCATAATACATAACCATTTTTAGTACGTTACAGAAGATGAAATTCTACCCCAGGCTCAGTTGGTGAATATTTTAAGGCCATTAAATGGTCAGAAAAAAAGCCGCTACTCAATGAGCAGCAGGGATTCATCTAGTGTCCTGGCCAAAATTTACCTGCCCATCATTTTGTAAAGAGAGGATTTGGTCATTAGCACAAATCTGCTTTGGAGAGGGAGTTCAAATTGGTCCTTTCTGCATCACAAGAAAAAAAATGAAATAATTAGTATCTAAATTGTTGCCGCAAGACTCCATTGCGCAGCTGAATCTTGGACTTCAAGGATGCCAGACCATCATATCTGATAGTACAGAAAATATGATTTCATCAATACTTCAGCACAAGTTTTATTTGCACTCGAGATATTGCTGAACTTTAATGGTTCGCTGAAATGTTGTTTCATGGAAGCTCAGGAAGTGGGACCTCAAGTGGAAAGCACAAACCCCACCTAGAGCACCCAATGCTGATCCATCAGTTTCATTACACAGCACAGCAGTGCATCGCTTTGCAGAATCATCAATCACAAATCAGGGTTCAATTCCCACTACTGTCTGTGAGGAGTTTGTACATTCTCCCTGTGACCACATGCGTTTCCTCTAAGTGTCCCAGTTTCCTCCCACATTCCAAAGCTGTACAGCTAGTGATCGTGAGTTGTGGTTCTGCTACACTGAAACCAGAAATTTGGCGACACCTACAGCCTATCCAGTAGCATCCTTGCTGATTTGATGTAAACAAATTTCACTGTATGTTACGATGCTTCAATGTACATCTAACAAATAAAATGACACTTAATATTTTAATCTTTCCAAATTTTTGGCTAGCAATTTATTGGGCTTCTACTGGATGTAGCACTGAGGCCCTGCAAGCCGCTGTGGAAATGACTGCCTCACTTTCAAGTAATGTCAAGCATTTGGAAGCATTGACTAGGCTCATGCAGCAAGTCAACAATTAAAATAAATCGCCATAATGCATATTTGGTAAATAATTATGGGCAGAATGAAACATAACATGTACTTTATTGAAGCTGCAACTGTTTGTACAATTATTATTGATAACAGAGTTATCCATATATTAAAAAATGCTCTGATAACAAGATTGCAGGAGATAATTTAATATATTTAGATAATAGTAGATGTCAGGGCACGAAGATCAATTACATTGGAGAATCTCATCTCAGTTTAATCAATGATTTCACTTTCCCCATCTTTGACGCTGCTCAATCCAATAATCAGATTACTTCAGTGTGGTGACGCACACCTGATCCTTACTACTTAGCACCAGTTTACACAAAATATAAACCGTGTCTACATGTTTCTGTGGCAGATGCAAATCCCATTTTAACTCAGATTTATTAATTTAAGGTTTCACCCTCTGCCTTCAAAGGGGCACAGTCGTCAGCTAGACTGTTGGCTTAATAAATGAGGCTATCAATTGATCCATGTATCCAAGTGGGAGTGAGGAGGCTTTTTCCAAATGGTGGAATGCACCCCAACAATCTCACCCTTTCCCACACTCAATAGGCACTTTATTAGGCATGGGAGTGCAAACCTAGTGTAGTCTTCTACTGCTTTAGTTAATCCACTTCGAATGCTCAGCATTCTGTGTGTTCAGAGATGCTCTTCTGCACACTACCATTGTAACAGATGGTTATTCAACATACTATCATCTTCCTGTAGCTTGAACCAGCCTGGCCATTCTCCTCTGACCCCTCTCATTAACCATATCCTTTTCGCCCACATAACTACCATCCCCTGGGTGACTTTTGCTTTTCACACCATTCTCTGTAAACTCTAGAGCAGGTGTTCCCAACCTTTTTTTTTTAATGCCATGGACATCTACCATTAACCGAGGGGGTCTGAGGATCCCAGGTTTGGAGACCCTGCTCCAGAGACTGTTGTACATGCAAATCCCAGGAGATCAGCAGTTTGAGATATTCAAACCACACTGTGTGGCCCCAACAATCACACCATGGACAAAGTCAATTAGATTACATTTTGTCCCCATTCTGATGTTTGGCCTGAACAACAAATGAACCTTTTCTTGTAACATTTAATGGTGGTTGGCAGACCGATGTCAGGTACATTACCGCCACCTACTGAATTGGAGTATGGAGCTGAGACAGGAGGTGCATACAATTCCCCCTCCCGAAAAAAAAACTGAAATAATCAAATGTCTGATGCTTTTCATAAAGTGAAACACACACTGATATACATTACAATGGCAGTGGGATCCTAATAAACTTTTCATGTTAAACCTTGGCTGTGCAAAAGATCTCAATTTAGCAATTAGGTGTTTCCTTTGCAGCTCAAAAGAACTGCATTCATACAAGATATGCTGCACTGAAGTGCACTCCCTTCAAGTGCACACATCATGAATATTAATTCTGAACAAAGAATTGCTCAACCTAGAATGTCCAATACGTAAATGTCCAAATATAATTTCTTCCCTCCTTACATACCATTGCCTAATTGAGTGCCTACCATCCTTTGAATTCTATGTAAAGTACATCCTTTATTTTCCATTTCCAAACTTTGTCACAGTGATTGAATAGACTTCTTAAGTCATGGCTTTCACCTCCCTGTACGCAAAGACATCACTACATTTATATCTTCAAAATTTAACTGTTTGGCTAGAATGTTTGCCACCTTATTACTTTCAACCCCCAACATGGGCAGGGTCCCATAAGAAATGGACACACAAGCCCAGAACTGAACCTCTTGACCACTTGACCATGTCTGCATGCTTTTATGCATTGAGTTGCTGCCACATGATCTACTGATTAGATATTTGCATTAATGAGTTGTACCTGATAGTCACTGAGTGTATGCTCAAGATGAAGTAAATGGAAATGAATTCACTTAAACAAAAATTCTGAAGTTATTAATCCCAGTGCATAAAGTTTGAATTTCCTTCTTTATCCAATCATTGCTTGAGTTTTATCTTCATTATTTTTGGGATAAGGAATCCCTGTTCTAGGAACACTGAGTTCAGGGCAACTCTGCACAAAAAAAAATACTAGTCCGCTTCTATCAATAGAATGAATTTGTACAATTGCCTGATGCTTCCAAAATATTTTCTCAAACTTGAAGTGGGATGGTAAGGTAGTGTTGTAGCTAGCATAAGCTTCTACGCCACCAACAAGCTGGGTTCAATTTCCATGACTGTCTGTAACATGTTTGTACGTTCTGTCCGTGACTGAGAAAGTTACCTCCAAGTGCACCAGTTTCCTCCTACATTCCAGACATATGGGTTAGTAGGCTAAATTGGTCATATGGGTATAATTGGGTGGTGCAAACTCGTTGGCCTGTTACCACACTGTATTGCTAAAAATAAACATTAATCACAATTCCTGATATCTGTGGCTCAAAATTTATCTCTAGCTTTGAAAGTAATATACAATATATATTAATGACTTGGATGAGGGAATTAAATGCAGCATCTCCAAGTTTGCGGATGACACGAAGCTGGGTGGCAGTGTTAGCTGTGAGGAGGATGCCAAGAGGATGCAGAGTGACTTGGATAGGTTGTGTGAGTGGGCAAATTCATGGCAGATGCAATTTAATGTGGATAAATGTGAAGTTATCCACTTTGGTGGCAAAAATAGGAAAACAGATTATTATCTGAATGGTGGCCGATTAGGAAAAGGGGAGGTGCAACGAGACCTGGGTGTCATTATACACCAGTCATTGAAAGTGGGCATGCAGGTACAGCAGGCGGTGAAAAAGGCGAATGGTATCCTGGCATTTATAGCGAGAGGATTCGAGTACAGGAGCAGGGAGGTACTACTGCAGTTGTACAAGGCCTTGGTGAGACCACACCTGGAGTATTGTGTGCAGTTTTGGTCCCCTAATCTGAGGAAAGACATCCTTGCCATAGAGGGAATACAAAGAAGGTTCACCAGATTGATTCCTGGGATGGCAGGACTTTCATATGAAGAAAGACTGGATGAACTGGGCTTGTACTCATTGGAATTTAGAAGATTGAGGGGGGATCTGATTGAAACGTATAAAATCCTAAAGGGATTGGACAGGCTAGATGCAGGAAGATTGTTCCCGATGTTGGGGAAGTCCAGAACAAAGGGTCACAGTTTGAGGATAAAGGGGAAGCCTTTTAGGACCGAGATTAGGAAAAACTTCTTCACACAGAGAGTGGTGAATCTGTGGAATTCTCTGCCACAGGAAACAGTTGAGGCCAGTTCATTGGCTATATTTAAGAGGGAGTTAGATATGGCCCTTATGGCTACGGGGATCAGGGGGTATGGAGGGAAGGCTGGGGCGGGGTTCTGAGTTGGATGATCAGCCATGATCATAATAAATGGCGGTGCAGGCTTGAAGGGCCGAATGGCCTACTCCTGCACCTATTTTCTATGTTTCTAATGTCAAAAAAGAAGAAGCACAGTTGTTAAGGGATGGAATTCTTGAACTTGTATTCCAGTCACCCTAAAAGCAGTGGTGTACAAGTGGTAGAAGCTGGAGAGGTACCCTATGAAGTAGCATCTACAAAGAGCACTGCCACAAGAAAACAGTCTCCATCATCAAGGACCCCCACCATCCAGACCATGCTCCATTTTTGCTGGTGCCATTAGCGAGGTGGTACAGGAGCCCTAGGTCCCACACCACAAGGTTCTAGCACAGTTATTACTCTACAACTATCAGGCTCTTGAACCAGACTGAACTAACTTCACTCACTTCAACACTGAACTGATTCCAGAACCTACGGACTCACTTTCAAAAACTCGACAACTCATGTTCTCTGTATTATTTATTTACTTTTTTTTAATTTTTAGTTTCTCTTTTTTTGCAAATTGATTGTCAGTCTGTGTGTAGTTTTCCATTGATCTTATTGCATTTGTTTTACTGTGAATGCATGCAAGGAAATGAATCTCAAGAGTAGTATATGGTGACATAAGCACATTTTAATAATGGATTTACTTTGAGCTTTGAACTTCGAAGAAGCAGCCTACGATCAGAGTAGGACGTACAGTGCAAACTAGAACGAGCTTTCAAACTATTTCAAGTGTAACCTATGTACAGCAGTCAATTTCAAAATTATAATAGCAATGGTGGAATCAGGGGAGTGAGGTGGTTCCATTAGCAGCTCAAAGCTGAAGAAATGTAATTTGGAAATAAAGATGATCATGACCATTCTCCTCTGCAGTGGCTAAACATACAAACACTACTCTGGTAATTGGACTCCATTCAACCTGACAACCGCTCCAAGACAACCGTGTTGTGGTTTGGAGGCTTGTGCGCCTCAACAACCTGAAGAGCTATGTCGGCTGGAGTCAGAGCATTGTGCTTTGGCTCTATGGTAGGGTCACCCACGCCAAACTGATCAAAAGGGCAGAAGCCAAGCTAAGAGTGGTCCACCGGTCCTCCATGTCCGGGAGTTCAGCTCGGGGCCAACAAACTTAACTGGTCAAACAAAGCTGTTGCAGAACAGCGACGAAGATTCCTTCTGCATCTGAGTCTCCAACCAGGACTTGCATAGTGAAAACCAACAGGAAGCTACTAACAGGATGAAGGAAGCCCTGAACCCTACCAGAGATGGAGGATCTCCATTGCTGCCCTGAGCACCAGTGGTGTAACGGGCAGCGAGTAAACCAGCCAGCATCTTGAGCCAAAATAGGTTCCACCATTGCAATGGATCAAGGGAGATTACACACTGGTTACAGACGTCTTACTGTTTAGCACATCAAACACAGTCAGTTACCGTATACTTATTCTATCAACACTTGAAGATCTGTTGATTCAGAGTCAGCCCTCAATACTGCCATGAAAGAATATTTTGTACTGCTGTGCTTCTGTGCCCAAAAAGCCACATAAGCATTGTCTGAAGAAATTACCATTACTTTGAAATCTGGGCAAAGGTACATTTTAAGCCATAGATAACAGGGAATAGCAATTAAAGTTTGACTGAACATTTACCATACTGTATTACAAGCACCAATCATATTTATTCTATTGATGGAAATCAGTCAGACTAGACCATCTGGTATGGAGGGGTCACTGCACAAGGTCAGAAAAAGTTGCAGGACGTTGTAAGCTCAGACAGCTACATCATGGGCACTAGCCTCCCTAGCATCAAGGGGATCTTGAAAAGGTGATGCGTCAAAAAGGCGACATCTGTATTAAGGACCCCCATCACCTAAGACATGCCCCCCCTTTCATTGCTACCATCAAGGAGGAGGTACAGAAGCCTGAAGAGACACACTCATCATTTCAGGAACAGCTTCTTCCCCTCCACCATCAGATTTCTGAATAGACAATGAATCCCTGTACACTGCATTTTTTGCATGACTTATTTAAATTTAAATGTATATTTATTTTATAGTTTTTTTTAAATTATGTATTGCAATACACTGTTGCTGCAAACAACATTTTGTGACATTTGTCAAAGATATTAAACCGGATTCTGACTTTGCCTTTGATGTTCCATGGACAGGAATTCCTTGTCCTATTAATACAATATGTTTGAATATTCAGTGTTGGTCAATTAAGTTTTCCATACACATGCAATTATGTGGGACCATACATCTACACAAATTACTGAAATCAACTGTGTAATTATAACTATGAAAAGGTATTTAAATAACCTGCTGCTATTCTTACATTTAGAGGGGACCTTAACATACCTTTGAGTTGAGAGGCTCTACCATCAGGTCTCCACTGCATGTCTATTTGTTGCACTGAATAAAGACTGATTATATCAGCAGCTCCAGTCCCACTGTGCCTCATTCAAAGTCAGAGAGCAGAGATCCTGTGGCTTTACAGTTGAAAGGATAGGAGGATCAATGGAGAGGTGGAATACAAAATGCTCCTGGAAATGTTGCTGAAATAAGTCAGCAAACCAGTGGTGTTTTGGAGAAGTAAGAACTGGTGTGAGATAGGGAACTGATTGCACAATTTTAAGCTAATTTGGGGAGGACCATTTTCAAATGCACTTTCAATGCACTCATCAGACCACACTTGGAATATGGTGAGCAGTTTTCAAATTTCAAAGTAAATGCATTATCCAAGTAAATACTGTATATGTCATCATATACTACCCTGAGATTCATTTTCTTGCGGGCTTTCAAAGTACAAAGAAACACAATGGAAACAATGAAAAACCGCACACAAAGTCAGAAACAACCAATGTGCAAAAGACAAACTGTGCAAATAAAACAGAATAACAACAAAAGTAAATAAGTTGAATACCGAGTATGAGTCGTAGAAGACTGGAAATGGTTTGGCTGGAGAAAGCAGTGTCAAAACTATTAATGTTTTATCCTCAATGCCATTCTCAAATCTGAATCTTTAGGGACCGGTGTCTCAGAAAGTCAACATTCATTAAGGACCTCCAGCACCCAGGGCATGCCCTTTTCTCACTACCATCAGGTAGGAGATACAGAAGCCTGAAGGCACACACTCAGCGATTCAGGAACAGCTTCTTCCCCTCTGCCCTCTGATTCTTAAATAGACATTGAAGCTTTGAACACTACCTCATTTTTTTCTTTAAATATACAGTATTTGTTTTTGCACTTTTTTAATCTATTCAACATACATAATTGTTTTACTTGTTTATTATGATTTATTTTATTTTTTTTCTCTCTGCTAGCTTATGTATTTCATTGAACTGCTCTCCACAAGAGGAGAATTTTATGCCTCTGGGCCTGAATTCACTGGAATTTAGAATAATGAGTATGGTGGGGGGGGGCAGGGGGGAGGAATAAATCTCATTGAAGTCTATTGAATATTGAAAGGTCTCAATATAGTGGATGTGGAGAGGATGTTTCCTAGACCAAAGGACACATCCTCAGAATATAAAGATGTCCCTTTAGAACAAAGATAAAGAATTACTTTAGCCAGAATATGGAAAGTGGAAGTAAATATTATCATAGTACATTTCTGTTACCACATACAACCCTGAGATTCTTTTTCCTGCAAGCCGACTGAAGAAATCTATAGAATAGCAACTACTCAATCTTTCATTGATCCTGATATAGAGCATAGAAGACAACAAACTGTGCAAATATAAATAAATAGTAATAAAAATGAGAGCATGAAATGGCAAGATAAAGAATCCTTAAAGTGAGATCATCAGTTCTGGGAACATCTCAATAGCTGAGGGAAATTGTCTTCTTTTGTTCAAGAACCCTGATGGTTGAGGAGGTAGTAACTGTTCTTGAAACTGGAGATACAAGTCCTGAGGTACTTGTACTTTCTACCTGATGGCAGCAGTGAGAAAACAGCACATCTTGGTGGTGAGCATCTTTGATGATAGATGCTGCTTTCTGACAACAGCATTTCATGGAGATGTGAATCTGTGAAATTCATTGCCATGGATGACACTGGAGGCAAAGTCATTGTGAAATTAAAGTGGAGGTTGATTTGTTTTTGATTAGTAAGGATGACCAAAGTTACAGGGAGAAGGCAGGAGAATGAGATTGAGGGTGATAATCAGTTAGCCGATACGGAATGGTGTAGCAAAATCAACAAGCCAAATGGCCCAATTTTGCTCCCATGTTTTATGGTCCTAAATCAGAGAAGGAGCAAATAGAAGAGACCATTAAAAGTGAACTGCAAACAAAATAAACAGTACCATTCCAATCAATTGTACTGTCAGAATTTAAAAATGTAAACAAGAGGAATTCTGCAGATGCTGGAAATTCAAGCAACACACATCAAAGTTGCTGGTGAATGCAGCAGGCCAGGCAGCATCTCTAGGAAGAGGTACAGTGGATGTTTCAGGACAAGACCCTCCGTCCTGACGAAGGGTCTTGGCCTGAAATGTCGACTGTACCTCTTCCTAGAGATGCTGCCTGGCCTGCTGTGTTCACCAGCAACTTTGATGTGTGTTACTGTCAGAATCGCCGGTTTTGCAAATTAAAACACAATATTGAGCTTTAGAGAATTAAACAAAGTAAAAGTCAAAGTAATATATAACCGTAGATGGGGAACTTGATTTATTTTAAAGATACCCAACCCTCACTCAAGGATTGACATGCAATTATTAATTAAGAATCCAATGACTAAAAAAAAAAATTTGCTGCTACAAGAGATTATATGCTTAGACAGATGACAAAGGAATAAAGCAAGCCTGGTCTCGTGCATGTGAGAAGAGCAGCAGAAAAATCATTGTGGAGTCAATAACAACTCAGTACGTAGCATGCACACAGTGGCTCTCTGACAGTGACCTGGGTGCAATCAGAATCTCAGATGCTGTCTATGTGGAGTTTGCAGACTCACTGTGATGGCAGGAATTTCCTCTGGCTTCCTTCCTCAACTCAAAAATCACACAGGTTGCTAAGTTTATTGCGCCTAGGGTGGGAGGCAAGTTGTAGCATTCTGGGGCTGTTTGAGAGGATCTGGGAAGACTATGTTGTGTATTTAATATTTTAATTTTTTAAATATATTACATATACACACACACAGGATTCTTGTGTCTTCCTTTGAATTGTTTTAATGCTTTTCTGTTACAAAACATAACAGGCAATGAGAGGAATTAATGTGGAATCACTGTGTAAATGGGAAGTTAATGGTCAGCATACACTCAGTGGGCTGAATGGCCCGTTTCCATGCTGCATCTATGATTCCCTATGACCAAAGTCATTTTTCCCCATGCCTGATCTTTCCCAAACCAAATGTCAAACTAAGTCCACTTTGGGTTGGATGTCCAAGATCCCATGGATCTTCTGCCAACCCAAAAATAGAGAGACCAGGTACTCAAGCTAAACCAAATCCTTCAAATAACCACTCAGAATCTTATTTCCCACACACTTTGTATATGCTCCAATACATTAAAAATACAACATAGAGACCAAGTCATTGCGTACGTCTAATGCAGACATTGATAGCTTGTTGATCAATAAGAGCGTCAAAGGTTATGTGGAGAAGGTGGGAGACTAGGGTTGAGAGGGTTAATAAATCTGCTCGATGGAACGGCAGAGCAGAGTCAATGAGTCCTACGGCCCAATTTTTCTCCTACATCTTCTGCATTTCTTTATAGTAGCAGTGCCTGTACCATAAGACCATAAGTTACTTAAAGACTGCAAGATCACATAAGTGGCCATGGGTTAAATAACTGAATGATCAATTGAAAATAAAACTTTGTTTGACTTCCAATAGTAATAAAGAATAACGATAAACTGCTTTATCACATGCACTGAGGTAAATGTAAAACACTTCCACATGCCTTCCATACAGATCATGTCATTACATCACTGAAGTCGTAGAAGGAAGTAAGAATCTCAGATTGAAGAATATAGTGTTACAATTATAGAAGGTGCAGTGCTGACAGATAACAAGGTACATGGTGACCATGGGGTAGATGGAGGCCAACAGTCCATTTTATCAAGTTCAAAGTAAATGTATTAATCAAAGAATGGATATATCAGCATTTCCCATCTTGAACTTCATTCACGAAATATCTTCTATGAAATATCATACAAGAGGTCTGTTTGAGAGTTTTATAATGGGGGATAGAAACTATCCTTTAGTCTGGTAGCAAGATCTTTCAGGCTTTTATACATTCTGCCTGGTTAAGAGATGTGGGGAAAATTATGCCCAGTGAGGGAAAGGTTATTTTGATTATGTTGACTGTGGAAGTGTAGGCACAAGGCTTCAGCTCTTTCAGGTTGGTCCCCGTTTCTCTACAGGGGAATACCAGACCACTATTTGTGTGGATTGGAAATATCATCTTCACTTCGCTGACTATCAGCACAAGGGACACCACAGGGATGTGTGCTTAGTCATGGGAGTAGAGAAAGCAGAGCAATGTGCTATGTGGCTAGGCATAGCTGAAATGCCATCTCTGATGCCACCATTGTTGACAGAATTTGAGATGGTGATGAAAGGGTGTAATGGAGCAAGATGTGCCAGTTTGTGGAGTGGTACAGCAGCCTTGTACTCAAATACAGCAAGAACAAAAGATCTGATTGTGGACTTCAGTAAGGAGAAGAGGAGAGAACACAAAGCAATTGGCAGAGGGATCAGAAGTGGAGAGAGTGAGCAATTTCAAGTTCCAGGACGTCAATACCTCTGAGGACCTAATCTGGACCTAACATGTTGATGCAGCTATAAAAAGGTATGACAGTGGCTATATTCCATTAGGATTCTGAGGAAATTCGGTTTGGCAACTAAAACACAAACTTCAACTATAGACAGAATTCTTTTTTTAAGGTAATGAGAGCTTTTTGGGGCTGCTCATCCAAGAAAGATGTTGTGGCATTGGAGAAGGTCCAGAGGGGGTTCACGAGAATGATCCCAGGAATGAAAGGGCTTACATGTGAGATGCCTCTGGGCCTGAATGTGCTGGAGTTCAGAAGGAGTGAGGTAGGGATCTCACTGAAACCAATAAAATATTGAAAAATCTAGATAGAATGGACATGGAGAGGACATTCCTGATAGTTGGGAGGTGGGGGTGGGGGGAGAGACAAAGTCTTGGACCAGAGAGGCACAGCATTTAGAATAGAGGGATATCCCTTTAGAACATAGAGGAGGTGGAATTCATTGCTACAGATGATTGTGGAGGCCAAAGAGGAGGCTGATAGGTTCTTGCTTAGTAAGGACATCAAAGGTTATATGGAGAAGGCAGGAGAATTGGGTTGAGGAAGGATTACAAAAAAATCAGCCATGGTGGAATTTCAGAGTCGACCCAATGGACCAAATATCTTAATTGTGATCTGTCTTATGGTGGCCATTTCTGAAAAGTGCTGAGACTTTGGCCAAACTTAACAAGAGGAAATAAACGTTGAGAGAGGAATTAACAGCTGAGATGAGCAAAGACAGCACGTAGCAGCACAGAAGTGTAGCAGTTAATGCAATTTCTTTATAGCACTAGAGATCTGCAATTGAGGTTCAATTGCTGCCGTTGTAAGTAGTTTGTATGTTCTTTCCCAGACCATCTGGGTTTCCTTTGCTTGCTCCCGTTTCCTTCCACAGTTCAAAGACATTAAGGTTAGGGGTAGTGAGTTGTGAACACGCTGCATTGGCATGGGAAGCACGGCAACACTTGTGGGCGGCCCCCAGCTCATCCTCGAACAGTGTTGGTCATTGATGCAAAATGACACTTTTTGATGTATAAAGCTAATCTTTAAAAAAAAATAACACAAGGGTGTTACAGTACACCTACCACAACCTAATTTACTGATGGAGCTTGTGGTTGATGCTGTACCCAAGGATCATTGGCAGTTCCTGGAGTTCAATTCTTCTGGCTCCAGCTTTGCGCTGGACAAGGTGTCACAGGCTGATGAGCAACTGCCCACGATGAGCACAAAAAATGTTTTTCTCCTCCTGCCCTAGGACAGGAGTGCTGACAACCAATACAGATTTGTATGCTTCAACAGGCAATGATTACTGTATGTAATTTACTCACTGGCACAGCAGGATTAAGCACAGTAGAAGATAACTCTCAGGAAAGATGATGAGCAGGACACGAGGTGTAAATAGATAGAGCACTCTACAACTAATGAAATTGAAAGGTTAGTTTAGGGAAGACATCTTCAGACCCCTCAGTGGAGAAATGCAAATCCAAATTCAATACAAATGTTCTCAAATCTGCATATAATAACCGGATTGGAGGCCTTATGAGTAGATCTGTTGATCTCGTTTTCTTTGGTGTCAAGGAGATTGAAGGGTAAATCCAGTAAAGCAATATAAAATTTCGATAAGTATAAATGGGGCACTTAATTTATTTACAAAACATTTTTCATACAGAATGTAGTTCAAAGTGCTTTACAATGGGATAAAATGCAAACATAAAAATATAGGACAAAATGATGTTAGTGAAAAGAAAGATGAAATAAATGGGCTTCAAGCTGGCACTTGAAAGTGTCAACTGAGTTGACAAACCCTCAGTTTTTAGATATTGATGCCCTGCAGTTTAGGAGCATAGTTAAAGAAATCTGACCTAACTATTACCTTTTGAGGGAGATTGTTTAAACTTAAGAGACCGGTGGAAGAAGATCGAGAGTTCGGGCAGCATTATAAAATGAAAGCAATTATTTGATATACTCCAGTCCCAGACCACCAAGTAAGAGAACATTAAAATCAATTCTTAAAAAAGGTGCAGGAAGTCAATGCAGAGTAATTAGGATGGGAGTGATATGTTTCCTCATTCTGGTTTTAGTTAAAAGTCTTGCATCGCTGTTCTGAATGAGTTAAAGTTTGTCAATAAATTGCTTTGGAATGCCAGTAAAAAAAAATCATTTCAGTAATCTAGTCTGGTTGATATAATAGTGTGAATTTGTTTTTCAGCAGGTGGTTAAAATCATTTTACTCATGGAGGGAGTGTCAAATTCAAGAGGGCGTTAGAGTGAAAGGTAGGAATTTTAAAAAGGGAAACCAAGACATGTTTTCTTTTTAGATAAACAATGGTTGCTATCTGGAATGGCAGAGGCGGTGGATGAATCAGACACAATTACTACAGTGAAGAGGATTATAGACTGACAATTAGGCAAATCACAGAAGGATAAGATAATAGAATTTGTCTAGATGGGCACAAATGTTGGTATGGATGTGTTGGGCTGAAGGACTTTATTTCGGTGCTCTTCATCTATGACCAATAGGTAGTCAGAGTAGAAATAACTGACATGTAAATTGACCAATTGAAACCATCCTCCATTAACCCAAAGTACTTGCCTTGATTGCAAAACATTCTTGAAGTTTCTCATTCCTTAATTAAATGGGTTGTTTTCAGATTAAATTGACTGGATGAAACAAAACCATTTTCCATCTTTAACTCATTAAGGGACCGATTTTCCCCCTATCGACACTCAACCAGATTGACCTATGAGAAGAGATGAAAACAACTATTTCCTCTTCTCCCCATTCCCTTCCAAATATAATCTATATATTATACTCAATGGTCACTGTATTAGCTAGTTCCTATACCTAATAGAGTGACCACTGAGTGCATGTTTGTGGGCTTCTGCTCTGTAGCCCATCCACTTCATGGTTCTATATTTTGTGCATTCAGAGATGTTCTTCTGCACACCACTGTTATAATGTAGTTATCTGAGTTATTTGCACCTTCCTGTCAACTTTACCTAGTCTGGCCATTCTCCTCTGACCTCTGTCATTAACAAGGCTCTTTCACCCACAAAACTGCTGCTCACTGGATTTGTTGTTTTTCGCATCATTCTCTGTATACTCTAGAGACAGTTGTGCATGAAAATCCCAGGAGATCAGCATCTTCTAAGATACTCAAACCACCCCCTCTGGCACCAACAATCATTCCACGGTCAAAGTCACATAGATTCATCTTTCTGCAGACAGCCAGGAAACAAAAAAACACAATGGAACCTGTTCAAAGAAAGCAGAACACCCAATAAGCAAAAATTAATTGTACAACAGCAAAAAAAAAGGAGCAAACAACACAGAATATTAAACATCACACTGCAGAGACCTTAAATGTTTGGTTTAGTTCAGTTCAATTTTGTACTGTGTCATTCCTTCATTGACTGCAGGCCGCAGAGCCAGTCTGCCCAGATCAAAATTGCACAAAATAGCAATAATTTTTAAAAAAGTAATCCGAAACACATATACATAAATGCAGAGTCCTCTAAAAACGAAGTATAATCCACAAACTGCGCTGAGCAAACTTTTCCCCAAGACCTTGGCACCTTCCTCCAGCAGCAACAAGCAAGAACAAATGCACTATAGTCTTGATTTCTTCCAATGACAAGCACTACACCTCTGTCTGTACTAATGCAGAGCAAAGCGTCCAAGTCAACAATGCATCCTTGCGCCCTCAACCCCAGGGCTGAAACATTGAGAGAGGCAACACCAGTTTTGAAGAGCTAGGGAAATAATTTGAACAAGGAACAGCTCAAGAGATGCAAATTAAAAAAATGTTGAACGTAGTAGCAAGAATAATATGCTGTGTAATATATATTATCAAGACACAGAACAAGAATTTCATCCGACAAATCCTTGATTAGGATTTGAATCATATCCCCGGAGGCTTCATAATGTCTTCTCTTTATATCACTCGTTAAAAACTTAATTAGATAATAAATTAAGTAAAGGTAATTAGTGAAGAGGTGAAAGAGATCCAGGTTTACGGTACACCATATCCCTTGGTGGTTTACCTCTGTTAATGCTCGAAGCAATGCAAATGCTATTGTCTATTAAATGTGGATTTTAAATGTTTACCTTTTCAACTTCAAATTGATTCTCCAAAGGAAACAAGAATTGGTTATTACTGTGAGATGCTGTCACCTCCATTTCATGAGAAAGATGCTTCAGGAAGCACAATCTTGTATTTACGTAGCACCTACTCATATCTTGCCAAAATGTGATTTAGAATATAATAATTCATTGTGTATTAAGTAAAGTTCAATTACAGAAATGTGGAAACATGCCATTCATTTGAAATTCAAAGCAATCTGTCTGAAGTCTACAAGACATAGGAGCAGAATTAGGCTCCTCTCAGACTCAAATTCACAACACCTTAGATTACTTGGTCCATAATGACCCATAATTGATGAGCAGAATCCCATTTTCCAGGTCGTGATCACACTGCATTTCACAACACATCACAAAACCACAGGACACAACAAATTGTACCACTTGGCCCATTTGAGTCTATTTCATCATTCATTCCTGGTCAATTTATTATCCCTCTCAAATCCATTCTTAAGCCTTCTCCCTATAACCTTTTACACTTTTACTAATCAAGAAACTATAAACCTTCTGCTTTAAATATACCCAAATGACCTGGCCTCCATAAAATAATACAGCAATAAATTCCATAGGTTCTCCACCATCTGGCTAAAGAAAAAAAAATCCTCATCTCTAGTCTACAGGAATGTCCTTCTATTCTGAAGCTGTGGCCTCTGGTCCAAGAATCCTTCACTATGAAAAACATTCTCTCCACGCCCAGTATCTAGGCCTTTCAGCGTATAATAGGTTTCAATGAAATCACCCTCCCCCTCAATCTTCTCAAAAACTCCAGACAGTACGGGCCAAGAGCCATCAAATGCTCATATGTTAACCCTTTCATTCCTGGGATCATTCAACACGGTCAGTAAAGTTAACATAGCAGCTAATTATCAGATGACAATCTGGGGGTGCATTCCCCTCTAGCGTACAGTTCATTCACTGAGCGAGAGAATTAAAACATCATGTAGAGGGTGCTGTAAAGTTTTAGGATTTCAGGTTGACCTGAGTCAAAGTACTACTGCACAAAAATACTGAAGAATTTCACCATGCGTTCAATGTGGTGCTACATATAATCATCACCATCACTGACAAGTTCGAAAGAAGATGGCTCAAGGAGGAGGCATCCATCATTAAGATAATAAGATATAGGAACAGAATTAGGCCATTTGGCCCATTGAAGCTGCTCCACCTCAAGGACCCTAATCACCCAGGAAATGCCCTCCTCTCATTACAATCAAAGAGGAAGTTCAGGAGCATCAAGGTGGGCACTATGTTTTACGAACGGCTTCTTCCCTTCCACTACCAGATTTCTGACTGCTCCATGTACACAACCTCACTCTGTGCTCTCATTTTGCACTACTTGCTCCTGTAGGTCTCAGATTGTAACTTACAGAATTTTTTTTTAATGTATTGCACTGTATTGCTGCCCACAAAGCAACAAATTTCACAAGACTTGTCAGTGATAATAAAGCCAAATCTAAGTGTTTATTCAACTGAGAGGGAAAATATATTTCAGTGTCAAGACTTCAGATCTGATAAAACTGTCACTCAATGAGACAGAAGAATGGAAAATGTTCTGTCCAAGACGGATGAGATCTTGAAATTCTTCAAGAGGGTAGTGGATGCTTTTAAATATTCAGAAAAGCTGTGTGCTTAGATCAAAAAACCGTTAAGACATAGGAGCAGAACTTGGCCCTTTGGCCCCCTGTGTCTGATCCACCATTCTATAATAGCCAATTTATTATCCTGCTCAACTCCATTCTCCTGCCTTCTCCCCATAACCTTCGACACCCTTACTAATCAAGAACCTATCAACCTCCACTTTAAATGTGCATAATGACTTGACCTCCTCTGCTATCTCTGGGAACGTATTCCACAGAATTCCACTCTTGGCTAGAGAAATTCCTCCGCATCTCTGCTCAAAAAAGGACATCCTTTTATTCCAAGGCTGTGCCTTCAGATCCTAGATTCACACTATAGGGAAACAGTCTCTTCCATTCCTGGGATCATTCTCATGATTCTCCTGTGGACCCTCTCCTATGCCAGCACATCCTTTCTTAGATAAGCAGCCCAAAATTGATCACAATACTCCAAGTGAGGCCTCAGAGCCTTATAAAGCCTCAGCTTTAGATGACCAAGAAGAGGTTGAAACCTACTAAAAGGTGGGCAGAAACACAAAGCTGATCAAGCCTGCTCTGCCATTGGAGCTGGAGTGACAGGTGGTTCACTTATATTCACCATGTCTGTTAGTAATGGTTACAACAGCATTTGGGAGTTTAGTAGAAGACATGGTCAAGAATTGTCAGTTGGTTGAATGACCAGGATAGAGTGGACGTGGGGAGGACTTGTCCATGTTAAATGCATCTAGGAACCAAGAGCACTGTCTCAGAATAAAAGGACTCCTCTTTAAAACTGAGGAGGAAGAATTTCCTCAGCTAAAGGATAATTAATCTCTGGAATTCATTGCCATTGAGGGCTGTACTGGTGAATCATTAGGTGACTGCATTTAAGGCAAAGATTGAGAGATGATTGATTGATAGATACAGAATTTAAGACTTACAGGGAGAAGACAGGAGAATGGGGGTTGAAAACAAAACAGCCATGATTAAATGGTGGAGTGGTCTAATCCTGCTCCTACATCTCATCAACCCTCACACACACTATTGCTATTTTCATAATCCATTCCATCCATTATACCTCTGCACGCATTGAACTGTGATACTATTTGGTTAAATGAAACAACATTTTAAAAATGACTTCACGTTTCTTCAGCAGTTCTGTTACTTTTAATCATTAATCTCCTCCAGATCTCCAAGAAATTAGTGCCCCTGTAATATATGGCTCCTCAATTATTCCTGAATTTTAAAATGCTCTACCATTGAAGACCATATATTTGGCTGCCAGTGCTCAAAGCTCCTCAAACTCAATCAAACAAGCAAGGGCAAATGTTCTAGTGAAGAGCTCTTGGATATTTTGCCTGAAGAAAAAGGCCTGAAATTAAGACCACAAAATACAGGATCAGAATTAGGTCATTCAGCCCAATGGTTCTGGCCTGCCTTTCCAACATGGCTAATTTATTATTCCTTTCAATCCCATTCTCCTGCCTTCTCCCTGTAACCTTCGACTCCCTGATTGATCAAGAACTTATCAACCTTTGACTTAAGTATACCCAATGATTGGAGCTGCACAATTGTTTGTGGCAATGAATTCCACAGATTCACCACCCTCTGGCTAAAGTATTTTTGCCTCATCTGTTCTAAAAGGTCATCCCTCAACTCTGAGGCTGTGCCCTCTGGTCCTAGACTCGCCTACTCTGGGCAACATCCTCTCCATATTCGCTCTCTCTTGGCTTTTCAATATTCAATGCATTTCATTGAGATTCCCCTCCCCCCATTCTTCTGAACTCCACTGAGTACAGACCCAAAGCCATCAAATGTTCCACACGTTAATGCTTTCATTTCCAGGATAATTCTCATGAACCACTCCAGACTCTCGTCAATGCCAGCACATCCATTCTTTGACAAGGGGTCCAAAACTGCTCACAATACACCGTGTGGTCTGACTTATTGTATGAAGTCTCAACATTACAAGGTAGATAGAAAAGAGGTTTAGAACAGAGGTCCCAGCCTGGTTAGTGGTAGGGGTCCATGGCAAAAAAAAAGGTCTTGAACCCCTGTTTTAGAGGGATAAGCGTCAGACGCAGGCAAAAGGGACAAACCAGGTAGGCTACTTGATAACACGGACAAGTTTTGCTTGTGTTCTTCTGCTGAAACTTGTGAACATGCTATGTTGGTGCTGGAATACATGGCAAGACCTGCGAGCTGCCCCAAGAACATCCTGAGGTTGTGTTGGTTGTTAATGCAAACACATTTCACTGTGTGTTTTAATGTCCATTCAATATATCCGAATCTGAGATCTGAATCGGAAGTTGGGCTGAAGGGCTAGTTTCTATGCTGTATTACTTCAAGATTTCTGCACAGATTTTATTAAAACAAAATGAATAATAAAGAAAAGGGTGAAGTTGAAATCAATTAAAAAACTATATAGAGAGAATGAGGTAGAAGAGCAAACATTAATAGTCTACAAACCATTAAGTGCCATGGACTTAATATAGATAATATTTCTCTCTTCTCTGATGCTGCATGGCCAGAACTGTTTTTATCCCTAATTTCTAACATCTATAGATTTTTTTTCCCTCTTTTCAATCAATTTAAAGGAATGAGATGCCGCAGTTTGAAACTGTTCTCTTTCAAGGTTGTAGGTTAAATTGTTATCATATTGTTAAAAGGGTACTTGCATTCTTAATTATCAGACTAGACACTCTGCCATGAATTTAATGATCAATTAATGTGCAAATGCAGCAATGTTAATGAGGATGATGTCACGATACTCGTGGCGTGAAGCAAACAGAGGAGCAATGAAAAATTGTCTGCTACATTCTGGAAATTCACTCTTTATGGATGCATCCAAACGTCTTGAACTTGGGAACCTACACATTGATCCCTTAATAATGTCCCTCTCCATCTTCCAGTGAAATCTAGCCAGTGAGAATGGTCTATCTATTTGGGAAACATTTTGATTTGACAAGATCTCTCTCCTAAAATACAGAATAGCCACCTCAAAGGCACCAATAAAACATTAGTTCCAAATATCTCTGCATTTAAAAATTGAAAAAACTGATCCCCATTTCAACCACAGATTCTTCCACCCAAATGGAATAATGAAATATTTATTTGGTCGAGGTGCTGAGAAGTACTCAAGGATAAAGCAGGCAGGAAAAATCCTTTGCTGACACTACCAACCCAGAAAGCTGCCTTTTCACCAAAAGTTCTCTTCCAGAAAGTGCTATAGGGCTTTTAAAACCATTTTATAAACTTACCCCAGACAGTTAATCTGATCAACCATTCTAGTCTTCTCCACCCCTCTATCCATTACCTCAGTCATTTCAAAGTGTTTACAGTGCAAACTACCTTTTATTGCAAACAACGCACATCAAGGTTGCTGGTGAATGCAGCAGGCCAGGCAGCATCTCTAGGAAGAGGTATCTCTTCATAGAGGTGTTGCCTGGCCTGCTGTGTTCATCAGCACCTTTGATGTGTGTTGCTTGAATTTCCAGCATCTGCACAATTCCTCGTGTTTGCGCTTTTATTGCAAATGCATATTGGTATTTATAATTTTATGCACATTTTATTCCATAGTGGAATTTCTAACTTTATTTTCAGATAATTCCTTCTGCATACATGTTGAATGTTGTTGTTTTTGTGACATGTGGCACCAACACACCACAGCAATTTCCTAATATATGTAATAAATGTACATGTTAAATAAAGTCAATTCTTAATAATCAACGCAGATTATAAACAAGATTCTGCAGGTGCTGGAAATCCAGAGTAATGTAACAAACTACTGAAGAAACCCAGCAGTTCAGACAGTATTTATGGAAAGGAATAAAGAGCTGATGTTTTAGAATGAGTCCCTTCATCAGGATGGTCTTGGCCTGAAACATTGACTGTTTATTCCTTTCCATAGATGCTGCCTGATCTGCTGAGTTCCTCCAACATTGTGTGTTAATCAGCTTTTTTTTCAGGCAATGAACTTGTAGGTTTTTCAAGTTTCACAGTGAAACAAAAATTTTTCACTTGTTTCATGCTACATGGGGCAACATTAAAGCAAGCATGTACCAGAGATCGAGAGGTAGAGGTAGGCAGACCAGGAGGAGAACGAGAGAGAGAAAAAGAAAAAGAAAGAAACCGAAAGAACAGCTTTACCAAGAGCAAAAGAATCAGATTTGAGGACTTTTGCTTTACAGCCCAATTGCTTGGGCTATTTTCTCTCTCTCTGCTGGTCTCACTTGAACATTGCTCACTACGTGACAGAAATCTGAAGAAACAAGCATCGTGGTTATGCATCAAACCACTGAAGCATCCCTGAATAACTGTTTACAGAGTGGGTCAATGCCAAGTTCCAAGCATCAAGTCCAACACAGCTGCAGAGCGCCAGTGAGAGGAGAGAGAGAGTGGCAGCAAACACTGCTGCAATTTATCAGCCTTTAATTCATCTTGTTCCTTTAGATGCGACTTCAAGTGGAGCTTCCTGCTGTGTTTGACCTGCCACCACCACAGTAGCTAGCATTGTTTTCTCCTGGACTAATGCACCATAAAATAGCACAGCCCAAAATATGTGTTTAGAAATCGAATGGCATGACAGCAATTGTAAAAATTGATATGCTGCAATTGAAAACAATTCCTTTCTGGAGTGAAACACAGTCAGCAATACCTCTGGGAAGAGACTCCACTTCATTAGAACTGCAAGGATTTGGTAGGTTACCAAAGACCAAGTTTATACAGATGTAGTGGTGAGTATTCTAAAGGTGGTTGCATCACCACCTAGTACGGAGGCTCCAATGCATAGAATCACAACAGGCGGCAGAGGTTTGTAGAGTCAACCAGCTTCATCATGGGCATAGCCATCCCCACCAGAGGACATCTTCAAGAGGCAAGAAGACAGCATCCAGAATGAAGGATCCTCACTACTTGGGACATCCCTAACCTCAGGGTGGAGATCCAGGAACCTGAAGACTCTCACTCAACAATTCACAAACAACCTTTTCACCTCCACCATCAGATTGCGGAATGGTTGGTGGATACCACCTCATTTCTTTCATCTGCACGATTTATTTTGTAATTTAAAGCAATTCTTATCTTGTCCTGCATAGGCAACAAACATCACATCGTAAGAACCTGATTCTGATCTTGAGAACTCCTTCTACACCCACTTCAGTTCACTGATCAGTCCCAACCCACTCACTAGCCAGTCTCACCATTCATAAACCCCAAAAGTGTTAAGAATTTAATATTTCAGTAATATTTTAGAAATGTTGTAAATATATTGCAATGCTTGAGGGACTCAGCAGGTCAGGCAGCATCTATAGAAATGGGTAAACTGTCGATGTTGTGGGCAGACAGCCTTCTTCAGGACTCGGCCTGAAATGCCATCTGTTTATTCCTTTCCATAGATGCTGCCTGACTTGCTGAGTTCCTTCAGCATTTTGTATATGATGCTTTGGAGTTCCAGCATCTGCTGACTTTCTCAGGTCTATAATTGTAAATATATTTATTGATAAAGCACTCTATTGTTTAAATAATTCATTATTGGTTATATGTAAGAGTACATGCATGGCAAATGCTATCACACAACCACGTCATTTGTGCACGCCTCGTTAAATTAAAAACAAAATTAAATTACACAAGTTACCGCCTGGCTCTGTGCTTTTCCTTTAATTAGTTTTTATGTTTTGGAGTTACAAAACATAACATTGGTGATCAGGTATTTTTAAAATGCACCCGAGATGACTACCTACCTGCTGAAGTGCAGCAAGACATTCGAGTTGAAATAAAAACAGTGCAGCATGCGTCTCTTCAGGAAGGAGAGAGAGGACAAGATTGAGTTTTAAAACGAGGCAGCAAAGTGGACAAATTCAAAGTTTCATAAACAGTGAATACTGAGTGATAATAATCACTTTTTTTTTTAAAAAAGGAAAGGAGAAATAGCTGGCTATATTGAAAAGACAGATGTGTTTGACTGCACAAAAAATAACCACTGCAGTACAGGGAACAAACTGTGCAGTTGAAGCAAATGAAACAGCCAATAAGTGATGGGTTTGCTGAGTGCATTAGGTGGAATAGCACAGTTCACTTAGAAGTTTAACTGCTGTAACCAAACCAGCCAAAATGAGCTTTGTTTATATTGTGAAAGTAATGCCAGTTGCAGAACACTTTAGTTTCATTAGCAGAATCAAAAAGAGTTCTCGATTTCAGCATATATGGCTGAATCAGAGGTTTTCTGAGCATTGTCAGTTCGGTAATGGGCTTCATGATGCATTGAGATATCACTTAGTTTGTAGAATCTTGCAAATCATTCAAAACGGCTCCTAGCTGAAGCACAATTTATATACAATGGAAATATCAGACAGAGATGCAATTGAGTTGCAGTCAGGAATGAAAGTGAGTGTGAACAAAATTACAATGTCCTACAGAAACCTGTCTTCTTGAACAATTTATATTACCATCGTGGCAGGTGTACATACACCAAACCAATGCAGGCTGAAAGGCAAAACTTGCAGAAAATACAGGCAGACAGAAATGGACTTCACATGGAATATAAAGATGAAAAGATACATTTTCAAAAAGAGAACTAATCTGCATGCCATTGATTAAAAAAATCTGATAATGATAAGTGCCACAGGACTAGGCAGCCTTAGATTTACAATGTAAAAGCTAACAATAGACAAGCAATATCACTTTCTACAGAAGTGAACAGCAAATTAAGATGGAATTGAACACCGGATCAGCTGTTTCAGTCTTTCCACAGAATGAGTTTGAATGGAATTTCAAAAGATAGTGAACCGAAGCGTGCAAATGTCCAACTAAGAGCTTTACTGAAGATCATTCCTATGGGAATGACATTTGCAACAGTGAAATACAACAACCAGCAAGCCAGATTGGGCTTGTATATGGTGAAAACAGAGAGAACCAACATTGCTGGGCTGTGATTGGCTGAGACATCTGTTGCAATAGAGTCAACTGAAAGTGAATTAAGAAAGATACTGGATGGTGCCACAGCAGTGTTCAAGGATGGCACTAGAAAACCCAAACAATCAAGAGTAAAATAGTGTTAAGTAAAAATACCACACCCAAGTTTTGCAAAGCCTGTTCAGTTCCTTATATCATCTGTGATAAAGTAACCAGTGAATTAGATCACATGGAGACTGAAGGAATTGCTTCCAAGTTCGAGTGGAGCCCACGTGCAATGCTAGTGGTCCCAGTAGCCAAGAAAAATGGGTCTGTCACGATCTGGGGTGACATTAAAGTCACTATCAACCCAGTACTGAAACTAGATCAGTATCCTCTGCCCAGAACAGAGGATATATTTTGTAAACCTTTCTGGAGGAAAACACTTCAAAGTGGACTTAGCTGTGGCTAACATGCAAATGGAGATGGAAAAGTAGAAAGTTGAATTGACTTTATTACTTGCATCCTTCATATACACAAGTAAAAACGTTTACATTACATCTGTCTAAAGTGCAATTTATAGTAATTTATAATAAATAGTATGTACAACAGGACAGTTCATAACTGTCAATTGTATCAGCATAGGTTAATCAATCTGATGGCCTGGTGGAAGAAGCTGTCCTGGAGCCTGTTGGTCCTGGCTTTTATGCTGCAGTATCATTTCCTGGATGGTAGCAGCTGGAGTAGATTGTGGTTGGGGTGAATCAGGTCTCCAATGATCTTTCGGGCCCTTTTGACACACCTGCCTTTATAAATGTCCTGAATAGTGGTAAGTTTACACCTACAGATGTGCTGGGCTGTCCACACCACTCTCTGCAGAGTCCTGTGATTGAAGGAAATACAGTTCCCATTCTAGGCAGTGATGCAGCCAGTCAGGATGCTCTCAATTGTGCCCCCGAAAGTTCCTTGGATCTGGGGGCCCATACCAAACTTCTTCAACTGTCTGAGGTGAATGAGGTGCTGTTGTGCCTTTTATACCACACAGCTGGTATGTACAGACCACGTGAGATCCTCTGTGATGTTTATGCCAAGGAACTTAAAGCTGTTCACCCTCTCAACCCCAGATCCATTGATGTTAATCGGAGTTGGCCTGTCTTCATTTTTCCTGTAGTCCACCACCAGCTCCTTTGTTTTTGTGACATTGAGGGAGAGGATGTTTTCTTGACACCGCTGTGTCAAGATGATGTCTTCTTCTCAGTAGGCTGCCTCATTATTATTTGAGATTGGGCCAATCAGTGTAGTGTCATCAGCAAATTTAATCAGTAGATTGGAGCTGTGGGTGGCGACACAGTCATGGGTATACAGAGAGTTAAGGATGGGGCTTAGGACACAGTCCTGGGGGCACCTGTGTTGAGGGTCAGAGG
Organism: Mobula hypostoma; assembly: GCF_963921235.1. Classification (NCBI taxonomy): domain Eukaryota; kingdom Metazoa; phylum Chordata; class Chondrichthyes; order Myliobatiformes; family Myliobatidae; genus Mobula; species Mobula hypostoma. Next base: position 14,435,981 of record NC_086102.1, read on the forward strand.
TGAAGGAGCCCACTCTTACCACCTGCCGGCTCGCCGGCAGGAAGTCCAGGATCCAGCTACACAAGGCAAGGTGAAGGCAGAGGTCTCCGAGCTTCTTGTTGAGCCTGGAGGGAATTATGGCGTTGAATGCTGAACTGTAGTCCAAGAACAGCATTCTCACACAAGCAACCTTCTTCTCCAGATGTGCAAGGACGGTGTGTAGAGCTGTGGCTATTGCGTCAACTATTGATCAGTTGTGTCAGTAGGCGAATTGTAGGGTGGTAGCAAGCTGCAGATGTAGTCCTTGACTAGCCTCTCAAAATATTTGCTTATTATTGAGGTGAGTGTAACAGGACACCAGTCGTACAGACAGTGCTTCTCATCATAGACATTCACAAAGGGCTTTAATTACTATAATAAGCCTATTTTTGGAATAGCACCTGCACTCTGGCAGAAAGCTATGGTACTGCAAGGCTACCCAGGCACTCAATGCTAGTTAGATGACATAATTGCTACTGGTAAGGATGAGAAGGGATATTTCCAAAATCTCAAGACAGTGTCATTATGATCATGGGCTCAGATCATAACGCAACAAATATGAATTCTTTAAGCCAAGCATCACTTACTGTGGCCACACCACCGACACACAAGAATTACACAAGTACTGAGACAACTCAAGCAGTGGTGGATGCCCCAAGGTCAAAGGGCACGTTACATTTGTGGTCATTTTTAGGACTTGTCAATTACCATAACATTTGCCCATTACTATAACAGGCTCCCACCAAACTGGCTACTGTGCTCCAACCTTTGCCATTTCTTCCTGAACTGCGGTAATGAGATCAATGGACAAAGTAGTGTGAGGTGGCTTTCCAGAAAGGTAAAGAAAAGAAAATGACATCAGGCAATGTACTCACACATTATGATCCAGATCGCCCAGTGAACCTTGCCAACATATCCAGAAGATGCCAAGAGCAGTGCCTCTCCATTCCTGGGAATGGCCTGCAATGCGCTATAGAGGTTTCACATGGATTTTGCCAGACAATTCATTACCACATCTTCTAAGTTGCCAGGAGTGTTGCCAATAGCTTTCACTACAGTCTCGCACACTGTCCTGAATGTTAACACATACATACACAAGATTACATGCGCTCCTTGCTTAAAGTAAGAACAAAGCACACCAGTTGCCTCCTGAGCTCCATCTTTTTCTTGCAGTTAGTTTCATGCTTTGGAATTACTAAACTTAACAAAAAGCACAAGCCCAAATTTAGTCCCCAAGGAAACTCTCTCTTCCACCAGCTTTAACAGCCCTCGCACTCAAAAACCTCTACAAATTCGAAAGATTCAAAACACATTTAGGATCAAAATTATTTATCACCAGCTCAGAGCATTGCTCACCCATAGCTTGGTGCCAGACAGAACACTAGGCTGACACATTTTGAGTTCCTGGGCAGCAAATATTGTATTCGGAGGCAGATTTCAGGAGGAGACATCCAACAGACTTTAGATGACATCCTAAACTGCCCGGGCAATTCTCAAGTGATTTGTAAATGTCACCAGAATTTTGAAGCCTATACATTGTTTCAGAATCCTTGTTCACTCTGTTCTCAAAATAAGATGTGCTTAAAGGGCAAGTGAAAGATAAATTTGTTCTGGCAAAGAGCCTCAGGAAGAGGTTTTGCAAAAGGACAAAATAATATAACATTGCCTTTGTGACATGTCATCACAGTTGTGCTAAGCATACTTTTAGCAGCACATTCCCACCGCAGCAGAAGAAAATTTGCAAGAGGTCAGAAGGATGAACTGTTTGGCAAGATATAGTTGAACATTCAGCTTTTGCTGTTGGAGGCCAACATGAAGAGCATCTCCACCATGATAAAGCAATCCAAACTCCGGTGGATAGGTCACATCATCCAGGTGCCTAACTCGTGTCTCCCCAGACAGATCCTTTACACCCAGTGGAAGGGCAGCAAGCCACTGGTAGGCAAACAAAACATTCCAAAGGCATCAAAATCAGCCTAAAGAAATTCAACATTACAATGCATCCCTAGTTTTCAAAAGATGCAATCAATAGATACATCTGTTCAAGATGGACCTGCACTACACGAGAACGACTTCTGCTGTGCCACAGAGAACGAGCTCTCGCTGCGAAAGGAGAGACTACCCAACCAAAATACCCAACCACAACTTGCTTTTGTCCACACAACACCAAGAATGTGTGGATCCTGGATCAGCCTCTACAGCTACCCAAGGACCCATCAATAGACAACCCCTTAGGAGAACAGCACACTCAACTCAAGTGATTGCAGTTCTACTATAACAGGGGAAATAATTTCCACTTTACACAGAGAGTGCTTCCTAAAGTAAATTTGACATCTTTAGGAGGCAAGGCAGCACAGTTCTTTATCCAGAATGTTGATGTCTTAACCCAGTATTCTGTTTTTATTTCAGATACTGTGCATCTGCAGTTACTTAATATCAATCATTTCTCTAATGATAATGAGAAGATTTGTTAAAGGTCAATGATTAAGGATCAACTTTACTTGCTATATACACTTACATGCATTAGGAATTTGCAGTGCTGTATTTGGCAGCAGGTGACATGCCAGGTCATTGGGCATTTTTAAGGCAGAGAGAGATTGACAGGTTCTTGATTGGACACAGCATCAAAGGTTATGGGGAGAAGGCCAGGGAGTGGGGCTGAGGAGGAGATAAAAGGATCAGCCATAATTGAATAACAGAGAAGACCTGACAGGCCAAATTCTGCTCCTATGTCTTATGGAAAATAAGGAAATAAAAACAAAATTAATGGAAAACTACATAAACAGAGATTGACAAACAACCAATGTGCAAAATAAGACATTATGTGAATGAAAAAAAGAAATCGAGGACTCAAGTTGTAGAGTTCTTGAAAGTGAGTGTGTAGGCTGAGGAATCTGTTCAGAATTGTGGTGAGTGAAAAGACAGAATATTTTGTCTTAATGACAGCATGCTTGTAATACTTTATCATTGCACTGGTTTTGTGCATCTTTTTGCAACAGTTGTCGTTTACACACAAGACCCATTCATAAAACCCAAAATAATTCATAGAACAAAAAGAACAGTCATGGTAGAGCTGGCAGAGAAAGATGAGGGGATCAGCACCAAGGCAAAGCAAGCAGCACTCTTGCCTCTCAGCTCTAGCACCTTGGGCTTACTCCAGTGTTTGGATAATGACCATTTAAGTTTGTACACTCTCCGTGAGAGCATGGTTTTCTACTCCGACTTCTGCCAAGATGGCTAATCAGTCCCTAGTGTATGTGGGAGGCAGGAAAATCAGAGAGAATTTATGAGAACACAAAGAATATATTATGAGGAATAGGAATGCTTTCAAGGTTCCGGTGACGTCATCGTTCAGAATGGCAGCTTAAATCAACAGCTCCTCTGGAAAAACGGATATTTTGCCCCAATGCATCAAATCTAAGATCTTTCGAACATATCTGAATTGATAAGGGGGGCAAGGATGGGAAGAAAGAATGGAGATTAAAAAAGCATCACTGCGGAGCCTATGGAAGAGAGAGGTGCAGCGTGCGGCTCTCCGACACGTGCGCGTGGCGGCGAGGCTGACACTGGGCCTCGTGCAGGCGAAGCAGCAAATATGATGAGGATTCTGGAAGAGATAAGGGAAGTCCAAAAAGATATAAAACAACAACTCAATGATATAAAGTCAGAGCTTGCCAACATCAATCAGGAGATAGCGATGGCAGAGACTCAAATTGAGAAGTTGGAAGACCACGTGCAAAACGTGGAGCAGATACTAAGTAAGACGATAAAAATATTAAATCAACAGGAAAGTAAATTGCTTGACCAGGAGGGAAAATCACGACGGAAAAATATCAGGATTTATAAAGGAGTGGAGGGAGTGTCGATGATAGACTTTGTAGGCAAGCTGCTGCGGGAAGCGCTGGAGATTCCCCCAAATATGGAGATGGAAATTGAAAGGGCATACCGTTCCCTTACCCAGCGGCCTGCCGGAGACAGACAAAGCAAACCGCGATCCATTGTACTTAAATTTCTCTGATTCAAGAGCAAGGTGGAGATTCTATGAAGGGCCTGGGGTAAGAAGAGGGTTTTTTGGAACGGGAAGTTAATATATTTCGATCCTGATTACCCCCTGGCAGACCTACAGAAACAGAAGGAATATTCCGAAGCAAAACGAATATTAAAGGAAGATTAAACTTCAAATCCCGTACCCTGCTAAACTGAGACTATTTTACCAAGAAGGGATACGACTGTACCAGACGGTGGAAGAGGTGACTACAGACATGAACAACCGAGGACTGTCAATTAGCGTGGTCAAACCAAGGGAAAGTCTGGCTGAGCAGCTATCCCAATCTGCTTCGGAAATAGTCTTTCAGATTACTTTTTTTTCCAACTACCAGCATTCTTCAAACCCTCCCCAAAGTTCTTCCTTCAGTCCTGACGAAGGGTTTCGGCCCGAAACGTCAACTAATCTTTTCAACTGATGCTGACTGACCTGCTGAGTTCCTCCAGCGCATTGTGAGTGTTCCTTAGGAAATAGTAAGAGAACCGAGAAAGCAGGGGACGGGAACAGGACGAGAGAGGGATATTAGGAAGAGACCATGAATTCTCCGAAGACAACCCTCACCTCCTCCAGAAGAGCCATAAGGTTTGGTGAACTTTAAAAGTGCTAATAAACTAAACGGAAGCAAAAATAGGCAGTGATATACCCATCGAGAAATACATGTTATAATGTGGTTTTTATATTACTCAATTTTCTTTTAAAATTCATTTATTCATTCCTTTTTCCCCACCTAAATGAGAATATATACATGGGAGGAATACACAGGGAAATAATTTCTGTGTAATGGACATAGTTGTTTTTTTTTAAAAAACATACTTTTATAGGTACTGCAACGGGAGCCCTCAACCCACAGGTAGGAGGGACTATCCCCCACGACTAGACTTCTAGCCCAACCCAGGGTCATCTAGATACCCCAGCCTTGGAATCACACCCTTTTTTTTTATTATTCACTTTTCCTGGTTCTTATTTGTTCAGGGAGCAGATTGATTAAGTTATATTCTGCAAATTTCAATGATATACTAACTTAGAGAGTAAGACCATATATTTTGGGTATATACCTCAAGAATGGTTGAAAATAGATAAACATAAATATTTAATGAATGTACTGCTGGTGACTGGTAAAAAGACCCTTCCCAGGAAATGGTCATCTCAGGAGAGCCCAACTTTAAATGTATAGATGGAAATTACAATGGACATTTACAAAATGGAGAAGACAACAACATGCTATTCATAAGTTGGAACAATTTTATTCATACTGGAAATAATGGTTTAACTACATACCATCTTATAGGCCCGATTTCATTCTCACAATCAATATGTTGTTTAAAAAAAAAATCACTCCCTAATCTGTACATAGTTTTCTTCTTTCAATTGTTCTTTCTTTCCTCTTCTTTCTATAAGAGTATACTTCAGATAAATATTATGTGGAGATTTGTGACAAATATGATTATATGATATTAAAGGCATCCGTTAGTCTTGTGAGACCATGGATCTGTGCCTGTAAAGTCTTCATTCTCCAGGACGTAGTCCTGGGCAAGGTTGTATGGAAGACCGGCAGTTGCCCATGCTGCAAGTCTCCCCTCTCCACGACACCAATGTTGTCCAAGGGAAGGGCATTAGGACCCATACAGCTTGGCACCAGTGTCGTCACAGAGCACTGTGTGGTTAAGTGCCTTGCTCAAGGACACAACACGCTGCCTTGGCGGGGCACAAACTCACAACCTTCAGGTCACTAGTCGAATGCCTTAACCACTTGGCCATGTGCCCACACAAAGTAATAAAGCAGCCATTAAATCACATACATCGTTCACTAAAACTGATCTTACCCTGGTGCTCCAGTGCCTGATGTTGTTGAGAAGATTGTCCAGCAAACACTGCAAGTCCTTCAGAGGCGTTAGCTGTAGCTCTTGTTCAAGGCTAATTCTACCCAACAAGCTGATCAGCAATACTAGCTCTTTATCGGAGTACACTTCAAGGCAAGCGGAGGTACACAGCAGAAGAAACTTAACTATATATACACACTATCTGAAATACATTTTATGGAAATGTTTGTTTGATGATGAAATTCAATAAAAAATAAATTACAAAAAACAGAATTCTTTCGAGACCCTGTATACTAGATGGGCCAAACAGCCTCCTCCAACATGAGGAAGGAGTAAGAGGTTGCAACACACCCACATAAATGCTGGAGGAACTCAACAAGACAGGCAGCACCTACAAAGGGAATAAACAGTCAGTGCTGTTTTGGGCTGAGAGCCTTCATCAGGTCTGGAAGGGAAGGGTGCAGAAGCCAGAACAAAAGACGGTGGGGGAAGAGGGCAAGGAATACATGGTGGCAGGTGATAGTTCAGACCGGATTTGGGGGTACAGGGAGTGTGGGAAAGGTTTGTAGGCAAGTTGTGATGAACCAAGGAGCTAGCTGGCGATAGATGGAAGAGATAAAGGGCTAACGGAGGATCAGATCGGAGAGGACAGTGGAACATGGGAGAGAGGAGGAGGAGGATGAGGACGATTATAAGGTGGTCATGGGCAAGTGAGAATGGGCAAGAGGTAAGAGGGAAACTAAAACTACTACTACTTCTCCTCCATCTTGTTTTACAGCAGTTGGCACCCAGCTTAATGGTGCATTACCGCCACCTTCTGCTCCGGAGTGCAACAGACTTACATTCTAAATCCCTACACTCAATCACACACACATACCCTAAACTGCACTTTATCCTCCCATCTTTGGCCACCCTAGTACCCTATTCCTGCTTATCCATTATATTCTACAAAAAAAAACCCTGTACCCCTTAAGCTAAAAGATACCCTGACCTGTGCTCTCTCACCCATGCCCAGCAACCCTTTTAATGTGAATTCCTGCACTCCCAATTCCCTTAGATTAATTCTCATCATCTCTCTCTGTATCCCATACTTTCTGCAATTCAGAACTACATGTTCTACTAACTCCTCTTCCTGACAATCCTCACACAATCCTGTCTGGTGTTTCCTTATCATTTTCAATGTTTTGTTTAATACACAGTGCCGCCACCTTAGCCTAGTCCACATAGTTTCCTCTCGTCTGTATCCACTACCGACCCTAGTACCTGCAACACTCTTTTTGTATTTGATATAAATTCCTCTCTTTCTCCTCCCTGTCCCATCTTTCTTGCCACATTTGGTTGATTCTTTTCCCCCCCAGATTACACACATAACCTCTGCTTTACTGATACTAATGTGCATTACTACATTTTCTTTAACGTCCTCTTTGCCAACTCATCCACCCTCTCATTCCCCTTCACCCCTACATGTGCTGGAACCCATAGAAATTTTACCTAACCTCCCTGATTTGCAATTCTTGTGACTGACTGAAGGACTTCATAAAGTACATCTTGCCGACTGAAAGAACCTTAAACTTGATAGAACTGAGTATGATATCTGAGCATATCAACACTGACTTGTCTAACTTTCTCTACCCATCGCAACGCAACCAACACTGCCAGCATCTCCACTGCGTACACCCCTAATTTATTAGATATTCTTCTGCTGATTCCAATTTCTTTTGCTAGTATAGCCACCCCAAACCCTGCCACTTCTGCTTTGGATTCCATGGCACCACCCATATAAATCTGAATATAATCACTGTACTTTTCCCATCACATAACAGTTAAATGCACTTACCACATCAGTTTTATATTTTCCTTTCCTTTTTACCTCTAACAAATACCAGTCTATGTCAGGCCATACAAGCTTCCATGGAGCTACAACCAGATAAACTACTGAAGGACTTATCCTTAGATCAAACACTCCACATTCTTTAGCAATATCATTCCCTACCCTCTAAAACCTCCCATTTTCCTAGCACTCCTGCAACACTACTTTTGCAGGGTGAGAATCATTGTGCCCCTACAAATTAACCCAGTAGTTTGCCATCTATTGCATCCTTCTTAGTTCCAAAGGCATTACTCCCAACTTCTACCTGTAGGGTTGATACTGGTGATGTTTTAAAAGCCCCACTGCACACTCTCAAAGCCTGTGCCTGAATCACATCTAGTTTCCTTATAAGAGACCTAGCTGCTGATCCATATGCTATATTTCCATAGTCCAACACAGATCTCACTAAAGCCACATACATTCTCTTCAAAGCTGAACAACTTGCTCCCCATTCCCTACCAGTCAAACATCTCATCACATTTATTACTTTTTTTACATTTCTCCTCAACTTTCCTGATATGGTCAGCCCATGTTAATCGTGAATCAAATACAACTCCCAGAAATTTAAATAATCCAACCCTTTCCAATCCAATCCCATACATCCTTAACTTCTTCCCTACCTCAATTCTTTTCCTGGTGAAAAATATAGAGAGTTTTTTCTACTGAAAATCTACATCCCCAATCATAACCCCACTTCACCACTTCGTCAATGGCTCCTTGTAGGTTCCTGATTATATGCTCCATGTTCCTGCCTCATTTCCACAACGGCCTATCATCTGCAAACAGTGACCTACCTATATCCTTTGTGAAGACATCATTGATCATAATGATGAAAAATAACAGGCTAATCACACTACCTTGAGGTATGCCATTCCCCACTATATATTGTTTTGATAATTCTGATCCAATCCAAACCTGAATTTTTCTACTAAACAAAGAATCTTTAATCTGATTAAAAAGTCTCCCACCAACCCTCATCTTGTGCAGTTTAATTAACAATCTTTCCTTCCACATCATATCATAGGCTTTTTCTATGTCAAAAAACACTGCAACTACTGACTATTTGCCTGGGCCTTTCTTATTTCAGTTTCTAACCTTATCACTGAGTCCATGGAATTCCTTCCCTTCCTAAAACCACTGATAACTTGCCAGCATTCCCCTCTTCTCAAGTTCATATGATAACCTTTCTGTTATCATCCTTTCCATTATCTTGCATATATTTGTTGTTCATGCTATTGGCCTGTAGCTAGTGGGTTTTGATGGATCCTTGCCAGGTTTCCTTATTGGAATTACTACTGCTTCTTTCCATGCACTTGGTAATCTTCCCTCCTCCCACACTCAGTTATAAAAATGCAGCAACTTCAAGAGCACTCTTTCTCCTAGATTTTTTTGGTCTGAAAATTTGTCTGACAGAGAGGGAGGAGAAGGGAGAGAACAGTGAGTCAACACCCAGGTGTGTTGAACAGGAGGGAAGACACTGATGATATAATTGATGATCCATTTACATTGGCAGAAACGGTGACAGCCATAAAGAGATCGAGACACCCTCCCCAGGGAAAGATCTGATATGCTATGTTATGCTGAAAAAAATCTGGGAAACCAAAACTGGGAAATGGAAAAAGGATGGGAAGGGGGAGAAATCACTGAAAATTCATTCTCTAACTTATGGTAATTGCTCCACCGCCTCTCTTTTTCCCTTCCCCATTCTTGTTCCCTTTTGTTTATTTATAGGTGGATATCGATGAGAGAGGGGCAGGAAACCGAGCGAATCCTGTAAACACCTTTATGAATGCTTTGCCAGCCAACTTACACAGTTACAGAAGAGGGGTGTTTATTTGCAAAGCATCATCGAGCATCTCCTTCACCATTTCCGTTTCCCTCTCTCACCTCATCCTACCTGCCCATTACCTCCCTCTGGTGCTCCTCCATCTTCCCTTTCTTCCATGGTCTTTTACCCACTTCTGTCAGATTCCTCCTTCTCCAGCCCTTTACATCTTTTACAAATAAACTTCCCAATTCTTTACTTCACCCCTCCCCTGGTTTTACCCATCATGTACCACCTTGTACTTCTTCCTTCACTCCCCCCACCTTCTTATCCTGCATTCTCATCTTTCTCTCCAGTTCTGAAGAAGGATCTCTGCCCGAAACAGCAACTATTTACTCATTTCCATAAACGCTGCCTCACCTACTGAGCTCCCCCAGCATTTTGCGATTTCCAGTGCCTGCAGATTTTCTCATGTTTGTGATACTATTTAAATGGTTCAGCCTCTAAGTTGTTAATTACAGACAGAATATCTGTGAAAGTGTTACACTAATGGAGAAGCAAGCACACATTACTGTTATCCAATGTTCCATGCTTAAGGATAAATTACTTAAGCACAAGCAAATTATCATGCAGAACCCACCACAGCCAAGATTAAAGCCTTGGAATTCAATGCAGCAGAGAACCATATTAAAATCTGCTTCAATCACATTACCCTCAAGCTTCACAGACCTCTGCTGAACAAATAAGTTACACTGAATGTGGCTGGCAGCCTCTATGCGTGCAAGACCCAAGACTACAAATTTTGGAAAATACACATCTACTTCCTCACAGCACAGAACAAATCCAAATTAAATTTTTTCACCAATGCAAAGTCAAATGTTCTAAGAGTCTTTGTATGCTGTATATCAATGATGTAGATTATGGAATAGATTCATTTGTTGCCAAGTTTGCAGATGATACAAAGATTGGCGGAGGGGCAGGTTGGCTGCAGAAGGACCTAGACAGATTAGGAAAATGGGCAAGAAAGAGGCAAATGAAATACAATGTTGGAAAATGCATGGTCATGCATTGTGGTAGTAGAAATAAATTTGCAGACTATTTTCTAAAAGGAATGAAAATCCAAAAATCTGAGATTCAAAGGGACTTGGGAGACCTTGTGCAGAATACCCCAAAGGTAAACTTGCTGGTTGAGTTGGTGGTGAGGAAGGCAAATGCAATATTAGCATTCATTTCAAGAGGTCTAGAATACAAGAGCAGGGATGTGATGTTGAAGGCTTTATAAGGCACTGCTGATACCTCACTGAGTATTGTGAACAGTTCTGGGAGTCTCATCCAAGAAAAGATGTGCTGGCATTGGAGAGGGTCCAGAGGAGGTTAACAAGAATGATTCTGGGAATGAAAGGGTTATTGTACAAGGAACATTTGATAGCTCTGGGTCTGTACTTGCTGGAATTTAGAAGGATGAAGGAGTGGAGGGGGGGGGCAGGGGAGGATCTCATTGAAACTTTTGAATGTTGAAAGGCCAAGACAGAGTACAGCATAGATGTGCAAAGGATGATTCCCTTGACGGGGGAGTCTAGGACAAGAGGGCACAGCCTTAGGATAAAGGGCTGTCCATTTAAAAGATGTGGAGAAGGTGGTAAATTTATTAAATAATGTTAGCTATGCTAATGAACGAATGACACCTGTTAACTCACCTCAACATATCTTTTGCATTTTAACCCACCATGGGCAATACAGACATCCCACCCTGCAAAAACTCATTTCAGGGAGGTAGCACCACCATTTCAGGAAGGTAGCACCCCTGTCCCCAGCAACCTCCATCTGCCATCTTTCAGCCCACTCTTCTAACTGGCCTAAACCCCCCATTCGACCTCCAAGGGTGTATGTAATACTTTGTTCAGTGATTTTGTCTAATCTGTAAACTAAGTTGGGTATATGCAGAAAATGTGACATTAAAATATGTACTTAGATTATATGTTTATTCTATTAAAACTTTAAATCTACAGGGAGTTTGGCCTCATCACGTAGAACATCAATAGGGGAGCACCTTAGCAGCTAGCCAGCTAGTTTAAATAACATTAGCTATGCTAATGAACAAATGACACCTGTTAAACTCACCTCAACATGTCTTTTCCATTTTAACCCACCATGGGCAATAGAAAAGTCACTGTTGCAAACAGTGCAGCGAGCAACATTGTCATTATTTTTGAGGTCGACTGTAAAGCCCGCCGACAGAGAAAATTGATTGGTCTCTCTTTGTGCTAAGCAGACCTATCAGGATGCTATATAAAAATCGATTTCCAGGTTATTGTATATAACTTCCGGGCATCAGGGAGCCGCTATTAAAATGTGGAAGACTCCTGGAACTTCCAGGACAGGTGGGATATCTGACAGTGCTAAAGATTATGGGGAGAAGGCCGGAGAGTGGGGCTGAAAAGGTTACTAGGAAAGTTGACGAGGGTAAAGCAGTGGATGTTGTCTATATGGACTTCAGCAAGGCCTTTGACAAGGTTCCACACAGGTTAATTAGGAAGGTTCAATCGTTAGGAATTAATATTGAAGTAGTAAAATGGATTCAGCAGTGGCTGGATGGGAGACGCCAGAGAATAGTGGTGGATAACTGTCAGATTGAGGACAGTGTCTAGTGGCGTGCCTCAGGGATCTGTACTGGGTCCAGTGTTGTTTGTCATATATATTAATGATCTGGATAATGGGGTGGTAAATTGGATTAGTAAGTATGCAGATGATACTGAGATAGGTGGAGTTGTGGATAATGAATTAGGATTTCAAAGCTTGCAGAGAGATTTAGGCCAGTTAGAAGAGTGGGCTGAAAGATGGCAGATGGAGTTTAATGCTGAAAAATGTGGGGTGCTACATTTTGGTAGGACTAATCAAAACAGGACATACATGGTAAATGGTAGGGCATTAAAGAGTGAAGTAGAACAGAGGGATCTAGGAATAATGGTGCATAGTTCCCTGAAGGTGGAATCTCATGTGGATAGGGTGGTGAAGAAAGCTTTGGGTATGCTGGCCTTTATTAATCAGAGCATTGAGTATAGGAGTTGGGATGTAATGTTGAAATTGTATAGGAAATTGGTAAGGCCAAATTTGGAGTATTGTGTACAGTTCTGGTTACCGAATTATAGGAAAGATGTCAACAAAATTGAGAGAGTACAGAGAAGATTTACTAGAATATTGCCTGGGTTTCATCTCCTAACTTACAGAGAAAGGTTGAACAAGTTGGGTATTTATTCTTTGGAGTGTAGAAGGTTGAGGGGGACTTGATAGAGGTACTTAAAATTATGTGGGGGATAGATAGAGTTGATGTGGATAGGCTTTTTCTATTGAGAGTGGGGGAGATTCAAACAAGAGGACATGAGTTGAGAGTTAAAGGGCAAAAGTGTAGGGGTAGCATGAGGGGGAACTTCTTTACTCAGAGTGGTAGCTGTGTGGAACGAGCTTCCAGCAGAAGTGGTTGAGGCAGGTTCCATGTTGTCATTTAAAGTTAAATTGGATAGGTATATGGACAGGAAAGGAATGGAGGGTTATGGGCTGAGCGCAGGTCGGTGGGACTAGGTGAGAGTAAGAGTTTGGCACCGGCTAGAAGGGCCAAGATGGCCTGTTTCTGTGCTGTAATTGTTATATGGTTATATGTTATATGGTGAGGAAGGAAAAACAGGATCAGCCACAATTAAATGGAGGAGCAGACTTGATGGACCAAATGGCTTAATGTACTCCTACGTCTTATGCCTGGCTCTACATTGGTGCCCCAACCAAATGAAAAAAAAAAGTACAGTGGCAAAGTGACTATTGCATTGAGATGTAAAAAGTAAGTTATAAGATAGAGGTTCAGTTCCTGCTGTTGTCCGTAAGGAGTTTGCATGTTCTCCCTGGGACCATTTGGGATTCGTCTGGGCGCTCCGGTTTCCTCCAGATTTCAAAAGATATATAGTTAAGGCTGTGGGAATGCTATGTAGGCGCCAGCAGCGTGGTGACACTTCACAGACTGCCCCCAGCACAACCCTTAGACTGTTTTGAACATTTATACAAATGCTGCATTTCACTGTGTGTTCCAATGCACATGTAATAAAAAGGGAAAAATTAAGTCTCATAATTACAAGTGAAGCCATTCGGGGCAAAGGCAGGAGAATGGGGTCGAGAGGGAAATGGATCCGCCATGATGAAATGGCGGAGCTGACTCAATGAGCCAAATGACCTAATTCTGCTCCTGTTTCTTATGATCTTAACATTGGTGGCATCCAGACTAATGATAATCAAAAACAAGTGTAGACAAATGTGGAAGAACAGCTTCTCTACTCCTCCACCATCAGAATTCTGAGTGGTCCATGAACCCAAGCCCTACACCCAACCCTTACCCAAGTACTGGTGCCCATTGTGCACACACATCAGCCAAAAGCACCTTCCCCCTGTACCTGTGTCAGGAGGGTACACATCTCCCAACTCCATTCACAGGTACTTGTGCCTGTTGTGTACACAATCCACTCAAAACAAAAAAAGGACACTATCCATTTCCCTTTTGCACTATTTATTTTGTAACTGATAGCAATTTACGTCTTGCACAAAAATGTTGCTGCAAAACAACAAATTTCAGAACATATTCAGAACACTTTATTTTGTGCTCCTGCTTGCTAATGCAAATATCTAATCAGCCCGTCACATGGCAGCAACTCAATGTATAAAAACATGCAGAGACAGGCAAGAGGTTCAGTTGTTGCTCAGACCAAACATCAAAATAGGGAAGAAATGTAGTCCAAGTGATCTTGACTGTGCAATGATTGTTGGTGCCAGATGGGGTGGTTCGATTATCTCAGATACTGCTAATCTTTTGGGATTTTCATGCACACCCATCTCTATAATTTAGAAAGAATGGTTTTAAAAAATAAAAATTCCTATGCAGTGGTTCTGTGGATGAAAATGCCTTGTTAAGGAGAGAGAGGTCAGAGGAGAATGGCCAGACTAGTTCAAGCTGACAGGAAGGCGACAGTAATTTAAATAACCACATGTTACAACACTAGTGTGCAGAAGAGCATCTCTGAATGCACAACATGTCAAACACCTGCAGTGGATAGCTAACAGCAGCAGAAAACAGGAGATTAATACAGTGGCAACTGAATGTGCGGTGATGATAAAACTGAAAGACAATGAACAAATTTAGCTTTTCTGTGGACAAATGTTTGATTAGTCCAACTGAACTTTCGTTGCTGAGGTTACAAAGAGAGCAGATAAAAGAAATTTTGTCAATTTTGAGAGCCAAGTCTTTCACAAGACATTCTATTACATATCACGTAACACTGGTTTCTTTGTAAAATTGAAGGTTGTGGGGGTAAACAGGAGGTGGTACACAAAATTGAATCAAGTCAAAAGAAAACTCACAGATCATGTGGTGTGGCAACTTTTCTACTCCACATACAAAAGACCATATGGGCTTTAATGTATATTAGTGCCCAGTGTGTGGACAGCTGAAACCAAAGTACAAATGTCTAATACGAAGGGAAACTATGAGGTTTTTTTGAGGAATATATGAGGTGTGGGTCATTTGTCAGAGGTATTTTTTTTAAAACCTGACTTGTAAGTGTGTGGAACACACTTCCTATGGTTGGTGGTAAAGACATATTAGGGGCATTTAAGAGACTTTTAAATAGGCACATGGATGAAAGAAAATGGGGGACTATGTGGGAGGGAATGATTAGACCAATATTCACTGGGGTTCCCAAATATTTTTATGCCATGGATCAATACCATTAAGCAAGGGTTCCACGGACCTCAGGTTGGGAACTCCTGTTCTGGTAGGTTAAAGGGTTAGTACAACATTCTGGGCTGAGGGGCCTGCACTGTGCTCCTTTGTTCTATGTTACAGTCTTCCTCGTTTTCTTGTGGTAAACAGCAAGGAATATAGGAACAGACATCTGACCATCCCTGGTTTACAATTGTCAAGAAGTCGTTTTTGTCTTCCCACAGTGAAATTGTCAACCTGCATTCTTAGAGAGACAATGCTGCCTGATTTCTGAGGTGAGGTTGTGTGCAAACAGGTCTGCATTTGAGGTTGGCTCTGGGTTGAATGTAAATAGCTTTTATGGGAGCTACTATGTCTACATGGGTGTCCATGAGACAGGTGTTCACAATGCAAGTAAGTCCTGCTTACCGGAGTTGCTGTTGCTTGATGATATCCCTAGCTTTGTAATTTCAGAGCATCGATATGGATCTGGGTGTACCAGTTCAAACAGCAATGTTTGTTTTATTTATAAACTATTTCTGACCTACTGTAAAATATTGAAACAAATGTGCGATTTGGTCAAGTCCACACTTTTAGAACCAGGAGGTTTATAGCTTAAACAGGTGCTATTCAGTCCATCTTATCCATGCCAGCAAAAGTTAATTGTTATAAGACTTAGGAACAGAATGAGGTCATTCGGCCCATCGAGTCTGTTCCACATTTCATTGCGGTTGATCCATTGCCCTCTCAAAGTTATGTTGATCTCACTTCAGATTTTAGTCAATAGCTTGAAGTCTTGGTTTAAACTACCATTACATAGTGAATAGCATTAAACTTTGAAAATAGGTCAATGTAAACTGAGAGACGATTCAATCCTGCCCCATCATTCAATAAGATTCTGACTAACTACTCAAATTCCATACTCTAATCCTCCTGTTCCTCCACATCCCTTGATTCCTCCAGCACCAAGAATAATATCCAGCTGCTTAAATATATTGAATGATTCAGATAAAGACAAGTTTTATTTGGCACAGTTGCACTGAATCATACATTGAAATGCTTTGTTGCATCAATGAAAAACACAGTCTAAGTATGTGCTGGGGGCAGCCTGCAAGTGTCACCACACTTCCAGCACCAGCATAGCATGCTTCAATTTACTAATCCATTACTCTTTGGAAACTGGAGCACCCAGAGGAAACACTTGTTGTTACAGGGAGAATGTACAAACTCCTTACAAACAGCAGTGGGAATTGAACCCCAATAACAGGCACTGTAAACTGTTACTCTAACCACTACACTGCAATCTAGATGAGTGTCAGATGTAATATTGAGCCAATTGTACTTGCCCAAATGCCTTGAGGCAAGTACAATTTTGGCCCAGTGCTACATCTGGCACTCCTCCAAATTGAATCCACTGTAATACTTTAACCAGAAATTTATCTATAAACTACGTTAAAATCCCTTATTAAATGTTAAGCTATCAGTAGACCATCTTTCAGTCTTTGACACTGACGTTTTTAAAAATTGACAATGTTTTAGGGAGCCTGACAGTGTAGATAGAGGAAAGATGTTTCCCTGCTGGAGGGGTCAAGAACAATAGAACAATCTTGGATGAAAGAGAAAAGCCATTCAAGACCAAAATGGAAAATGATTTTTTTCTCTGAAGGAGCGAGTAATATAGAGTCAGAACTCTACAGCACAGAAACAGGCCCTCAGCCCATGCCAAACTATTAGTCTGATTTGTCCCATTGACCTGCACCTGGACCATAGCCTTCCATACTTCTTCCCATTCATACTTTTAAAAACTTTTCTTAAATATTGAAATTAAACTCACTTCTATCCACACTCCACCACCGAGTGAAGTTCATGCTTATGTTCCCCTTAAATATTATATCTTTCATCCTTAACCCATGACCAAGTTCTAGTCTCACCCAACCTCAGTGGAAAAAAGCCTCCTGCCCTTATAGCTATACCCTCATAATTTTGCGTACCTCCATTAAATCCCCCTTCATTCTTCTACACTCCAAGAAATAAACACCTAACCTATTCAACCTTTTCTTATAACTCAGGTCCTCAAGTGCTGGTAACATTCTTGAAAATAAAAATAAAATTAAAAAAAAGAAAATATTCTCTGTACCCTGTCAGTCTTATTGATATCTGTAGGTAGGTAATCAAAACTGCATACAATACTCCAAATTAGGGCCCACCAATGTCTAATACAAGTTTAAATTCTCTAAATCGCAGAAGATCTGAGAATGCTTAGTCACTTTCACTAAAATTCTTTGTATATGATCTAGTCACTGCTAATGAGGCCAACACCTACATAATCATTTCCTCATTGGTGAGGAGTTACCTTCTTGAACTGCTGTGTTGCCACTCCTAAATGCTGCAGGGTTGGGAACTTCCATGAATCAGACTCGGTGACAAAAAGGAGTTTTGATATGTTTGAACACAAGAAATTCTGCAGATGCTGGAAATCTTGAGCAAAACGCAGAAAGTGCTGGAGGAACTCAGCAAGTCAGGCAACATCTGTGAAGGGGTATAAACAATGTTAAAACCTTTCATCAGGATTGATATAAAAAGAATGACTTGAAAAGAAAACCCCAAAACACAATAGATTTTGCATATATTGGGAAATGCTGAAGTAACTCAGCAGGTCAGGCAGCATCAATGGAGAAATAAACAGGCAACATATCAAGCCAAGAAATTTAGGGTTCTGATGAATAATAGCGATCTGAAACATCAACTGTTTAATTCTCTTCATATACTGCCTGACTTGCTGAGTTCCTCCAGCACGTTATGCGTGTTACTTTTACCCCTTCTTGTCTCCTCACTGGTCCAACATCTCCCTCTGGTCCCCCTTCTTTCCTTTCTTCCCGTGGTCTAATGTCCTCTCCAAACATATTCCCCTTTCTTCAGTGATTTACCTCTTGTGCCCCATCACCTCCCAGTTCCTCACTTCATCCCCATCTCCCAATCTACCTACCAACTTTCCTCCTCACCAAGATTCACCTACCATTTACCAGATGAACTTCTCTCCCTTAACCTACATTCTTATACTGATTTCTTCCCCCTCCCCCCCCCATTTCTGATGAAGAACCTCAGCCCAACATGTTGACTGTTTATTTCTCTCCTTAGCAGGTTGGGCAGCACACGGTAGGAAACTTTGTCACATGGTGTGAGCAGAATTATCTGCAGCTTAATGTGAAAAAGACTAAGGAGCTGGTGGTAGACCCAAGGAAAGCTAAGGTACCGGTGACCCCTGTTTCCATCCAGGGGGTCAGGGTGGACATGGAGGAGGATTATAAATACCTGGGGATATTAATTGACAATAAACTAGCCTGGTCTAAGAACACGGAGGCTGTCTACAAGAAGGGTCAGAGCCCTCCCTATTTCCTGAGGAGACTGAGGTCCTTTAACATCTGTCGGACAATGCTGAGGATGTTCTACGAGTCTGTGGTGGCCAGTGTTATCATGTTTGCTGTTGTGTGCTGGGCAGCAGGCTGAGGGTAGCAGACACCAACAGAATCAACAAACTCATTCGTAAGACTAGTGATGTTGTGGGGATGGAACTGGACTCTCTCACGGTGGTGTCTGAAAAAGAGGATGCTGTCCAAGTTGCATGCCATCTTGGACAAGGTCTCCCATCCACTACATAATGTACTGGTTGGGCACAGGAGTACATTCAGCCAGAGGCTCATTCCACCGAGATGCAACACAGAGCATCATAGGAAGTCATTCCTGCCTGTGGCCATCAAACTTTACAACTCCTCCCTTGGAGGGTCAGACACCCTGAGCCAATAGGCTGGTCCTGGACTTATTTCCTGGCGTAATTTACATACTACTATTTAACTATTTATGATTTTATTACTATTATTTATGGAGCAACTGTAGCAAAAACCCAATTTCCCCCGGGATCAATAAAATATGACTGACTAAAATCCTCCAGCATTTTGTGTACATTGGAAAGAAAAACCAAGCATCTATCAGCACCCCCATACTTACTATGATTCTATTGGTCCATAAAACATAAGAGCAAAATTAGACCATTTGGTGCAGAGTTTGCTCCACCATTTAATCATAGTTGATCCCTTCTTCCCCCTCCTCAGCCAAACTCTCCGGCCTTCTCCCAGTAACTTTTGCTGCCATGTCCAATTAAGAACCTATCAAGCTCTGCCTTAAATACACCCAACAACCTGGCCTCCACAGCTGCCCATGGTACTAAATTGCACAAACCCACTGGCTAAAGAAATGTCTCTGCATCTTCTGTTTTAAATGGAAGCCCCTCTACCCTGAGGATGTGCCCTCTTGTCCTGGACTCTCCCACTTTGGGAAATATCTTTTCCACAGCTAATCTGTCTAAGCCTTTCAACATTTGAAATATTTCGATGAGATTCCCCCTCATCCTTCTAAATTCCAGCAAATACAGACCCATCAAACGTTCTTTGTTTGATAATCCTTGCATTCCTGGAATCAACTCTGAACCTCTTCTGAACCCTCGCCACATCTTTTCTTAGACAAGGAGCCTATAACTGTTCACAATGCTCAAGGTGAGGCCTCACCAATGCGTTATAAAGCCTCAGCATCACAACCCTGCTCTTATATTCCAGAGCTTTTAAAACAAATGCTATTATTGCATCTGCCTTCCTCATCACTGTCTCTATCTGTAAGTTAACCTTTAGGGTGTTCTGCACAAGGACTCCCAAGTCCCTTTTCATCTAAGACTTCTGGATTTTCTCACTGTTTAGAAAATAGTCTGCACATTTATTTCTACTACCAAAGTGCGTGACCATTTTCCAACATTGCCATTTTCTTGCTCATTCTCCTAATCTGTCTAAGTCCTTCTGCAACCTACCCGTTTCCTCAACATTACCTGCCCTTCCACCAATCTTCATATCATCCACAAACTTAGCAATAAAGCTACCTATTCAATTATTTAAACAACTGATATACAGCATAAAAAGTGGTCCCAACACTGACCCCTGTGGGAACAACATGAGTCACTGGCAGCCAACCAGAAAAGGATCCTTTATTCCCACTGACTGCCTCCTACTAATCAACTAATGAGCTAACCATGCCTGTAATTTTCCTGTAATACCATGGCTTCTGAACTTGATAAGCAGCTTCATGTGTGACACCTTGTCAAAGGTCTTCTGAAAGCCCAAATATACTACATCCACTACATCCCCTTTACCTACTCCGCTTATAATCTCAAGTAATTCCAAAAGGTTCATCAAGCAAGATTTTCCCTTAAGGAAACCATGCTGACTTTGCCCTACATCTCCAAGTACTCCAGATCCTCATCCTTCACAAATGACTCCAACATCTTCTCAACCACTGAGGTCAGTCTAACTGGACTATAATTTCCTTTCTGCTGCTTCCCCTTTTTTTTCCAAAAAAGTAATGAAGTGACATTTGCAATTTTCCGGTCTTCTTGCACCATGTCAGAGTCCAACATTTTTTAAAAAGCCAAATGTTTAAAAAGAATCTTTCAAAAGCTTTTTGAGCATCTTCCCCCATGTAATTAGTAACATTAATTATCTCAACATCTGGCACACTGCTAGTGTCTTCCACAGTAAAGACAGATACAAAATGCTTATTTAGTTCATCTGCCATCTCCTTGGCCCCTGTTATTATTTCTCCAGCTTCATTTTCTAGCAGTCCTATATCCACTCATCTCTAATTAATTTATCTATCATACTTGGAAAAACAACTTACTATTCACTTTGATATTGTTTGCTAACTTACTTTCATATTTCATCTTTTCCCTCATTGATTCTTTTAGTTGCTCTCTGTAGGGTTTTAAAAGCTTCCCACTCCTCTGTCTTCCTGCTAATTTTTGCTTTGTTGTATGCCTTCTCCTTTGCTTTTACATTGGTTTTGACTTCCCTTGTCAGCCATGGTTGTACTATTTCACCATTTAAGTATTTCTTTGCTTTTGGAATACATCTATCCTGTACCTTCCTCATTTTCCCAGAAACAACCACCATTATTGCTCTGCAGTCATCCCTGCCAGCATCTCCTTCCATTTTACTTTTGCCAACTCCTCTTTCATACCACTAATTTCCTTTACTCCACTGAAATACTGCTATGTCAGACTTTACTTTCTCCCTCTCAGATTTCAAGTTGAACTCAATCACATTGTGATCACTGACTCCCTAGGGTTCTTTTACCTCAAGCTCTCTAATCACCTCCATTTTATTACATAACAGCCAATCCAGTATAGCTGATCCCCTAGTGGGCTCAATCATGAATTGTTCTGAGAAAACATCTTGCTGACATACAAACTCACACCATAGAACCATAGAAACTACAGCACAGAAACAGGACCTTTGGCCCTTCTTGGCTGTGCTGAACCATTTTCTGCCTAGTCCCACTGACCTGCACATGGACCATATCCCTCCATACACCTCCCATCCATGTATCTGTCCAATTTATTCTTAAATGTTAAAAAAGAACCTGCATTTACCACTTCATCTGGCAGCTCATTCCATACTCCCACCACTCTCTGTGTGAAGAAGCCCCCCCTAATGTTCCCTTTAAACTTTTCCCCCCTCACCCTTAACCCATGTCCTCTGTTTTTTTTCTTCCCTTGCCTCAGTGGAAAAAGTCTGCTTGCATTCACTCTACCTATACCCATCATAATTTTATATACCTCTATCAAATCTCCCCTCATTCTTCTACGCTCCAGGGAATAAAGTCCTAACCTATTCAACCTTTCTCTGTAACTGAGTTTCTCAAGTCCCGGCAACATCCTTGTAAACCTTCTCTGCACTCTTTCAACCTTATTTATATCCTTCCTGTAATTTGGTGACCAAAACTGAACACAATACTCCAGATTCGGCCTCACCAATGCCTTATACAACCTCATAACATTTCAGCTCTTATACTCAATACTTCGATTAATAAAGGCCAATGTACCAAAAGCTCTCTTTACGACCCTATCTACCTGTGACGACACTTTTAGGGAATTTTGTATCTGTATTCCCAGACCCCTCTGTTCCACTGCACTCCTCAGTGCCTTACCATTAACCCTGTATGTTCTACGTTGGTTTGTCCTTCCAACGTGCAATACTTCACACTTGTCAGTATTAAACTTCATCTGCCATTTTTCAGCCCATTTTTCCAGATGGTCCAAGTCCCTCTGCAGGCTCCGAAAACCTTCCTCACTGTCTACTACACCTCCAATCTTTGTATCATCAGCAAACTTGCTGATCCAGTTTACCACATTATCATCCAGATCATTAATATAGATGACAAATAACAATGGACCCAGCACTGATCCCTGTGGCACACCACTAGTCACAGGCCTCCACTCAGAAAAACAATTCTCTACCACCACTCTCTGGCTTCTTCCATCGAGCCAATGTCTAAACCAATTTACCACCTCTCCATGTATACCTAGCGACTGAATTTTCCTAACTAACCTCCCATGCGGGACCTTGTCAAAGGCCTTACTGAAGTCCATGTAGACAATATCCACTGCCTTCCCTTCATCCACTTTCCTGGTAACCTCCTCGAAAAACTCCAACAGATTGGTCAAACATGACCTACCATGCACAAAGCCATGTTGACTCTCCCTAATAAGCCCCTGTCTATCCAAATGCTTGTAGATTCTGTCTCTTAGTACTCTCTCCAATAACTTACCTACTACTGACGTTAAACTCACTGGCCTATAATTTCCTGGATTACTTCTCGATCTTTTTTTAAACAACGGAACAACATGAGCCAGTCTCCAATCCTCTGGCACTTCACCCGTAGACAGCGACATTTTAAATATTTCTGCCAGGGCCCCCGCAATTTCAACACTAGTCTCCTTCAAGGTCCGAGGGAAATGTGATCCATGTGATCACACTTGTGATCCATTTCCAATCTGATTTTCTCCAATTAACCTGCATGTTGAAATTTCTCATGAATATAACAACATTGCCCTTTTGACACACCTTTTCTATTTCCTGTTGTAATTTGTGGTCTACATCCCAGCTACCATTGGGAAACCTGTATATAACTGCCAACCCTTGCAGTTTCATAACTCAACCCACAAGGATTCAACATTTTCCAGTCCCATGTCACGTCTTTTTACTGATTTGATGCCATTCTTTACCAGAGCCACACCACCCCCTCTTCCTACTTTCTTGTCCTTCTGATACAACGTGTAACCTTGAACATTTAGTTCCCAACTACAATCATCCTTCAGCCACAATTCAGTGATGGCCACAACCTCATACCTGACAATCTGTAATTGTGCAAGGAGATCATCCACCTTATTTCTTAATCTTTGTGCATTGAGATACAACACTTTGAGTACTGTATTTGCTATTCGTTTTGATTCTGCATCTCTAATGCAGTAATACTCACCTTGCTGGCTGCAATTTTGGCCCATCATCTGCCTGCCCTTCCTGACAGTCTGACTGTCCACCATCTTTGCTTTTTTACCATCCGTCCTATCCAGAGTACCTTTACTCTGGTTCTCACCCACCTGCCCAACAGCTCTAACAAACCTGCCCATGAGAATATTGGCTCCCCTTGGGTTCAGGTACAATCCATCACTTTTGAAGAGGTCATACCTTCCCCTTAGGAGATCCTAATGATCCAACAACCTGAAGCCCTGCCCCCTGCACCAGCTTCTCAGCCACACATTAATTTTCTAAATCATCCTGTTTCTACCATCACTGGAGTGTGGCAGAAGCAGAAAAGTAGAAGTTGCTGCCCCCAGAGATCCTGCTTCTCAGCTGTCTACCTAGCTCTAAGTTCTCTTTTCAGGACCTCTTTGCTTTTCCTTCCTATGTTGAGGGATTGAATTTAAGAGCAGGGAGGTTATGCTGCACTGTACAGGGTACTGGTGAGACAGCACCTGGAGTACTGTGTACAGTTCTGGTCTCCTTACTTGAGGAAGGATATACTGGCTTTGGAGGTGGTTCAGAGGAGTTTCACCAGGTTTATTCCAGAGATGAGGGGGTTAGACAATGAGAAGAGATTGAGTTGCCTGGGACTGTATTTGCTGGAACTCAGAAGAGAGGAAATCTTATAGAAACAAAATTATGAAAAGGATAGATAAGTTAGCGGCAGGAAACGTTGTTTCCACTTGTAGATGAGACTAGAACTTGGGGACATGGGCTCATGATTCAGGGGAGTAGAATTAGGATGGAGTTGAGGAGGAACTGCTCCCCCCTGCCCCGCCCAAGAGGGTAGTGAATCTGTGGAATTCTCTGCCCAGTAAAGTAGTGGAGGCTACTTCAGTAAATATATTTATGACAAGGCTGGATAGATTTATGCATAGTAGGGGAATTAAGTGTTATGGGGAAAAGGCAGGTGAAGATGAGTCCACGGTCAGATCAGCCATGATTTTATTAAATGGTGGAGTAGGCTCAATGGGCCAGATCGCCTACTCCTGCTCCTATTTCAATATGCGCCAAGACATCTGGCTGCTCACTTTCTCCAAAATGTTGTGGGTGTGATCCAAGACATCCCTGACCTTGGCACCTGCGTGGCAATGTACCATTTGCATGTCCCATTCATAACCACAGAACCTCCTGTCTGTTCCCCTGATAATTGTGACCCCCTTCACTACTGCATCCCCTCTTCTCCCCCTTTCTATTCTGCACCATGACCCATGCTCAGTGCCAATAACCTGGTCTCCACGGCATTCCCCCGGGAGGGCATCCCCCACAACAGTATCCAAAAATGGTACACATATTGAAGGGGAATGGCCACAGAGGTGCTCTATGCTATGTTCACATTTCCATTTCTCCTGATAGTCATCCACCTACTTGCCTCCTACAAATTTGGGGTGACTACTTCCCTGCAACTCTGATCAATTAACTCCTCACTCTCCCCTACAAACAGAGGATCATCCAGCTGCTGCTCCAGATCCCCAACAGTTTTCAAGGAGCTGCAGCTGGATGCACTTCACACAGATGTAGTTCCTTGGGAGTCTCCCAGAACTCCAACATCTGGCATGAAGAACACACAACAACCATTTACTACACCACGTACGGCAAAAGAAAACAAATAGGGAACCTTAACGGAATCTTACCCAGAGCCAACGACCTTTTGTGCCGAAGGCTCCTTCGAGCCAAAGACCGACACTCCTACTCTCGCCATTGGCCCACTCTCAAAAAAAAATGGATGCCCTGCTTGTTCTACCTGTACTTTTAAACAAGCATTGCTGACCTGCGAGAAACCTCATCGCTGTGGCCTGCTCCTGTCGCTGATTGAGCCGTGGTCATCTGGGAAGTGCCAATGAATTTGATTTGGCAAATAAATGCAGTTCTGTAAATTGTATACTGCAATGTATTTAATATTTCAGTAATACATGTAGTTTGATTCAGCATTCTTGTTCATTTAAATAATTGCAAGTTATATGTGAAAATACATTAACTGCATTTGTCATTGCACTACCATGTGAAATGTGCATGCCTCACTTAAAGATGAAATTACACACATTTTGGACTCCCATATCTTCCTTTGAATTAGATTAATGTTTTATAGTTACTACACATAATAGTATATACTCCATCCACCCCATTGTTCATTAATGGAGGAGGAAATAAATTTAACAGTACACATCAAGTCAGCCATTTGAACTCAGTAGGTGGAGAATTACGGCATTAGACCTTTTTAAATACATTCTAGATTGTAGAAAGGCTTTGGAGTTTTAGGAGACAGGTTACTTCGCACAGTTACCCAGGCTATGCTCTCTCCTCACTGCTGCCATCAGGAATGCAGCTCAGGAGCCTCAGGACTCACACCAACCACCAGGATCAGGAACAGTTACTAACCTCTCAACTATCAGGCTCCTGAACCAGAGGAGACAACTTCGCTTACCCCTTCATTGAAATGTTTCCACAATCAATGAACTAACTTTCCAAGACTCTTCATCTCCCATTTTTGATATTTGTTGCTTATTTATTACTTTCTTATTGTATTTACACAGTTTGTCTTCTTGGTGAATGTCCTAGCTGGGTGGTCGTTCACAGATTCCTTTTTGGTTATTATTCCATAGATTTATTGAGTACACCCACAAGAAAACAAATCTCAGATTTTTGTATATGGTGACGTACATGTACTTTGATAATAAAACTTGTGTTGAAATTTGAAATAAATCAAGGGATAAATTATTGCGTAGGAAAATTGTGCTTCGATAGAATCTTGTTGAATGATGGAGAAGACCAAGGGGTCAAATTATTTAATCTTGCACCCACATTCTTAGCAGTCACTTTCGTTGTTCCCTGCTAGTCAACTCATTCTAGTAATAAGGAGGAATGAAAATGCAGGCTGGTCAGAATGATAAGTCAATGATGGTAGAGAATTCAATTCCAAGTGGGCTTTGCAAACTTAAATGGGATTTCATTCAATAAATAACATTTTGGAAAAGAGCATAGGAATGGTTTTAAACCTTTTCTGCAGTAAGAACAGCAAAGCAGGGAGAACTAAATTACTGCAATTGCTAGCAGGTTACTACTACATTGCAGAGACCGACACAGGTGATTCTGTAGAAACCTTGAAATCTGGTAGGTAATCTTGAGCAATACGTGCGCACAAAATGCTGGAGGATCTCAGCAGATCCGTCAGCATCTATGGAGGGAAATAAACAGTCAAAATTTCAGATTGAAACCCGAAACGTCAACTGCTTATTACATAGAACGGTACTGACCTCTTAGCCCACAATGTTGTGCTGACCTTTTAGCCTACCCCAAGATTACTAACCATTCTCTCCCACATAGATAAAAGAAAAATGGAGAGCTATGTGTTGAGAGTCTCAACTGTCCCCTAATGTATCATGGTAGTATTTTCCATGCACCTTCCACTGTGTAAACACATACCTCTGACATTCGCCCTATACCGTCTTCCAATTATGTACCCTTGTATTAGCCATTTACACCCTGTGAAAGTTTCTGGCTGTCCACTCAATCTGTGCCCATCTGCAAAAGGCACACTCTCTAATCCAGGTAAATCTCCACTGCACTTTCTACAAAGCTTTGACATCCTTCCTATAATGAGCCAACCAGAAATGATTACAATATTCCAAGTGTGGCCTAACCAGAGTTTTATAGACCTGCAAAATTTCCCTCCATAGATTTCAGGATGAAGGGTCTCAGCCCAAAATATCGACTGTCAGTTTCCACTCCATAGATGCTGCCTGACCTTCTGAGTCCCTCCAGCATTGTGTGCAATAGCAGAATAGAGGGGGGGAGGGGGAGCGCATTAATTTGCTCTGTTGGTGCCAAAATGTGGGGCAAAAGATGCACGCAGCCCCCAGCACATCCTTGTGTGTTGGTTAGTAACAAACCCATTTCATCGTATGTTTTGATGTACATGAGAAATAAATCTGAACAAATCTCAACCTGCGGTACATCCATTGATAAAGGTTCAATCTTCATTTTATTATCAGTGTATGCAGAATTCAACTCAGATTTGTCTTTTCCAAATAGCTATAAAATTCAGAAAACCATAGTAGTTGAAAGACACCAACTGCTCCTGCACGAAAAGAAAAATTCGCAAACCCCACCCCTCCCTCAAAACTGACAGATCACCTAAACCCCAGCCCTCCAATCACTGATAAAATTGGTTTTAACAAGTTCCAGTAAGCCAATCTCAAAGTGGAAATCCCTACAGTACAAGTGATTGCACATTGGAACATTAAGTTAATATGTCTATTGAACATGTGGGGGGTTATATGGGAGGCAGGGTTTGAGGGTCGGCACAACATTGTGGGCCGAAGGGCCTGTACTGTGCTGTACTATTCTATGTTCTATGTTAACATCATCTCAAGGTAATAAATGGCTGTTAAAATGGACTGTTAAGTTATTTAATCCTTTTAACCCCAAAGCTGGGTAGAATCAAAATTACACAAATGGATAAGTAAAAAAATAATGATTTTATCTCAAATGCACAGATTATAGTCATGATTTAGCTTCTTTTGGAAATGTTCTGTGTTGATTCTGTTACACACTTAAAACGCTTTATTAAACCTCTGCTTATTGCATAATAGCCACCTGTGCCTGGCTGATATATTCCATCCTAGACCTAATAATGGCTCAATTCATTACTTTCCAGTTTGGCTCAAATAGGGAATTCAATCTCTTTCAATCAAGGATGCAAATCACATTCAGAAAACACAAACACAAGCTCAAATTTTCAATCAGAATCAGGTTTAATATCACCAGCATATGTTGTGAAATTTGTTAACTTTGCAGAAACGGTACAATGCAATACATGATAAGTTGTGCAAAAGAAAAAATAAGGTAATGTTCATGGGTTTAATGTCCATTTAGAGGGGAAGAAGATTTTATGAGTCATTGAGTGTGCACCTTCAGGCTTCATTACATTCTTCCTGATTGCAGCAATAAGAACGCTGCCTTTTTGAGGCAGCGCAGTTTGAAAATGTCCTTGATACTACAGAGGCTAGTGCCTATGATGGAGATGACTGAGTTCACAACTGTCTGCAGCTTACTTCAGTCCTGTGCAGTAGCCACCAACCCACATACCAGACAGTGATGCAGCCAGTTAGAATGCTCTCCACAGTACACCTGTAGAAATTTAGATACCTATCAAATCTCCTCAAACTCCTAATGAAGTATAGCTGCTGTTGTGTTTTCTCTATAGCTGCATCAATCTGTTGGGTCCAGGATACATCTTCAGAGACAGATAGCTAGGAATTTGAAATTACTCACTCTTTCCACTTCTGATCCCTCTGACAACTGATGCACGTTCCCCCGTCTCACCCCTTCTGAAGTCCACAATCAGTTCTTTGGTCTTGAAGTTGAGTGCAAGTTTCTTGCTGTGACACCAATCAACTAGCTGATATATCTCACTCCTGTACACCCTCTCGCCACCATCTGAGATTCTGCCAACAATGGCTGTATTGTCAGCAAATTAGTAGATGGCATTTGAGCTGTGCTTAGCCACACAGTCTTGGGTGTAGCGGGAACCCAAGTTGTTTCAAGTTAACAGAACAGACGCAGAGAGTAATATTGTCTAATGGGTGCAAAAATTTAAATTGGAGGCTGCTTGGATTTGTACACCACCTTGAACATAAATGGGAAGCAAAGGTCTCTAGTCATTTTATAAAAGATGTTCAGTGACAGAGCAAGATACAAAGTAACAGCATGGTTCAGGCAGATGTAATATACAAGATAATATCAAGTCCTTACAACTAGGGCTATGGGAAAAATAAAGTAAAAAAAAATTAAAGAATTTTAAAGGGAAATGGGGGGGGGGGAGGGGAATGGAATGTCAGAGGTTAACTTTTCTCCCCCTCGGAGTATCGGGTGTGTGGAGCATACTGCGAGTGGTGATGGTAGAGGCAAATGTATTAGGGGCATTTAAAAACCTCTAAGTGTCCCTAATCTCTCTCTTAGGAAGGTATATGATTGAAAAATGGAGTGCCATGTAGAAAGAAAAAATCAGATTGATTTTAGAGTAGGTTAAATATCAGCACAAATTGTGGGATAAGTTGCCTTTGCTGAGCTGCAGTGTTCTATGTCACTGATGCCCTGCAGAAAAAGTGTGCCAAGTTGTTAGTATCCTGTTCATTTCATGTTTAGAAATTTACCAGAAACTCTGAAATACAAATTAAACAAATAAGTCTTATTAACTCAAAGTCAATAAAATGATGGACCAAAGCCAACGGCAGTAATAAATTAGATTAAGATATATTGAACAAATATATCAAATATTTAATTTGTCAAATATAACAAATAATAATGATGCAGCTCTATAAAACTCTGGTTAGGCCACACTTGCAGTACTGTGTCCAGTTCTGGTCGTCTCACTATAGGAAGGATGTGGAAGCATTGGAAAGGGTACAGAGGAGATTTACCAGGATGCTGCCTGGTTTAGAGAGTATGCATTATGATCAGAGATTAAGGGAGCTCGGGCTTTACTCTTTGCAGAGAAGGAAGATGAGAGGAGACATGATAGAGGTGTACAAGATAATAAGAGGAATAGATAGAGTGGATAGCCAGCACCTCTTCCCCTGGGCACCACGGCTCAATACAAGAGGACATGGCTTTAAGGTAAGGGGTGGGAAGTTCAAGGGGGATATTAGAGGAAGGTTTTTTACTCAGAGAGTGGTTGGTGCGTGGAATGCACTGCCTGAGTCAGTGGTGGAGGCAGATACACTCGTGAAATTTGAGAGACTACCAGACAGGTATATGGAGGAATTTAAGGTGGGGGGTTATATGGGAGGCAGGGTTTGAGGGTTGGCACAACAATGTCAGCCGAAGGGCCTGTACTGTGCTGTACTATTCTATGTTCTAAATGCTTCAGGTCAGAAGTTGGGTAACATGCCCAGCTTTTCAAAAAAGTCTATAACAATTACATCTAGACAACAGATTGCAGACGCTGAAATCTAGAACAAAAACTGAAAGAACTGTCACTACATTTTTTTAAGAAGGGAGAGAGACAAAAGGAAATTATAGGCCAGTAAGCCTAACCTCAGTGGTTGGGAAAGTGTTGGAGTCAATTATTAAGGTCACAGTTTCAGGGTACTTGGAGACTAATGATAAAATAAGTCAAAGTCAGTATTTCTGTCAAGGGAAGTCTTGCCTAACAAATTAGAATTCTTCAAGGAAGTAACGAGCAGGATGACAAAGGAGAGGCAATGGATATAATTTACTTAGATTTTCAGAATGCATTTGATAAGGTGCCTGACATGAGGCTGCTTAACAAGATAAACTTCTGTGGCATTACAGGAAAGATACTGGCATGGATAGAGGAATAGCTGACTGGCAAGGTGCAGTGAGTGGAAATAAAGGGGCCTTCCCTGGGTGGCTGCCAGTGACTAGTGGTGTTCCTCAAGGATCAGTATTGGGACCGCTACTTTTCACATTGTTTGTCAATAAGTTAGATGGTGGAACTGATGGCTTTGTGACAAAATTTGCAGATGATACAAAGATGGGTGGAGGGGTAGATAGTGTTGAAAATGCAACAGGATTTCAGCAGGACTTAGACAAATTGGAAGAATAGGCAAAAAAGGTGGTAGATGGTATAGTGTTGGGAAATGCACGATAAAGCATTTTGGTGAAAGGAACAATAATAGTGCAGACTATCAAAATGGGGAGAACATTCAAACATCAGAGGTGCAAAGGGACTTAGAAGTCCTCATGCAAGTCCCCCAGAAGGATAATTCACAGGTTGGGTCTGTGGTAAAGGCGGCAAGAGCAATGATGGCATTTATTTCAAGCAAAAACAAGAAGATAATGCTGAAGCTTTATAAAAGACTAGGCAGACCACACTTAGAGTACCGTTAAGAGTTTTGGGCCCCTCATCTCAGAAAGGATATATTGTCATTAGAGAGTGTCCAGAGGAGGATTGCAAGGATGATTCTGGGAATGAAAGGGTTAACATATGAGGAGTATTTGGCAGCTTTGGGCCAGTACACACTGGAATTTAGAAGAATGTGTGGGGATATCATTGAAGCCTACTGAATGTTGAAAGGAGGAGGCAAGGCAGATGGAGAGAATGTTTCCTCTAGTGGTGCATCCAGAACTAGAGGCCACAGTCTCAAAATTGAGGGCTGACCTTCTAGAAGAAAAGGAGAACTTTATCTAGCTAAAGAGTGGCGACTCTGTGGAATGCTCTACCATAGACTGCGGTGGAGGCCAAGTCTGTGAGTATAATCAAAGTGGAAGTTAATAGATTCCTGATTAATCGGGCCATCAAGGGACATGGTGAAAGCAGGTTTATGGGGTTGAATGGAATCCAGGATCAGCCATGATGAAAGGGCAGAGTGGACTCAGTGGGACGAATGGCCTAGTTCTGCTCCTATGTCTTAGGGTCTTGCTCAGTGGGTCAGGCAGCCTTTAGCTCCACAGATGGATGATCAATATTTCAAGTCAATACCCTGCTTCAGGACTTCACTTGTATATAGACCCGACAACTCAAAAGAATAAAAAAGTCTATTGTATGAAGGCAATTATAACAATGCAGTTTCCCCCAAACTGAGCATTACTGATAAATTATAATCAGATCCCCTTGACTGGATCACAACCTCGTCATTGTTTCCAAGCAACTTGTTCTAATCTGAAAAAAAATTCTTCAGAAATAGCAGGATTTGCTGTTGAAATCATCACCAGGTTGCTTCAAGCAACTGCAACCTTTCGCAGTTACCAGCACAACATTACAGCTCCTGGCAGACAACCAATTAAAAGCTCTTTGGACTTTCACTGAACACCTGCGCTGAAAAGGTCCCAAAGTTAAATGCCCAGCCGACAGTCCAGACACCTATCCAATTAGGGTAGTGAAAGGGATACTCCTGGACTTGGGGCAATTCTGACAACATACACTTGGGCATCACAACTATTCATTGCCAGCCAGTGTGGAACAGTCAGCTGACATCTGATCTCAAGTCAAATACCACAGAGGAACAGAATCTGCTGGCTCAAGGCTACCATTCTTTCTTCTATGCAAGATTGTGGACCTCCGCTGTAATTGCCAGAAAAGCATGCAAAATCTGGGTCAGCTCTTTCAATGCTGTACCAAAGGACCGCAGCATCAAATGTTTTTATTTATTTAGAGATAATACTGTGTAAATGTTTTAAATTATATTACCTATCTAATATGGGTCTCTACTGTGGACTGAGAGTGGGAAAGGGGTAGGGAGAAGGGAACACACACACACACACACACACACACACTGATAAAATGCTGGAGGAACTCAGCAGGCCAGGCAGCACCTATGGAAAAGGGTACAGTTGACATTTTGGGCCCAAAGCCTTCAGTGGGAAAGGGTGATCATGGTTGAGAAAAGGGGGAAGGGAGAGGGAAGGGTATGGGAAGCACCAGAGAGACATTCTGTAATGATCAATAAACCACTTGTTTGAAATCAAATGACCTTGCTTGGTGTCTCAGGGCTGGGGGTGCCTTCACTGGCACCATCTTCCACTGATGGAGCTTAGGAGGGATAATGGCACCTAACGGCGACTCTTTTGCTTGCATCCTTGGAAACAATTCTACTTCCACCTTTAGTAGTGTCCCTTTCAGGGTTCTTTTGAAGACCTGGAGTTACACGGGGGCTTCGGTTCTTTTGCAGGAATGGGACTCTTTCTCGGGGTTCCACGACTGGCCATTATTCGACATGCCAAGGGTTTGGCCTGAGAGCCTCGATCAGGTTCAGAAGCCTAAGATCTCGGGGCTCTGGAGACGGGCAGATCGAGGGTCAGTGTCACAGCAGGAGACTCGTGTGTCGTTGGGGAGGCCGGAAAATCTTTCGCTGTGGGCCTGAAGACCTGAGGTCTTTGCGACATTTAGACACAGAGCTTGAAAAAAAAAGCGACGAAACGGACTTTTAACATCGTAAACCAGTGGGTTGTTGTTACGTCTCCCACTCGCTGTGAAAATGGGGGACATTCCCCCCCCTCTTTTTAGGGAGAGAGAGAGAGAGAGAGAACCTGTGGTTCATCGAATGTCGGATGAAAGGCAAAGTCTTTGGGGTAACTTTGGTCTGCATCTTTGCTATTGCTTTTGTTGGGCTCGGTGATGTTACCAATGCGCTTTTTCTTTTGCTGGTGGGGTGGAGGGGGATCGTTGCTTGCTGCCACCTACGCGCCGGGGGTGGGGGGTGTGACTTTGAAGTTCTCACGTTTAACTTTCGTTCTTTCTTTGGGGCACTTCTGTTTTCGTGAACGTTTGAAGAAAAAGCATTTCAGGATGTATATTGTACACATTTCTGACATTAAATTCAACCTTTGAACCTTCCCTGCCACCTGTCCCACACCCCTCCTGTAATGCTTCACCCCCACCATTACCAACATCTTGTTCCCACCGGGTTTACAAACTTGTTCTCTGCTCCACGTTAACAAATGCAGTACCGTGCAAAAGTCTTAGGCGTCCTAGCTCTCTGTGCCAAGACTTTATTGTACACTACTGTGCATCATGTAACAGGCCCTTGCAGTTTAATAAGCCTGCACTGGCCAATTATACTCATGTGACTAACCAACCTGCTAACGAGTACATCTTCAGAATTATGGGAGGAAACTGGATCTCTTGGAGAAAACCCACACAGTCACAGGGAGAACATACAAACTGCTTACAAGCAACAGCAGAATTGAACTCTGAGTCACTATCATTGTAATAGTGTTACATTAACCGCTACACTCTCATGTCATCCCTGTGCCAAGATATTAAAAAGTCCTTGGTCCAGCTTCTTGTGTGCACTTGTTTCAGAGCTAGTATGGAATCAATATTTAACCTGTGATCAACCTTTGTTGAATAGGTCTTGGCCCAAAACATTGATCATTGATGCTCCCCGACCTGCTGATGTCATCCAGCACTGTGCTGCTCAAAATTTTGAACTCACTCTCTCAACACCTTTGATAAGGAGTCTGCAGTCAATGTTCCTTCTAAGGTGCGCATGTGCACACATACATGCTCACACACACACACCTTTTTGCTAATAGCACAATTTAAACTGCGCAGAAAAGGTTGTCACCCTCTACCTCGTAGGTATGTTAAGTATATTTCACGATCATACACAATCACATTTCCTTCTCGGAATTCTGATGCGGACGATGTTGACAACATGGAATTTGTGATGATATTTCTGCAGATGGTTGAACTGGCTAATTTTTACTCTTTTTATTGAAGAAATTCAGTGTGCACATTGTCACTGGGCAAAAAAAATTGCACAGCACAAGATCTTGTGCTCACACTGGTCATTACAATCTAGAGGAAACATTGTATGCAGTCACAACCTGCCCTGCGACTCCCTCCAGCCCTCTCTGCAGGTAATGTTTTTGTTTCCTTCCCAATTCAATCAGAGTCCTTAACAGGAAACATTAACTATCTCCTCCCCCAGATGCAGTCTGACCTGCAGACTATTTCCAGCATTTTGCTTTTTCTGGCCTTCAGGTAAAGAATGGATTTTTTTTTAATATAAATAAAAGAGCCATACATTAATTGGCTTCATCTGTTCATCAGAAAACAAATCAATTGATACGGTAGTCATACTTCCAAGGTTGTAAAGAATGCTAGTGAGTTTGAAGTCTAAGGATTTTGTATGTGCTCCTTGTGACTGTGCGAGTTTCCTCCAGTTCTCCAGTTTCCTCTCACAGTCCAAGGATTTTCTGGTTAGTAGGTCCATTGGTCATTGTAAGTTGTCCTGTGGTTAGGCTGGTGTTAACTGAGTGAGTGAGTTGTTGGACAGCGTGGAAAGTTCTGCACTATATCAC
Source organism: Mobula hypostoma (assembly GCF_963921235.1). Classification (NCBI taxonomy): domain Eukaryota; kingdom Metazoa; phylum Chordata; class Chondrichthyes; order Myliobatiformes; family Myliobatidae; genus Mobula; species Mobula hypostoma. The sequence goes on from NC_086102.1 coordinate 14,471,410, forward strand.
TAAATCAAATTAAATAAAAAAATAGAAGCACAAAAGTGCGAAAGGAATGAACAGTTACTTTTGGGAGGCAGAGACTGAGGTGGAGCAACACACGCAAAACACTGGTGGAACTCAGCAGGTCAGGCAAATCGATGGGAGGAATAAACAGTCGATGTTTTGGATGGGACACTTCAGAGAGAAACTAATTCCACTGCTCATAGAAACAAACTTCAAAGCTGAGTTTATCATCTGCCTAAGTACACGCACTAGCATAATGAAATACATACTTGTAGCAGCATCACAGGCACATTGCATCATTCACAAGGAAAGGCACTTAAAAAAATAAAATAGAAAATATTTGGGGTAGCACAGTAGCATAGCAGTTAGCATATCACATGGAGCCTTTAATCTGGGTTCAATTCCATCTGCTGTCTGAGGAGTTTGAAAGTTCTCCCTGTGACCATGTGTCTTTTCTTCCAAATACTTTGTTTCTCCCACGTTCCAAAAATGTATGTGATAGTATGCCAATTGGTTACATTGGTGTCATTGGATAGTGTCGGCTCATTGGGCTGGAAGGGTCTGTTACTATGCTGCATCTCTAAACAAACAGAACAACAAAAATAAACTCCATTTTATTGTCTGAGATACTCAAACTACCCCATCTAGCACCAACAATCATTTCACAGTCAAAATCACTTGGATCACATTTCTTCCCCATTTTGACATTTTCTAAAACAACTGAACCTCTTGACCATGCCTGTATACTTATACGGACAGAGTTGCTGTCACATGATTGGCTAATTATTTACCTTAATGAGGTGTACTTAATAAAGCAGCCGAGTCTATATACCACTGATTTTCCCTCGAATATCAAGTAAACGATCGTATGTCAGGTTGAGGACAAGTCAGCAATAGCCTGTACTGCAAGTTACTACTTCACGTAGGTTAGAACATAGAATAGTACAGCACAGTACAAGCCCTTCGGCCCACAATGATGTGCCGACCCTCAAACCCTGCCTCCCATATAACCCCCCACCTTAAATTCCTCCATATACCTGTCTAATAGTCTCCTAAATTTCACTAGTGCAATTTAGTGCAATATCTGCCTCCACCACTGACTCGGGCAGTGCATTCCACACGCCAACCACTATCTGAGTAAAAAAATCTTCCTCTAATATCCACCTTGAACTTCCACCCCCTTACCTTAAAACCATGTCCTCTTGTATTGAGCAGTGGTGCCAGGGGAAGAGGCGCTGGCTTTCCACTATATCTATTCCTCTTAATATCCTGTACACCTCTATCATGTCTCCTCTCATCATCCTCCTCTCCAAAGAGTAAAGCCCCAGCTCCCTTAATCTCTGATCATAATGCATACTCCCTAAACCAGGCAGCATCCTGGTAAATCTCCTCTGTACTCTTTCCAATGCTTCCACATCCTTCCTATAGTGAAGCGACCAGAACTGAACACAGTACTCCAAGTGTGGCCTAACCAGAGTTTTATAGAGCAGCAGCATTACATCGCGACTCTTAAGCTCTATCCCTCGACTTATGAAAGCTAACACCCCATAAGCTTTCTTAACTACCCTATCCACCTGTGAGGCAACTTTCAGGGATCTGTGGACATGTAACCCCAGATCCCTCTTCTCCTCCACACTACCAAGTATCCTGCCATTTACTTTGTACTCTGCCTTGGAGTTTGTTCTTCCAAAGTGTACCACCTCACATTTCTCCAGGTTGAACTCCATCTGCCATTTATCAGCCCACTTCTGCATACTATCAATGTCTCTTTAAACTTTGACAATCCTCTACACTATCTACAACACCACCAACCTTTGTCATCTGCAAACTTGCCAACCCACTCTTCTACCCCCACATCCAGGTCATTAATAAAAAATCATGAAAAGTAGAGGTCCCAGAACAGATTCTTGTGGGACACCACTAGTCCACAACCCTCCAATCTAAATGTACTCCCTCCACCACCACCCTCTGCCTTCTGCAAGCAAGCCAATACTGAATCTACCTGGCTAAACTTCCCTGGATCCCATGCCTTCTGACTTTCTGAATAAGCCTACTGTGTGGAACCTTGTAAAATGCCTTACTAAAATCCACATAGATCACATCCACTGCACTACCCTCATCTACATGCCTGGTCACCTCCTCAAAGAACTCTATCAGGCCTGTTAGACATGATCTGCCCTTCACAAAGCCATGCTGAATATCCCTGATCAGACCATGATTCTTCAAATGCCCAGAGATCCTATCTCTAAGATTCTTTTCCAACAGCTTTCCCACCACAGATGCAAGGCTCACTGGTCTATAATTACCCGACTATCCCTACTACCTCTTTTGAACAAGGGGACAACATTCGCCTCCCTCCAATCCTCTGGTACCATTCCCGTGGACAACAAGGACATAAAGATCCTAGCCAGAGGTTCAGCAATCTCTTCTCTCGCCACGTGGAGCAGCCTCGGGAATATTCCATCAGGCCCCGGGGACTTATCTGTCCTAATGTATTTTAACAACTCCAACACCTCCTCTCCCTTAATATCAACATGCTCCAGAACATCAACCTCACTCATATTGTGCTCACCATCATCAAGTTCCCTTTCATTGGTGAATACCGAAGAGAAGTATTCATTGAGGACCTTGCTCACTTCCACAGCCTCCAGGCACATCTTCCCACCTTTATCTCTAATCGGTCCTACCTTCACTCCTGTCATCCTTTTTTCCTTCACATAATTGAAGAATGCCTTGGGGTTTTCCTTTACCCTACTCGCCAAGGCCTTCTCATGCCTCCTTCTTGCTCTTCTCAGCCCCTTAAGCTCCTTTCTTGCTTTCCTATATTCCTCAATAGACCCATCCGATCACTGCTTCCTAAACCTCATGTATGCTGCCTTCTTCCACCTGACTAGATTCTCCACCTCACTTGTCATCCATGGTTCCTTCACCCTGCCATTCTTTATCTTCCTCACCACGACAAATTTATCCCTAACATCCTGCAAGAGATCTCTAAACATCGACCACATGTCCATAGTACATTTCCCTGCAAAAGACATCATCCCAATTCACACCCGCAAGTTCTAGCCTTGTAGCCTCATAATTTGCCCTTCCCCAATTAAGAATGTTCCTGTCCTCTCTAATTCTATCCTTTTCCATGATAATGCTAAAGGCCAGGGAGCGGTGGTCACTGTCCCCCAGATGCTCACCCACAGAGATCTGTGACCTGACCCGGTTCATTACCTAGTACTAGATCTAGTATGGCATTACCCCTAGTCGGCCTGTCCACATACTGTGACAGGAATCCATCCTGGACACACTTAACAAATTCTGCCCCATCTAAACCCTCGGAACTATTCAGGTGCCAATCAATATTAGGGAAGTTAAAGTCACCCATGATAACAACCCTGTTATTTTTGCACCTTTCCAAAATCTGCCTCCCAATCTGCTCCTCTGCATCTCTGCTGCTACCAGGGGGCCTATAGAATACTCCCAGCAGAGTATCTGCTCCCTTCCCGTTCCTGACTTCCACCCATACTGACTCAAAAGATCCTGCTACATTACCCACCCTTTCTGTAGCTGTAATAGTATCCCTGACCAGTAATGCCACCCCTCCTCCCCTTCGCCCCCCCCCCGTCCCTTTTAAAGCACTGAAATCCAGGAATATTGAGAATCCATTTCTGCTCTGGTGCCAGCCAAGTCTCTGTAATGGCCACTACATCATAATTCCATGTATGTATCCAAGCTCTCAGTTCATCACCTTTGTTCCTGATGCTTCTTGCATTGAGGTACACACACTTCAGCCCTTCTACCTTACTGTCTTTACACCGTTTATTCTGCTTCTCTTTCCTCAAAGCCTCTCTGTATGTTAGATCTGGCTTTACTCTATGCGCTTCTTTCACTGCTCAATCACTTTGGCTCCCATCCCCCTTGCAAATTAGTTTAAATCCTCCCAAACCATGCTAGCAAACCTACCTGCAAGGATATTGCTCCCCCTCGAGTTCAGATGCAACTCATCCAATCTGTATAAGTCCCACCTTCCCCAGAAGAGATCCCAATGATCTAAAAATCTAACACCCTGCTCCCTGCACCAACTCCTCAGCTACGCATTCAACTGCCATCTCCTCCAATTCTTACCATCACTGTCACGTAGCACTGGCAGCAATCCTGAGAACGCCACCCTTGAGGTCCTGTTCTTCAGCCTTCTGCCTAGTTCCCGAAACTCACACTTCAGGACCTCATCCCTCTTCCTGCCTATGTCGTTGGTCCCAACATGTGTCACGACTTCTGGTTGCTTTCCCTCTCGTACCAGGATGTCATGCACCCGGTCAGAGACATCCTGGATCCTGGCGCCCGGGAGGCAACAAACCATGAGGGTGTCCTTCTCTGGCTGTGGTCGACCATAGATGTTGTGTCCCAGCAATCTACGTGATATGCAAGCCAGAGCAGCCTGTTGCCCATGTGGTGGGCTGCCCTTCGACATGCAGTTGTTGAATTCTAAAAGGAATGACAGAAGCTGACATAGTTTGAAACCAGTGACATCGCAGGAGTCAGTCAGTGTTGAGCTACTGGCCTCAGGAACTCTCCATCTTTCTTTGGGGTTTATTCCCAAAGCTTTCCCCATCAAGTAGGACAGCGCAAGGCAGCAGAGGTTTGAGATCAGAGTTTTCCTTCTCCAAGATGAGCTGCCAACCACAGCTGATGAGCCCCATCTGCCTGAAGGACTGGTTTTAAGGCACCAGTACTGTAACCCACCTTTGCTCCTTCTCCAATCAGTGAAATGATTCTGTCAAACTCAGTAGCTGAGCCAGATGGACTTGGTTGTCATAGGCCATTTGAGACTCGTGCAATTGAGTGCATTTAGTAGATAGTAGGAGCTTATTCCCACTACGACCTTCCTTCCCCCCCACCCCACCCACTGGCTATAACTTAGGAATTTATTTTATGTAGGTAAGCAAAAATAAAAGATTTTAGGGCAGAAAATTGACTTCTGGAATGCAAACTTAAGACTCTGACCACCTAAGTGGAAGGTCAACATCCATTTCCATGCACTGAAATAACTTCCTCTCTCATGCATTACTGACTTAGTATAAACTAGCATGTGCCCTTAAATAGCGCCAACAAGGACAAACCCAATTTTAAAATGCTAGGGAAAATATTGACATGAGCAGATCAGCAATTAGACTAAATTACAAAAATATTGCCCCTGCAATTTCATCGCCCAACAATTTTCTAATTTAATCTGTCAGATACTGGCAGCAAAAGCAAACAACTTACACGGCTGCAGAAAATTATTGCTAGTCATAGTTAGAAATGAAATCCAATTTGTCGTCATTGGAGTATTTAAATAACCTCTAAATGCTCCCTGCCATTTAGAAATTTGCTCCTTCAAAATGGATACTGTATTCCAATGACAGGCAACAGCAGCTACCATTTGTCCAAAGATTAGTACCATATATCAGTTAAACCATCACCCATGCCCCATACATTAACTAGTCTGAGCATCACCACAGCCCTGCAATTTTTCCTGCTCCTATCACCCCCAAGCACTTATCCATTCACTTTGAAAATTTCATCAGTTCTTGCAGACCAAATCCTAACTACGAGCAGTACACCATTTTTAATCTTTATTTATCTTGATTCTTTTGATAATCTGTAGCCCTTGGTTATTGACTTTTCAGTGACAGCGGGGACAGGGAAGAAAAACTTAATACATCTGATTAAAAAAGGTAGATAAAATATTTAAAACACATTTCAATTTTAAAATCAGGACTTCCTCACACTTAGCCTGCTCCCCTGGGATTTGAATCCTATGCTACTGGAAAACAACTTGCCAAGATTCATAATCAATTCCTGGCAAAAGTCTTCAAAATTTCAAATTGATTAGATTCTCTCCTTTTCAAAAAGGAAAACAGATACTCTAATTTAAATTAAAGTAATTTAAATGACTGAGTGTTGGCATCTCATCTGCATGGGGGCTTCACCTTCTCTTTCTTAGTGTAAGGTATGAGAAAGCAATGGTTCCTCCCATCTTCCCAGAGTAGCCCCGTCAAGATCATTACCTTAAGCTAATAAATGGAGTCAAAATGGAATAATAAAGATAATCTGCAGTTGTCTACTTGGAGCTCTTAAAATTAGTGAGCCATTTTATAGGGAGGTGTTTAAAGCTCTGGGGAGTTTTAAATGGAGACAATGGTGTAGAAGTTTCCATTAATGAGTGGGTTGATGGTCCAAGGACTGACAGATGGGCAAGGGGTGTGGGGGTGGCAGAAGAGATGAAAATCTCCAAGTCTGCACAGTTGGCATGATCCAAGATGAATAGTATGAGAATAGATAAGCGGAAACTGGCCCCACTGAGGAATCAATAAGCAGTGGCCATAGATTTATGCCAACTCCTTCACTTCACTGCTTGCCTGTTACTGCAGAATGATCGCCTTCCCAGCAGAAAGCAGCAATAACATTCGTTCAGATCAATGATGTTATTAAAGGAAAATAAAAAGATTAGAAAAGAAATTCAAAGAACTTATCTAAACATAAATTCTAGAGTTCATCTGTCTGTTCCATAACACCTTTCTGAGAAAAATTGGGGGAAAAAGGTTTTGTGGGACAAACAGAGAGTATAGTTGATTGAGTACCTTATTTGAAATAAAGTATAATGAGTAGAACATTATTTTCTATTTCTTAGAGTCAAGCACAAGTTATTACTATGCCCATCTCATTCATGCTGGCTCCCTGTAGAATAATCCAGGCCAATCACATTCCAGCCCATTCTAATACAGTGTTTCCACTTGAAACATCAATAATTCCTGCTAGAGATGCTGCTCAGTTCTCTGATTTCTTCCAGTAGGTTCTTGGTTGTTCCAGATTCCAACATCTGCAGTTGCTCATAGCCAATCTTGTTTCCTATTCCATTTTCTGGTCAATTTTACATCCCTCAAAAAGTACATCATCTGCTTCCAGCACCTTCCAAGACAGAGCTCTGGGACATTGTCAACATCTCTGAAGATCTATACATTGGCGCAATTATGAAGAAGGCATACAAGGGGCTACATTTCATTAGGAGTTTGAGGAGATGTAGTATGTCACTGAAGACTCCAGCAAATTTCTACAGATATACCATAGAGAGCATTCTGACTGGTTCCATCACTGTCTGGTAGGGAGTTGCCACCGCACAGGATCAGGAATACCTACAAAGGCTTGTAAGCTCAGCCAGCTCAATGCTGGCCACTAGTCTTCCCACCATCTTCAAAAGGTGAGGCCTCAAAATGCCAGCATGCATCATTAAAAGGTCCCCCACCATCCAGAACAGGCCTGCTTCTCACTGCTAACATCAGGGAGGAAGTATGGGATTCTGAAGAGACACACTCAGGAACAGCTTCTCCTCTGCCAGTTGGCTAGTTCATGAACACAACCTCTTGATTTGCTTTCCTTTTGCTCTATTTACTTTATTTATATTGGATCTTATGGTATTTTATGTGTTGTACTGCTGCTTCAAAACAACACATTTCATGGCATATGTCAGTGATAACAAACCTGATTCTAATAGGCTAAACAAAAATTTTATCTCAAAGAGTTGGTTCCGTATTGTTCTTGCACTGTCAACTAATGTGAACAAATTTTACCTACTTCATTTAAACTGGTCAGAAATCAAGTAGATCTCAATTGAATCCCTTCATTCCTTTGCACCCAAAACAACCCCAGAGACAAAGGTCTTTAGGAACCTTATAACAAATACACCCAGTGGCTACTTTATTAGGTACACTTGCTCATTAATGCAAATATCTAATTAGTCTTTTATGTAGCAGCAACACTATGCATAGAAGCACACAGACGTGGTCAAGAGGCTCAGCTGTTGTTCAGACCAAGAAATGTGATCCAAGCGACTTTGAATGTGAAATGATTGCTGGTGCCAGATGACATGGTTTTGATTATCTCAGCAACTTCTAATCTCCTGGGATTTCATACAACAGTCTCTAGAGTTTACAGAGAATGGCACATGAAACAAAATAACATCCAGTGAGTGGCAGTTCTGTGGGCAAAAATACTGCTAATGAAAGGGGTCAGAGAAAAGTGGCCAGACTGGTTCAAGCTGACAGGAAGGCAACAGTAACCACGCATTAAAACAGTGATGTTCAGAAGGTCATCTCCAAATGCACAACACATTGAACCTTGAAGTGGATAGACTACATCAGCAGAAGACTATCAACATACTGAGGTATAGGAGGTACCTACTAAAGTAACCACTAAGTATATTCTACATCTTTTCAAGGATCTTTGCATCCATCCAATTGGGAGCAGTCAAGAAAGAACCAATAGAAGGTGTTAAATTAGCATTCACCAGCAAATTTGATGTGTGTTGCTTGAATTTCCAGCATCTGCAGAATTCCTCGTGTTTAGGAGATGTTATTAAACAAGTGATTAAAAGAGCCCAACGAAAACAAAGCCATTAGAACACAAGTGAAGAACACATGGAAACCTTTGTGCATTAATAAAAAATAAACTCTTTGCATTAGGAAACTTTACATTTATTCCACTTGAGATAGTCAAGAATTCACTACGTGAACTCGGTGCATTATTCTCTGTAAGTGAAGGATTTAAGATTCCTGTCACAAGCTGGAATGAATAAATTTGGTGTGGTATATCTTGAAAGTTTATGAAGGGTAAAGCAGCAAAGACCAACAGAAACTGACCTCACTGAGTGACCAATAACCTGAGGCCTTGGATTTATGGTGACTCTTCCACTTCATCTGCTTGCCTGGTTTATTTTTACAGCATGGAAGACTCTTCCAGCCCAACAACCTATCTATTCAACCCTAGTCCAGTCACAGAACAATATACAATTACCAATTAACCTAGCAACCAGTACACCTTTAGACTGTGGGAGGAAACCGGAGCACCTGGAGAAAACCCATACAGTCACAGGGCCAATGTACAGACTCCTTAACAACACCGCTGGAATTGAACTCCAACCCCATGCTGTAAGTGTGTTGCGCTAACCGCTACACCAATGAGGTGCCCCATTCTGTTCCTGCAGAATGATCAAGGAACAAAATGCCTTCCCACCACAACAAGCAACAATGACAATCCATCTGTACACACTTTAAACAAAAATAAAGACTGGAAAATAAAGGAAAACAATTCCCATTTCTGTCTTCATATCATGACCTTACTTTCCCTTTTCTAGGATTTATAATTTAAATTTTTAATATTTACTATCGATTTGTACTTCAGGGAGCACGAAGCGTAGAATCAAATATCACTGTGATGATTGTACGGTCTAGTATCAATTGTTTGGCGACAAGGTATAAAGTACGTTTCGAGACAAATGCCACATTATAACTTCAGTTTCCTTAAAGAGATAGAATCCCAGTGAACATTAACACAGATTCTGGTGGTTATTTCATTTCCATTTTAATACTCCAATAACGACTACACTTTCATTGACAACAAAGCATGTTTGGATGTCCACACTTCAAAATAACTCATCTCCCTTTGTCCATATGAGGTAGGTAAGTTTAACATCATTTCTTTTTTCTTGAGCGTATAGGGGGCATGTCTTCACAACCAGTGTACTGCTCTGGGTATCAGATGTAGGATTCCAGCCTCCCCAATGGCCACACCTGTACCAGGTGCCTCAAGAACAGCTCCTTGGAGATCGTGTCAGGGAAATGGAGCTGCAGCTCGATGACCTTAGACTTGTTTGGGAAAGTGAAGAGGTGATAGACAGAAGCTACAGGCAGGTAGTCACCCCAAGTTTACTGGAGACAGATAAATGGGTGACTGTCAGGAGAGGGAAGGGAGAATGTCAGATAGGGTAGAGCATCCCTGTGGCTACCCCACTCATCATTTTGTGTACTGTTGGCAGTGACGACCTGCCTGGGGGAAGCAACAGCAGCCGTGCCTCTGGCACCGAGTCTGGTCCTGTGGCGCAGGAGCACAGGGAACTAAGGAGGACAGCTGCAGTAATAGGGGACTCTATACTCAGAGGGACAGATAGGCAACTCTGTGGATATGAAAAGGAAACACGGATGTAGCTTGCCTCCCAGGTGCCAGGGTCTGCAATGCTTCTGAATGTGGCCTCAGACAGAAGTCGTTGTACATATTGGTACCAATGACATAGGCAGAAAAAGGGGAGGTGGTTCTGGGAAAAGATTACAGGAAGTTAGGAAGGAAGCTGAGAAGCAGGGCCTCAAGAGTAGTAATCTTGAGATCGCTGCCTGTGCCACGCGACAGTGAGGATAGGAATAGAATGAGGTGATGGATAAATGCGTGACTGAAGAATTGGAGCAGGGGGCAGGGTTTCTGAATTATTGGGAATCTTCTGAATCTTCTGAGGCATTTAGGACCTGCACAAAAGGGATGGGTTGCACTTTAATCTGAGGGGGACCAATATTTTTGCACACAGGTTTACTAGAGCTATTGGGAGTGGTTTAAACTAATATGGCAGGTGGATGGGAACCAGTATGATAGAGTTGAAGATGAGCCAGCAGATTTACAAGTAGATGTTGTGGGCATCACCGCGTAATGACTAAAAACCAGCCATAGTTGGGAGCTTAACATCAAATGGATATATTTTGTATTCAAAGGATAGGCAGGAAGGCATAGGTGGTGTTGTGGCTCTATTGGCAAGATATGGAATTACATATTGAGAAAGATAACATAGGGTTAGAGAATACTGAATCTTTGGGTAGAGTTAAGAAACTGCAAGGGTAAAAACAACATTATGGGAATCATATATAGGCCTCCAAATAGTTGCCAGGATATGAGGTTGAAATTACAAAGGGAGCTGAAAAAGGCCTGTAATAAGGGTAATGACACAATTATAGTGGGGGACAAAGCAAGGGGATTGGCAAAATCAGTTTAGTGTTGGATAACAAGAGAGGGAATTTGTTGAATGCCTATGAGGTGGCTTTTTAGAGCAGCTTGCGCTTCAGCCTACTTGGAAAGGCCATCTTAGATTGGGTGTTGTGTAATAACCCAGATCTTATTAAGAAGCTTAATGTAAAGAAACCCTTAGGAGGCAGTGATCATAATATGATTCAAATTGCAGTATGAATTCAGAGTGGTAATCTGCAGAATGCTTTATCACAGACTGCAGTAGAGGCCAAGTCAGTAGGTGTATTTAAGGTGGAAATTGATGTTGTCTGATCTGTCAAAACATCAGAGGATATGGCGAGAAGGCAGGTGTAGTGGGTTGAATGGGATCTGAGAGTAATCATGATGGAAAGGTGGAGCAGACTCAATGGGCTGAAAAGCTCAATTCTGCTCCTGTGGCTTATGATCTTGTAATTCACATTTGCCAAGATTAGACTATGATGACCTATTTACATCCCTCTTAAAGATAAGCCCACACAGGTTTCACTGCACAGTGAAAGGTCATAATTTGTTGAAAGGCATGGACAGAGTGGATGTGGCAAAGTTGTTTCCTCATGGTGGGGGAGTCTAGTACAAGAGGGCATGACTTAAGGATTGAAGGGCGCCCATTCAGAACAAAAATGCGAAGACATTTTTTTAGTCAGAGGGTGGTGAATCTATGGAATTTGTTGCCATGGGCAGAAGTGGAGGGCAAGTCATTGGGTGTATTTAAGGCAGAGATTGATAGGTATCCGAGTAGCCAGGGCATCAAGGGTTATGGTGAGAAGGCAGGGGAGTGGGACTAAATGGGAGAATGGATCAGCTCATGATAAAATGGCGCAGCAGACTCAATGGGCCAAATGGCCGACTTCTGCTCCTTTGTCTTATGGTTTTATAATTCAGTCATTTCTTAATCACTTTTTCATATCCAAATCCTTTTCTTAACTGGAAGAAAAACTCAGAAAATGTGATCTAGAAATTTCAAGTGGTCAACACAAACTGAATTTTTATCCAGCTAAAAATACATATTCCCTCTTCTCCTGTAGCAAAGTCTCTAATTTAAGCATCTTCCATGACAATGGTGGAACCAAGGTTAAATGAAGTTCGACACTGATCTAATTGAATGGTGCACAAGTTTGCACAACTTGCATTAACTCCTCTTTAAAATACTCTCACTGGGCACCGTCCTTTCTTTTATGGGTGTTGGAGTTTTCCTTACTGCTTAAAACTCATTATCCAATCATCAGATTGTTCTCCCAGTAAAATAACCAGACTCTTGTCTTCCTGAAACTCTGTATATTATGGTACAAAATGAAGACTGGTCCACAAGTCAATTTGTGCATCTAGCTAGTAACAGTACAGTAGCATACTGATTCTATCTTTGGATTAACAATCCAATTGAAGAGGCTAATGGCAGAGACAAGTTCACATCGTCTGGAAAAATCTCATTAATACATACTGGAACAGGGACAACTAGCTTGCCATTAAAGCCCACCAGGATCACCAGTCTCACTCAGTGGTTCTACATGGATTTGGTCCCCATCCTACTCCACCCCCACCAATAAAGTAGATTAATAGCCACTCTTTGAAATGGACAGCAAGGCCAGTTAGCTTCAGATCAATGAAGGATAGAAATAAATTCTGGCCTTGCCGAATGATAACCACATCCTATGAATTAAGTAGCCTCCAGTGAATTGTGCTGTCTTGCCAATTATCACATCCAATCTGCCTTACTTGGAGCAGAGTATCAAAAAAAAACAATTTAGTATAAAGTGTCCCCAAGTTCTATTAAGTTCTGCATATGTGAACTCCACACCTAAATTAGGACTCAAAGTTCAAACTAAATTTATCAAAATACGTGTTTCCTACTTTACCCATCTGTTTTACTTAGTTACTTCTCATTACCCCAGTAAAGAAGCCAGCATAATCAAAAATCCCACCCACACACGACATTCAAAATTTAGAATTTAAAATAAACTTTCTACCAATCTGCATGCTACCCTGAGATTCATTTTCAAAAATTCAAATTAGAAACCTAGAGTCAAAAGAAAAACTACAAAGATTAACAAGCAGCCAATGTGCAAAGATGACAAACTGTACAAATACCAAAAAAAAATAAATAAAAAGTAACATTGAGAGCACAAATTGTCCCTGAGAGCAAGTCCATAGGTTGTGGAATCACTTTATTGTTGAGGCGAGTAAAATTAACCACACTGGTTCAGGAGCCTGATGACTGAATAGAAATAAGTATTCCAGAACCCAAGTCTCCAACCTAATTGTAACAGTGAGATGAGAGCAGAGAGCATGGCCTTAATGGTGGGAGTCCTTGACAATGGCTGCTGCTGGAAGGGTGGATCCTTCTTCCTAGAAACTTCAGCCAAAATTATTTTCCCCATTCATTTCACTTAATATCATGAAAAGATTGTAACAAGGTAAGCTGAAGCATTTCAATTCTACTGAATGCAGCCTTAGTTTACACGGTCTCTTGTCATTTATAACAGGTTATAAATTTGAGCAGAATTAAATGTTCATCCATCTTTCAGACCTTGTAATATGTAGCCAACCCATTCAATAACACAAATCACAAAATTCATAGCCTGTACATAATACTGATATCATGCACAAAGCACTGAAGCAGAAATTCACAAAGTTTCTGTAATTGACTGCTAATAGCCCAAATGTTTTGCTACAAATTCAAAAACAGAGGCTCGAAGTGGCCACAAATCCAAAAAATGGCTGATGTTATAACATTAATCCACACTCCAATTACAAACCTAAAATGCAGTCAAAATATTCAACCATCCATTGGGATACATGGGAACAGTAATAAATAGTGTTCTGGTGGATATGAATTTACACCAAATTTTAAATAAAGCACCTTGAAGAGATAAGAAACTGGAGTCGGGATTCTTCTACCCTGCTTCCTCTGTATTATTTACAGTCCTGACACTCGAGGACCAGAATGAACAGATGCCAGCTATTCTACATCGTCTAAGCAAAAATCAATATGCCTACAGCTAAGTGTTATTTCCCCAACAGCACAAGAACAGAATTAGGCCATTTGGCCCATCAAATCTGCTCTACCGTTCCATCATAGCTGATTTATTATCCCTCAATCCCATTCTCCTGCCATCTCCCCGTAACTAATTACTCTGCCTCTTCAGCTGTTGGTGGCAATGAATTACACAGATTCACTACCCCCTGGCTAAAGTTTTTTCTCATCTCTGTTCTAAGTGGACATCCCTCAATTCTGAGGCTGGGCCTTCCAGTCCTAGATACCCCAAAAGAGGGAATGTCCTCACCACATCCACTCTATCAAGGCCTTTCACCAGCTGTGACTGGCTTCACAGCTGTGGACTCACTTCCGTGAACTTCAGTTCTGAATGCTTTTTGCTTGCTTTTATTGTTTACCCGGTTTGTTTTTTTTTAAATTCTGCACATTGGGTGTTTTTTTAGTCTTTTATTTAAATGATGGAGATGAATCATGGTTGTTTATATTATACATACTTTAGAACATAGAACAGTACAGCACAGGCCCTTCGGCCCACAATGTTGTGCCGACCCTCAAACCCTGCCTCCCATATAACCCCCCCCACTTTAAATTCCTCCATATACCTGTCTAGTAGTTTCTTAAAGTTCACGAGTGTATCTGCCTCCACCACTGACTCAGGCAGTGCATTCCACGCACCAACCACTCTCTGATACCTTAAAGCCATGTCCTCTTGTATTGAGCAGTGGTGCCCTGGGGAAGAGGCGCTGGCTATCCACTCTGTCTATTCCTCTTATTATCTTGTACACCTCTATCATGTCTCCTCTCATCTTCCTTCTCTGCAAAGAGTAAAGCCCTAGCTCCCCTAATCTCTGATCATAATGCATACTCTCTAAACCAGGCAGCATCCTGGTAAATCACCTCTGTACCCTTTCCAATGCTTCCACATCCTTCCTATAGTGAGGCGACCAGAACTGGACACAGTACTCCAAGTGTGGCCTAACCAGAGTTTTATAGATCTGCATCATTACTTCACGACACTTAAACTCTATCCCTCGACTTATAAAAGCTAAGACCCCATACTTTAATATACTTTGGGGAAAAAAAAGCAGAAAAGGTCCCCTTTATTCACACTTTTTACCTCCTGCCATTCAGCCAATCTTCTACCCATGCTAGTACCTAACCAGTAATACCATGGACTCATCTTGTTAAGCATCCTCATGTGTGGCACCTTGCAAAAAGCCTTCTGAAAATCCAAATGCACATCCACTGACTCTCCTTTGTCTATGCTGCCCGTTATTTCTTCAAAGAGTTCCAACAGATTTGTCAGACAAGATTCCAGATTGGGCATCAGGATGCTAGAAGTTTTCTCTGTTGCCCTGTATCACACCATACTTGCATAGAGGACAATAAAATTGATTCAGCTTGGAGGAGGCAATGCGGAGACAAGATTTTCACTCCCCCCCCCCCATTGTTTTCTCTGCACATTGGCTGTTAGACAGTCTTTTGTTTTATAGTTTCTTTTGGGTTCCTTTGTTTTGGAGCTGCTTGTAAGATGATGAATTTCAAGGTTGCATGAAGCATACATACTTTAATCATAAAGTACTTTGACCTCAGGGTTATAAAATTATGAGGTGCATAGTTTGGACACATAATATATTTTCTCTTCCCCTCCCGAAAGGCAGGCAAGTCTGAAATTATGGGCAAAGTTTTAAGGCAAGGTGGGGAGAAACTTATAAATCTGAGGGTTAAGTTTCCCGCTCACATGGAGGATAGTGATTATTTGCCAGCATTGGATACTATTACATTGCTTAAAGAGGTGATTGCATAGGTACTTAGGTGTGAAAAACAGGTTACTATATGCAGGCATAAGAATTGACACAAAAAGGTAGGCCAGAAGTGTCCTTTACTGAGCTACAAGTTTCCCCAATTCTACAATACAAGAAGAACTGGATTTAGTTGTGTACAGAACACTCACAGCCTAAACTGAATAGTTCATTCGCAACTCAATTCAATTTTCATAGAAAGTGAAAGTTGTCATTAGTAAAGATTGATTTTGGCAACAAGTGGGAAATGCTTCTGATCAATGTCATCACCAATTACTAATCCTCCACAGAGCTGGTGGAAAGATGACCACTGACCATTGGTCACAGCACTCACTTGACCCTGAAAGTCCAGCCTTTGTACATTTCCTCTTGGACAGCATTCAGCTGAGATTCTTAGCTAAAGTTATGGAGAGAAGACAGGAGAATGGGGTTAGGGATAATAAGTCAAATTATGATTGAATGACAAAGTAGGCTTGACCATGTTGCCTAATTCTGCTGCTATGTCTTATGGTTCATGTCCTTGGCCCACCCCTTATTGTCCTGGAGCCAAATGGTTCTGCTCTCCACCTCAGAGAGCGGCTACAAACCTACTGCATTGGTGGGTCTGGAATCAAATATGGTCCAAAGCTGTACAAGAGTCACTGGGTGACACCGGTGAACCAGGCAGATATTAATGTCAAATGTTGTTTAATGTTCAATCAAATCTTAATGAGATGTTTCCAGACATTGTGACCGAGTCTCAGCATTAGCCCATTCAACTGGATTGTTAATCTGGAGATAGTATCAGTGTACTACTGTACTCCACTGCTAGGGGGAGCCCTGGTATGCTTGAAGTTCTGAAGTAGAACAACATAAAACCAGCTGGTTGGCAAGGCAGCAGAGAACATCATGCCAGGGGCAAGAAAAGGGCAAAGAGGAAAAAATAAAGCACAAGCCACACTGACTACTTCCTTGGTTACTCCATGTCCTGGCAGTCACTGCTTGGAAAATAGTGCCCCTTCAAGTGTCTTCACATTGAAAATAATTCAAGTCATTCTATTTTTGTCCAGTTGTAAAGGATGGAAATGAAGTGCAAAGCACGACCATATCCTTGGCTCCTTAGATTGAAGTGCAATAGATATTGATTCATTTTGACAGGAGGTCACATTAAAATTATGTTAGTAGACTTGGGTAATGGGAAGAGACAACCCTCATTCAGCCTCCTGAAATATGGAGGCAACTCAAGAAAACAACGGAGAGATTGGAGTACACTTCAGATTGGTCACATTGTCTAGATGTGTTGGATTCCAAATACAATCCAAAGTGTTCAGGGCAAAATGCAACTACATTCAAGTCGCACACTCAATGATTCAGGAACTTCTCCCTCTCATCAAATTTCTGAATGGACAATGAATGCATAAACATTACCTCACTTTTCTTTTAAAAAAAATACAAATTTTAAAAATGTATATTATTGTAATTTATAGTTATTACTATGTATTACAGTGTACTCCTGCTGCAAAACAAATTTCAGGACATATGTTGGTGATATTAAACCTGATTTTTTCCATTCTTTGACAATCAGGCTTTCATCAGGAGTGAAAAGGGGAGAGGAGGCAACATATTCGTGTGCAAGTATTAGGGGAAAACACAACAGAAACATTTTCATCAAATGCTTAATTTGCTTTCTTGATCAGTTGGCCATGTGGTTGACTGCTTCCTTCTGCATTCCAGTTTTCTCAATACAGAACAGTAGAAAAGTAAACAAACAGTGCAAATAGGCAATAGTGAGGCAGTTTTTAAAATGGATCATATTGTGAATTGCATATGCCATGATACTACCATGTGACATGAGCTTGCTTTGCTTGAAGTAAACATATGAAGTTAGACTCACATTTCAGACTCGAGCATCTTCCTTTAAATTAGTTTCACATTTTAAATAGTTACACAACATAACAAATCTCCTCAAACTCAATTCCACAAGTACAGCTGCTGGAATGTCTTCTTCCTGATTGCATCAATGTGGGGCAAGGATAGATCTTCTGAGATATTGATGCCCTGGAACTTGAACCCTTTCCAGTGCTGACCCCTTAATGAGGATCAAAGTTCAAAATACAATTTATTATCAAGGTATACATATTACTATCTACTACCTTGCTAGTGATGCTTTTGTGCCTTCATAATTACCCTCTAAAATGCTGGAGCCATTCTTCTCTGTCTCTCAAAATGAGAACTTCAATCACATTACAATAATTGCTAATTAAGACTGCTTTGCAAGGACATTTATCAATCAAATCACATTAACAGGTTGTATACAAGCCTGCTCTGCATTTTAGGAATCTATCCCAACACCACCTTGTACTTTTCACCTTGCCATGAAGGTCTATCTATTCTTCTGGTGTTATGGATATTCATTGTCCACAGCCCGGGGGGTGGGGGCAGGTGCTCTTTACCAAGCTCAGCTTTCTAAACACAGCAGCCAACTCTCCTAGGGGTCAAAAAGTTTTTTTTTAGTTAAACATCCAATCAATATCCCTTGCTCAGCCACTTATAACGAAATGAAAAGCATCCTTGTTTTCCATTATTTAAGGGGTCTACTTTGGCTTAGTTAAACAATCCATTCACCTGGCCTGATGAATGCAACTGAAAAATATCACTGTGTGAAATCACCAAGCAGTTGAAAAACAAAAAATGGTATAAACCTGTAACACTGCTAAGGCTAATGTAATGGCTTCTCTGTAATGTTCACTGCTTAGGTAACAGTTTCTCTGTAGCAGCAATGTTTGGTTACAGCTAGAGATAACGGGACTTCAGCATGTGGCGAACACACAGAAAAAAATGCTGGTGAACGCAGCAGTCCAGACAGCATCTATAGGAAGAAGCACAGTTGACGTTTTGGGCCAAGACCCTTCGTCAGTCCCGAAACGTCGACTGCTTCTTCCCATAGATGCTGTCTGGCCTGCTGCGTTCACGGGCAATTTTTTTGTGTGTGTTGCTTGAATTTCCAGCATCTGCAGATTTCCTCGAGTTTGCGTTTTGGAATGTTGGGGTTAGCCAATCAGGAGTTTGTTGCCCTGTTTTGTGATTCTGGAAGCAGTTGATGTGAGAGACACAGAGAGAGAGAACGAACGAACGAGAGAACGAACGAACGAACACACGAATGGAGAGATTTGGTAGATCGCCAGACGGGGTGGACTCGGAGCGGGGGTCCGAAGGTCGGCCGCACTCTGAGATTGATGGTGGAAGGAGGACTGCTGAACTGTGTGAGCTCCAACTTTGTGTGCACAGACTATTTAATAAGATTTGGGCCCTTTTTCTTTTGCATTCTATTTCTCTACTAACCATATAGTCAAAGTAAGAGTTATAAAGCTTAATCATTTAATCATATTGTGTACTGTTTGTTATCTCGGGGCACTGATTTGTAACGGGGACACATCGTGCAGCATCCACCCAAATGAGATTTAAGTTTGGCTGGGCAGGGGGTTATTACTCCCTATACAGTATTAAGCTGCTAGGTGAAGGGAGTGTTACAAACATTAGACAGCCACCAGACCTGTTAGCAATGGTCAAGGAACAAGAAGCATGACAGCAAGACGGTCCTCTGCCTTCGATTTCTACAACAGATTTCACATTTGTATGCAACATGTTGGTATGTCTTTTTAGCTTATAGGAATTGTAACAGTGTTTTGGAAATCCTTTGTTTTAGAAATCATTTGCAATTTGGAAATCTTTCGTAAGATAAGACATTTACAATCTCAAGTTTTCTAAGAAGTGTATTTGAATGTGCATCACTAAAAATAAGTAAACTACTTCACCAGCTGGAAGCATCTCCTCCTGGGTTGGGAGGGGAAAGCCACCACTCAAATAGTGGGTATTGGCAGCTAAGCTCACTGGAGAATAAACAGGGAAGTGAACTAATGAGTAGATGGCTACAATATAACCACCCTTTAGTGAGGGTACACATGGATATTATCAGATAGTTCTTAAGATCTTTGTTGGAATTCAGAGCTTCACAGAAAGCAAACCCAATACTGGTAACAAAACCACTACGTGACTGAATTCCTGAAGGAGGAGTTTTTTTTAGTGGACGGTTCAGGGGTGGCAGAACTAGGGTAGGATATGCACTGACGTGGAATTGGAATATCATGGTCACATGAACTGAGGCTGTGAAAAGTTTACCTTGCGTACTGTTTATGCAGATCAATTCATTACACTGTGCATAGAGATAGAACAAGGCAAAACAATCACAGAATGTGAAGTGTAGCAGCTATAGAGAAAGTAAAGGGCAAGATCATGGCAAGGTAGTTTGTGGGGTCAAGAGTGGAGCCAATTACCCCATCTGCAGGAAGATGAGCAGAAGCTTTAACACACATGGAGGGAAAAACAAAGGGGGGGGGGGTATTTGTCAAAAAGAGGTTCTCTAATGACACTAAACCAATGAAAATCGTCAGTGCCAGACCCTCTCTTCAGAAGTGTTTTAGTAGGATTAGAGTAACAGAGCAAGGTGTTGCAGTAACCATGCTGGAAAGTCTACTGTGACCCATTCCCAACAGGGACAATAGAACAAGGTGCAATCATTTTTAGGTACTCCTTCAATTTAGTTGTAATAATTTGAAACTATAACAAGTGCAAAAATTTCCAAGTATTTTTGTGGAAATTACCTTTCCTAAAGGGCTCTGCTGTCATTTGTGCCTCTTTTCTCGACTGTGGACATTTCTGCACATACAAAGTCAGATTAGGCTACAAGTGAGAAAAGTAACTGGAAGTGAAAGTTGATCTAGGTCACATTTGTTCCTGTTTCCTCCCACATTTCAAAGACACTTGGGTTAGTAGGTTAATTAGTCACATGGATGTAATTGGGCTGGAAAGGCCCATTACAGTGCTGCATCTCCAATAAAAATAAAATCTGGTTTTCTAGGGAGTATTCTGGAGTTAGATCAGATAGCAAGATATTACCTTCAGCAACCAATCTTTAGTCCTGAATGCAGAGTGTAGATTAAATTTAAAATGCAGCCCTGGACAATATGTTCCAAGAGCTGTGATAGCAGTTAATTGTAAAACCAGACAATGCTGATTAACATTCGTTTTCAGTGTCTGGAGCGTGGGTGCGAAAGAGGTATGAAAATTATATGTAATTCAAAGTATTGTAAATACATTGCAAATCTAGAATTGTCCTTTAATCTTTAAACTGATAAAATATCATGTAATGTTGGGTCAAACAGGCCTAGTCTCACAGAGAGCATCTCATTTTGTTGAATAGAAGACTTCGTTTACCAGCAGCATCTCTCCAGGGCTTTGCTCACATTACAACAGCTCCACATGCATAGTGTGGATGCTCCATTTCATCTAATCACCCAGTCGTCGCCAAATTGTTAGTCCAACTGGACAAATAGAAATATAATCCAACTCTACAGCCAGACAGATCAGAAATTAACTTCAGCCCACCACATTTGACCATGTTCACCAACTTCACCCCATTCCCCAAGTACCATCTTTCAAAGCTCAAAAGGACATTTGTGTACTCACCACCCCCCTCCCTTGAGATTTGTCTCCTTACAGGCAGCCACAAAGAAACCCAAATGAACTCATTAGAAAAAGTCAGTCAACACCAAATATGCAGACAGCATAAAAAAAACACAAATCATGCTGTGACGGGGTCCTGAATTACCCCTATGAACTGTGCTCTTGAAAAGAGAGAGAGTTATTTAACACCGACATACTGCTCACAGTTTGTTTATACTTTCTACAAGGACATTGCCTGCTTGTATGTTCTTACAGACAGAGAAGGGAGGAGCTGATTGAATGACAGTTGGTACTCAGTACGGGGAGATAAATAAAGGTCAGATGATAGACCTGAGACACGTGGTTTTAGACACTGAATGAGCTTTGTTGTGCCCACAGAAAAAGTGGGTTTTGGAGGATCGATCAGGCGGATCGATCAGTGGCTCTCGCAGTGTGAACAGGGCGTGACCTGTTATTTGTGTGTCCAACCCTCACCTGGGTTGATAGCTCCACCACAGAAGAATGGTCCCCTTTGTTGTGGTCACAATCGGTGACTTCTAAAGGAATTCTGAGGACAACGGGAAGATCAACGGCGTCAGCTCATCTGAAGACTCAAATCTCTCCCTCTCTCTCCATCACTATTCAACTCAATACCGCGAACTGAACTTTACTCATCATCATAAGACTATCTATTTACCCCTAGACTTGAAGCTTGGTTTTCATACATTTCCACACTTACTGATATACAATCATTGCTAATCTGTTTGATTTATCTGCATTTATATTACTGTATTGCATAGTTACTAATAAATACTATTAGTTAATATCAATACCAGAATCCAAGGTGTTTTCCATTTCTGCTGGTTCTTTAACCCATCACAGGGTACGTGACAATGCAAACAATTTGAGTATGAAAATAGCATTTTGAAGAAAAGGCAGTCCTCAGTAATAAAGCCCAGAGCAGGCCACAGCCTTAGTTTAGTGTATAGCAGAGTAAACATATCAGAGCCCACAGACACCAAATTAGAAATGCTGCAACCAGGATAGTGAAATTTGTTATTTTATGATAGTAAGACAGTGCAAAGACAAAAATCTATAAATTACAAAAATAAATGCAGAAGGGAATAAAAAGCTCATTGGCTATAAAAAAATCTGATGATGCATGGGACAAAGCTTTTGTGTGTTTTCTGTTGGCCATAGCATTTGTGTCGCTGGACCAGGAAAATTTCTGGTGATATTTAATCTAGTATATTGAAGCTCTCAAACATCCCCAATTCTGCACCATCACAGACTGGGGCACTCGTGTCTTAGAGAATATGGAGCCTAGACAAAAGGAAATTTTCTTTAGGCATCTGCAGGAACTTATGATCCACAGAGAAACTGCATATTAAACATCTGTGCCGGACTGGATCCAAAGTACCGGGTGTCCGGAATGAGCAAAGCTTTCCATCCTCAGCACCAGCATCTCCCACTGCAATCCCCATGAATAACAGCAGTGAAGCAGAACACTAAATAATATAGTTTTGCAGACACTATAAACTCAGCTGCACTTTATTTTGAAACCCAACATTACCCTTTGTACACAGTATATGATTGATGCCAATTTCCAATTCTAAGGCTATATTTGCAATTATATACACAAGAGATTCTGCAGGTACTAGAAACCCAGAGCAACACATACACACACAAAATACTGGAACAACAAAGCAAGCTAGACAGCATCTATGGAAATGAATAGAGATAATTTTTGTTTCAGGACATCTTCAGGACTGGAAAGGTAGGGAGGGAAGACACCAGAATTTGCTTGTTTATTTATTTTTAAAATAGGTTGTGTGAAGGGAAAGAGGATAGCTAAAGGTGATAGATTAAGTTAGGTGGGTGGGTGGGGGGAGGGGTGGGAAATGAAGTAAACTAGGTGCAGACACCCCACCCTGCAAAAACTCATTTCAGGGTGGTAGCACCATCAATTTGCGGGAGAGGTGGGATATCTGCAATAGAGCAGCTCCTTAGCAGCCAGCCAGCTAGTTTAAATAACATTAGCTATGCTAATGAATGAATGACACCTGTTAAACTCACCTCAACATGTCTTTTACAGTCTTAACCCACCATGGGCAATAGAAAAGTCACTGTTGGAAACAGTGCAGAGAGCAACACTGTCATTATTTTGACCCCTATTAGGCAGGGGTACACTTTAGTGTAGTCTGGGGTGACGTACGTTTTATATTTTCTTTTTTTGGAACGCTCTGCCATGATGCTCTCTCGCTCACTTTCTCACACGCTCTCAAAAAAAATTGATTTCCGGGATATTGTATATAATTTGCGGCCATCAGGGAGCCACTATTCATATGAGGGAGACTCCCGGAACTTCCGGGAGAGGTGGGATGTCTGTAGGTGATTGGTGGAAAAGGAATCTTATAGGAGAGGACAGTAGATGATGGGGTGGGGGGGGGAAGAGGAAGGGGGAAATAGGGGAGCCAACAGGGGAATGTGATAAGCAGGTGAAGAGAAGAGGTAGGAGGTCAGAAAGAGCAACTGAAGTAGTAAGGTAGAGGGGGGAAAAAAAAATCTACTGCAAGTTGGAAAATTTGATGTTCGTGCCATGAGGTAGGAGACTATCTAGACGGAATGAAGTGCTACTCCTACAACCCGAGAGTGGCCCTCTTGCAGCAGAAGAGGTGGCCATGAAATAACATGGCAGAACAAGAATAGGGATAGGAATTAAAACATTTGACAAACAAGAAATTCCACTTTTTGCAGACGGAGCGAGGTGCTCAACAGTGTGGCTCGAAGGGCAGGAGAAGCCTATTCTGCCCTGCATCTCAGTCAATAAAATAAAGCAATCCCCCAGTCTACGTTAGGTCTCACCAATGTAGAGGCTGCAGCACTGGGAGCACCGTATACAGTAGCTGACCCCAGATTAGCAGCGTAGTGCAAACACTTTTTGTGAGAGACTGAGGTTACATTGGACTGTGGGTGCAAAACGGTTTATACAATTGCATTCTGATATGCAATTATATTCTTCCCCAGATGGAGGACAACATACCAAATTGTAACTCCCAAAGGCATTTCACTGGTACTTAACAGAACAGTAAAGAAAATGGTACTGGTTAAAAGAAAACTGCTAGGAGCAGAGATGAATTGTCAAGTTCGAGAGATTTAGGTTTTGAAAATCCATTGAAATAAACCATCAATTGAACAATTGGAGAGAAATGCAATTCGCAAAAAGAAAAAATAGAGAGCTCTGGGTAACCCTAGGAAATTTCTGAAGTACGTACATGTTCGGCACAGCATTGTGGGCTGAAGGGCTTGTATTGTGCTGTAGGTTTTCTATGTTTCTAAACCTGTTTAAGTGTACAATTCCTTTAGAAAAATTACAGGGCTGAATAGTAAAAATATGGGAAATAAAAGTAGTTATGTTAGTACATAACTTTGAAGTTTCAAGGGTCGTCAACCTCAGTTGTTTCACCAACGTTCTGTAGCAGAGCAGCACAGTGGTTAGCAATAATGTACAATGCCATCTGTATATTAAAACAGGGTTTAGTTATTGCCACTGTAAAGAGTTTTGATGTACTTCCCATAACAATGTGTGTCCTCTGTGTATTCATTTCCACCCACATTCCAAAGGCATATGGATTAGGGCTATTGAGTTTGGGGCATGCTATGTTGGTGGGGGAAGTATGGTGACACGTGTGGGTTGTTTCCAGCACATCCTCAGATGTGTTAGTCATTGACAGAAACAACGCCTTTCACTGTTCTGATGTTACAAATAAAACTAATCTTTAACGTTGGAAAATGCTACCATCACCCACCACCCCCCACACACCCACAGTCCAGACCTGTATGTAACCTCAGTCTCACACAAAGTGTTTGAACTACACTCAATTGCCACTTTTAGATATTTACATTAACAAGGTGTACCCAATAATCAGCCAATTGTATGGCAGCAACTCAACACTTAAAAGTATGCGGACATGATCAAGCAGTTCAGTTGTGGTTGAGACCAAACATCAGAATGGAGAAGAACTGCAGTGGAAGTGACTTTGACCATGAAATAATTGTTGGTGCCAGATGGGGTGGTTTAAGTATCTCAGAAACTACTTATCTCCTGGGATTTTCACACACAACCATCTCTAGAGGTTACAGAGAATGGTGTGAAAAACAAAACAGCCAGTGGGCAGCAGTTCTGTAGGTGAAACACCTTGTTAGATGTCAGCAAAGAATGGCCAGACTGGTTCGAGCTGACAGAGAGGCAAGAGAAACTCAAATAACCACACATTATAACGTTGGGTGCAGAAGAGCATCTCTGACGTAGATGGGTTCCAGCAGAAGATCACAGACATGCACATTTTATTCGGTTGAGGAGGTCCATAAAGTGGCCACTGAGTAAATGTGTCAGACAATTAGCAACATCTGTAATCAAGTCTTAAAAAAACCACAGAACTTCACAACATCTGCAAGACACTTCTGATGAAATGCATTGCTTTAAAAACAATGCTTAAAGTCCAAATTAATTACCTGTATTAGACACGAGTCAGTGCTTCAGTCAGGAACAAAGAAAAACCATTGGCCGACATTGCCATTTATATAAAAAGGAATTTGGTGACTGGATAGTGATCTGTTGTATTCAAGTTAATTCATTAAATTAACTTTTCTCCTGTAATTCATGAAACTAGATCTGCACATCACTGTCAGCAGCAGCATCCATTATGCATCCTGGCTGCATTTGAACAAAGTAGCTTGTTTGATCATCCCAGAGTCCCACCAAGAATCAACCATGTTGCTTATGCAATCTAGAGTCACATATAGGCTAGAACTCCAATGATCATCACTTTGAGGTAGAGGCTTGCGATTTCCTGAGATCTGAGAGCAACGCTGTCTGGAATTCAGCTCCTGGTAAGATCACCCATGGGAATAGGGTGAAGGGGGGAGGTTCCAGAAAAACAGTGTTCCTAGATCCCTTTCCATCAAGGACTGTGTAGTGGCTATACAAAGTCACGCACATAAATGGAATAAACCCCTCAGGAGAAGATCACACATGCCTTGAGTGATCTATCACATACCCCATGACAGGAATAAAGAACCAGCAGAGTTGGAAAACACCTTGGAGTCCAGTATTGCCATTACCTAATGATATTGATTAGTAACAATGCAATACAGTAATATAGATGTAGATAAATCAAACAAGTTAGCAATGATTTTTTATATATCAGTAAGTGTGGAAATATATGTATGAAAAACCAAGCTGGGGAAGGGGGAACCGATCTTCTCGTTGTCCTCCGAAATCCTTTAAAAGTCAATGACTGTGACCACAACAAAGGGGACCAGTTTTCTGTGGTGAAACCAGGCAAGGGTGGACACACAGACAACTCCCCACCAGTCAACCCCTTTCCTTTTCACTGCAAGAGTGACTAATCGATCCGCCTGATTGATACTCCAAAAACCCACTTTTTCTGCGGGCACAAAGCTCAGTGTCCAAAACATGTGTCTGAGGTCTATCATCTGACCTATTTTATCTCACCATACTGGATACCAGCTGTCATTCAAATAACTCCTCCTTCCCCTCTCTGTGCAAGAAATACAAGCAGGCGATGCCCTTAAGTATAAACAACCTGTGAGCAGTCTTCATCTCTCTCTCTTAAAAACAAGCTGTTGGTGTTAAAGAACTCTCTCTTTTCAAAAGCGCAGTTCATAGGGGTAATTTAGGACCCCATCACAGATCGCACTACTTAGATTAGATACAAACAATGAACAGTAGATTTGGCTTCCTAAGTAACATCAAGAAACTGTAACCCTGCTGTCTGTATTCCTAACTACCACCAAAATATCTCAATTGCCTTGATAGCATTTAAAACTCTACCTCCAGGTCCAAGTCTCTGCCTTCCAATCCAACAATGTACCCACAATGTAACTGCACTGTCGACTCTGACATGGTTTGAAGTTCAGCCAAAGCTCCAAATGTATTCTTCTTTCCCATATCTGGAATTTCAGTCATGTTGTTCAGAACATGAGGACTGCTAAAAGGAATAATAAAAACCTGAGGCGCAAAAGCACAGGAGGAAGCCATCCAGTCTACTATGCCTGCAGCAGTTCCTTGAAAGAGCTATATGATTCATCCAAATTCCCTGCTCTTTTCCCAAAGCCTTACAAGTATTTTCCTTTAATGACTTATTGAATTCCCTTTCGAAAGGGACCTTTGGATTTGTGTCAGTCCTCATTTTTGATCATATATTAGTAACAACCTCCACATCCCATTCTTTTATATATAGCATTCATCTGATTATCTGACTACAATTATTGATGCTCTGTCCACTGGTTTCCTTACTTACTTTCACCAACAAAGTCTAAATAAAGACTTGTGCAATCTCCCCTCAGCTTTTCACACTCCAAGAAAAATCTCGGCTTCTGGATTTCCACATTACTAAATTGCTTAAACCCACAAGATCACAGATCACTTTGCTCATCCAGTGAGCATTTAATTGTCCAGAAGAGCCTGAAATGTAGTATGCAAGGTTACCCATTTTCTTGGGCAACATTCCTGCTCTAACTTCAAGGCACATCTCTTGCTACAATTCTCCTCCACTTTCTCTGTATTTTGTTAAGCTAAAAAACAGCAAGGCTGTTGCCAATTTTGCACCAATTAGTTCTGAAATACAGGCGGCGAGTCAATACACACCAGAAACCCAATTGAAACTATTCCAAACTCATTAGACTTAGAGGAAGCATTATCAAATCCCACTTGGACAGAAAACAAATCCTTATCACAGAGATGAAGGAAAAGTTACTGAACAATTTAACAATGATCCACAAGGCTCAAGTCCACACTTGCATTCATCCTTTGTAGGGACAAAGCTCATCCTTTGCAGGGACAAAGCACAAGGAACACGCCTCCCACAACCTCTTTGACGTCCTGCTGTCAGACAGAAGGCATTGCAGCACAAGAACCACGACTGTCAGGCTGGATAACAGTTTCTTTACCCAGGTAGTTAGACTTTTTAAAAAAACACCCTATTGCCACCCAGTACACCATTTGCTCTGCTGTCCCTACTCCCTGCGCTGGGCACGCCTCACATTTTATTGACATTCACATTTATACCACTGCTTGTTTTATAATAGCCATCTTACGTTATACTGTCTTACATAAGTATGCATGTCACACTGTCAACCTGTCAAACTTCATGCCACCCAGAGAATTTTGCTAATATTAACGATACATCCTGCGCACGACTATATGAACTGTGCTTGTGTACCTTAGCCACCAGAACAATGTTTCGTTTAGCTGCCTATATGTGCATGGTTGAACAACAATTACACTTGAACTTGAAGTAGTTGACCCTGTGATCCAGAATCGATTCCACTCTTCAACAAGTTTAGAACAGCCATGATGCTGCCCTCAGCTCCATTTTCCTGCTCATTTTGCACCTTTCTAGTACACTGCAGACCAAAAGAAAATTTATTTCAGCCTCTCATACATTTGATAACTCCATCTCATTACTCTGGGATGGTAGAGAATTTCCAACCTTCAGAAGGGTGGTTTTTAATTTCCTTGGTAAACAGTTCCTCCAAGAGGACTGCAACCTTGATGTGGTTTGGAGGCCCGTGTGCCTCAATGGCTCAGAGCACTATGTTGGCTGGAGTCAGGGCTTTTATACTTTGGTTCTTGGTGGGGTCACCCATTCAAGCAGGTCAAAGGGTAGATGTCAGACTAAGAGTGGTCCACCAGTCCTCCAGTTTCAGGGCCTCAGCTGAGGGGTAATAACCCTGACTGGCAAAACAAAGTTGTTACAGAAGCAACAATGAAGACTCCTTCTATATCCGAGTGCGATGGTATTCCTGAGTCTCTTTCATGACTGACTGCAGTAGAAACTGAGAAGAAGCTACTGACATGATGAAGGAAGCCCTAAACACCAGAGGTTGAGGACCTTCACTGCTGCCCTACACACCAGCAGCATAACAGGCAGCAATTTGTAAATAGTTGCAGAATAATGTTGTTCATATCTGTTAATTTTAGAATCCCAGTGGAACAATTCAGCATTTACTTCAACCGCTTCCGCAATGTTTCAATACAATGGTCACATTCTTCCACATGAATGAGCAGGGACCCAACCTGCTCAATATTGTCTGGTAGTGATTTGAACTGCCTACCAATTAATACTTATTGAATCAGGAGACCAAGAACATAAGCAATGCTAGACACAGTCTTAAAGCTCTGTACCATGGTAACAAGACTTAATTATACACTTTCCCCATTGCAACATGCAACATTCCATTTGCTTTTTAATTGCTTGCTGAATCAGCATGCTGACTACACTTTATGCAAGTGGACAACAAGAACACTCCACACCATAACATTCTGCAGCCTCCTTCTAATTAGACAATCTACACACTGTCCCTGTGTAGATTCTACCTGTTCGCAGTTTACCCCTCACCGCCTCCATAGTGGCCACATTATTGGGTATACGAGTGGAACCTGGCATGGTTCTCTGCCGTTGCAACCCATGCACTTAAAGATTTGATGCATTTTGCATTCAGAGATGCTCTCCTGTACACCATTGTTACAAAAATGTGGTTATTTAAGTTATGTCACCTTCCTGTCAGCTTGAACTAGTCTGATCATTCTCCTCTGACCCCCCTCATTAACAGTGCATTTTCATCCACAAAGCTGCCACTCACTAGAATTTTAATTTTTTTCACACCATTCTCTGTAAACTCTAGATACTTATGTGAAATCCCAGGAGATCTGCAGTTTCAGAGATACTCAAACCATCCCATTGTGATGTTTGGTCTGAACAACAACTGAACTGTTTGACCATGGCTGCATGTTCTTATGCACTGAATTGCTGCTGCATGATTGGCTGATTAGATATTTGCATTAAGGTGTACAGGTGTACCTACTGAAGTGGCAATTAGGTATACTTGTGCACCATCAGCAACTGTGTTTTCAGAACATCCAGACTCTTCATCCAAGTCATTGGTACAGATTGCAAATAGCCAAAGACCCAGCACTGATCCCTCTGGCAACTCTTGCAATGCAGATTGCCAAGCTGAAAGCAACCCATTCACTGTTAGCCAGCCAATCCTCCATCCATACAAATATATCAACTGCAAGCCACAAGTTCTAACCTTGCATGGCACCCTGATTACATTCAAAAATTCAAATTCCAATTCCCCACCATCTATCCTGCTCATTATATCCTTGAAATCCAAATATGTCAAACAATGCCCCTTCACAAAACATGTTCAATCTGCCCACTCACATCATCAACTTCCAAATGTCTTGCCGCAGGTTCTTCATAAAATTGATTTCAGCATTTTCCCCAATGACAGATGTTAGGCTAAATAGCCTGCAGCATCGTACTTTGTCTGCTTCCTTCTTTGTATTTAAGTTCCTGATCCTTTGGAACATAGGGCAGTTTTGAAGATCACAACTGCCTCTTGTGATATCCTAGATTGCAGGCCTATAGACTCAGGATCAGAAATGGAATCAGGTTTAATATCACTGGCATATGTTGTGAAATATACTGTATTGCTACCACAAAATGATAACTATAAATTACAATAAAACAGTACTGTGCAAGTCTTTGAGATTACACACACTAGCTATGGTGCCCAAAACTTTTGCACAGTACTACATTTGTCAACATTAAGGAGAGAGCGAGGTCGTAAATGTGGTGTGAGCAAAGGATGTTAGGAATGGTGAGGGTGGTGCAGAGAGGTGTGGGGTGGGTGGCAGAGGAGGAGTGCTGGGATGGGGGGTGGGGCAGAAAGAAGAGGAGGGTGACACAGGTGTAGACACACCCAGCTCTGAGACACTAGAAAAGGTCAGTAGATTCCAAACAATTGGAATATTGATCATTATGGAATGTCTCTCTGGTACTTCATACTCCCTCCACCTTTTCTCCCCAACCATGGTTTCCCCTCACCCTGCCCCTTTCCCACCCTTAATCCACAATAGAGACCTGTATTAGAGTCAGGTTTATCATCACTCACATGCATCAAATTTGTTTTTCTGCAGTACAGTGCAATACATAGAATTACTCCAGCGCAGTGTAAAAGTCTTAGGTACCCTAGCTATATGTGTGCCCAAGTCTTTAGCACTGTACAGATATACAAAAATTGAGTAAGTGCAAGCAAAAGAAAAAAGTGAGCTGGTTGTGGATTCATTGTCTATTTAGAAATCTGATAGCACCAGGGAAGGAACTGTTCCTAAAATGTTGAATGTGTCTTCAGGCTTCTGTACCACCTCCTATCTGGTAGCAAGCAATGAGAAGGGGGTATGTACTAGGTGTGGGGGGTGGGGGGTATCCTTAATGGATGCAACATTTTTTGCGGCATCACCTTTTGTAGATGTTCTCAATGCTGAGGCAAACAGTACCCATGGTGCAATCCCCCCCTATCCTGTTCATTGACCACCCCCCATACCAGATAGTGATGCAACCAGTTAGAAGGCTCTCCACAGAATATCTGTACAAATTTACAACCCTCTGGTGACATACCAAATCTCCTTCATTTCCCTTAGTGTGCTCACCACTTTGTCCTTGGTCATTGTTAATATCCCTCACAGAATCATCCCCTTAGGATGTTTCTGATGTCTTAGTAACAGAAAAAAAAACAATTTATTGCTGCTTGGCCTACTGCGTTCACCAGCAACTTTTTAATGTGTGTTACTTGAAATTCCAGCATCTGCAGATTTCCTCATGTTATTCAAACATCTGTTTTCTTTTCCTTCCCTCTTCACATTTCTATTTCCCTTCTCTCATCCGCCAATGGAGGAAATTTACACTGGCTACTCTTAAGTACACTCAGTGACCACTTTATCAGGAACAGGAATGGAAGGCAGTGTCATCTCGTGTTGCTGTAGCCCATCAACTTCAAAGTTTGGCATTTTGCATGCTCAGAGATGATGCTTTTCTGCAAACCACTGTAGTAACATGTGGTTAGATGAATTACTGTCGACTTCCTGTCAGCGTAAACTAGTCTGACCATTCTCCTCTGACCTCTCTCTCATTAACAAGGTGTTTCAGTCCATAGAACTGCTGCTCAAGGGATTTTTTTTTTAATAATTTGCACCATTCTCTAAATGCTACAGACTACTGTATGTGAAAATCCTAGCAGATCAGCAGTTTGAGAGATTCAAACCACCCTGTCTGGCACCAATCATTCAATGGTCAAATTTGCATTTCTTCATCATTCAGATGTTTGATCTGAACTACAGCTGAACCTCTTGACCATGTCTGTGTGCTTTTATGAATCAAGTTACTGCCACATGATTGGCTGATTAGATATTTACGTTAATGAGGTGTACAGGTAAATAAAGCAGTAACTGAGTGTATACAAACCTAATTTTCACTTTAATGTTAAGGGAACTTGATTACATGTGAAGCTGTGCATAACTCAGGGATGGCCTTCCCTATCCTGATGTTCGGGCTGAACAACTGGAACTCTTGGCCATGTCTGCATGCTTTTTGCACATCTGAGTTGCTCCTACACGATTGGCTGATTAGATATCTGCATTACTAGGTATGCCTGTGCACCTTGTTAAAGTGGCTATTGGGTTTTTCTGTGCAACATTGGCAACTGTAGTTTAAGAATATCTAGACTCTTTATTCAAGTCATTAGTATAGACTGGAAATAGTCAAAGACCCAGCACTGATCGCACATGATTGGCCAACTAAATATTTGCATTACTGAGCAGGTGAGAAGTATACCTTAAGTGGCCACTGAGTGTATATTTTGAAGCTATAGTAGTTTGTGCTGTTTGGTCATCTTTGGGAATATTTTGGAAAACAATAATTTGTTAACACAAGAACTCTACCACATAACTGATCAAATTTCTCAATGGAATTTATCCACTCTTGCAATCCATTTCCCCAGTCAAATTTAGCCAAGATTACCCTCCATTCCTTTACAAGTGTCTCTCAGTTTCAGACAAGTTCCTTAAACTCAGTGTGAAATTCAAATGATCACTCATCTTAAATGGACCAAGACCATTAGTTGGTTTCATTGCACTTTATACCAGGAAATCTGAAATGAGATCTCATTTGTGGCTGGTTCCACCCCAAACCATTCTATCCTGGAATTTACACTGAATGCCTCATCAGGGCCATCTTTGACAAGTTGTACATAGAATATTATACCATATTTAGGCCCTTTGGCCAGGATAGAGTGCTGACTTTTAACCTTTACCTAGTCTAACACTTTCCTCTCACATAACCTTCCATTTTCCTTTCATCCACACCCTAAAAGCCTTTTAAGTGTCCATATATATCTACGCAGCTACTCTGGAAAAAATAATAAACCTTACCTCTGACACCCCCTATACCTTCCTCCAATCAGCACAAAACTATAAAACATGCAATACAGGAGCAGAATTAGGCCATTTAGCCAATCAAGTCTGCTCCACCATTTTATCATGGCCAAGCCATTTTTCCTCAGTCCCTCTGTCTAAAGAAATTCCTCCTAATCTGTTCTCATCTTTGTATTCTCAGGCTGTGCATTCTCATCATAGACTTGCTCCCTTATGGAAAACAGCCTCTCCACATCCGCTCAATCCAGACCTTTCAATATGTTTCAATAAGATTCCTCCTCATTCTTCTGAACTGCAGTGAGTACAGGCCCAGAGACATCAATTAACTAATTTCTTGTAAACCTCCTCTGGACACTTCCCAAAGCCAAGGGATCTTTTTAGATAAAAGGCCAAAAACCTACCACGCAATACTCCAAATGTGGTCTGATCAATGCCTTTTAAAAGTCTCAGCATTACATTTGTTTTTTTAAAAAAAAATTTAGAATTTAGTCCTCTTGAAATGAATGCATGGCAACTCCATGAGGACAAAGGAAATGGATGCAGACCTGAACAACATACAAGGCAGTAGCCATTCTCTAATGTCTATTCTGAGACCAGCATGGAGCAGGCCAAGTTTAAATATCTTCACAAAGACAATAATTAGCACTTAAAATCAGATTAGATAGCAATCTTTATATTACTCCCCTCATAGAACTATTGCTGCTGGTGAGAGTTACTTCAGAGGATTAACCTATCCACAATCAGCATAATGTTAAAAGGTCTGCTTGCTTCCAGTGTGGGCACCGATGACTAGCATGACTGGTGGCCATCAGAACCAAAAACGAAGTCACACAACTTATGCAGCGACCACAATGCCTACCATCTACAAAATCCACAGCAGTAATTCAATGTTGTCACCAAACCCAGAAATCTGACCGGCTAGAGAAAAAGTCATCAGGAGCATGGGAATGTGTTAGGTACTAGAGAAATGATTATTATTGCACACTGTTCATAGAGATTATTACAACGCATTGACATAAAGTAATAAAGTATTACAGCCCATCCAACCTATGCTGAACTGTTATTCTTCTGGTACCATCGGCCTGCACCTGAATCATATCCCTCCCAGCCACACACTAAACCGCACTTCTCTTAAATGCTGAAATCAAACCCACAGCTACCATTTTCACTGGCAGCTCATTCCACACTGAGCGAAGTTTCCCCTCAGGTGCCACCTAAACATTCCAACTTTAAGTTCCTCTCACCCAACATCAGTGGAGAAAAACCCTGCTTGCAGTTACTCTCAGGAGGACAAGGCAGAAAAAAATAAATGAAGAAGAAAGTGCAAAAGCTACAGAGAAAGTGTAGACAACAGGAATTCTGCAGATGCTGGAAATTCAAGCAACATACATCAAAGTTGCTGGTGAACACAGCGGGCCAAGCAGCATCTGTAGGAAGAGGTGCAGTCGACGTTTCAGGCCGAGACCCTTCGTCAGGACTAACTGAAGGAAGAGTGAGTAAGGGATTTGAAAGTTGGAGGGGGAGGGGGAGATCCAAAATGATAGGAGAAGACAGGAAGGGGAGGGATGGAGCCGAGAGCTGGACAGGTGATAAGCAAAAGGGGATACGAGAGGATCATGGGACAGGAGGTCCGGGAAGAAAGACAAGGGGGGGGGTGACCCAGAGGATGGGCAAGAGGTATATTCAGAGGGACAGAGGGAGAAAAAGGAGAGTGAGAGAAAGAATGTGTGCATAAAAATGAGTAACAGATGGGGTACGAGGGGGAGGTGGGGCCTTAGCGGAAGTTAGAGAAGTCGATGTTCATGCCATCAGGTTGGAGGCTACCCAGACGGAATATAAGGTGTTGTTCCTCCAACCTGAGTGTGGCTTCATCTTTACAGTAGAGGAGGCCGTGGATAGACATGTCAGAATGGGAATGGGATGTGGAATTAAAATGTGTGGCCACTGGGAGATCCTGCTTTCTCTGGCAGACAGAGCGTAGATGTTCAGCAAAGCGGTCTCCCAGTCTGCGTCGGGTCTCGCCAATATATAAAAGGCCACATCGGGAGCACCGGACGCAGTATATCACCCCAGTTGCCTTAGCGAACCCGTCCCTTTTTATCCCCCTGTTGGGGTATCACCTGTCCATCACTTCAAACAGTTCAGGTTCAAAGCAAACCAGTCTTGACAATACCCAGACCGGTGTCTCCTTCCGTTAATCTCTCTCATCTCTTCATTAACATTTCCAAATGCTGCTCCATTGTCTTACTTATCTCTCTCCTGAAGACAGGTGGCAGATCAACTGTTGATCCCACTGGTGATGGCACAGGACAGTCAACATCTTAGTCTATGTGTACTTTTGTCACAAGAGTATGCATTATGATCAGAGATCAAGGGAGCTACGGCTTTACTCTCTGGAGAGAAGGAGGATGAGAGGAGACATGATAGAGGTGTACAAGATAATAAGAGGAATAGATAGAGTGAATAGCCAGCATCTCTTCCCCAGGGCACCACTGCTCAATACAAGAAGACATGGCTTTAAGGTAAGGGGTGGGAAGTTCAAGGGGGATATTAGAGGAAGGTTTTTTACTCAGAGTGGTTGGTGCATGGAATGCACTGCCTGAGTCAGTGGTGGAGGCAGATATACTGGTAAACTTTAAGAGACTACTAGACAGGTATATGAAGGGATTTAAGGTGGGGTGGGGGGGGAGTTATATGGGAGGCAGGGTTTAAGGTTCGTCACATCATTATGGTCCAAATGGCCTGTACTGTTCTATGACAACACTTCACAATGGTAGTGAAGCAGAGGAAGGCTGTAGCAGTGAAGAGTCTGGTCATCTTGTAATCCACGCCACTGGAGCCCAATCTGTCCTGGACAGTAGGGTGGCTGTCCGTGCATCCACATCCCCACATTAAACAAAGTCTTGCACAGGCATTCTCTATTAATGGATTAACCCCTTGGAAGATGATACTCCACTTGAATGATCATACTACTAATTAAAATACATAAAACTCTAATCTAGAAATAAAAATCCATGTTCTTCAGTCCCATTGGGATTGGAAACCATTGAGAGTTCCCAGTACATGAACTGCAGCAGTTTGATAGGGATCACCTGCCTTCCAGAACAATAGCATCACAGGTGACATAGATGCACTTTAAGTAGGTACTGCACAGAAAGAAGGGGCTATTCAGCCCATGCTGGTTCTTTGAAAGTGTTTCACCCCCTCCTCAGCAAGTTATGCACAAGAACATTAAGAATTTGATTTGCTTCAAAAAGTTTCAAATCACATTCTACTGTTGCTTTCAGACAAATCACTGGCCTAAGATGCGAATTTAAAATATGGTCTTCCATTTCCTTTTGAAGTTCTTGTCAATTATTTTAAAAAACACAAGCTCAGCTGAATAATTGTCCCTTCTTGCAGCCAAGTGAAAACACTGTTAATTATAATGAGCATCAGCTGATTCAGCATCCATGACTCACCACCTTCAGAAGAATGGCAAGCACAACAAAGTTTTCTGTAACAAAGAGGAGGAAGGTGGAGAAAGTTAACAATAGAATCTGTCCACCTCGACATTATGGCAGAAAATAATGCAGATCCCACTATTGTTCTGGGATGATGCAAATTATAGACAATCAAGTAATTGCTATGCAAATTGATAGGATTGGCAAGAAGGCATATGGTGCAGTGGCCTTTATCATTCAGGGATTGAACTCAAGAGATGCAAGGTAATGTTGTGGCTCTTTTGTCCTCTCCCATCAGACTTCCCCTTCTCAGCCCTGTCTCTCTTTCACCCAGCTCTTTACCTCAACCCTCCACCTTCCGTTTTCACCTATCACCTTGTGTTTCTCTCTCCCCTCACCTTTTTTTCCCTCCAGCCCTGCCAAAGGGTCTCGGCCCAAAACGTTGGCTGTACTTTTTCTCCCCACCACCCCATAGAGGCTGGCCGGCCTGCTGAGTTCCTCCAGAATTTTGTGCACTGCTGGGAATATTGTGATCAGTTCTTTTCACCTCAATATAGGAAGGTGATAAAGGTTTAGAGGGCACACCAGTGATTTACCCAGATGCTGCCCGGATTAGTAAGCATGGCTGCTGAAGATATGCGATCAAGCACATTTTGCTCTTTGGAGTGAAGGAGGATGAGGGGTGATCTGATAGAGGCATACATGATATGAGGCATAGATTGAGTGGAAAGATAGAGACATCCCCCTCCTTCAAGGCAGACACAGCTAATACAAGGAAACAATTTTAAGCTGATTGGAGGAAAGTACAGGGGGTGGGGGAGAGAATATCTGAGCCAAGTTCATTACACAGAGACCGGTGGGTGTGTAGGACACACTGCCAGGGGTAGTGTTAGAGGTAGATACATTAGGGGCATTTAACAGATTTAGATAGACAAATGGATGATAGAAAATAAAAAAAATGGGGAGCTATGTAGGAAGGAAGGCTTACATTGAACTTAAGAGTAGGTTAAAAGGTCCACACACAACACTGGGGGCTGAAGGACCTTGAGGGTGATGTAATGTTCTAACGAATACAAAGACTGCAATAGCAGAGGAGATGCAGTCATAATATGGGCATGGGAGGCTCCAAAAACTAATTACCAAAATATTTCACTAAAAAGATTTGGTTTAATAATAATTGGCCAAGATATCATGGAAAATTGTTTTTTTTAAAAAAAGCTGTCTGAAAATGCACTTTTGAAAAGAATGCAAATTCAAGTGCAGTGTCTGAACTGTACTGTACGCCTGCTGAGATAGAAACAGTCCCTGTCATTGCACCCAGAGAGTAGACTTCAGGTTGATGAAAGAATGGTTCACACTTCCTGCCCCGCAACCTGAAGTAAACTGTAACACAAGTGTTCAGAGGAGCCATAAATAGCATGTTGTCAAAGCAGCTTAACAAAAATAAAAAAATAATGCCAGGTCTGAAAGTAGACTGCCAATCATACAATTGAGTTATTGTCAGGCTCACACCTTAGCAAAGTAGCAAAATTTCCATCACAATTCAGGTTTTAGAGAAAAGCATCTCTTTTGAAGATGCAGTCTGACATGCAGTGTGTGACCCATATCCACTTTATTGCAAGCAGGGTATGGCGACGCTTCATGATCAAGTATCTGCTGAGTGCAGCTTGTATCAAATATACTGCCAAAATGTTTACTGCAACTGTTTTAAGCAACATTCTTGGAATCTGTACACATGTGCCAACAATAAAATGCATGA
The DNA here is from genome assembly GCF_963921235.1 of Mobula hypostoma. Lineage (NCBI taxonomy): Eukaryota > Metazoa > Chordata > Chondrichthyes > Myliobatiformes > Myliobatidae > Mobula > Mobula hypostoma. The sequence goes on from NC_086102.1 coordinate 14,510,042, forward strand.
AGAACTAGAGAAATATTAATACTTTCTATCTACAAAATATATGTGCATGACCACAAACAGAATCAACACAAGGATCAGCTCAGTGCTTATTTTGTTGAGATTTCATATAAACTATTAATAGGTATTAAAGGGCATTATCCAAGTAACTTCACTACCACATCTCCCACTGCTGACAGAAGAATTGGTCCATGATAAATAATTACCAAAGATTGTTTTCTGAAGTCTTTACAAAAAGACAAAGAAAGTGTGTTCCTTGCTCATTGTACTAAGGCACTCACAAATAGGCAGAAGCTAGAGGAATCCTAGTGCTTTATTTTTAATAGTCTGATCAAAATATATTCTTGACTGAAAGAGCCCATGACTGATCATTGATGCAAAAACCTTTATTACTTCATTGCCATTATTTCTAAAGTACTGGTTGCCATAAAATATTATAGATATTAATACAAGTTTCAAAAAGTGTACAAGCTCTGAATTGGATATTTGTGTTCTTTCAATAACGCTTGGAGTTCCCCCATTATATACATATTTTACACACACACAACCAAAGGAGGCTGTGAGGTGCTCCTTCCAACTGCTAGCCTGCAGGTTACCCTTGGGCAAGGTGTAGTACCTGCTTCTTTAGACCCCCCCCCCCCAAATCAGGGTCACGTGAAGCCATGGAGCAGATGGTGGAATGAACAGCTGGTGCACATCTCAAGTCCTGGTTATACAACCACTGACATAGGCAGACAATCTCTGAATTGTACTGATAAGGAGTCACCCACCTTGTAAAGGCATTGCCAAGACCATGGCAAACCACTTCTGTAGAACAATTTGCCAAGAATAATCATGGTCACGGAAAGACCATGATCACCCACGTCCTAACACAGGGCACATAACAAACGAATATATATTATCTATCTATCTATCTATCTATCCATCTCAAAAGGACATCTTGTTCTCAAGTTTATGCAAATATAGATAAATACATTTCTGACTAATGATATACAAAACAGAATTAGCCACTGAACAGTACAGGTTCTTCCCAGGATTTGAATAGTGGGCTCAAAGTTGAAAACAAAACAAGAAACTAGCTCCATGAGACGCAAAGCCTCAATGGCGGGGGAAGAAGAGGGAAGAGAACCATCGGTACTTTTACTCAACACACAAAGTGCTGGAGGAACTATGGAAAGGAGTAAACAGTCGATGTTTCGGGAAGCTAGTTCCAAGAATGCAACAGCGAGTGAAGACCCTGGATCACTAGGTGATAAGTATTGTGCAGGGATTCGTACCAGGAAGAAAATTATCATTGCATCTCATTCACTTTGTGGGTGGAAGGGGTCAGTATCTGATGAAGGTACTTATCTTGTATCATTACACAACTGACCTTTAGATTAAAAGCAGTTAAAAATTATAACTAAGACTAAGAAAAAGTCAAGCTTCATAAAGACTGAAACACCTTCATTAATAACATCAAGTTACTTTCCACACTAGGGATTAAAAACTAGTGTACTGTCAGAGCAGGTTACTCAAGCCCAAATTTACAACACTGGGTCAACGTCAGCCCTAATCATTTTTACCAAACAGAAAGATGAAGGTAGTTTAATTAAGGGATCTAAGTCAGGGTATAAAGCTCACATTGCAGAAACATTGAACATCAGAACCTCCTCATATCCAAAATAAGTCACCAAGTCACATTACCATCCTAAACCTCACCAACTCCTCCAGCGAGTCAGACACCCAATTCAAAATCAATCTCCTTTATATTTACAAGATACAAAAGTGGAATTAGACCATTCAACACATCATCTGCTCCACCATTGCATCATAGCTGATACATTATCCCTCTTCACTCCATTCTTCTACCTTCTCCCCATAACCCAGGATACCCTTAGTAATCAGGAATATATTAACTTACATTTTAAATACACCCAATACCTCCACAGCTGCCTGTGGCAATGAACTCCACATATTCTCCACCCTCTGGCTAAAGAAATTTATCTTCATCTCTGTTTTAAAGGGACGCCTCTTCTATTCTGAGGCGGTGTCCTCTATCCTAGACTCCCCACCTAGAGGAAAATATTTAGGCCTTTCAATATTGGATAGGTTTCAAAAAGATCCCTCCTCCGGCGAGTACAGGCCCCCAGCCACCAAACGCTCCTGAAATTCACCTTGGTCAAGTGTCATGGCGTACGCTGTGATTTCTAAATACTCCCCAACTACAGAAATATTTACCAACACATTTTACTTCCCAAATAATCACAGGCGCACGTGCAGCTTACTTCAATTACGTCTCATAATGAAACGTAACCATCTCTTGACCATTTAATTAAAACATCTGTGCATTAAATGAGTTTCATCTTGAAGCAGTTTTAATAGCGGTTAACTCTCGTTTTCTCTCCTCAGCAGGCAACTAAATAGCTTCGAAAGGGGCAATTAACCGTTTGAAACCATTCTGTGCAGGTTAATCATGGCCAACCGAATTGAAAAAATAAACTCATATCTACCATACGTGAATCATCCCGAGTCTGGGCGTCTTTCAAGTTGAAATCTATTCCTATTCTTTCTAATCCTACACAAAACAAAATATCCTTTCTCTGCCCATTAAAAATAACCACAGCTACCCCTCACATCTCTGATAGAATCAATGGTCTCGAATCAATTTGCAATGGACAATTCGTCCCCATTTCCCGCCAGGGCTCAGTTTTTATCCAGTGGAATCCCTTCAATCACAGCTGTCAAGGCATGTTCTATCCCTCCCTAATCCCGAACTGTAAATGTGTCCAACCGCTAGCCCTTCGCTGAGACCTCCGATCCTTCACGAGTCCCAACTGATTACTTGCAGTGAAGAACCATTACGCTCAGGTAAGGAGGGATTGGAGGCGGTGGGCGAAATGTTGGTAATCTATCCAATGCTGCGGAAATCGGAGGGAACGGACAGCTCATACCAATGATCTCCAGAGGCTGGTTTCCTTGTTTAAAGCTTGCCCGCCGTTACCCCGACCCTCTCTCCACTGAGAATCCAGGAGAGTGGCGAGGGATAACGGGCTTAGAGCGACAAGGACGGAGAGCTAATGTCGGCTCGGGGTCCTCCGTGCATTTAAGGATATTTGTAACTTTAGAAGGTGCAATAGGAATTAAGGAATGATGGGTTGATTTGTACTACGTCACTTGTAAATATTGTCATCTGTGTGTATCCCGCTGCCCCACGGAGGTGAACGCAACGGATGCGGGGTTAAAGTTTCAAAGAACATTTGGGGCGAATGTCTTCAAAACCCGAGTCAGCACTTTGTCGCTTCAGAGGCGCAGACATCAACGCTGCCCCTCGTCCGACGCACATGTCTTCCGTACTTTAACATCACTGACACTTAGAGAGTTCAGACCCCAGGCGTCTTGGGCAGGGAGCTAGGTGGGTGGGGAAAAGCAGAGGGCAGACTGACTGCAAAGCGCGGCTGGGTGAGGGATTTACGAACAGACCGATAGCCCAGCCGACCCAGTCTCCCTCGCCCCCTCTCGATCTCCGTCTGCGCGTTCATCCGAACCCAACTGCTACTCTAGGAAATCTTTCTTCCCCAGCACCAATTCCTTGGACATTGATAAGAAATACAGTATGCCATGCAACAGTTTGACTTTCACAGACTGCGAATCGTACAAGGTTGTTTCTACCGTGTTCCGTATCGCCCGCATTTTTATCACGATATCATGTCTGTCTTTGCACACCCCCCCCCAACCCCCATCGGCTTCCTCACAAATAGGCCATTACTTTACAATTAAGTCTGTAACTGGACAGTGTTGACATAATGCTGCTCTTTATAATGAAGATAAATTTTAAAAAGGGCGTATATATAACAAGGTTAGTGTGTTAAGGGAAAGACCGTATTGATCAGAAACAACTGCCTACGCAGATTGTTTCAGCAATACAATCCTAAAAGCATCAATCAACAGATAGATTGGTAGGCAACAAGACTGGGTGGAGAGCATTTTCCCTCAGATCTCTCCTGCAGGACGGGTCCGTTGCTCTGAAAGACCCGCTTCCCCAGTGTACGATGAGAATAAAGTATTAATTTAGAGTTTGCTTATGAATGCAGAGCGCACGTTTGGAGACGACTTTTCATGGGATCTTACAGCTCCGCATCGCCCCCTTCTGAAGGAAGCAGCACGCTTCGGGCGAACGGCACTCCACTCGGAGTCGTTTCCGATCAGCCCGCTCTGCTCAAACAAGCGCGCCGGGTTTAAGCTCTCACACGGGGCGAGGACTGCCTAAGACACCGCTGTCGCCCGCAGTGACTGCTCGAGGCTGCGCGTCAACTAGATTCAGGTAACGTGGGGAATATACTCATGACTTCAGGTGTCCCGAATGACCACGTCAAAAAAGTCTATACCGCACGCAGCATCTTACCAATTGAAAAAAGTGCTCGAAATATAGTCGCTGAAGCTCAGGGGAAGGGGGTCTTATACGTTTGTCTTAATTTTCTTCATTATAAAGGAGCGATAAAAATACACGCGATGTACAAACTCTTTAGAATCCCCGATGTACCAGCCGAGTAACGTTAATGGGCGATTGATTGCAATTTACGGGGGCTCTGCTCAACGCCCCTGATTTAATTCTTAATGACGAGCAACACGAAGTTAGAGGAACTCCACTCTCACACTTCACTGCCTCTAGAATGAGCGCCCAACACAAACATCTGCACAGTCCCTTTCTCAAACAACCAACATCTGTCACAATAGTAGCCAATAACACCGACGCACACCTCGCTGACAGTTTAACATTAAACAGCCAAAGACGAGATTTCAAACAACTCTTCAGTACGCATCCTTTTCTACAATCTACTCCGGTGTTCATTTCGAATCTCACACTGCATTGCAGTCAATGCTTCTACCAGCTATTTAGTATCATTTATGAACACTCTCCTACCTTCCCCAATGCAGATGAACAATCCGATTAGGTAGAGCGAAGCGAAGGTCATTTTTTTTCCCTCAGGAGCTGGCCTTGTTGCGCGCTGACAGGTCCCGGAGACTCGCACACAGAGTCGCTTGCTCGTCTGCCAGAGCCTTCCCTGAAACTGGCGCTGGAAACGCTGCCACAGTGAACTATATCGCATGCCAGCCTCTGCCAGAATATCCTTCCGCGGCGGGGCGGCGCGTCGCCTTCACACTCCGACGGTAAGTCGGGCCAGTAGTTGCTCCGAGCGGGAGTGTCCGTACTTAGGGAGAGAGTGACGGGAGGGTACGGTGAGAACAGGAGGTCGATGGATGGAGAGCCAGAGATCTGGACAGAACCAGCTAGGGAAGGAGCAATTGATACAGGTACATTATAGTTAGGCATATTGAGGCAGGTATGGGTATAGAGAAAGGCATGAGCTGTCCGTGTGTGTATGATTCCATGAATACATGGGAGGCAGTCGTGTCGATGTCGGTAGATCAGTGGAGTTAGTTTGGTTAAAAGGTGTAGGGTGAGAGAGAAGGAATGGGAAGTTGTGAGTCGTGGGTCCCTGGAATAAATAGGTGGCAACTAGTCATTTTAAATAATTATCAAAATCGCGCCGTGTCTGTCTAAACCGTTGCACCTCCCGTCAATGTGATCTGTTACAGCAGCCCCTGTCCCCCAATATTACAGACGTTATGGACAACCCTGGCGGATACAATCTGCGGATGGACCCCGGGCTCTGAGATCCGAGGTTCCCAGCGGCTGACAGATATCTGACCAGCCCTTGGAAGGGGAAGGGTTGTCACTGCAGTTTAGGGGAAAAACCACACACAAAACGCGCGAGAAAGTTTGTTTCCATCTCACGCAGATGGAGCGAGAGTCGGTATTTTTCAGGCTTTGCCTGGCAACCATAACAGTTCTTCTGAGAATGGAAAGTAGCTTTGTAAAAGATACCGTGTGCGTTTCCAGATGCATCTCCTGCGGGCTGGTGTTGACTGTGGCGGGGCTGTGGGCTACTATGTGCAGGCGACGCGTGTTATGTAGTTAACAGAGATTTTCGGAGACCGGAGATAACAGGAGTCGTTCCTCTCAGGTTAATTACGCAAGACTCTTAACTTGTGGTTAAAGGTACCCGATCCACCCTAGAGACTAGAAATCCGCAAAATCCGGATCACCAGTGCCGAGGAAATAATCAGCAGGTTATCAGTTGCATGAAATTGGCACCGCTTCTAAGCGTGCCGATATTGTACGTTTAATGTGTTAACAAGCAAAACAAAATGAGCTGAACATTTCACTAATTTCAGGGCATCCAGTTATTCAATTTTTAAAAGTAAAATAATATAAGAAAAACAATCGAAATAGAGAAAAAAATTACTGGTTGGAATCTAACCGTGCCTCACTTTTAAATAAACTGCATAATATGGAGAATATTTTCAATATTTCAATGTTTATCTTTTAAATTTTGGATAGCAGTTCTGCAGATCTTGAGTGATTTGGAAATCGGGGGGGGGGGGGAACCTGCAGTTGTTGGAAGTCTGAGACAACTCAGTAAATGAGCGTGTTAAGCCACGCTAATCATTTCTCCAAGCAGTAAGGCTGATCAGCACCTCCACCCCGCCACACTCCCCAGCACCGCTACTTTAGCATTTCCTGTCAGAGGCATCTTATGTACGGACACTCTGTGCCCGGCATTACTTTATGGACATATCAATCTATGTATATAAGCTATACCTATTTATACTTATTGTCTTTTTATTATTGATTTTTTATTATTGTGTACTTTATTTTGTGTTTCTTGTGCTGCAATGGATCCAGAGTGAAAGTATTTTGTTCTCCTTTGCACTTGCATACTGGAAATGACATTAGATAATCCTTGCATCTTAGGTGTTAGACTTGAAATGTTAACTCTGTGTATCTCTCTCCTCAGATGCTGCCCGATCTGTTGAGTTCTTCCAGCTCTTTTCCTTTGCTTATGTGCTACTGGTTCAGAAGTATGTTGTAAAATACTGTGTTTATGATTTGTGTGAACAGATGTGGTAAAAAAAAATCTCAGTTTCAACATTCGGTGGAGCTTTAAACCACAAAAAAAAGTACTAATTATTTGCAGAGGGGAATCATTAGGCTGGTGCTTGTGATTTGGGAATTTAGTTTCATTGAGTATTTAGATAAACTAATGTTGGCAGAATTAATTCACACTGAATCACTGAATCTTGGGTTTGCCTTCAGAATTTTACAGGAACCATTGCAGATAAAGAGCCCATCCCATAGGTACAGGAACGTCAGAACCCAAACTGCCAGACTGGTAACTACACTTTCACCTAATAAATACCCTGCCATCGCCAAGGTCTCATCACTCGCAGGAGTTTGGGACTGAGAGGAAAGTTGGATCAGCCATGCTGAAATGGTAGAGCAGAAACGATGGACCAAATGGCCTAATTCTGCTCCTATATCTTATGGTCTGTACTGTTTACTGTTTATATATACTGTATTTTACTACATGCATTTTGAATTATATACTTTTAATTTAAAGAATGAGGTTTTGTTTTAAGTGCTGTACATGACGTATGTTTTGTGGGTGCACTGTGGTCCAGAGGAACATTGTTTTGTTTCATTGTATATATGTCCAGTCAGATGACAATAAACTTAAATCTGTAAACAAAACTTTCTCTTCAGTACAAGGTGATGGCAACAAGGGAGTTGTTCTTCCTGGAGGAGAAATTTGGGAGAAAACCCAAAGGAAGTTATGAAGATTAAAAAGAAAATGTCTAAAGTTATGAAAAGAAAAACACTTCTGATCTTGATTGAAATGGTAACTCAGTATCTTGTCGCCACAAGGAGTAGCATCTATCATCGAGGACCCCTACCACAGGCCGTGATCTTTTCTCACTGCTACCCAAGTGAAGAAGCTACAGGAGACCTAAGCCCCACATTACCAGCTTCAGGAACTGTTATTACGCTTCAACCAACAGACATCTGAAATGGCATGAATAACCTCACTCACCTCAACCCTGAACTGATTCTACAACCTGCAGACTCACTTTTTAAGAGGTTTCTACAACTCATGTTCACAGTATTATTTATTTAGGTATTTGTTTATTATTATTATTATTATTGATTATTATATCAGCACAGATTATCTTCTTTTGCACATAGGTTTTTGACAGTTTGTTGTTTCATCAATTCTGTTGTATTTCTTTGTTCTACTGTAAATACCTGCAAGAAAATGAATCTCAGGGTAGTATATGGTGACATAAAATGTACCTGTACACCTGCAACAATACATCCAATCATATGGCACCAACCCAATGCATTGACACATTCATACATGGGGACACAGTTAATTTGCTGTTCAGGTCAAGCATCAGAATGGAGAAGAAATGTGATCTAAGTAATTTTGACCATGGAATGATTGTTGGTGCCAAATGGGGAGGTTTGAGTATCTCAGAAATTGCTGATCTCCCAAGATTTTCACAAAGAACAGTCTCCAGCATTTACGGAGAATGGTGCAAAAAATACATCCAGTGAGAGACAGTTCTGTGAGTGAAAATGCCTTGTTAGAGAGGTCAGAGGAGAACGGTCAGACTAGTTTATGCTGACAGGAAGGTGATGGCAATTCAAATAACCATGTGATGCAACAGTGGTGTGCAGAAAATCATCTCTGAATGCACCACACATCAAACTTGAAGTGTATGTTCTATAGCCACAAAAGACCACAAATATACAGAACCACACTCATTGGCCACTATATTCAGTACCTCCTGTTCCAAATAAGGTGGCCACTGAGTGTACATATTCTGATAATAAATTTACTTTGATCTCTCCTCCCCCTCCCCCTCCAGATGCTGCTTGAACTGCAGAATATTTCCAAGATGTTCTCTTTTTGTTTCAAAGTTATGAAGGTGTTTGGTTGTGTGGATGGAGAAAATGATGCTTCTGGTGGTTGGTTGGGATCTATAGCACACACACTTCAAACAAAGCAGCAAATCTGGAAATACTCAGCAAGTCAGTCAGCACCTGTAGAGAGAGAAATGGGAACTCAATGAAAGATCATCGACCTTGTTTCCCACACCACAAGCACCGCCTGGCTCATTGAGTGCTCTTGTTACTTATTGCTAGTTATTTATTGTTGCATTTCAACAGCTTGTTGTCTTCTATGATCTTGCTCATTCAGTGAGCCTGTTTACAGTTACTATTCTATAGATTTGCTGAGTTTGTCCACAGGAGAAAAGAATCTCAGGGTTGTATGTGGTGATGTGTGTACTCTGATAATAAATTTTACATTGAACTTTTTGAACTTTGAATATTTCTAGCAATATTCACCTTTATTTTAGATTTTTGAACTTGCTTTCAGACATGGATTTAAGATATGTCAAAATAGCCTGAAGGGAAAAGAAAGATTTTTTTTTCATTTTAACCATCCAAAAAGCATTGCATAAATAGATTTAGCAATCATTTAAAAAGGAAAGTCTAATTACAGGGCTATGAGGAAAATGCAAGATAGTGGAACTAATTAGATAACTCTTTCAAAGAGCCATCACAGGTGCAACAGACAAGGTTTCCTCCTGTGGACTGTAGCAGTGTGGCTGTGTTGCTAATTAATAGTACAGAGGCCTGGACCAATGCATCTGAGATGTCAGTTCAAATCCCCACCATGGCAACTGGGAGACTTAAACTCAATTCTTAAATAAATCTGGAATTATAGATCACTGTGTGTAATCCTAAAAGAAGTAGACTGTTGTAAAAAACCAATCAGATTGATTTATATTCTTTAGAGTCAGAAGTCTTCCATCCATACCCAGAACAATGTGGCTGCATTTGAATTGCCTGAACAAAATAATTAAATTCAAGGACAGTAAATGGTCAGCTTTGTCTGCATAGTGAGTTGTTAGTGAGTTTTCTAAGTTCAAAGTAAATTTATTTTCTAAGTACATATATGACACCATATGCTACCTGAGATTTGATTTTTTTTTGCAGGCATTCACAGTAGAACAAAGAACTACAATAGAATCAATGAAAAACTACAAACAAAGACTGGTAAATAACAAATATGCTAACAAGACAAACTCTGGAAAGACAAAAAAAAATCAATCAATCAATAAATAATATTGACAACATGAGTTGTAGAGGCCTTGAACGTGAGTCCATAGGTTGTGGATTCAGTTCAGTGTTGAGGTGAGTGAAGTTACAAATGCTAGTTCAGGAGCCTGATGGTTGAAGGGTAATGTTAGTTCCTGAACCTTGTGATGTGGGACTTAAGGCTCCTGTATCATCTTCTTTTTCTTCCTCTAACTTTTAACGGCGGTTGGTAGTCCAACTTAGAGATGCATTACCACCAATAACGGGACTGGAGTGGGGTATAGAGAATTGAGAAATAAAACCTCTACTACTATATCAAATGAAAACTAAATTACCCAAAAGAGCTCTGCTGATTGTATGTAATGTAAGACAATATTGTGAATTAAATTAGTCACTTCCATAACTTAATAAAGTTTTTAAATGAAAACTATCAAGCCCCAAAGATAATAGTGCAGCCTGCTTTCGTTTTCTTTCAACCTTATATGCTTCACATTGTGAAAGAATGAGTTCAGCTGTTTCATAATGATGGCAAAACCTGCACACCCTGGAGTGATGTTTTCCAACAAGCTATAAGGAATAATTAAGCATAGTATGGCCAGTTCTAAGTACCTTCTTGTTGATGGCAACAACGAGTAGACAGCGTAGCCTGGATTGTGGGGGTCCTTGCTGGATACTACTTTCTTGTGGCAGGGTGCTTGGTAGATGTGATCAAGGGTGGGGAATGCTTTTTTCTGTAATGGACAGGTTATCTCCACCACTTTTTATAGGCTTTTCTGTTCTTGGGTGCAGGTGTTTCCATACCAGGCCATGATACATCATGAGGAATGTCTTCTCCTGATGGACGTACTGTGCCATAATACTCTGCTCCAGCTTAATGTGTACAACACTTCCAGTGGCATAAACATAACAGATTCCACTGCTGTTGCAAATCAAGAGCAATACTCACACAGGCTGGAGGAGCTTAACATGTCAGGCAGCATCAATGCAGGGAAATAAACAGTCAATGTTTCTGGCTAAGACCCTTCATCAAGAAAGGTAGCATTGTGAACACGAAGGGAAATATCAAAAGGAACCCAACCACAGTTTGTAAGATTGCATGCAAGGGGTCAGATATGTGATGCATGAATAGAGAATAGGAGCACATTTGCCTGGAAGGCCCATTATTACATTTCTCCCTATTTTAACAGGGAGGGATTTTAACAGAAAGATGTTGATAGCTTTCTATAGTCACACAAACAGGTTCAAAGTTTCTAGGTACAAGCTTGCTAGCAGATTTTCACCAATGTTGGTTGACTGCACCCTGAGACTGGTCATCTACTGTTGTAGTGGGGAACTGCAACCACTTACCATCCCTTCACCACTTACAACAGGGTTTGTTCAACCAAGCTTAATTTAGCTCTGGCCCTGGGCGTTTTCCCAGTATACTGAGTGGAAAGGAATGGCTTGTAGGGATTAAGGTAAGAGTACTTTTTTCCAGAATTTTGTTCTTGTTGAGTTCATTTCAACTAATTTTTTTCTGGTTTTGATTATATTTTGTTTATTGTATATTTGTTATTAGTGAATAAAGTTGGTTTGTGTGGAAAAGGGTAAACTGGTTGGGTTAAATGGCTTTTGTTTGTCACTTTAATATTTTCTGTTGTGTATTCTACCCTTGAGCATTGTTGAGGATTCCTGCCACCCATTTCACAATCTCTTTGACCCACTACCATCAGGAAGGAGGTACAGCAACTTCTGGACTAGTACTGACAGAGTCTTCCCTCAGGCTGTGAGTCTAATGAGTGGCCTGCCCCCACCAAGGTCTCATCACTGGGACAGTGAACAGTTTACTGTTGGCCAGTGCTGCACGCTACATGCATTTTGAATGATATTTTATTAACTTATTCATGGTAATGTTTGTTTTGCGCACCAAATGGTAAAGGTCTTGTGAGTGCACGGTGGTCTGAAGGAACATTGTTCTGTTTGCTTGTATATGTGTGCGGTCAGATTATGATAAACTTGAACTTGAAATACTACACCAATCTCTATAACCTCTTTCTTTTCAACTTTGAATGCTCTACTTTTCTCCAACAGTAGTCTTGTGCATTGTCCACTTCTCTTGCTTTAGAAGCCCTAAGTTCCGGAATTCTCTCCCTCATCCTCTTTGATCCTATATCTGAATGTTCTGCTTTAAGATGTTCAATTACATCTACCTCTCTGGCAGACCACCTAGCTGAATATTGGCTGATGTGGTTCAGTGTCAAACATTTTCTCACCATGAACAGTATGCCATCTGCTAGGTGCAGTGTAAATGCACGTATGATAAAGTATGAATATGATAGAGTGGAGGGCCTGAGAACCCTCTTTTGCTCTCCTTATCAGGAAAGAATGGCAGATTTTCTTCCTCAAAGGATATTAATTCTTAGCCAGCTCCATGAAGGGCCCAAGCATCCCACCACAGAGAACCTTTAAAGTAGAGCATTCTGCCTGGTTGCCCCAATGCACAGGATTGCAAGGAGCTACTGGCGGTTGTACATTTAGCTTGCTGCATAACAGTCAGAGCCCTCCTATCACAGAGGACATCTTTAAGAGGTGGTGGCACAAGAAGACAGTGCCTTAAGGACCATTTAAGGTCCATCATTAAGGACCCTCACCATCTGGGACATTTTCTCTTCTCACTATTACTGGCCAAGGGGAGATCAAGGAGCCCAAAGACCCACACTCAAATACGTTTGGAACAGCTTCTTCTCCTCTGCCATCAGCTTTCTGAGATGGAATAGGAGGTGTTGCAGCTCCAGTCTAGGAATGGCCTCATCGTGGCAGTAGAGGAGGCCGTGGACGGATGTGTCAGAATGGGAATAAGGATTGGCCGCCAGAAGATCCTGCTTTTTGCAGGTGGAAGGAAAGTATTTAATAAAGCTGTCCCCAATTTATGCAAAAAAAAACAGGACTTCATCTGGGTGGCCTTCAACCAGATGGTATAAACATTGATTTCTCCAGCTTCCGGTAACATTCCCCCTCCTCCTTCCCTCAGTTCACCATTCTGGCTCCCCTCTTTTCTCCTCAGCTGCCTATTAGCTCCCCTGGTGCCCCCCTTCCCTTTCCCCCATGATCCACTCTCATGTCCCATCAGATTCCTTTTTCTCCAGTCCTTTACCATTTCCACCCATCACCTCCCAGCTCTTACTTAATCCCCCCTCCCCCACCTCCACCTTCCTATTCTGGCTTCTTTCCTCCTTCCTTTCCAGCCCTGATGAAGGGTCTCAGCCCGAAATGCCAGCTGTTTATTCCAGTCCATAGATGCTGCCTAACCACCTGATTTCCTGATTTCCTCCAGCACTCTGTGTGTGTTGCTCTGGATTTCCAGCCTCTGCAGAATCTCTTGTGTTTATCCTTTACTATTGTGTTACTGCACCCTGGCAATGCAAGAATAGTGAACAGAATGTTAATAAGGATGGAATCTTCATCATTTATTCCCAATTGCCGGAATACCAATCTTCAGCAAAACAGTTGTCCAAACCTTTTACCTGTTGTTTTTCAAAAAAAGACATAAATTCAGTAATAATGACATGGTTGGAGTTCTGTGTGAAATGTGCTTCCTCTTCTTCTTGAGGGAGCTGGAACTGAATGAATCACATTAGCGATGGAAAGATTTTAAATCAAATAAGTTCTAATGGAGGCTTTGAAAAAATTGATCCTGGGTCACTGATCTTGTAAAGTGTTGTGCTAACCACAATGCTATTGTGTTGCTTTATTTTGTTCAGCCAGGGCGTTTTTGCAAAATGGAAAATACTGCTTGGAACACTGGACAAGTAGGCATAACAATACCTTTCAAAGACAAATTAGATAAATGTTGGAAAAGCTTCAAGGGCTGGAAGAGCGGGCAGAAGTTTGAGGGGCAGGAGAAGGGTGGGGATCTCATTGAAACCTATGGGTTACTGAAAGGCCTGGACAGAGTGGATGTGGAGAGGGTGTTTCCATTAGTAGGAGAGCTTAGGATCTGAGGGTACAGCTTCAAATTAAAAGATGTCCCTTTAAAATTGCAATGAGGAATAATTCTTTTCAGTCAGAAAGAGGTGTATCTGTGGAATTTGTTGCAACGGAGGCTATGGAGGCCAAATCATTGATAATATTGAAGCCAGAGATTGATAAATTCTGATAAAGGGTCTTGGCCTGAAACGTCGACTAATCCCTTCCAAAGATGTTGCCTGACCTACTGAGTTCCTGCAGCGTCTTATGTTTATTGCTCTGGATTTCCAGAGGACTGATTGGTTCTTGATTATAAAGGTGTTAAGGATTACAGGGAAAAGGCAGGAGAATGAGGTTGGAAAGATCAACCGTGATTAGATGACGGAGAAAACAAAATAGCGCAAGTGGTCTGATTCTGCTCTGAAATCCTATGGACTAATAGTTTAATGGGATTAATTAGATATCTTTAAAATAAGGAAGTCTAAGCCCAAAGGGCCAAGAGCAGCTAATATGCACTTCAAGATTAGTTGATGCCATAATGGATAATACTTCTTTCACAAAGATGAGTGTGAATACACTTAAGAATGTATTGGAAAGTTATGAAGTTAAATAGGGTCAGAGATGATTGATGGCAAAGCTGCAGGGGCTATGAAGCAATTGACCACGAACATTACGGGTAGCATTAAATAGAGTTTTGATTTAGTCCAAGTGGAAATAGGCAAGAAAATTATTTGGCATAAATTTTAAAATGTTTGTCTGAAGTTCCTGAGAGTGTAGGGCTTGGAACAGGACCAGATATATTGAATACGTAAAACTCATACTTATTCATTATCCCTTTCTTGGTATTGCAAAGATCAGTCAAAAAAAAAATACACTGGAAGATCTGTCATTGTTTTTCAATGGGGGTGTGGTCACTTTATGCACACCCAGATTGAAGACTGAGTCAAATATACCTGGGCAAGTGAAGAGAAGAGAAGGGCTTAGAGGGGAGCCAGAACGGGGAATGGAAAGAGAGGGAATGGAGATGGGGAGATATTACTGGAAGTTGAAGAAATTGTTGTTAATTGCATCAGGTTGGAGGCTATCCAGACAGAGTATGAGGTATTGCTCCTCCATCCTGAGTGTGGCCTCATACAATCATCACCTCCCTCTGGTGCCCCTTCTCCCTCCTTTTCTTGTATGCTATACTGTCCTCTCCTAATAGATTCTTCCTTCTGTAGCCTTTTACCTGTTCCAACTATCTATAACCTCCCAGCTTCTCACTTCATTCCCCCTCCCTGACCCACTCATGTTCCCTCTCACCTGGTCACACCTATCACCTGCCAGCTTGTAGACCTTCCCCACCTCCACCGTCCAGTTATGGCTTCTGCCCCTTTCCTTTCCCGTCCTGATAAAGGGTCTTGGCCCAAATTGTCGACTGTTTATTCATTTCTGTAGATGCTGCCAGACCTGCTGAATTCCTCAGCATTTTGTGTGTGTTAATCTGGGTTCCCAGCATCTGCTGAATCCCTTGTGTGTATGAGGTGTGTTGAGGTGACTGCTGCAGATAAGTCCAGCTGTATTGATTAGTTCTAGCGTTGTAAAATGATGTCAGTGTCAGCAATAAATCAGGATGGAATGTCCAGTCAGCACTTTATGGAAAAATGCCGGAACAGATGTTAGTGAATACGGAGCTCACAAGAAGGTCACTACAGGATCTCCAAGTGTGAACAACAGGCAATGAGGACAGAGAAAGTCCCACGTAAACAAATTAAACTTTTCAAGAGTTAATCGAACCAATACTGCAACAAGATTCAGTACTCAATTGGAAGAAGATCATCTGCTGAATTTAGGAGCTGTCATTGTGAAGACCCAAGTTTGGAAAGCAGCTGCCTCATCCTTTAGGATGCCCATAACCGCATTTCAGCCAATGAGGTGCAGTTTTGCTGTATAGTCAATGAGAGAACTTGAGCAGCCAATGGGCACATTGTAATTTAAGGAATGGAATAATAACCCTTTTTAATGTAATTGGATTGAGGCATATCTTGGGCCCTGATGAACAGAGTGTTAAGTCGAATTGAGAAAGGGAGCAAAAAGCATATACTATTTATTAACACAAGGTACTCTGCAGATGCTGGAAATCCAGAGTAACACGGACAAAATGCTGGAGGAACTTAGCAGGTCAGGCAGCATCAATGGAGAGGAATAAACAGTCGGTGTTTCAGGCCAAGCTCCTTCTTTCCTAAGTGCTGATGAAGGGTCTCAGCTTAAATCATCAACTCTTTATTCGTATGATATTTATTACTAATTCCATAATGTGAGCCTGTCCTTCACAATGGAACTCTACTTTTTTTTCCTGGGAATTGGGTTCAGAAAAAAAGTCTTGCCAAGTGTCTGAGCCTTAAATGTGTGACTTAACGATCCAGATTCGTTGTTGGGCCATGGCCCCTTTTAACAAGTGGTACATTGGTCTCACCTTGGTTGTTGCATTCTGAGCCAGCTGCCTACCTGTCTTCCGTGGTTATTTTCATGCCCAAGTATTCTCAGACAGGGAGCATGTGGTCACTATGGATATAGTGGTGGATTTCCAGGAGCAGTGCCACCCCACAGAGGATAGAAGTTTTATACATAGTAATCATCATCATCATCATCATCATGTGCCATGACGCATGACGTGGGTGATCATGGGCTTTCAGACCATGATAGTTCTTGGCAAATGTTCTATGGAAGTGGTTTGACAATACCTTCTGGGCAATCCCTTTACAAGATTGGTGACCCTTGTCATTTCAATACTCTTCAGAGATTGTCTGTCTGGAGTCACTGGTCGCAAAACCAGGATTTGTGATCTGCACTAGCTACTCATAGGAATATCCACCACCTGCTCCCATGGCTTCAAGTGACCCTGATTGGGGGGCTAAGCAGGTGCTACGCCTTTCCCAAAGGTGACCTGCAGGCTAGTGGAGGGAAGGAGCCTCCTTGGGTAGAGACATATCTCTACTCCGCACCTGGATAGATATTAATAACCATAATTTAATTTGAAATTGTAACAGTCTTGTTTGAATTTTGTGAGTGAATAAACATTTGTAGCTTGGGGTGGCTGAATCTCCAGGGCCTAACAAGGTGTTCCCTCGGACCCCATGGGAGGCAGATGCAGAAATTACGGGAGTCATAGCAGAGATATTTAAAACATTCTTAGCCATGACTGAGGCGGTGGAGGATTGGAGGATAGCTAATGTTTCTCCATTGTTTAAGAAAGGCTACAATAATAAGTCAGGAAATTATAGGTAGGTGAGCCTAATATCAGTACTGGGTAAGTCATTGGATCATATTCTAAGGGACCAGATATACAGGTATTTGGATAGACAAGGTCTGATTAGGGATAGTCAACATGGATTTGTTTGTGGTAATTCGTGTCTAACCAATTTTATTGAGTCTTTTTGAGGAAGTTACCAGGAAAGTTGATGAAGCTAAGGCACTGGATGTTGTCTACATGGACTTCAGCAAGGCCTTTGACAAGGTCCCACATGGGAGGTTAGTCGAGAAGGTTCAATCACTTGGCATTCAGGATGAGGTAGTAAATTGGATTAGACATTGGCTTCACAGAAGAAGCCAGAGAGTAATTGTAAATGGTTGCTTCTCTAACTGGAGGCCTGTGACTAGGGGTGAGTCTCAAGGATCAGTGCTGGGTCTATTGTTGTTGTCATCTATATGAATTATCTGGATGATGATGTGGTTAACTGGGTCAATAAATTTCTGGATGACACGAAGATTAGGGGTGTAGTGGACAGTGAAGTAGACTATCAAAGCTTGCAGTGGGATTGGGACCAGCTGGTGAAATAAGCTGAAAAATGGTGCATGGAATTTAATGCAGAAAAGTGTGAGGTGTTGCATTTTGGGTGGACCAACTCTGGGTAGGTCTTACACGGTGAATGGTAGGGCAATGAGGAGTGCAGAAGAACGGGGGGATCTGGGGCTCCAGATCAAAAATTCCTTGAAAGTGGCATCATGAGTAGATAGCATTGTACAGAAAGCTTTTGGCACACTGACCTTCATTAATCAATCCATTGAGTACAGGAATTGGGATGTTATGTTGAAATTGTTTAAGATGCTGCTGAGACCCATTTTGAAGTATTGTGTCCAGTTTTGGTCACAACTTACAGAAAAGATGTAAATATGAATGAAAGAGCGCAGAAAATTTACAGGATGTTGCTGGGACTCGAGAACCTTAGTTATAGGGAAAGGTTGAATAAGTTAGGACTTTGTTCCCTAGAATGTAGAAGATAGAGTGGAGATTTGAAAGAGGTATGCAAAATTATGTGAGGTATAGACAGGGTAAAAGCAAGCAGGGTTTTTCCACTGAGGTGGGTGAGACTATAACTAAAGGTCATGGGTTGAGGGTGAAAGGTGAAACGTTTAAGGGGAATATGAGGGGAAAACTTTCTCTCACAGGTTGGTGAGAGTGTGGAACAATCTGACAGCACAAGCGGTGGATGCAGGGTCGATTTCAACATTTAAGAGAATTTTTTGTATGTATGTGGATGGGAGGGGTATGGAGAGATGTGGTTTGGGTGCAGGTCGATGGGACTAAAGCAGATTAATAATTCTGCATGGACTAGATGGGCCGTAGGACCTGTCTCTGTTCTATCATTCAAAAAAATATATCTCTTTACCAAGATTCACTGGAGTGGAAAAGTACTTCAAAAACATCTCTGATTTAATGAGGCAGCAAGTGCAGACCATTTTTGTTGCTTCAAATGCTTATGAAATGAAATCTATTCCAATTTTGAATTCTTTTTGCATGCCTAAATTATGTTGCAGTCCATTTATAATTGACAGAGCATGGTACCTCTTTTGACTGCTCTCCCAGGTTACCATTCAGCTTCCACTTTACAAGATGCACCATTAATACACTTTCTCCATCTGTATCTCACACTGAGGATCACACTTAATCCACTCTCTCAGAATGGAAGAAAACTTGGGAGGTTCTTGCCTCCACATAAACTTACCGATTCCTATGGTGACCTATTCTCACCCTATTTCCTGTAAAAATGTTCTTCCCTTTTCTCAGTTTCTTCGCCTCTGCCGCATCTGTTCCTAGGATGCAGCTTTCCATTTCAGGACATCAGAGATATCCTCCTCCTTTAAAGAACTGGGTAATCCTTCCTGTACTATTGATCCTGCCCTCACCCACATCTCTTACATTTCCTGTCCACCCATGCTCACCCCATCTTCCTGCTGCTGGAATAATGATAGAGTCCTTCTTGTCTTTACTGACCACCCCAGCAGCCTCTGCATCCAACGCATTATCCTCTGCAACTTCCGCCATCTCCACAACTTAACATATCTTTCCCTCCCCCACCCCGCAACACACACAAAATGCTGGAGGAATTCAGCAAGCCAGGCAGCATCTATGGAAAAAATGCAGCCGACGTTTCAGGCAGAGACCCTTCGGCAGGACTCTCTTTAAAGACAGTCCACTGTTTGTGGGGACATTTCAATGATTGGACAAGTGAAGTTGAGTAAAGGTATCCCCTCTGGTTCAAGAGCCTAATGGCTGAGGGGTAATAACTGTTCCTAGGCCTGGTGATGTAAAAACCTGGACCTGAGGCTCCTGTACCTTCTTCCTGATGGCAGCATGACAAACAAGAGAAAATCTGCAGATGCCGGAAATCTGAGCAACACACACAAAAAGCTGGAGGATCCTTTTATTCCCACTCGCTGTCATCTACCAACCAGTCAATGCTCCAACCGTGCTAGTAACTTTCCTGTAACATCACAGGCTCTTAACTTGGTATACAGCCTTAGGTATGACATCTTCACAAAGTCCTTCTGAAAGTTCAAATCTACAACATCCACTGCATCCCTTTTATCTATCCTACTTCTAATCTCCGAGAATTCCAAAAGGTTTGTCAGACAAAATTTTCCCTTATGGAAACCATGTTGGCTCTGTCCAATCTTGAACTGTGTCACCAAGTACTCCATAACCTCATCCTTAAAAATTGACTCCAATATCTTCCCAACCACTGAAGTCAGGCTAACTGGTCTATAATTACCTTTCTGCAGCCTTCCTCCTTTCTTAAAGAGTGGAGTGACATTTGCAATTTCCCAGTCCTCTGGAACCATGCTAGAGTCCAATGATTTTTGAAAGATCATTATTAATGTCTTTCAGAACCCTAGGGTTCAGTTTATCTGGTCCAAATAACGTACTGTATGTAGCTTTACATCTTTCAGCTTTTTGAGCACCTTCTCCCTGGTAATGGTAACTGCACTCACACTCTTTCCTCATACCCTTTAACATCTGGCACACTGCTAGTTTCTTCCACAGTGAAGACTGATATAAAATACTCATTTAGTTCATCTGCCATCTCCTTGTCCCCCAGTACTATTTCTCTAGCCTCATTTTCTAGTGGTCCTATATCCTCTCTCATCTTACTTTTATTTTTTATATAGTTGAAAGTCTTTTTCTATCCTGCTTGATATCGTTTGCTAGCTTGCTTTCATATTTCATCTTTCCCTTCTAATGATTTTTTCAGTCGCTCTCTGTAGGTTTTTAAAAACTTCCCAATCCTCTATCTTCCCACTAATTTTTGCTCTGTTGTATGCTCTTTCTTTGGCTTTTCCAATAGCTTTGACTTCCCTTGTCAGCCACATTTGTACTATTTTACCATTTGAGTATTTCTTCATGTTTGGAATACACATGTCCTGCCCCTTCCTCATTTTTCCCAGAAACACATACCATTGCTTCTCTGCTGACATCACTGCCAGCAGCTTCTTCCAATTTGGCCAACTCCTCTCTCATACCATTGTAACTTCCCTTACTCCACTGAAATACTGCTACATCAGACTTTACTTTCTCCGTATCAAATTTCAAGTTGAATACAATCATATTGTGATCACTGGTTCCTAAGGGTTCTTTTACCTTAAGCTCCCTAATCGCCTCCAGTTCATTGGATGTGGTATATTTGGATTTTCAAAAGGCTTTTGACAAGGTCCCACATAGGAGATTAGTGTGCAAACTTAAAGCACACGGTATTGGGGGTAAGGTATTGGTGTGGGTGGAGAATTGGTTAGCAGACAGGAAGCAAAGAGTGGGAATAAACGGGACCTTTTCAGAATGGCAGGCGGTGACTAGTGGGGTACCGCAAGGCTCAGTGCTGGGACCCCAGTTGTTTACAATATATATTAATGACTTGGATGAGGGAATTAAATGCAGCATCTCCAAGTTTGCGGATGACACGAAGCTGGGTGGCAGTGTTAGCAGTGAGGAGGATGCTAAGAGGATGCAGGGTGACTTGGATAGGTTGGGTGAGTGGGCAAACTCATGGCAGATGCAATTTAATGTGGATAAATGTGAAGTTATCCACTTTGGTGGCAAAAATAGGAAAACAGATTATTATCTGAATGGTGGCCGATTAGGAAAAGGGGAGGTGCAACGAGACCTGGGTGTCATTATACACCAGTCATTGAAAGTGGGCATGCAGGTACAGCAGGCGGTGAAAAAGGCGAACGGTATGCTGGCATTTATAGCGAGAGGATTCGAGTACAGGAGCAGGGAGGTACTACTGCAGTTGTACAAGGCCTTGGTGAGACCACACCTGGAGTATTGTGTGCAGTTTTGGTCCCCTAATCTGAGGAAAGACATCTTTGCCATAGAGGGAGTACAAAGAAGGTTCACCAGATTGATTCCTGGGATGGCAGGTCTTTCATATGAAGAAAGACTGGATGAACTGGGCTTGTACTCGTTGGAATTTAGAAGATTGAGGGGGGATCTGATTGAAACGTATAAGATCCTAAAGGGATTGGACAGGCTAGATGCAGGAAGATTGTTCCCGATGTTGGGGAGGTCTAGAACGAGGGGTCACAGTTTGAGGATAGAGGGGAAGCCTTTTAGGACCGAGGTTAGGAAAAACTTCTTCACACAGAGAGTGGTGAATCTGTGGAATTCTCTGCCACAGCAAACTGTTGAGGCCAGTTCATTAGCTATGTTTAAAAGGAAGTTAGATATGGCCCTTGTGGCTACAGGGGTCAGGGGGTATGGAGGGAAGGCTGGGTTCTGAGTTGGATGATCAGCCATGATCATAATAAATGGCGGTGCAGGCTCGAAGGGCCGAATGGCCTACTCCTGCACCTATTTTCTATGTTTCTATGTTTCTATTACATAACACTCAATCCAGTATAGCTGATCCCCTAGTAGGCTCAACGACCAACTGCTTGAAAAAGCTATCTCTTAGGCATTGAACAAACTCACTCTCTTGAGATCCATTACCAACCTGATTTTCCCAATCGACCTGCATGTTAAAATCTCCCATGTCTACCATAACATTGCCCTTTTGACTCGCCTTTTCTATTTCCTGATGTAACCTGCAGTTCACCTCCCAGCCACTGTTGGGAGGCTTGTATGTAACTGCCATCAACGTCCTTTTACCCTTGCAGTTTCTTAATTCAACCTGCAAGGATTCAATATCATCTGGTCCTATGTCACATCTTTCTACTGATTTGATGCGATTCTTTACCAGTAGAGCCACACTACCCCCTCTGCCTACCTTCCCATCCCTCCGATACAATGTGTAACCTTGGACATTCAGCTCCCAATTACAACCATCCTTCAGCCACGATTCAGTGATGACCACAACATCATACCCGGCAATCTGTAATATTACAACAAGATCATCCACCTTATTTCTTATACTACACACATTTAGATACAACATCTTGAGTACTGTATTTGCTGTCCTTTCTGACTCTGCATCCCTGATGATGTGATAATCAGCCTGTTGACTGCAACTAAGTCCCATCACCTGACTGCTCTTCCTGGCAATTTGACTGCATGCTATCTTTACTTTTTTCACCATCCGTCCTTTCCTGAGTCCCTTCACTCCAGTTCCCACCCTCCTGCCAAGTTAGTTTAAACCCTCCCTAACAGGTTGAACAAACCTGCCCGTGAGAATATTGGTCCCCTTCAGGTTCAGATGCAATCCGTCACTTTTGAACAGGTCATACCTCCCCCAGAAGAGATCCCAATTATCCAAGAACCTGAAGCCCTGCTCCCTGCACCAGCTTCTCAGCCACGCATTTATCTGCCAAATCATCCTGGTTCTACCCTCACTGGCGCGTGGCACAGGCAGCAATCCAGAAATTACTACCCAGGAGGTCCTGCTTCTCAGTTTCCTACCTAGATCTCTAAATTCTCTTTTCAGGACCTCGTTGCTTTTCCTTCCTATGTCATTGGTACCAAGACATCTGGCGGCTCTCCCTCCCTCTCCAAAATGCTTTGACATGTTCTGAGGCGACCCTGGCACCTGGGAGGCAACATATCATCCGGGTGTCCCCTTCACGTCCACAGAATCTCCTGTCTGTTCCTCTGGCTATTGAGTCCCTTACCACTCCACTCTTCTCCCACTTCTCCTTCTGCATCATGGATACATGCTCTGTGCCAGTAACCTGGTCTCTGGGTATTCCCCGTGGAGGTCATCCCCCAGAACAGTGTACTTATTATTGAGAGGAATGGCCACAGGGGTGCTCTGCGCTAACTGCCTGTTCAGCTTCCACTTTCTTCTGCGGTCACCCAGCTACCCTCCTCCTGCAACTTATGTGTGACTACTTCCCTGTAACTCTGATCGATGATCTCCTCACTCTCTCGTACAAGCCAAAGGCCAGCCAGCTGCTGCTCCAGATCCTTAACATAATTTTCATGGAGCTGCAGCTGGATGCACTTCCCACAGATGTAGTTCCCTGGGAGACTCTGGGTCTCCCAGGAGTCCAACATCTGGCAGGAAGAACACACAATGGCCATTTAGCTACACTAAAGAGAAACTTACCCAGACAACTTACCCAGAGCCAACACCGAAGCCTCCTTCGCGCCAAAGCCTGACACTCCCACTCTCTCCACTGGCCCACTCCCAACAATGGCCGCTCTGCTTGTCTCCTCTGTACTTTTATTTACTGCTTGCTGCTCTGCTCCCACAAACCTGCGGGAAACCCTCTCACTGTGTGCTGCTCCTGCCGCTGCTGATTGGGCCGCTGGAATGTACTGGGCCCAGGGCAGGTCCACCCAAACGATAACACTGAGGAATTTTGAAGTTGCTGACCCACTTTGCCTCTGATCCTCCAATGAGGACTTCTAGTTTCCTTCTCCTGAAATCTATAATCAGCTCCTTGGTTTTGCTAACGCTGAGTAAGAGGTTGTTGTTGTGGCACCAGCCAGATTTTCAATCTGCTTCCTATATACTGATTCATCACCGCCATTGATACAAGTACCTTTTGAATACCTCCTGGAATTGCTACAGTTCTTCTGCAGCCAGTGCTGTTGAGTAGTGAGTTCAAAGACTCAGGCGCAGTGACATCCGAGAAGTAACACTTTTCAGTCAGGATTATGAGGGAATTCTTGTGAACTCTTGGGCTGGGAGAGTTTACTCTAAGAGGAATGATTCCATTGGTGGAGAAGTGTTGATCACGGATACACAGAAACAAAGTAAGAGGTCATTTAAGTTCGTAGGAATTTCTTCCCTCAGAACATTGTACATCTCTGGAACTGTCGGCCTTCAAGAGTGGTGGAGGCCTGATAATTAGGTATACTTAAGATGGAGATAGATAAATATTTTTATATCAAAATAAACTATTCATGGTACATATTATTTACAAGAATAAACGGCTTAATATCTTTTCGTTCTTAGGTTTATTGTCTATGCTTTAAGTAGTGTTGTATTATGTTCCTTAAAACCAGCAGGACTGTTGCCACTCGTAGCCCTCTGGGCTGCTTCAAAACTGAGTGGCTTCCTCACCCAACCTGGCCCCACCCTCTCCTGTAGCGGACGAACCCTGCACTGTGGTCCTTCCCCAATTTTGACAGATCAAAGAATCGAGTGATATTTTAATGGCTGCAGAGATATTGGACCCATTAGTTGAATTTTATTCACTATATTCCTGGAATGTACGAGAAGATTGGAAAGCTGCCAATATGATTCCCCTGTTCAAATGATGAAGGACAGAAGATAGGGAACTACAGGCTAGTTAGTTTAACAGCTGTTTTTGACAAGATGTTTGAGTCAATAATCAAAGAGGAAATAACTAATTATTTAGGAAATCTGAGTATGATTACACCAGTCAACAAGGGTTTTATAAAAGGAATGTTGTGTTTGACAAAATTCACTGGAATGCTTTGAGGATGTAACGTGGAGATCTGACATGTAGTCTATTTTCAAAAGACATTTGACAAAGTGCCACATACAGTAGGAGGCTGGTGCATGGATTGAAAGCACATGGTATCAGAGGAAGGTTGTTAGAATAGATTGAAAACTACTTAAACAACAGGAATTCTGCAGATGCTGGAAATTCAAGCAACACACATCAAAGTTGCTGGTGAACGCAGCAGGCCAGGCAGCATCTATAGGAAGAGGCGCAGTCGACGTTTCAGGCCGAGACCCTTCGTTGAAAATTACTTCTGAGGTTTTATGGGAGTTGGCAAAAAGTTTTAAGGTGCATTACCGTCACCTTCTGAACTGGAGTGTGGGTCAGGATATCTAAATCCTATGTATTTATTGTGATATCAAATTATATTAAAAAAAGATCTGTTTTCTTAAGGAACTGCACTATTTATTTAAAACAATAAAGTGGTTAGCACGACCCTTTTACGGTACAGGTGACCCAGGTTCAATTCCCGCAGCTGCCTGTAAAGAGTTTTTATGTTCTCCCCATGACCGCTTGGGTTTCCTCCAGGCTCCAGTTTCCTCCCACAGTCCAAAGACCTACCGGTTGGTAAATTAACTGGTCATTGTAACTTGTGCCATTAAATTGGGGAATTGTGGGGCAGTATGGCTCAATGGCCCAGAAGGGCCTATTCCACACTCTATCTCAATACAGTACGTAGAAGTAAATTTTAAAAAATCATCCATTCTCTTTCTTGATTATATTTTGGATGCCTCCCCGGTACATGTTCAACCATTTTTTGTTGATTACATTACTCACACCTCCCATGACCGTGTTTGAAAACTGGCTGTCAAGATCAAATATATTGGTATATTAACATGGACACATGTGCAAGAGTGTAACGAAAAACTTACTTGTGCCAGCATCACAGGCACAAGTCATTAAATAGACAACCTTCAACAGAAAAAAATAAATCAAGAATAAATTGTACACAATTGTTACAAGAAAACACAATTAGAACTAAAACAGAATATAAAAACATAAGGAATAGTGTTAGGATCAGGCCATTTAGCCTGCTAAGCCTGCTCTGCTATCAAGTGTGACTCATCTGGCCATGGACCTCCACCTACCTTTTTTTTACAGAGCTAAAAAGACCCTTCTGGCCCTTTAAGCCCCATTGCCCAGCAATCTCCCAATTTAATTCCAGCCTAATCACAGGACAATTTACAATGACCAATTAAGCTACCAACTGGTACATCTTTAGACTGTGGGAGGAAACTGGAGAACCTAGAGGAGACCCACACAATCACGGATAAAACGTACAAGCTCCATACAGGCAGCGGTGGGAATTGAACCCAGATCACCTGTACTGTAAAGCATTGTGCTAAACACTATGCTACCAAACTGCCTTTCCTCATAATCCATAATAGTGCTGCTTTGCAAAAATGTATCTGTCTTAAATATATTTAATGAGAAAAAATGCCAAGTACATTTTGGTGTGAGGTGGTCATAGTGTTGCTAAGCTCCAGAGATGAGGGTTTTATCAATATGATTCAAGAACCAAATGGAAAGTAGCTGTTCTTACACCTGGTGTTGTGGGACTTCGGGCTTCTGTACCTCCCGCTGATGGTTGCTGTGAAGGGATAGCCTGGCCTGTGTGATGACGAATCTTTAATGACAGATGTTGCCTTCTTGAGGCAGCGCTTCCTGTAGATAGTACCAATGGTGTGGAGGGGCCTGTGACGTATTGAGCAGAGTCCATTCCTCCCTGCAGTTTCTGACATTTCTGCATTTGAAACTGTAGACTATGACATTTCTGTGTTTGAAATGTTGTGGCAGATAATGATGCCACCAGTCAGGATACTTTCAACAGTTCATCTGTAGAATTTTGTTAGTGTTTGATGACAAGCTGAACCTCTTTAAGTATCCAAGAAAGTTATGACAAGGGTTCCCAACCTGGGATACACAGACCCCTTGGTTAATGGTTGAGGTCCGTGGCATAAAAAAAAGTTGTGAAACCCGCGCCTAATAATAACAGCTATGTGCTGGTCCCAGAACAGCCCATCTGATATTGTTTACACACAGGAATTTAGAGCTGCTGACTCACTCCATTACCAACCCACCAAAGTCGAAAGAGGTATATTTTCGCCCTTGTTCCCGTTCCTGAAATTATTAATCAGCTCATTAATGTTGCTGATGCTGAGTGAGAGGTTTGGAAGTACCACTCAGCCCTGCATCCCCCAGAGATCTACCTCATTCTGGTAAACTGACCCATCACCACCAATGACTTGTCCAACAATAGTAGTTCCTTTGGTGAAATTTGAGATGGCATTGGAGCTGTGCTTAGCCATGTGTGTATAAAGATTTGGGGAGCATGTTATTAATTAGGCTCATGTATAGCTAGAGTGTCTAAGACTTTTGCACAGTCTGTATTTGTCAACGTGGAATGGGGAGCGAGTTTGTAAATCTGGCGGGAGCATGGGATGTTGGGAATGGCAAGATATGGAGCACTGCGGAATGGGATAGGTGGCAGAAGAGTGGCAGGGGTAGGGAATGGCAAGGGTGCAGATACACCCAGCTCTGAGACACCAGGCAAGGGAATTTAATTTCAAACAATTGGTTTATTGATCATTACAGAATGTCCCTTTGGTACTTCCCACTCCCTCCTCTCTCCCTTCCCCTTTTCCCAACCATGATTCCCTTCTCCCTGCCCCCTTTCCCACTCTTAGTCCACAATAGAGACCCAGATCAGAATCAGGTTTATCACCACACATACGTCCTCAAATTTGTTTTTTTTTTGCGGTAGCAATACAATGTAATACATAACATTGGGTTAGCACAACACTTTACAGTACCAGTGACCCAGGTTCAATTCCTGATGCTGCCTGTAAGGAATTTGAATGTTCTCTCCATGACTGTGTGGGTTTTCTCCAAGTGCTCCAGTTTCCTCCCATAGTCCAAAAATGTACCGGTTGGTAGGTTAATTGATCATTGTAAATTAACCCATGATTAGGCAATGATTAAATCCAGGGATTATTGGGTACTGCAACTCTTTTTCTTTTTCAATCTTTTTATTAGTTTCATAGAATATAAACATAACATAGCAATAATACAAAGTTGTTGGGAATACATTGTTATACTTAACATGAGTAATTATGAAACCAAATAGTATTTAATTGACAGAACTCCCAATCATGTAGGATACCAATGAATAATACAGGACAAAAAGAAAATATCTAGACAAAAATCATGAAAAAATTAAAAAAAATTAAAAAAAAATAACCCCCCCTCAAAAAATCTAATCTAAACAGAATTAATCAACAAAGCTAAAAAAAGACCTGGGCAATTTTAACAACGTAAAAATGGAAGAAAGTAAGAATGAAAAAATGATAGAAATGGAAGAAAGTAAGAATGAAAAAATGGAAATGGAAGAAAGTCGATGGCTCCATTCCTCTCAACCAACACTACAGGGAAGTAAAATAAGTTTGGAAGTGGTCAAATTACATCATATGAAAATGCTGAATAAATGGCCTCCAAGTTTTTTCAAATTTAATGGAAGGGTCATAAACCCAGAAAGGCCTGTTCCACGGTGTATCTCAATAAATAAATAAATACTACATTGCTATGCAAAAGAATTAGGCACCTCAGCTAAATATATGTGCCTAAGATTTTTCCACAGTACTGCAAATAGATTCTTTTCAGACTAGGAAGAGGAAAGCAGTGATCGAGCACAGGTATCAGATTTTGTTCAAGGTTCAACGTAAAATTTATTATCGGAGTGCATACATGTCACCACATACAGGCCTGAGATTCTTCCTTCTGCAGACACACTTAGCAAATCTGTAGAACAGTAACTGTAAACAGGATCAATGAACAACAAACTGTGGAAATGCAAATATAAGTAAATGGCAATAAATGACGAGAGCATGAAATAGCAAGATGAAGAGATCTTAAAGTGAGACCATCAGTTGTAGAAATACCAGAAATAGAATGAGTGTAGTTATTCCCTTTTGTTAAACAGCCTGACGGTTGAGGGGAAGTAACTGTTCTCGAACCTGATGGTTCAAGTCCTGAGACACCTGTACCTTCTATCTGATGGCAGCAGCGAAAAAAGAGCATGGCCTGGGTGGTGAGGATCTCTGATAATGGATGCTGCTTTTCTACAGCAATGTTTCATGTAGGTGTGCTCAACGGTTGGGAGGGCTTTACCTGTGATGTACTGGGCTAAACCCACTATCTTTTGTAGGGTATTCCACTCAAAGGCACTGGTGTTCGCGTACCAGGCCGTAATGCAGCCAGTAAGCATACTGTTCACCGCACATCGATAGAAGTTTGCCAATGTTTTTGATGACATGCTGGATCTCCACAGACTCCTGAGGAAGTAGAGAAGCTGTTGTGCTTGCTTTGCAATTATATTTATATGGTGAGTCTAGGACAGGTCCGCTGAGGTAGTGACACCCAAGAATTTAAAGTTACTGACCCTCTCCACCTCTGATCCTCCAGTGAATATTGGCTCATGGACCTCTGGTTTCCCTCTCCTGAAGTCTACAATCAGTTCCTTTTGTCTTATTGACATTGAGTGAGACATTATTGTTAATACACCACTCAGACAAATTTTCAATCTCCCTCCTGTATGCTGATTCATCACCACCTTTGATACAACCCACAACAGTGGTGTCATCAACAAACTGAATATGGTGTTGGAGCTGTACTTAGCCACACAGTCATAGGTGTAAAGTGAGTTAGCATCTAGTTGTTCACTGTTTACATTAACTACTGGAGAAAGGAGCAATGTGTAACGTTCCCAAATGTGCTGGTAATTGAAAATATGCAGGTGAGCATGTTGTAATAAGGATACTGTGATTTGCAACAGATAGAGTGAGTGGGCAAAAGACTGGCAAATGGAATATAATGGGAACTGTGATAGAACGGAGAATAGTACAGGCCCTTTTTGTCCTCAGATATTGTGACAACCTTTTAACCCACATCAGCATCAATCTAACCTTTCCCTCCAACAAAGCCTTTCCTGCTTCTTTTATCCCTGTATGAGTCTCCTCCATGTCCTGAATGTATCTCTAACACCACCCCTCAAAATACATCAGAGGTGGAAGAAATGAATTGTTACGTTGGTGAGTGTTATGGCCAGAGGGGACCACCTCAGAATGGAAGGACATCCCATTGGAACAGAGGTGAAGAGGAATTTCTTTAGCCAGGGGTGGTGAGCCCAAGGAATTCACTGCCACAGACGACTGTGGACGCCAAGTCATTGGGAATATTTAAAGCAGAGGCTGATAGGTTCTTGATTAGTAAAGATACCCAAGGTTACGGAGGGATAATAAATCAGCCATGATGTATGGCAGAGCAGATTTGATGGGCTGAATGGCCTAAAGCTGTTCCAATGTCTTCTGAATGAATAGGTTACCAACCAAGTATTCCTGCACATTGTCAGGCTTTCAGAATGCTGTTGCTACACTTTTTCCAAGCAATTACAATATTACTGTCCAATATTCCCTCACAGTTCCATCACCAGATTCACATATCTGACTCCCTGTTCAGCAGTCTTAAATTTAATTTTAAAATCTCATTTTTTTCCCTTTTTAAATCTTCCTGTGACATCACTCCTTTGTGTAACTGTGATTTCCTTCTGCCGTGTAATCATTTCAATCATCTGCACTCTTCTAATGTAGCCTTATGCTTATCTGCATATTCCACCCTCCATCTCCTGACTTCAATTGTCTTGACCTCATCGAAGTGTAGAATAGTACAGCATAATACGGGTCCTTCAGTGCATGATGTCATGCTGACCTATATAAATGTACTCCATAAGACACAGTAGCAGAATTAGGCTAGTCAGCTCATCAAGTCTGCTTTGCATTCAATCATGGGTGACATATTTTCCCTGTCAACCTCAATGTCCTGCCTTATCCCTATGGCCATTCATGCCCTTACTAATCAAACACCTGTCAACCTTTACTTTAAATGTACTCAATGACCCGAGGCTTGACCTCCAAAGTTGTAGGTGGTCATGAAACCCCAAGTTCACCACCCTCTGGCCAAAGAAATTCCTCTTCATCTCTGTTCTAAAGGAACATCCTTGTATTTTGAGTATCTGCCCTCTGATCCTGGAATC
Organism: Mobula hypostoma; assembly: GCF_963921235.1. Taxonomy (NCBI): domain Eukaryota; kingdom Metazoa; phylum Chordata; class Chondrichthyes; order Myliobatiformes; family Myliobatidae; genus Mobula; species Mobula hypostoma. The sequence goes on from NC_086102.1 coordinate 14,541,229, forward strand.
TCACACAATTAGAAGCCTCTCCACATTCACTCTGTCCAGGCCTGTCAGCATTTAACAGGATTCAATAAGATCCCACCCTCCTCATTCCTCTAAGCTCCAGTGAGTGAAAGCCCAGAGCCATCAAACACTCCTCATATATTAACCCTTTCATTTCCAGGATCACTCTCCTCTGAACCTTTTCCAACGTCAGCACATTTTTTTCATAGATAAGGGTCTTGAAATTTTTCACAATACGTCAAATGTGTTTTGACCGATGCCTTATTAAGTCTCAGCATTACATCCATGATCAATCTACCTTGTTCCTCTGACACAATCCAGGACCCTCCACTTTTCTCTCCTCAATGTGCGGAAATTTCACCTTCTTCGAAATTTGGTTCTTAAATCATTCTGACCCTCCGCATCCTTCTCCTTCTTTATGCCCACATGTGGCTTCGTGTGAAACGTGTATTAATAACATTAGTATCAATGATCAGGGTTCAATTCCCACCACAGTCTCTAAGGAGTTTGTACATCCTCTGTATAACCACATGAGTTTCTTTTGGGTGCTCTAGTTTCCTCCCACATGTACAGGTTAATGGCTTTATTGGTCACAAGTGTGCAATTGAGTATGTGGTTCATTGGGCCAGAAAGATTTCTTCCTGTATTGTATCTCTAATACCCAGTAAATAAAATTTAAAAAACATCAAAGAATCAAACTTGCTGTTGAGAAATGTTATACTTTTCATTACTGATTTTATTTTTATCCCCTTTGAGGATTTCACTACATAATCATTGTACTCAGACTTCATCACCTGAAGGTCCAATGTGTGTACTCCTGTTGTCAAGTCAAGTGTATTGTCATTTAACTTTATACATTATTTATGTAACGATGAGCTTGAGTACAGAGAGGAAATTAAGAACCTGGTGGCATGGTGCGAAGACAATAACCTATCCCTCAACATCAGCAAGACGAAGGAATTGGTTGTTGACTTCAGAAGGAGTAGCGGACGGCACGACCCAATTTACATCAGTGGTGCGCAAGTGGAACAGATCAAAAGCTTTAAGTTCCCCGGGGTCAATATCATAAATGACCTGACTTGGTCCAACCAAGCAGAGTTCACTGCCAAGAAGGCCCACCAACGCCTTTACTTCCTGAGAAAACTAATGAAATTTGGCCTGTCCCCTAAAGCCCTCACTAATTTTTATAGATGCACCGTAGAAAGCATTCTTCTAGGGTGCATCACAACCTGATATGGAAGTTGTCCTGTCCAAGACCGAAAGAAGCTGCAGAAGATCGTGAACACGGTGCAGCACATCACACAAACCAATCTTCTGTCCTTGGACTCACTTTACACCGCATACTGTCGGAGCAGTGCTACCAGGATAATCAAGGACACGGCCCACCCAACCAACACACTTTTCGTCCCTCTTCCCTCTGGGAGAAGGCTCAGGAGCTTGAAGACTCTTACGGCCAGATTTGGGAACAGCTTCTTTCCAAGTTGATAAGACTGCTGAACGGATCCTGACCCAGATCTGGGCCGTACCCTCCAAATATCCGGATCTGCCTCTCGGTTTTTTTGCACTACCTTACTTTCCATTTTTCTATTTCCTATTTATGATTTATAATTTAGAACCATAGAAACTACAGCACAGAAACAGGCCTTTTGGCCCTTCTTGGCTGTGCCGAACCATTTTCTGCCTAGTCCCACTGACCTGCACACAGACCATATCCCTCCATACACCTCCCATCCATGTATCTGTCCAATTTATTCTTAAATGTTAAAAAAGAACCTGCATTTACCACCTCGTCTGGCAGCTCATTCCATACTCCCACCACACTCTGTGTGAAGAAGCCCCCCCTAATGTTCCCTTTAAACTTTTCCCCCCTCACCCTTAACCCATGTCCTCTGGTTTTTTTCTCTCCTTGCCTCAGTGGAAAAAGCCTGCTTGCATTCACTCTATCTATACCCATCATAATTTTATATACCTCTATCAAATCTCCCCTCATTCTTCTACGCTCCAGGGAATAAAGTCCTAACCTATTCAACCTTTCTCTGTAACTGAGTTTCTCAAGTCCCGGCATCATCCTTGTAAACCTTCTCTGCACTCTTTCAACCTTATTTATATCCTTCCTGTAATTTGGTGACCAATACGCCAGATTCGGCCTCACCAATGCCTTATACAACCTCATCATAACATTCCAGCTCTTATACTCAATACTTTAATTAATAAAGGCCAATGTACCAAAAGCTCTCTTTATGACCCTATCTACCTGTGACACTACTTTTAGGGAATTTTGTATCTGTATTCCCAGATCCCTCTGTTCCACTGCACTCCTCAGTGCCTTACCATTAACTCTGTATGTTCTATCTTGGTTTGTCCTTCTAACGTGCAATACCTCACACTTGTCTGTATTAAACTCCATCTGCCATTTTTCAGCCCATTTTTCCAGCTGGTCCAAGTCCCTCTGCAGGCTCTGAAAACCTTCCTCACTGTCTACTACACCTCCAATCTTTGTCAGCAAATTTGCTGGTCCAATTTACCACATTATCATCCAGATCATTAATATAGATGACAAATAACAATGGACCCAGCACTGATCCCTGTGGCACACCACTAGTCACAGGCCTCCACTCGGAGAAGCAATTCTCTACTACCACTCTTTGGCTTCTTCCATTGAGCCAATGTCTAATCCAATTTACCACCTCTCCATGTATACCTAGCGACTGAATTTTCCTAACTAACCTCCCATGCAGGACCTTGTTGAAGGCCTTACTGAAGTCCATGTAGACAATATCCACTGCCTTCCCTTCATCCACTTTCCTGGTAACCTCCTTGAAAAACTCCAATAGATTGGTCAAACATGACCTACCATGCACAAAGCCATGTTGACTCTCCCTAATAAGTCCCTGTCTATCTAAATGCTTGTAGATTCTGTCTCTTAGTACTCTCTCCAATAACTTACCTACTACCGACGTTAAATTTACTGGCCTATAATTTCCCGGATTACTTTTCGATCCTTTTTTAAACAACAGAACAACATGAGCCACTCTCCAATCCTCCGGCACCTCTCCTTTTAAATATTTCTGCCAGGGCCCCTGCAATTTCAACACTAGTCTCCTTCAAGGTCCGAGGGAACACCCTGTCAGGTCCCGGGGATTTATCCACTTTAATTTTCCTCAAGACAGCAAGGACCTCCTCCTTTTCGATCTGTACAGTTTCCATAATCTCACTACTTGTTTCCCTTAATTCCATAGACTTCATGCCAGTTTCCTTAGTAAATACAGACGCAAAAAACCTATTTAAGATCTCCCCCATTTCCTTTGGTTCTGCACATAGCCGACCACTCTGATCTTCAAGAGGACCAATTTTATCCCTTACAATCCTTTTGCTCTTAATATACTTGTAAAAGCTCTTTGGATTATCCTTCACTTTGACTGCCAAGGCAACCTCATGTCTTCTTTTAGCCCTTCTGATTTCTTTCTTAAGTATTTTCTTGCACTTCTTATACTCTTCAAGCACCTTATTTAATCCCTGCTTCCTATACATGTCATACAACTCCCTCTTCTTCTTTATCAGAGTTGCAATATCCCTTGAGAACCAAGGTTCCTTATTCCTATTCACTTTGCCTTTAATTCCTACAGGAACATACAAATTCTGCACTCTCAAAATTTCTCCTTTGAAGGCTTCCCACCTACCGATCACATCCTTGCCAGAGAACAACCTGTCCCAATCCACGTGTTTTAGATCCTTCCTCATTTCTTCAAATTTGGCCTTCTTCCAGTTAAGAACCTCAACCCTAGGACCAGATCTATCCTTGTCCATGATCAAGTTGAAACTAATGGTGTTATGATCACTGGAACCAAAGTTCTCGCCTACATAGATTTCTGTCACTTGTCCTAACTCGTTTCCTAACAGGAGATCCAATATTGCATCCCCTCTAGCTGGTCCCTCTACATATTGATTTAGAAAACTTTCCTGAACACATTTTACAAACTCTAAACCATCTAGACCCCTAACAGTATGGGAGTCCCAATCAATATATGGAAAATTAAAATCCCCTACCACCACAACTTTATGTTTCCTGCAGTTGCCTGCTATCTCTCTGCAGATTTGCTCTTCCAATTCTCGTTGACTACTGGGTGGTCTGCAATACAATCCCACTCATGTGGCCATACCTTTCCTGTTTCTCAGCTCCACCCATAAGGACTCAGTAGACAAGCCCTCTAATCTGTCCTGCCTGAGCACTGTTGTAATATTTTCCCTAACAAGCAATGCTACTCCCCCACCTTTCATTCCTCTGCCTCGATCACATCTGAAACATCGGAACCCTGGAATATTAAGCTGCCAGTCCTGCCCCTCCTGTAGCCAAGTTTCACTAATTGCTACATCATAATTCCACGTGTCAATCCATGCCCTCAACTCATCCGCCTTCCCCACAATACTCCTAGCATTGAAATATATACATCTCAGAAGATTTTTACCACCACTCACAACCTTTCTATCAGCGGATTTGCTTAAACCTTCAACATCATTTATTTTCACCGCAGCCACACTGTCAGCTCTGGCACTCTGGTTCCCATCCCCCTGCAAATCTAGTTATCTAGTTTAAAGCCTCCCCAAAAGCATTAACAAACCTCCCTGGAAGGATATTGGTCCCCCTGTAGTTCAAGTGTAACCCGTCTCTCTTGTACAGGTCCCACCTGCCCCAGAAGAGGTCCCAATGATCCTGAAATCTGAAACCCTGCCCCCTACACCAGTTCCTCAGCCACTTGTTCATCCTCCAGAGCATCCTATTCCTACCCTCACTGGCACGTAGCACAGGTAGCAATCCTGAGATTACCACCCTCGAGGTCCTGCTTTTCAACTTCCTACCAAGCTCTCTATACTCACTCTCCAGGACCTCCTCACTCTTCCTTGCTATGTCATTGGTACCGATGTGCACCATGACATCTGGCTGATCACCCTCCCACTTCAGAATGTCATGCAATCGATCAAAGACATCCTTGACCCTGGCACCCGGGAGGCAACAAACCATCCTGGATTCTCTGTCACGACCACAGAACCTCCTATCTGCACCTCTAACTATCGAGTCCCCTATCACTACCGCTCTCCTCTTTCCCCCCTCCCTTCTGCACTGCAGAGCCAGACTCAGTGCCAGAGATCTGGCTACTGCAGCTTGTCCCAGGTAAGTCATCCCACCCCGCCCCCCCCAGCAGTATCCAATGCGGTATACTTGTTGTTGAGGGGAATGGCCACAGGGGAACTCTGCTCTGCCTGCCCTTTCCCCTTCCCTCGCCTGACAGTGACCCAATTTCCTTTCCTCTGCTCCTTTGGCGTAACTACCTCCCTGTTGCTACTATCTATAATCTCCTCATTCTCCTGAGTGATCCGCAGGTCATCCAGCTCCTGCTCCAGTTCCCTAACGCGGTTTGTTAGGTGCTGCAGCTGGATGAACTTCATGCAGGTGTCGTTGTCAGGGACACCGGAGGGCTCCCTGACTTCCCACATCCTGCAAGAGGAGCATTCCAACATCCTGCCTGGCATTCTCTCTACGCTAGACAATCTGATTAAAAAACTTACCAGAACCTACCCTGGCCTCTGCCTGTTCTCGCCAAAGTCTGTTGAGCCAAAGCCATCCCACTCTGAATCAGTCCACTCCGATGATGGCCGCTGTATATGGTGGTCTGCTTTTAAACCTTGGCGCGCTACGTCACGCGCCTGCGCAGTGCAGACCCTTCTCCCCGAGCAGTGTTTAAGAAAAAAAAACAACTTTTTCTACCCAAATTCTTCCACTCCCTTCTTCAGCTGCTTGCTTCGACTGAAACAAGAACCGTCGAAATTTTCTCTTTTTAAACCTTGGCGCACTATGTCACGCACCTGCGCAGTGCAGATCCTTCTCCCTGAGCAGAGTTTAAGAAAAAAAAAACGACTTTTTCTACCCAAATTCTTCCACTCCCTTCAGCTGCTTGCTTCCACTGAAATTTAAATTTTTATATTTACTAATTTTTATTATTTGAAATATTTTTAATATTTAATATTTGTAATCCTGGGAGCGGGAAGTACAGAATCAAATATCTCTGTGATGATTGTACGTTCTAGTATCAATTGTTTGGCAACAATAAAGTATAAAGTCTAAATATAAAGTATGCTATCAAATGAGATGACGTTGCTCCAAACCATGATGTAAAGCACAGTAGTACACATAACACACATATAACACACAATAACTTGGGAAAATAAGGATAAAACCTACAGATGAATTACACATAAACCAATGAAATAAAGTGCACAGGTTAAATATTGTAAGGTGCAGAACAGATTAACCAGTGACACTTCGAATACAACGTGGCAGGGAGTTTAGAAGCCTAATGGCCTGAGGAGAGAAACCGTTTCTCATCCTGACCATTCATGTTTTTATGTACCAGAATTTCCTGCCTGATGGTAGAAAGTCAAAGAGGATGGTGGATAGATGGGTGGGATCCTTAATTATACTAAGGGACCTGCCTACATAGTGCTCCTGATAAATGTCCCTGATGGATGTAAGGGAGACCCCTATGTTTTTCTCAGCCGTTCTCATAGTCCTTTGAAGGGACTTCTGGTCCGATACTCATCTGCTACCAAACCAGATGAAGATGCAACTTGTCAGGACGCTCTCAGTGCTGCTCCTGTAAAACGCAGTTAAGATGAGGGAAGGGGGCTCACTTGCTCCAATCTCCTTAGGAAGTGGAGGTGCTGCTGTGCCCTCCTGTTCAGTTCAACCCATTTCAAATTCTTTCCAACAAAGCATGTTCATATATATTGAGCCAATCATTGAATAAATAGTGATCAAATTCTGAAAAACGTACATCACGTGGCTCCCTCCTGTGCATTGTTCTAATTTTCGTTTTCATAGTTGCATCTTGAGAACTCACAACAGGGTCAGAATTAGATTTATTATCACTTAGGTGACATGAAATTTGTTGATTTCCATTAGCGTTACAGCGCAAAGACATAAAATTCTTCTAAATTACTAAAACAAATATATAGTGCCAATAGGACTCCATCCAAGATGGTCACAGCCAGACATCCCACCCTGCAAAAACTCATTTCAGGGAGGTAGCACCCCCACCCCCTGCAAGCTCATATTCCACCCTCCAGCCCTGGTCGACCTCCAAGGGTGTATGTAATACTTTATTTAGTGATCTTGTCTCATCTGTAAACCAAGTCAGGTATATGCAGAAAATGTGACATTAAAATATGTACTTATATTATCATGTTTATCCTATTACAACTTTAACCAACTCTACAGGGAGCTTGGCCTCATCACGTAGGACATCAATAGAGTAGCTCCTTAGCAGCTAGCCAGCTAGTTTAAATAACATTAGCTAAGCTAATAAACAAATGATACCCGTTAAACTCACTTCAACAGGTCTTATAAATTTTAACCCACCATGGGCAATAGAAAAATCACTGTTGCAAACAATGCAGAGAGCAACACTGTCATTATTTTTGAGGTCACTGTAAAGCCTGCCCACAGAGAAAACTGATAGGTCTACTTAGCACGAAGAGAGACCAATCAGGATGCTCACTCTCACTCCCCCTCTCCCTCCCCCTCTCCCTCTCAGAAAAATCGATTTCTGTGCGTCAGGGAGCCGCTATCAATATGCGGGAGACTCCTGGAACTTCCGGGAGAGGTGGGATGTCTGGTCACAGCGGCCTCTCTGGGTTTAGCAAAAACTGCAAAGCTTGTTCTAAGCATTTTTCCTGTAATCGCAAAATCCATCTGGACATTGGTAATACAAGGTACTGCAAGACCGGTTCATTGGTTTATTGGGAAGACCAAAGTCAAGGGAACTGCGTGTCATCGGTTGTTGTGCAGGCAAGGCCCTCATGCCATAGCACCACCTGCTACAGCCACTCAGGGGAGGAGGTGTGGGAGGGATCAGAGGCACTGGAATCTGTGCTGAGTTTGGTGCTGACCCCTGCAGGCTGGCTGTCCCATCATTGCTGCTCTCTAGTGTTTGCTCCCTGGAAGCCTTCGTCTGTGGCTGTGAGAGATGAGGAACTGCTGCATACTTGTTCTTGCAGAAATGTGGCTCCAGGACAACATCCCATGCATCATCAATCTTCGGGCCATACCATTCAGGGACTTTTGCGAATATTATTTTGTGACTGTATGTGCTACCGTAACTATATGTGTTGTGTGTTCTGTGTGACTGTATGCACTGTGCATCATGTGTGAATGTATGTAGTGTGTGTTGTGTGATTGTATGCACTGTGTTTTGTACCTTGGCACTGGAGGAACACTGTTTCATTTAGCTGCATACATGTGCCTGCTTGACTGACAATTAAGCTTCAACTTGAAATTGAACTTGAACTTGAATATTGAGGTCGTCTTCCGATGTTTATGGACCATTCATAAATCTGACAGCAGAAGGGAAGAAGTTGTTTTCTGAGTCATTGAGTGTGGAGTACAGATCTTCAGGCTCCTGCAGCTTCCCCACAATGGTATCAACAAAAAGGGGGCATGACCAAGATGGTGAGAGTTCTTAATGATGGAATCACTGCTTATATGTTTCTGTGGAAGCGGCTTGTTATCTACTTCCTTTAAAATATTTATATATATTAATGTGTTTATTAGTACATGGTAATGCTTTAAGAGCATTATGGGCCTATTTATGTTAACATGAGGATATCTAGGGTAGAAAGGGGAGTGCTTTAATGGTGTCTGCATTATTTATTACTTATTGGGATTTTGAATCCTTATCCCTTATGATTAACTAGGACTTAGAGTCAATTAAAAGTCTGGAATGAAGGAGTTGGTTTCATCCATGGAGAGGTAAGGCTAGCTCATGCAAACTTAATTTACTCACTGACAGATATTCTTCTGGCGAATAATATTGACAAGATCACCTTTGGTTCCTCTTCCTGCCCTGGAGCTGTACACACAAAGTGTACCTCTGTAAATTTCTCTTCTCTGCTATTATTGATTCAAATCTTTTTTAATCAGCGTCAATTATCCTGCTCTGACAGTCTTTTTGAAGTATCCACTGCCTGACAGGGGAAATAGATTTTCTAAAGAATTTATATCTAAGAAGTAACTAAACAAATGGGTAAGACTCTTTAGGTTGTTGAACTCATTCTGTTGTCTTGGATCCAATCTTATTGTCACTAAAGTAAGATGCTGCAAATGGTAAACATTTTAAGTAGCCTTTATTGAAAGAGGAATGGAATGGAACAGGAAATAGTAAAATCACACAAGGGGTCAGCTGACGTTGGTGGAAAGATCATAGAGTCATAGAAAAATACAGCACATAGGCCCTTCGGCCAACCTAGTTCATGCCATACCATTTAAACTTACTAATCCCATCGACCTGCACCCACAATAGTCATAGAAAGTACAGTACAGACTTCTCAGCAGTTAATTTGTTTCTCTTTCCTCAGATGCTACCAGACCTTTTGGGTGTTCTTAACATCTTCAGGTTGAATATTGTGTAAAATGGCTCCTGGAGTCCTGAAAACTTTGGTTAAGTTCTTTCATTGTCGGTGTGGTCTTTCATTGATTCTATTATAGATATTGGTTTTATTGAGTATACCCACAAGAACACAATTCTCAGAGTTGTATATGGTGACATATATATGTATTTTGAAAATAAATTCTTATTGAAATTTGAACTTATCAAGAAGGACATTCTTGACATAGCAGCAGTGAAGGCTCAGAAGGTTGATTTTGGATATGAAGGGTTTATCTGATGAGGAACATTAAGCAGATTGCGTCCACATATTCTGGAATTAGAAAAAATGACAGATGTTCTCTTTAAAACATTTACTCAATGGCCACTTTATTAGATACACCTGTAAACCTGCTCATTAATGTAAATATCTAATCAGCCAATCAGATGGCACCAACTCAATTCATAAAAGCATTTAGCCGTGGTCAGGCCACTCAGGTGTTATTCAGACCAAGCACTGGAATGGAGAAGAAATGTGAACTTGACTTTCCTTGCTGGTGTCAGTTGGATTGGTCAGTTGGAGTATCTCAGAAACTGCTTACCCCTCCTGGGATTTTCATGTACGACAATCGCTAGAGTTTACAGCGAACAGTGCAAAAAACAAAAAAAAATCGGTGAAAATACATTGTTAGATTTTTTGGGTTTAATCAATTTATTCTAGCAAGTCCCATTATATCAAATTTTCTTTTTCAACCTTCCACAATGGAACAAGCTTACTTTGATTGGAAAACCAAAGGTATAATATCTTTTCGCGATTTATTTTTGGATAATTGTTTTATGTCTATTGATCAAATCTCTAATAAATATAATTTACCCAGATCTCACTTTTTTAGATATTTACAGATTAGAAACTTTTTAATTACTGTTTCCCCTAATTTTCCACACCCATATCCAATGGACATTTTGGAAAAAATCTTAGATTTAAATCTCTCTCAGAAAAGTGTAGTAGCAATTATATATAATATAATTATGAATTTATGTCCTGATGCTTCTAATAAAATTAAAGCTGACTGGGAAAGAGAACTTGAGATTAATATACCGACTGAGAAATGGGAAAAAATTCTTCAGTTGGTGAATTCATCCTCTGTATGTGCTAAGCACGGGTTGATACAGTTTAAGGTAGAGCACAAGGCTCACATGTCCAAAGATAAACTATCTCGTTATTACTCTTATATTAATCCAATATGTGACAGATGTCATTCCGAGATAGCTTCTTTAACCCACATGTTTTGGTCATGTCCCTTGTTGGAGAAATATTAGAAAGATATTTTTGATATTATTTCAATGGTCCTAAACATAGACTTACAACCTCATCCAGTTACTGCTATCTTTGGACTACCAATGATAGACTTAAATAATTTAACCTCTTCATCACGAAGGATGATTGCATTTCTTACTTTAATGGCTAGAAGGTCCATTTTGTTGAATTGGAAAGAGATTAACCCTCCTAAGGTATTTCATTGGTTTTCACAAACTATGGTGTTGTTTGAATTTGGAGAAAATTAGAAGTGCAATTTATGACCCTTCCATTAAGTTTGAAAAAAACTTGGAGGCCATTCATTCAGCATTTTCACTTGATGTAATTTGATCATTTCCAAACTTGTTTTATCTCTCTGTACTGTTGTTGGAAGGGAATGGAGTCGTCGACACTAAGGTTTTCTTCTTTTCCATTTTTAAGTTGTTAGTTTTGCCCAAGTCTTTTAGTTTAGTTGATTAATTCTGTTTTTCTTTGGGGATGGGGTTTGTTTTTTTTTCTTTTTCATGATTTTTTTTCAGTTTTTTTTTATTTGTATTATCCATTGTCAGTTCTACATGATTGGGAGCTTTGTTAACTTACACTATTTGATTTTACAATTACTTTTTTTAAGTGTAACCATATTTCTCCTATTATTTGTATTATTGCTCTGTTTTGTTTCTATACTTCGAAATTAATAAAAAGATTGAAAAAGAAAAGAAAATACATTGTTAATGAGAAAGGTCAGAAAAAAATGGCTTTACTGCTTCAAGCTTTACTGGAAGGTGACAGTAACTCAAATAGCCACACATTACAGCAGTGGTGTGCAAGAGAGTGTCTCTAAACATGCAACATGCTAAACCTTGAAGTGGATGGGTTACAGCAGCAGAAGACCATGAATGTATAGGAGCTACCTAATAAAATGGCTACTGAGTGTATATATTCATGAGCTGACTTCATGGGCTTAATGCTGACAGGATATCTTCCCTCATAGGAAATCTCCCTCATTTTTCTGCAATGTACATTTTTCTGGCAAAAAACATTGACTTGATAAATAACCCACTTTTTTTTCAGTTTACCAAATTGAACAGCTTTGATATGCTTCACCTATCACCTTCTAGCTAGCTTCCTTCCCCTCCCCCCACTTTTTTATTCTGGTGTCTTCTCCCTTCCTTCCCAGCCCTGGTGAAGGGTCTCGGCCTCAAACATTGACTGTTTATTCATTTCCATTGATGCTGCCTGACTTGCTGTGTTCCTTCAGCTTTTCTTTGTAATGCATTACTTCTTGCACTCTGTTCTTTGGTGAAATATTCCATCTTAATGTTTTTCATTTTAATGTACATATAAATTTGGGTAAATGAAATTAGCATGGTGGTGGGCAAAGGAAACACTTCAAAGATAACATCAAAATCAGCCTGAAGAAATTTAACATTACATCTAAAACTAGGTAGACATTCCACTCAACAGATAAAGCTGGAGGAAGGCTGTTCAAGAGATTGCTGTTTTAGATTAGATTAGATTATGAGGACACTCAGTCCTCGTTTATTGTCATTTAGAAATGCATGCATGCATTAAGAAATGATACAATGTTCCTCCAGAGTGATATCACAAAAAAAAAACAGGACAAACCAAAGACTAACACTGACAAGACCACATAATTATAACATATAGTTACAGCAGTGCAAAGCAATACCATAATTTGATAAAGAGCAGACCATGGGTACGGTAAAAAAGAGTCTCAAAGTCCCGATCGACTCCTGATAGTCCCTGATAGCAGGTGGCAGAAGGAAGAAACTCTCTCTGCCATAAACCTCCAGGCACCGACAACTGTCGATGCATTGGAAGCACCCGACCACAGCTGACTCTGAGTCCATCCGAAAACTTCGAGCCTCCGATCAGCCCTTCGACACTGAGCACCATCTCGGCCGGGCGCTTTGACCTCATCCCGGCCGCCGAGCAACACGCAAAGCCGAAGATTTGGGGCCTTCCCCTTTGGAGATTCTGTATCACACAGTAACAGCGGCAGCGAAAAAGGCATTTCAGAAGTTTCTCCAGATGTTCCTCCATTCTCTCACGTCTATCTCCATCAAATCAGAATTGTGCATGGCACCCTACTTGACAGATTACAGACATCATTCACCGGAGTGGCCGCGCAAGCTGCGTTGCGCCACCATCTTCGCCTCCTTTACATGACAGCAATCTCCAGTGTGCCACAGAGAACAAGCAACAACTGTGAAAGGAGAGACTGAACAACCAAAAGAGCTAGCCACTAACCACCGACACCACTTACTTTTGCCCCACACTGCACCAGAATATGCGGATCCCAGATCGGCCTCAACAGCCACCTGATAGTCAGCTCTTTAGGAGAGGAGCATACTTGATTAGAGTAATTGCACTACAGAGACAGATTTTCTCGATCACTTTAAATGGCCAGTGAGGGAACAGGGCATGTTAGATCTGGTATGATGTAATAAGAAAGTGTTAATTTATGATCTGATAATTGACAGATACTCAGTGAGGAATCTTTTTAGTCAGAGGGTGGAGTTCATTGCCACAGATGGCTGTGGAAGCAGAGTTATTTGAGTACATTTAAAGCAGAGGTTGATTGTTCGTTATGTGCCAAGTGGTTTGATGTGGTAGATCATGATCTTTCCATGACCATGATTGTTGTTGGCAAATTTTCTACAGGAATGGTTTGCCATTGCCCCTTTCTGAGCAGTCTCTTTACAAGATGTGTGACCCCAGCCATTTATCAATACCCTTCAGAGATTGTCTAGATGGCATCAGTGGTTGCATACCCAGGACTTGTGATATGCACCAGCTGCATGCACAACCATCCACCACCTGCTCCCATGGCTCCACATGACCCTGACCATGGGGTGCTACACCTTGCCTGAGGGTGACCTGTAGACGAGCAGAGGGAGAGAGCACCTTACACCTTCTTTGGTAGAGATATGTCTCTACTCTGCCTCCCAGAAGGCAGATAGGTTCTTCATTCGTTAGGGTATCAGAAGTTCTTTTTTTTTAAATTTTATTTTTATTTGGAAAAGGAATTCACAATTATCATGTACTTTTTTCACACATATAACCTTTTCCATTTTTTATATGTATAAAACTACAATTATTTATACATTCTTAAGTACACATTGAGATGATATAAAAGGAAAATAAACATTTAAATAGATAATTATGTACTGTGGTAAATCTAACCTATTAGGCTAAGTAATGAAATTAGTTGTTAAGAAAAATGGTAATAATAGTTTCCATACAACCCTTCTGGACCATTTCCATAGGGTATCAGAAGTTCTAATGAGAAGGCAGGAGAATAGGGTTGAGAACGTAGAACATTGAACAGTACAACACAGCCAGGCTCACCATGTCGTACCAACCTTTTAATCTACTCTAAGATCATTCTAACCTTTCTCTACTGCATAACCCTTCATTTTTCCTTTATCCATGTGTTCATCTAAGACTCTTCTAAGGTATCTGACTCTACTACCATGCCTGACAGCACCCAGCACTCTGTATAAAATCTACCTCTGACATGCCCCCTATACTTTCCCCCAATCACCTAAAAATAGTGCCCTTTCTCATTAATTATTTCCATCTGTAGAATAATAAATTAGTCATGAACAAATTACAGAGCAAATGCGATGGGTCACAAAACATAATTCTTCTCCTTTGTCTTATTTAGGAAGCAACAAAACAAAATGATGGAATTTTATATTTAAAAGTAGAAGTGACTCTCTTCTCTCTGATACCAAAGTCTTAAACTTGATAAGGTAGGAGGTATGAGTTGGCTGTTGTGGACTGGAAAACTACATTAATAGCTCCGATAAATAAACAGTGGCAAATGTTTACAGAAATAGCACATTTAGTATAAGTAATATACGTTCTATTAGGACAAAAAATGGCCTGTGCTCCAGCCACAGTTATCAAGAAAAATTAAAGAGAGCGTTTGTTCAAGCAAAAGACTTGTAGTGTTGCCAAAAAATACAGTAAGCCTGAAGATTGGTAAATTTTCAGAATTCTGCAAAGAAGGATTAGGCATTGATAATGGGGAAAAATGCATAATTCAAGAGTAGGCTCATGGAACAAAATAGATAAAAAAAATAAGTTGTAAGAGCAAGCGATTCTACAAGATACTGGAAATCCAGAGTAACACCCACAAAATACTAGAGGAAAGCAGATCAGGCAGTATCTATGGAGATGAATAAACAGTCCACGATTCAGGCCGAGATCCTTCATCAGGACTGAAAAACATTGTAAGAGCTTAAGGCAAGGAACCTAAGTGAACTTGTTGTGTCTCTCCACATGAAGGAGGCACAGAAAACATGCAATAGATAGTGGGGAACTGCGGATCTGGGATGAACAAGGAGCCGAAAAGAATTGTAAAAATTTGCAATAAAGTGGCCACTAAGTGTAAATCCAAACCGGCTTGAATTTTTTGGAGCATGTTCCGTAATCTTGGGCTCCTCAGTAGTTAACTTAAGCACCCCACTCAACCTAAAAATTGCACTTTGAATTTCTGTGTTTGTGCAGGTGGGTGATGGTGTCTTTATTTGACATTAATCCAAAGGCAGTACATTTGACTGTGTGAAGATCTCTCTGTACCATTCTGAAATGTCAGCTTGGATTGTTTGTACTTTGATCTCTGGAACAGGATTTGAACCAATGACCTTTAGACATAGAATAGACACTGTTATGAATGAGATAAAACAATGATTATTGTTTCTGTGATGCTGTCTGGGTAGCCTTTAATAACATGAGGGCCTCAAGCAAGTTTGATGCACAGCAGTTATATTCGCAATATACCACCTGGAATTCTTTGCTCTGTTCTGCACTCAACCATTTCTTGGCAAATGGAATCACATTCAGCTGATAATAAATCACACAAGACCCAAAGAAGCACTTTCCTTCCTGCCGTTGACTCCACAGTGTTCAGTTCAGTTCATAACTTCTCTGATAACAAAGCAACCATTCAGCATGCATTTGGAAATAGATAGAGTACTGACTACAAGTAAGATCATCTCAGCTTTGAGCAAGTTCAACAACCTGAATTGTTAGTTGCACTGTCTTTGGTAATGCACTTTCTCAATGGCACCAATGGCCAGAAGCTGGACTAAACATAGATTAGAATAGAGGATTAACACATTATCTGCTGTACAATGAGACTATTCAATAGTTTTCATCAAGTTAGAACATGGATGATATACTTACTCAGACACAAGGAAATCTGCAGATGCTGGAAATTCAAGCAACACACACAAAAAATGCTGGTGAACGCAGCAGGCCAGGCATCATCTATAGGAAGAGGTACAGTCGACGTTTCGGGCCGGGACCCTTCGTCAGGACTAACTGAAAGAAGAGATAGTAAGATATTTGAAAGTGGGATGGGGAGGGGGAGATCTGAAATGATAGGAGAAGACAGGAGGGGGAGGGGTGGATCTAAGAGCTGGAAAGTTGATTGGCAAAAGGGATACCAGACTGGAGAAGGGATATATTTACTGTTTACCAAGAAGGGTGCATTTACATTCTCTTATTTTGTGATGTGTGTGTGTGTGTGTGTGTGTGTGTATTGGCAAAATAAACATTTGCTTCCCATCCGTAATTAGTATTTTTTCCTGTTTTCCATTCGTCTTAACATTTCCCTTCTCATCACTTCCCTCTAGTGTTCTTTCTCCTTCCTTTTCTCCCAGAGTCTGCTCTCCTCTCCTCTCAGATACTTGCTTATTCAGCCTTTATCTTTTCCACCGTTCGTCTCTCAGCTTCTCACTTCAGTCCATTCCTCCACCCATCCACCTTCCCTATTATTTGGTTCCACCTATCACCTGCCAGCTTCTACGCCTTCCACTACCCCCTACCCACCCTTCTTATCTTGGCTTCTTTCCCTTTCCTTTCCAGTCCTGCTTAAGGCCCTTGGCCCAAAACATTGACTCTTTATTCCTCTACACAGATGCTGCCTGACTTGCTGAATTCCTTCAACACTCTTTGTGTGTTCCTCATAATTAATAATAGTTTTATTGTCAAATGTACAGAGATAAAATGAAAAAGCTATGTTTTAGTATATAGAACATTACAGCACATAGACTCTTCAGACTATAATGTTGTGCCAAACTTTTAACCTACTCTAAGATCAATCTAACCCTTCCTGCCTTCATAGGCCTTAATTTCTCTTTCATCGTTTGCCTATATAGAGTTTCTTAAGTGCTCCTAAAATATTTCTGCATGTGTTCCACACACCTGCCTCTTTCTGTTTAAAAAATCCTTACCTCTGACATCCTCCGTACACTTTTCTCCGATCACCTTAAAATTATGGCCCATTGTATTAGTTAATTTCAACCTGGGAAAAAGTCTCTGGCTATGCACTTGATCTATGCCTCTTATCTTCTACACCTCTATCAAGTTGTGTCTCATTCCTCTTTGTTCCAAAGAGACAATCTCCTCATAAAATTCACAAGACATTCATGCCTTTCAGACAAATCAATTCAAAACATAACTTCACATGTCTGATGGTATTGTTGTGTGGGTTTTTCTTTAAACAGGTTCTATGCTGTCTGCAAGAAGATGAATCTAAAGGTTGTATACTATATGCATATTTTGATAAATGTATTTTGAACTTAAGTACATTGAGGTAGTGCAAAGGGAAAACAATAATAGATTTCTTTATTGTCCTTAAGAAAATGGTAGCGAGCTATCTCTTTCAGCTAAAAACTGGAAATCCAAGCAACACACACAAAATGCTGGAGGAACTCAGCAGGCAAGGCGGTATCTATGGAAAACAGTACAGTCACCATTGTGGGCCCAAACCATTCGGCGGGACTGGAGAAAAAAAGCTGAGGAGTATGTTTTAAAGGTGGGGGGAGGGGAGAGCGAAACACAAGCTGATAGGTGAAATCTGGAGGGGGAGGGATGAAGTAAAGAGCTGGGAAGTTGATTGGTGAAAGAGACAGAAGGCCATGGAAGAAAGAAAAAGGGGGAGGAGCACCAGACAGAGGTGATGGGCGGGCAAGGAGATCAGGTGGGAGAGGGAAAAGGGGATGGGAAATGGTGAAGGAGGGGTGGGGTGGGGGTATTACTGAAAGTTCGAGAAATCGATGTTCATTCCAACAGGTTGGAGGCTACCCAAACAGAATATAAGGTGTTGTTCCTCCAACCTAAGTGTGGCCTTATCATCATTATTATTATTATTATTATGATGCAGTGGAGGAGGCCATGGATTGACATATCAGAATGGGAATGTGAAATATATTTAAAATAGGTGGCCACGGTGTTTTAGGAGGGAATTCCAGGATTTGGACCTGGTGATACTGAAGGAATGAGGAGATATTTCCAGATCTGAATGGTGTGTAAATTAGAGAGTGGTGTTTCCCTGTGCTCATTCAACCTGCCATTTTGGTGGTATAGGCTGAAGATTTGGAAAGTGTTGTTGGAGCTAGCCAAGGTGAGCAACTGCAGTTCACTTTGTAGATGGGACAGAGGTGTAGGAACGAAGTCATAAGTAGAAGAGATTCTGCAGATGCTGGAAATTAAGAGGGACCCACACAAGTTGCTTGAGGAACTCAACAAATCAGGCAGCTTCTACTGATAGGAATACACAATTGAAGTTTTAGCCCTGATGCAGGGTCTTGTCCTGAAAATTTGTTCATTTATTAAAGTGCAACGGCTCTCAAAGTCCAACCTTATGTTCCCAAAGTAAGAGGTTGAAACAGGTAAGGCTGGCCTACAGGGCTTTGGTGAGGCAGTATAGGCCAATCCCCTGTACAGTGGATGCAATGGATTGTAGAAGCATTGATGAACCCAGATAGACTGGAAGCCCAAGTGTCGGGAATAGAGGCGAGGGTCGGGCTGATTTCTCTCACTCACCTGCGCATATTCATTTCTTTCTCCACTGCGCTAAGGCTGTTGTACATTTTTGCCTCACTGATGTGATGAACCGGGCCTCCTCCGGCTGCTCCGGGAACGGCTCTGGGACTGTCGGGGTCGGGATGCTGACGGCTTGCCTCTATTGTTTGCATGATGTGTGTTTTTTTCCGCTTTCTCGTTATTCAAGTCTCTTGCTTTGTGGCTGCCTGTAAGCAGACAAATTTCAATGTTCATAATTTATACCTTCTTTGATAATAAAAGTGCTTTGAAGCTTGAATTCCAATGATACGATCAACTTCAGAGGACAATGGAGACAGAAGGTCCTTCATGGCTTATGCTCCACAGGGAGCAAAGGGCCCAAGTAAGTAGATAAGTATTAAATTGCAATCGAGCAGATTGTGAGGTCAAGAGTCTCACCCTATCAGCCAAATGGACTGTCAGTAGAGTTGTAACCCAATATGATCTCTCAACTTTAGAGAACCTTCAGGGTGGAAAATGCATTCCTTGAATTAAGTTTTTTAACACTTTCATAAACTACTTCTGCAATGGACTTCCTCTGCATAAATTTTTGGTTTCAGATTATTACTCTTATTATTTTATGTTTTACAAATACGGTATGAACAGTATTTTTGCGAGTGAGATTTCAAGTCACCTATCTAATCACATTAACTAAATGGTCTATGTAATGCTAATGAGTGTTTGTGACTGATTAAAGACAGTATCGAACCAAAGAATTACAGAGAGATTGTACCTAGAAAACAAATGTACCTACTAATGATTGCAAGTCTGGGATCCAATCAGTGAGTCCGATAATGTTACTAAATGTTATTGCTGCTTCTAATTGTTATTTGATGAACAAGGTTAGATTGCATTTCCTCCCATAAGAATAACTATTATTTTCACTATAAATAGATTAAGTAGATTCTGCATGAAATGGCTCTGTTTTTGCAGCGTATTTCAGGTTGGTCAAAGCAATGTAGCACAAAGAAAAATGTCCATGTTTAACACACAGGGTCACATCTGCTCACCTTCCAGGGCACTTCTGAGATGACGGGGGTAATTGTCTTACACAGAATGATGGGGGCATGGAATATCCTGCCAGGATAATGGTGGAGGCAGATACATTAGGGGCATTTTAGAAATTCTTCGATAGCCACATGGATGATAGAAAAATGGGGAGCTATATCAAAGGGACAGGCTAGACCAATTTTAGAGTCAGTTAAAAGGTCAGCACAACATCATGGCCTGAAGAGCTTGTAATGTTATGCTTAATGTTCTACGTTTCGATGTATGTATGACGAATAAAGCTAATCTTTAATCTTTAGTTGTTTTAGTAATGGCCTTCCTTCATAATAAGGTCACGAGTGGGATCCTGGATTATTGTTGGAGATATGCATTTCCATTATTAACTCCGATAGGGGTTAGGGACATTTTTTATGCGAAGGACCAATACCATTAAGTAAGATGTTCGTGGACCCCAGCTTGGGAACTGCTGCGCAAAACAAGTGACAGTCTTTGTGTGCATGCAGTAAGACCTAAATGGCATCCAGGGATCGGCTGGCGTGTGAAGTATAACAGTTAGACTCAGATAAGGTGTTTCACTTATGAGGAGAGATTGGATAGGCTGTGTCTCTTTTCCTTAGAGTAGATGGGGCTAATGTGGGACTTAGTACACAGAGTAATAGATAGAGTGGATAGTGAGAAACTATTTCCAGTAATAGAGATGCCAAAAGCCAGACAACATAGTCTTATTAGGAAGAGAAGGAACGTTAAAGGAGATCTGAGGATTTCAGTTTTTCAACCAGAGGGTAGTTGCTATCTAGAACACACTGCCTGAAAAGTTAGGCAAGACAGCGACTCACAATTTTACCTACTGCCCGTTACGCCACTGGCAATTAGCACAGCAATGAAACTTGTTCATCTCTGTAGTGTTCAAGGCTTCTTTCATGGTGTCAGTAGCTTGGTTTTCACTACTGTCAGTCATACTGGGTGGAGACTCAGGAATACCATCACATTCAGATGTAGAAGGAATCTTCATTGCTGTTTCCATAACACTTTTGTTTTACCAGTCAGGGGTGTTAGCCCTGTGCTGAAACCCCCAAATCCGGAAGACCAGTGGACAACTCTAGGTCTGGCCTCTATCCTTTGACCTGTTCAGAATGGGTGACCCTACCAAGAGCCAAAGCATTAAGCCCTGATTCCACCGACATTGCTCTCTGTGTCATTGAGGCGTGCAAGCCCCCAAAGCACAACAAAGTTGTGGTCCTCTTGGAGGACTCGCAATATTAAAGAGTACCTAAACAAACCCACAAGTTGCTAAGGAGTCAAAAACGCAAACACAAGGAAATCTGCAGATGCTGGAATTTCAAGCAACACAGATAAAAGTTGCTGGTGAACGCAGCAGGTCAGGCAGCATCTCTAGACATGCTGCCTGACCTGCTGTGTTCAATTGCTAAGGAGTAGCAGGTCCTAATACAAGGTTTCAAACTGAAATGCTGACAGTTCCTTTCTTCCCACAGATCAAAGTCAAAGGAAATTGATTATTAAAGAACATATAAAAGATTCATTTTCTTGCAGGCGTTTACAGGAAAATAAAGAATACAATAGAATTTATGAAAAAAACTATACATTAACAAAGACTAACAAACAACAAATGTGCAAACGAAGACAAACTGTTCAAATAAAATTAACATTGAGGACATGAATTGTACAGTACGTCTGCAGGTAGTGGAATTAGTTGAGATGTTGTGGGGAGTGAAGTTATCCACGCCAATTCAGAAGCCTTTGCTTGTAGAGTTGTAAGATCATACTCTGTTAGTTGTTGCTCGACCCACTAAGCCAACAATCCTCCAGTTGATTGTTTGTTGCTCCAAATTCCCAAATCTGAAGCCTTTTGTGTCTTCATTGAAGGTTTTAAGTACCGGTAAATAGATTCAAATACGTAGAAATGTGGATGAATGAAAAATGGAGGGTTATGTGCTATTTAGAATGGAGGACTTAGTTTGATCTAAGGCAAATTTCCTTTGAATTTGACTTTGAACAGTGGGATGTTGGGTCAAAGTCATGGGTTGAAGGGCACATTTGTGCTGTATTGTTCTGTGTTCTGTTTTTCTAAATGCAATAGGTATAGACAGATACTTAATGGTCAGCATGGGTGTGGAGGATCAAAGGGTCTGTCTCAAAGTTCAGAGTAAATTTACCATCAAAGTATGTATACAGTATGTCACTATAATCTACCCTGAGAATCATTTTCTTGCAGGCATTCACAGTAGAACAAAGAAATACAATAGAATCAATGAAAAACTACATACAAAGACTGACAAACAAAACGTGTGTAACAGGAGACAAACTGTGCAAATATAGAATACATCACTCCTTGTCCTGCACACCTCCACATACCAACTATCATCCCGATCTTCTCCTCCCCGACCCACTTTCCACCAACTTCCCAATCATCATGGACTCACCTTCACTACTGAGTGGGTGTGAAAGGCCCTGGGGAAACTCAGACACGGCAAATCATCGGGACCAGATAGTGTGACCCCCAAGTTCCTGAAGGAGTGTGCTGAGCAGTTGTGTGGAGTTCTCCAGTGTATTTTCAGTCTGAGTCTCAGCCCAGAAAGGGTCCAGACTGTGTGGAAAACATCATGTGTGATCCCAGTACCCAGGAAGGGCTGACCAAAAGTCTTGAATGACTACTGCCCAGTGGCCTGGACCTCACACATGAAGACCCTACAGAGGCTGGTGCTGGCTCACCTCCGACCCTTGGTCAGATCAGCCCTCGATTTTCCTGCAGTTTGCCTACCAGGAGCACATTGGAGTTGACGATGCTGTCACCTACCTGCTGAACAGAGCCTACTCCCATTTGGATAAGCAGGGCAGCACTGTGAGGGTCATGTTTTTTGATTGCTCAAGTGCCTTCAATACCATACAGCCCTCTTTGCTGGGGTAAAGCTCCATTCAAAGCAGGCTGGCATTTCCATTGTATCCTGGATAATGGACTACCTGACTGGCAGACCACTGTGCAGCTTCAGAGCTGTGTGTCAGTCATGGCTATAAAGAGCATTGGGGTCCCACAGGGCACTGTATTGATTCCCTTCTTATTTACCCTGTATACATTGAACTTTAGATATAATTCTGAGTCATGCCATCTGTAGACATTTTCTGATGACTCAGCAATAATTGGCTGTTGGACAGGAGGATGAATACAGGGCCCTGGTGGAGCATTTTGTCAAATGGTGCAAACTGAATCATCTGCAGCTCAACATCAGTAAGACAAAGGAGATGGTGATGGACTTCAGGGAGACTAAACCTGCACTGCTCCCTGACACTATTGATGGTGAGAATGTGGATATGGAGGTCCTACAAGTACCTGTGGATACACCTGGATGACAGACTTGAGTGGAGCTCAAACACAGAGGCTGTGTACAAGAAGGATCAGAGTCACCTCTACTTCCTCAGGAGACTGAGGTCCTTTGGAATACGTAAGTCTCTCCTTCACATGTTCTACCAGTCTGTTGTTGCCAGTACAATCTTCTATGCTGTGGTATGCTGGGGCAATGGCATCAACACGGGTTGATGCTAATAGGCTCAATAAACTGATTAGAAAGGCTGGTCCTGTTATAGGAATCAAACTGGACACACTGGAGGTTGTGGTAAAACAAAAGACCCTACGGAAAATCCTGGCAATTCTGGACAATGTTTCTTGCCCTCTGAATGCCATCTCGGCTAAACAGAAGAGCATTTTTAGTTATAGACTAAGACAACTGCACTGCTCAAGGTGGAGCCATATGAGATCATTTTTACCCTTGGCCATTAGGCTCGATAATGAGTCAACACATAGCCAGGGAAATGATGACTCCCCCCAATTAGATTGTTTAAGGTAGCTGATGTTTTATTCCTTCTTACTTCTCTTCTAATATTTGTATATCTGTGCACTTGTAATGCAACTGTGACACTGTAATTTCCTTTGGGAGCAATAAAATATCTAATGAATGAATGAATAAATAAATACATAAATAAATAATACTGAAAACATGAATTGTAGAGTGCCTGAAAGTGAGTCCATGGGTTGCAGATTCAGCTCAGTGCTGAGTTGAGAGAAGTTTTCCACATTGGTTTCAGGAGTCTGATGATTTAAAGTTCAAAGTACATTTATCATCCAAGTATCTAGTCAGTATACAGCCCAGAAATTCATCTTCCCCACAGACAGTCACAAAACAAAAAAAAATGGAATCAACCTATTCAAAGAAAAATATTAAACATCAAGCCCCCAGCCCCCCACTTGCAGAAAAATATGATATAGAAGCAGAATTAGCCCATTTGGCCCATCAAGTCTTCTGTTCCATTTCACCATGACTGATTCAGATTTCCTCTCAGACCCATTCTCCTGCCTTCTCCCCATATCCCTTCATGCCCCGACCAATCAGGAATCTATCCACCTCTGCCTTAAATGTACATAAAGACTTGACCTCCACTGTCTGGCTAAAGAAATTCCTCCTTATCTCCATTCTAAAAGGTTGTCCCTCTATTCTGAGGTTGTGTCCTCTGGTCTTAGACTCGACCACCATAGGAAACATCCTCTCCACATTTATTCTATCAAAGCCTTTCTCCATTTGGTAGGTTTCAATGAGGTCACCCCGCATTCTTCTGAATTCTATTGAATACAAGCCCAACACAGGCCAGCACTGGCAGCCAACCAGAAAAGACTCCCTTTATTCCCATTCATTGCCTCTTGCAGAACCTTTCATATCAATATGCCTGTTATTGTACCTATATCAATTGCTTTCTCTCCAGTTCATTCCATACATGCACCAGCTTCTGTGTAAAGAAAATCAACCACTGCTTTATCCATGCACCTCATCAAAGGTCTTCTGAAAACCTAAGTACACAACAGCAACTGATTCTCCTTTGTCTATCCTGCCTGTTATTTCTTCAAAGAATTCCAACAGATTAGTCAAGCAAGATTT
Organism: Mobula hypostoma; assembly: GCF_963921235.1. Lineage (NCBI taxonomy): Eukaryota > Metazoa > Chordata > Chondrichthyes > Myliobatiformes > Myliobatidae > Mobula > Mobula hypostoma. The sequence continues at coordinate 14,565,771 of NC_086102.1, forward strand.
TCCCTTGAGGAAACCATGCTGATTATGGCCTATTTTATCATGTGCTTCCAAACGCACTGAGACCTCCTCCTTAATAATCAACTCCAACAGCTTCCCAACACTGAGGTCAGACTAACTGACCTATATTTTCCTTTCTTCTGCCTCTCTCCCTTCTTGAAGTGTAGAGTGATATTTGCAACTTTCCTGTCTCTCGGAATCTTTCCAGAATGTAGTGGTTTTTGAAATTAATAATGTCTCCATGATCTCTTTAGCTACCGCTTTCAGGACCCTAGCGTGTACACCATCTAGTCCTGGTGACTTATCTACCTTCAGGCCTTTCAGTTTTCCAAGAACCTTCTCTCTAATTATGGTAGCATCACTCTCCTCATAACCTCTGAAACCTGGAACTTCCACCATACCACTAGTGTCTTCTACAGTGAAGAATGATGCAAAATACTTACTCAGTTCATCTGCCATTTCATTGTTCCCAATTACTTCCTCTGCAGCATCATTTTCCTGTGAGTCAAATATCCAATCTTGCCAAAAACACAGAACAGAAAACACCAAAGGCATTTTTCAGTACAGTTTAGCTTGGTGTTTATTATCTGACTGAACGGTAATAATTGTTCCTGAACCCTGTGGTGTGGGAACTAAGGCTGCTGCAACTCCTTCCAGATGGCAGCAGTGAGAAGAGAACATGGCCTGGATAGTGGGGTTTTTGATAACGGATGCTGTTTTTTTTTGTGTGGCATGTTCTCAGCGGTCGGGAATGATTTTCCTGTGAAGGATTGGACCGTATCCACCAATTTTTGTGGGTTTTTCAGTTCAAGGACATTGATGTTCCATACCAAGCTGTGATGTAACTAGTCGTGATACTCTCCACTGTGCATCTATGATGTTTAGCTGACATGCCAAATCTACACAAGCTTCTAAGAAAGTAAAGGTGCTGCTGTGTCTTCTTTGAAAGGGCACTTACACGTTGGTCCCAGGACAAATCCTCTGATATGAAAACATCCAGGAATTTAAAGTTACTGACACTCACCACCTCTGATCCCCGCATGAGAACTGGCTCATGGATCCCAAGATTCTTCCTCCTGTTGGCAATAATCTGATCTTTGGTCTTACTGCTGTTCGGTGAGAGGTTTTTGTTGTGACACCATTCAACCGGATTTCCAATCTTCCTCCTATATGGTGATTTGTCTCCATCTTTACTTCAGCCAACAACAATAGTCATAGAGTCATAGAACTTAACAGCGCAGAAAGAGGCCCTTTGGCCCATCTAGCATATGCCAAACCATTAACCTGTCTTGTGCCATTGACCTTCACCCAGACCATAGCCTTCAATACCCCTCCCATTCATGTACCTATCCAAATTTCTCTTAAATGTTGAAATTGACCCCGCATTCAGCACCTGTACTGCCAGCTTGTTCCACACTCTCAACACTGTCTGAGTGAAGAAGTTCCCCTTCAAGATCTCCTTAAGCATTTCTCCTTTCACCCTTAACCTATGACCTCTAGTTGTAATCTCACCCAACCTCAGTGGAGAAACTACTACTACTACATTGACTCAGGCCTGGGGGGAAAAGCCTGTTTGCAATTACATTATCTTTACTCTCATTTTGTATACCTCTATCAATTCTCCTTTTAAACTTCTACATTCTTTGAAATACAGTCCTAACCTATTCAATCTTTCCTCATAACTCAGGTCCTCAAGTCTTTGTAAATATTATCTGCATTCTTTCAATCTTAATTGCATCTTTCCTGTAGGTTGGTGATCAAAACTGGACACAATACTTCAAATTAGGACTCACTAACATCTTAAATAATTTCAATATGACATCCCAGCTTCTGTACTCGGTATATTGATTTATGAAGGCCAATAGCCAAAAGCTTTCTTTACAACCCTATCTACCTGTGACTTTCAAGGCATTATGGATCTGGATTTCAAGATCCCTCTATTCTACTGCTCTCCTCATTACCCTACCATTCACTGTGTAAGACCTACCTTGGTTGGTTCTTCCAAAGTGCAACACCTCATGCTTGCCTGCATCAAATTCCATCTGTCATTTTTCAGCCCATTTTCCCAGCTGGTCCAGATCATGCTGCAAGCTTTGAGAGTCTTCCTTGCTGTTCACAATACCCTAACACTGGTGTCAACCACAAATCTGTTGACCCAGTTAACCACATTATCATCCAGATTATCGATTATAGATGACAAACAGTAACCAACCCAGCACCGATCCCAGCAGCACACCACTAGTCACAGGCCTGCAGTCAGAGAGGTGACCATCTACTACCACTCTCTGGATTCTCCCATGAAGCCAATGTCCAGTCCAATTTACTACCTCATCTTAAATGCCAGCAATCGAACCTTCTTGACAAACCACCCATGTGGGATCTTGTCAAACACCTTGCTACAGTCCATGGAGACAACATACACTACCTTGCCTTCATGAAATTTCCTGGCAACTTCATCGAAAAGCTCTCTAATATTGGCTAGACATGATTTACCATGTACCATGTACCATGTTCCTTAGAGTACCTTCCAATAATTTCCCCACCACCAATGTGCAGCTCACCAGCCTATACTTTCCTGACTTTTTCTTAGAGCCTTTCTTAAACATCAGAACAACAATAGTATTCCTCCAATCTTCCAGCACTTCACCCCATCTAAGGATGCTTTAAATATCTCTGCTAAGGCCCCTACAATTTCTGCGCTGAGGGAACGTATTGTTAGGCCCTGAGGATTTATCCACCCGAATTTGCCTCAAGACAGCAAACACACCTCCTCCAATGTAATCTGTATAAGGTCCATGACTTCTGTGCTGCATTGCCTCACATCTATAGACTCTGTGTCCATCTTCTGAGAAAATACAGATGCAAAAAATCCATTTACAGTCTCCACCATCTCTTTCAGCTACACACATTTGATTTTCCAGAGGACCAATTTTGCCCCTTGCTATCATTTTGCTCTCAATATACAGTATCGGTAGAAGCCCGTAGGATCTTTGTCAGCTAGCGCAACCTCATGTCTTCATTTAGCCCTCCTGACTACCTTGAATATTCTCTTGCGTTTATTATACTCCTGAAGTAACTCATTTGTTCCTGTCTTTCTATACCTGTTATGCACCTCCCTCTTTTTCTTATCCAGGGCCTCAATATCTCTCAAAAAACCAGGTTCCCTAAACTTGTTATCTTTGTCTTTTATTCTGGGAGGAACATAATAACTCTGTCTGCTCAAAATTTCAGTTTTGAAGGCCTCTCACTTAACAAGTACACCTTTGACAAAAAACAACCTGTCTCAATCCACACTTGCTAGATCCTTTCTGATACCATCAAAATTAGCCTATCTCCAATTTAGAATCTTAATTCAAGCACCAGATCTATCCTTTTCCATAATTACCTTGAAACTAATGGCATTATGATCACTAGCTGCAAAGTGTTCTTCTACATAAACCACTGCCACCTGCCCTGACTCATTCCCAGATATGAGATCTAGTATGGTATTCTGTCTAGTTGGGACTTCTTTGTACTGACTCAGGAAACTTTCTTGAACACATTCGATAAACACTTTCCCTTCCAGCCCTTTCACAGTATGGGAGTCTCAGTCAATATTTGTAAAACTAAAATCTCCTGCTATCACAACTTGATGTTTCTTGTAGCAGTCTATGACCTCTCTACAGATTTTCTCCTTTAAATCCTGCAGATTGTTGTGTGATCTAAAATATAATCTCACTAATATGGTAATACAATTCTTATTCCTCAATTCTACACATGAAGCCTCTCTAGGTGAACTCTCCGGCCTGTCCTGACTGAGCATGGCTGTGACATTTTCCCTGACGAGTAACACCACCCCTTCCCCTTTAATCCCTCCGACTCTATTATATCTAAAACAACGGAACCCCCGAAACATTGAGCTGCCAGTCCTGCCCCTCCTGCAACCAAGTTACCATCAGCCAGAAACCTTACCGGACGAGCCACACAAATACTGTGGCTCAGGAGCAGTGTTGTGAGTTGTGTGACTGTACTGTCACCTGCAAGTCAGGAGTGCGTTAATGTTCTTGTCTGCATTTCCATCAGCATCCAAGAGGCTCATCACCATTTAGGATAAGACAGAATCAGAATCGGAATCAGGTTTAATATCACTGTCATATATTATGAAATTTGTTGTTTTGTGGCAGCAGTACATTGCAATATACAATAATAATAAAAGCTATAAATTACAATAAGAAATGTATATTAAATTAAGTAAGTAGTGCAAAAAGAGAAAAAAATAGTGAGGTAGTGTACATGTGTTCATTGTCCTTTCAGAAATCTGATAGTGGAGGGGAAGAAGCTATTTCTGAAATGTTGAGTGTATCTCCTACTTGATGGTAGCAATGAGGAGATGCCATGTCCTGAGTGATTTAGGGTCCCTAATGATGGATGCTGCCTTTATTAGGCATGGTCCTTAGAATGTGTCCTTGACGCTGGGGAGGGGAGTTCTCATGATAGGGCTGACTGAGTTTGCAACTTCCTCAACTTTTTCTGATCCTGCACGATGGTCCTTCCAAACTAGATGGAAAAGCAACTGGTTAGAATGCTCTCCATGGTATATCTGTAGAAATTTGCGATAGTCTTTGGCAACATACCAAGTCTCCTCAAACTCCTAATGAAATATAGCTGCTAATTCTTTGTAATTGCATCAATATGTTGGGTCCGGGATTGATCTTCAGAGATGTTGACACCCAGGAAGTTGAAACTGGTCACCCTTTCCACTTCTGATCCCCTGATGGGAACTTGACTTCCCCTTCCTGAAGTCCACAATCAATTCCTTGGTCTTACTTAAAAAAAAATTTTTTTGCAACACCACTCAACCATTTGATCGATCTCACTCCTGTACACCTCCTTGTCATCATCTGAAATTCTGCCAACAACAGTTATGTCATTAGCAGGTTTATTCATGCTGTCTGAGCTGTGTCTGGCCGCACTGTCTTGGGTGTAGAGAGAATAGAGTCTCTATTGATGTATGCCATGCCAGTGTTGACTGTCAGCAGGGAGGAGATGTTATTTCCAAAACCCACACTGACTATGGTCTCCAGATGAGGAAGTCAAGGATCCAGTTGCAGAAGGAGGTACAGAGTCCCAGGTTTTGGAGTTTGTTTATTAGAACTGAGGATATGATTGTGTTGAACGCTGAGCTGCAATCAATAAACAGCAGCCTAACATAGGTATTGCTATTATTCAGGGGTCTAAGGCCAAGTGGAGAGCCAGTGAGATTGCATCTGGCTGTTGGCAAATTGCAGCAGATCCAAGTCCTTGCTTAGGCAGGAGTTGATTCTGGCCATAGCCAACCTCTCAAAGCACTTCATCACAATACATGTGAGTGAAACTGGATGATAGTTATTGAGGATGCTCACCCTGCTTTTCTTGAGGACTGGTATGATGGTCACCTTTTGAAGCAGGTGAGAACCTCCAACTGTAGCTATGAGAGATTGAAGATGACCTTGAACAGGTTTTCAGTGCCCTACCAGGTACACTATCAGGGCCTGATGCCTTGACGTCCACTTAAATTGCACCCATACACCACTCAGATGATTATGCCTCCATCATAGGCACATACAGTGGCAGGCAATGAGTATTTATTTATTTTTTAATTTAGTAATACAGTACAGACCAGGACCTTTGAGACCAGTGAGTCACACCGCCCAGCAACCCACCTATTTAACCCCAGCCTAATCACAGGACAATTTACAATGACCAATTAACCTCCTAACAGGTATGTTTTTGGACTTTGGGGGGGAAATCTGAGCACCTGGAGGAAATCCACATGCTCATGGGAAGGATGCACAAACTTCTTACAGACAGTGTCAGAATGGACTTCTGAACTCCGTTGTCTCAAGCTGTGATAGCATCATGCTAACCTCAATGCTACATTGGTGTCCCAAGTAGCCACAAGTGAATCTGCAGATGCTGAAAATCTAGAGCAACATTCAAAATCCTGGAAGGACTCAGCAAGTCAGGCAGCATCTAAGGAGAGGAATAAACAAGACCCTTCATCTGGACTGGAAAAGAAGGGGGCAGAGGCAAGAGAATAAGAAGGTGGAGGGAAAGAGTAAGAAAGGAGGGGTGAGAAAATTGATGTTTATGCCATTAAGTTGGAGGAACATGAGGTACTGCTTCTCCAACCCGAGTTTGCCTTCACCATGGCTTTGGAGGTACCTATGGAAAGACATGTAAGAATGGTAATGGGAAGTCAAATTTCAATGGGTAGCCATGAGTGATCCTGCCTCTTATGGCCTACAAAGAAAAGATGCTCAACAGAACAGTCCCCCAAATCTGCATCAGGTCTCACTGATGAAGAAGAGGCTGCACCAGCAACACTGAACACAGCAGATGACCCTGATGGGAGAAGTGTTGCCTCACCTGGAAGGACTATTTAAGGAACTGAATAGTGGTGAGGCAGGAGCAATAAGGGGAGGTGTAGCACTTATCACACTTGCAGGGTATGTCCCAGGAAAGTGATCAGTGGGGAGGGACGAGTAGGGACAGGGAAAGATGTGCGTAGTGGCAGAATTCCTTTGGAGATAGCAGAAGTTACAGTGAATACTGTGCTGGTATACAGAGGCTGGTGGAGTGTAGGTAAGTACAAGGGGAACCCTGTCCATATTATGGCAGCAGGAGGATAGGGTGAGGGCTGACGTATGAAAAATAGAGGAGATGTGGGTCGCAGGCATCTCCATCATCAAGGGCTCCCGCCATCCAAGCCATGTTCTCTTCTCACTGCTGCCATCACAAAGGAGGCACAGGAGCTTCAAGTCCTACACCAACAGGTTCAGCTACAGTTCTTACCCCTAAACCATTAGGCTTTTGAACCAGAGAGTATAAATTTACTCTCCACAACAATAAACTGCTTCAACAACCTATTGGCAATCTATGGACTTGTTTCAAGTTCTCAATATTTATTGCTTATTTATTATTATTGTTATTATTATGCTCATTATTTGTGCACAGTTGTCCTTTGCACATTGTTTGTTTGTCTTTCTTTGTTGTCTGTGGTTTTTCATTGATTCTGTTATGTTTCCTTTGTATTTACTCTGAATCCCCACAAGAAAGTGAATCTCAGGGTAGTATATGGTGGCCTATACATTATGTACTTTGATAATAAAATTACTTTGAACTTTCAGGTAATTAGTGACATGTTCTGGTATTGTATTTGACTACCTTTTATGTGAAATAAAATTGGCTAAGAATTAATGATTAGAAATGTTATCATTTTTTCTGAAATAGCTTTTGATTTTTGCAAAGATATATTCTGCAAATGGGCCATAAACCTTTCTGTCTTCTTATTGGTGAGGACTGCTTCAGCAAACTTTGGCAAAGGCAGAGAGTAAACGTAACCTTCTGTCAAAGTATATACTCTGTAAATGCTAACTCATACTGATGTACTGTATTTCTAATTTAGACAGCATTAAATTCATTAACAACATCACGGCCTGCATCTCTAACACACTGATGAGGCAGGTTCCTAAGTATTATTCCCAGTATATGAGTCATTAGGATATATCTTGGCAGAAACTCGAAGGTACTCATCAAAAAAATGGGTAAGAGCAGCAAGGCGATGTCGCCGCCAATTAACTGAACTCTGAGAAGTCACACCTCAATCACAATTTATTTATTTGTGCACAAGGAGAACAGCCTGACACCTGTCATCACACTGTTCAGAATGTCATTTTTATACAGAATTGACTAGCAATCACGGATATTGACCAATGGCTAACCTTGTGTATGTGCTCATTTCCTTATTTGCATGATCAATCATCATCATCATCATCATCATCATCATCATCATCATGCACCATGTCATGTGACATGGGTGATCATGTCCAAGACCATGTTGGTTTTTGGCAACGTTCTCTACAGAAGTAGTTTGCCATTGCCTTCTTCTGGGCAGTGTGTTTCGGAGGTGGGTGAGCCCAGCCATCGTCAATGCTCTTCAGAGATTGTCTGCCTGATGTCGGTGGTTGCACAACCTGGACTTCTGATATGCACCAGCTGCTCTTACGACCATCCACCACCTGCTCCCATGGCTTCGCGTGACTTTGATCAGGGGGCTGAGCAAGTGCTACACCTTAACCAAGGGTGACCTGCAGGCTAGCGAAGGGAAGGAGTGCCTTACACCTCCTTTGGTGGGGATGTATCTCTACCCTGCCACCTTTCATTCACAATTAAGGCATAAAGTCGATAGAAACTGCAAGCACACAACCAATGATATTCTGAATTTAGTATTGTCCCTCAGTTAGTGTGTGTGGTTTGAATCCTTCCATTACAACCTTATTTTGTCTCTGTATGCTAAATGGCCCCACTCCCCTGCTGTGTGAAGGGAAGCTATGCTCCTCAAAGACCTTTCTTGCCTGGGTTGCTTGAACCTTGCCTTGCCACAACTCCCACTAACCAATAGTAACTTGTATGAGCAGTGGAGGAGAGTGCTGAAGCTGGTAGTGCTGCAGACTCACTGCTCCTGCAGTCTGAGTTCAATCCCGACCTCCACTGTGGAGTCTGCACGTTCTTCCTGGGATTTCCGTTGGTATGCTCTGGAACATAGAACATAGAACAGTGCAGCACAGTACGAGATATTCAACCTATGATGTTATTCCGACCTGTACTTATTTATTTATTGAGATACAGCGTGGAATCAGCCCATCTGGCCCTTTGAGCCACATGGCCCAGCAACCCCCTATTTAACCGCAGCCTAATCACGGCACAATTTACAATGACCAATTAATCTACCAAGTAGTACGTCCTTGGACTGTGGGAGGATACTGGAGCACCCGGAGGAAGCTCATGCAGTACAAGCTTCTAACGGAGAGCGGTGGGAACTACTCTGTAATCAATCTCACCCTTCCCTCCTACTCAGCCCATAAACCTCCAACTTTCTATCATCTAAATGCCTATCCAAGAGTAGATTAAAAGTCCCCAATGTATCAGCCTCTACCACCACAGTCCAGCAGTGCATTTCATAAGGCCATAAAATATAGTTATCAAGCCAAGGAGTGGTAGTGGGAGCTTGTCACGGCATGCGCCTCAAATTGTCATGGTCTGGTCTGTGAAGTACGGATTCTGGTTCACGCTCCGATCCATCGTTCCTTATTCCAGGTTTTCTGGTTTTCCCTTTTTCTGTTGGGTGCTCTAATTGAGGCAGCTGATTCACATTTTGGGATGGCTACATAAATAGCTCCTTGGTTCAGCTTCAGTTGCTGGATTGTTCCTGTCCATAACCCCTGTCTGAATTCCTTCTCTGCTTCTTCCTCCTGAAGCCTTGCTTTGCCTTGCCTCGCCTGTAACCCTTGCCTGCAACCTTTGCCTGCACCGCTGTCAATTTCAGCTGCCGTAGCAAGATAAGGAACTGTCTATTGTTGTTTTGAACTGTCTCTGTGTTCACGCCTTCGCTAGGTACGTCCGGCTGTTTCCCGCTACCTAGTGTTGTGAACCGTCTCTGTGTCTATGCCTTCGCTAGGTAGGTCCGGCCGTTTGTCGCTACCTTGAGTGGAGATCTGTCTCAAAGTTCTCTGTATGAGTCCCGGCCCTACGTCCTGCTCTCTAGGAGGGGTCCTGACTCTGTGTAGAGCCCTGGCCCCAAGTCCTGTTCCCAAGGAGGGTTCCTGGCTCTGTGTTCCATGTCTCTGCATTCCTGTCTTTCCCCAAGACCAAGGCTCTGTGTTCCTGTCTCTCCCCAAGACCAAGGCTCTGCATTCCTGTCTCTCCCAAAGACAAAATCAGGGCTTTGTGGTCTTGCCCAGCCCAGGAGTACCTCGTCCAGCCCGGTGCTGGAGTTCCTTTGTCCTGTGCTGGAGTCTCTCGTCCTGTCCAAGCTACGTCCAAGTACCTCATCCTGTCCAAGTCAAGGCTTCGTGTTCTCATCCTGTCCATGTGCCTCGTCCTATCCATATGCGTAGTCCTATGCTGGAGTAAGCCTCGAAGCCCTGTCCAGTCCTGTAGCCACGTCATGTCCTCGCCTAGTTCCGGGATCCGAGCCCAAGTCAAGACCCAGGTTCTGGGTCCTTGTTCAGTCTCTGGCTCGGAATCCAAGCCCCGGCTCCTAGTTCCCAGTTCCTTGGCCTGGTCCCCTTTGTCTAGCCAATGTCCTAGCCCCAGTCTGTGTTCTTGTCCCTGCTCCTAGTCTGCATCCAGTCATGTCCCTAACTCTAGTCTCTAGTCTTGTCCTGTTCCTAGTAATTCAGTGTCTGTGTCTTGCATTTGGGTCCTCTATCAACCCCCATCTTATGACACAAATAGCCTCTGACAACCAAGTCCAACTCCTGGCCTTCTCGTGTGGCTTAGCCTCTAAGCCCAGCAGAACTGTTTCTACTGACATGAGAAGGGGCGAGGGCGCGTCTTGGTGCCTCAAAACCAGTGTTTCGGGTGGATGGAGCTCATCAGCCTGGGAAGGCAGTCCATCTAAGAGAGGGAAAACTCTGATTTCAAACCTCCGCTGCCTTGCGGCCATACCCACTCATGGGAAAGGCTTCGGGAGTAAACCCTGAGGACAAATCCGGAGCTGGAGTCCCTAAAGCAGTCCGACGTTGCCTTCAACCTCGTTCTGGCAACTCCTGCGATGACACTGGTGCCAAGCTGTATCGGCCCTTGCCCTTCCCTTGGACAACATCGGTGTTGTGGAGAGGGAAGACTTGCTGCATGGGCGACTGCTGGTCTTCCATACAACCTGTGCCCTGGAGAGGACACTCCAGTACTTTCCAGGTGCAGATCCATGGTCTCGCGAGACTAACGGATGCCACCACCACCAAGACATAGAAGCAGAATTAGGTCACTCGGCCCATCGATTCTCCTCTACCATTTGATCATGGCTGATTTATCTTCCACGTCAACCCCATTCTCTTGCCTTCTTCCCACAGCACACTGGTTGTTTGTCAGTCTTTGTTCATGTATAGTTTGTTTATAAATTATATTGCATTTATTTTCCTGTGAATGACTACAATAAAATTAATCCCATTGTAGTATATTGTGACATATACATACTTTGATAATATATATACATTGACCTGTCATAGAATATGGAGAGGCATCATTGGTGAAAGTGCCAGTCTGTAGGGCTTTTGAAAGAAAGGCAAGATAGCATTCATACTGTGGTGTAGATCCAGGGTCCAGTCAGTTCTAGTTCCTAATTAGACTGTAGCTTGTCTGGGAAGAAAGAAAGTCAAGTATTTCTTGCATAAATAGAAAGGTCACTCACTGAAATAAAGTGGTTTGCAGAAAGCTCTATTCTGATGGAAAATGTTTTGCTCAATGTATTTAGATTTTGTTGATTGGTTTCAGCCGTACTCCAGGATATTTTCTGCTGCAGTTTCTACAGAGAATCAGCAAAGCCAAAAATAGCACCTTCCTCGGGGATTGGCAATGACATGCACTGAGTTAACAAATGCAGCAGACTCAAACGAAAAGCAGCTTCAAGAAGAACATGTTAGTCCCAGTGGGAATGCAAAACCATGTCAGAGGAATAAAAGCCAGGTCTCACGGCTGCTGACAATCTGTTATCTGCTCTCCTGAACATCTAAAGATATGAAATCATTCATGAGAATGATCCCAGGAATAAAAGGGTTAATGTATGAGGAGCTTTTGATGCTCTGGGCCTATACTTGCTGGAGTTTAGAAGAATAAGGAAGGATCTCATTGCAACCTGTTGAATATTATAAGGCCTAAATCAAGTGGAAGTGCAGAGGATGTTTCTAATAGTGGAGGAAGTCTAGGACCAACGGCACAGACTCAGAATATAAAGATATCTCATTAAAAAACAAAAAAAAAAGTAGACAGGCGTCCCAGCTCCTGTGTTTTTCTTTTGATTAGTTTCTGGAGTTATAAAACATCACATCTCGGACCAGAGGGCAAAATTCAGAATACAAGGATGTCCATTTAGATCACAGGTGAAGAAGAATTTCTTCAGCCTGAAGGTGGTAAATCGATGGAATTCATTGCTACAGACAACTGTGGAGACCAAACCATTGGGTATATTTTAAGCAGAGGTTGATAGGTTCTTGATTAGTAAGGATGTCAAAGGGGAGAAGGTGGGAGAATGGGGCTGAGCGGGATAATAAATCAGCCATGATGGAATGGTGGAACCGACTTGATGGGCTGAATGGTCTAATTTTGCACCTATGTCCTTCCTAGAACTAAGGGACATTGCCTCAAGATTCAGAGGAGTAGCTTTAGGACAGAGAAGAGGAGGAACTGCTCTTCCCAGAGAGTGGTGAATCTTCACTTCTACACTTTATACTTTATACTTCATTGTCGCCAAACAATTGATACTAGAATGTACAATCATCACAGCCATATTTGATTCTGCGCTTTCCTCTCCCCGGATTACAAATTGATAGTAAATATTAAAAAATTATAAATCATAAATAGAAAATAGAAAATGGAAAGTAAGGTAGTGTAAAAAAACCGAGAAGCAGGTCTGGACATTTGAAGGGTACGGCCCAGATCCAGTTCAGGATCCGTTGAGCAGTCTTATCACAGTTGGAAAGAAGCTGTTCCCAAATCTGGCTGTAGGAGTCTTCAAGCTCCTGAGTTTTCTCACGGAGGGAAGAGGGATGAAAAGTGTGTTGGCTGGGTGGGTCATGTCCTTGATTATCCTGGCAGCACTACTCCAACAGCGTGCGGTGTAAAGTGAGTCCAAGGACGGAAGATTGGTTTGTGCGATGTGCTGCGCCGTGTTCATGATCTTCTGCAGCTTCTTCCAGTCTTGGACAGGACAACTTCCATACCAGGTTGTGATGTACCCTAGAAGAATGCTTTCTACGGTGCATCTATAAAAATTAGTGAGGGTTTTAAGGGACAGTTCAAATTTCTTTAGCTTTCTCAGGAAGTAAAGGCGCTGGTGGGCCTTCTTAACAGTGGACTCTGCTTGGTTGGACTAAGTCAGGTCATTTGTGATATTGACCCCGAGGAACTTAAAGCTTTGACCTGTTCCACTTGCGCACCACCGATGTAAATTGGGACGTGCGGTCTGCTACTCCTTCTGAAGTCAACAACCAATTCCTTCGTCTTGCTGACGTTGAGAGATAGGTTATTGTCTTTGCACCATGCCACCAGGTTCTTAATTTCCTCTCTGTACTCAAACTCATCATTACCCGAGATACGGCCTACAATTGTTGTGTCATCAGCAAACTTATATATTGAGTTCGATGGAAACTTGGCTATAGAATCATGGGGAATCTGTGGAATTCTCTGCTCAATGAAGCAGTGGTGGGTACCTCAGTAAATATATTTAAGACAAGGTTGGATAGATTTTTGCATAGTAGGGGAATTAAGGGTTATGGGGAAAGAGCAGGTAGGTGGAAATGAGTCCATACCAGAACAGTCAAGATCTTAATGAACGGTGGAGCGGGCTTGATGGGCCAGTTGGCTGACTCCTGCTTCTGTTTCTTAGGTTCTTGTGTTCTTATGTATTATGGTCACATGGTCTAATGAAGCAATTCAGCACATTGACAGTGGACGTGGCAATGATTAGTACAACGATGTATGATTACCTCACACTTATTCCCAAGGCTGCAATTACTTTTCACAGTCCTCGGATGAGCTCTGGGTCTCTATGTTACAGCTCATCGACAAAGCAGAACATTTTGCAAGCAGAAAGCAGACAGCAGATGCAAATTCTGAGTACCGATCTTGAACCCGGTCTTTTGCCAGCTTGTGGATGTAAAAGGTCATTCAAAGTCAGTCGACTTTATTGTCATATCCACAAGTACACGTATGCACAGGTGCAGTGAAAAACTTAACGCAGCAGCATCACAGGCGCATGGCACCTTATAAGCAGCATTCAAAAGAAAAACATAAATTAGACATAAATTATGCAAAATATACACAAAAGAACTCAATTAGAAGAAAATGAGCTTAACACAGCTGCTTATTAATGTCTGCACTGAATGATATTGATATTAGTTTATTATTGTTATGTATGTACAGGTGCAATGAAAAACGTACTTGCTGAAACATCATAGGCACGGAGCACCAGATACACACCATTAACAAGAATAAAGAACATAAATTAAACATAATCTTTACAAGAAAAACAGAATTAGAACAAAAATTGTTCCATTGTATTGCAAATTGGACTGTGATCATAGCGTGGTCAGGTAGTGATTAGGTTTGAGCAGTCTGGTCAACAACCAAGTACTTGGAGGGATGTAGCTGTTCTTGAACCTGATGGTGTGGGACACGAGTCTTCTGTCCCTCCTGCTTACACACTATAAAAACAAGGATGATAAAGATTAGCTGTACTTGTTGCATGTACATTGAAACATACAGTGAATTATGTCTTTTGCGTCAATGGCCAACACAGTCCGGTGATGTGCTAGGGGTAGCCCATGAGTGTCCACTATGGCAGGGGTCCCCAGCCTTTTTTGCACTGCAGACCGGTTTAATATTGACAATATTCTTGCGGACCGGCCGACCCGGGGGGGGGGGTGCGGGCGGTAGGGTTGTCAACGGACAAGAGTAGCAGTCAAACACATTGCGTTTACCCAGAGAAAGACTACAATGACCATGAAGCCTTGCACAGGCACCAGCGCGTAGGTTGCTGATTTTTTTTCTGCAAATCGTTTTTGGCGATTCTGTTCGGGTGGGGGGGTGTTAATCATGACCAGAATATAGGTGATAAGTGGCTGATATACTCAAGTTTGTTTCTAAAAGGGTTTCTCTAACAAATTTAATATTAAACACACAGCGCATATTTTCCTCGCATGAATACAGCGATAAGTCAATTATCAGGCGAGGACAGGGGAGCTTGAAGTAAGTGTTGAACGAACTCCCAGTAGAAGTGGTAGAGGCAGGTTCGATATTATCATTTAAAGAAAAATTGGATAGGTATATGGACAGGAAAGGAATGGAGGGTTATGGGCTGAGTGCAGGTCGGTGGGACTAGGTGAGAGTAGCGTTCGGCACGGACTAGAAGGGCAGAGATGGCCTGTTTCCGTGCTGTAATTGTTATATGGTTATATAAGTAAGTCAATAACATCATAACATTTTAAGTAACGTTTGGATATTAAACACACAGCACATATTTTCCTCGTATGAACATATAAAATCATTGCATCACACCAATATTGCTGAATCAGTGGGAGCCCTGGGCTTGTTTCCCTGCAACAAGACGGTGCCATCGAGGGGTGATGGGAGACAGCGATACTCAAAGGGGGTTCCTTATGTCCAGTCTATTCCGCAATTTTTTTCGTTACATTCATCGCAGAAAACTCTGCTTTGCAGCGATATGATGTTGGAAATGGAAGCAACGTTTTCAGTGCTTTCATGGCTATCTCAGGATATTTAGCCTTGACTTTGATCCAAAATGCTCGCAGAGATGTTATGTCAAACATAATTTACAGCCCGCCGTCATTTGCAAGCTGGAGGAGTTGATCTCCTTCTCACGCTGACATAGATGATGCACGGGTAATGACCTCACCTGCATTCAAGTTCAACAGCACGTGACAGAGAATGAGGAAAGGTGCAGCTGACTCATTGCCAAATCATATCATTTCCTCGCGGCCCGGTAGCACATGCTTTGCGGCCCGGTGGTTGGGGACATCTGCACTATGGGTCTATTGAATGTTGAAAGGCCTCAACAGAGTGGATGTGGTGAGGGTGTTTCCTATGGTGGAACTGTCTAAGACCAGAGGGGACAGCCTCAGAATAGAGGGGCGTTTCTTTAGAATGGAGATGAGGAATTGCTTTAGTCAGAGGCAGCTGTGGAGGTCAAGTTATTGGGTATATTCAAAGGGGAGGTTGATAGATTCTTGATTAGCACAAAGAGATACAGGGAGAAGGTAGGCTGAGAGGGAAAATGAATCAGCTAAATGGTCTAATTCAGCTCCCATTTTTTTTGGTCTATGGTCTTATGGGGCCAGCACCAATGTAGCAAGCTGACAGCTTTCTAACCATAACCCATATATAGAACCTAGAACATAGAACATAGAATAGTACAGCACAGTACAGGCCCTTCGGCCCACAATGTTGTGCCGACCCTCAAACCCTGCCTCCCATATAAGCCCCCACCTTAGATTCCTCCATATACCTGTCTAGTAGTCTCTTAAACTTCACTAGTGTATCTGCCTCCACCACTAACTCAGGCAGTGCATTCCATGCACCAACCACTCTCTGAGTAAAAAACCTTCCTCTAATATCCCCCTTGAACTTCCCACCCCTTACCTTAAAGCCATGTCCTCTTGTATTGAGCAGTGGTGTCCTGGGGAAGAGGCACTGGCTATCCACTCTATCTATTCCTTTTATTATCTTGTACACCTCTATCATGTCTCCTCTCATCCTCCTTCTCTCCAAAGAGTAAAGCCCTAGCTCCCTTAATCTCTGATCATAATCCATACTTTCTAAACCAGGCAGCATCCTGGTAAATCTCCTCTGCACCCTTTCCAATGCTTCCACATCCTTCCTATAGTGAGGTGACCAGAACTGGACACAGTACTCCAAGTGTGGCCTAACCAGAGTTTTATAGAGCTGCATCATTACATCGCGACTCTTAAACTCTATCCCTCGACTTATGAAAGCTAACACCCCATAAGCTTTCTTAACTACCCTATCCACCTGTGAGGCAACTTTCAGGGATCTGTGGACTTGTACCCCGAGATCCCTCTGCTCCTCCACACTACCAAGTATCCTGCCATTTACTTTGTACTCTGCCTTGGAGTTTGTCCTTCCAAAGTGTACCACCTCACACTTCTCCGGAATATATCTTCAGAACGTGGAAGGAAGGCAGAGCAACCAAAGAAATCCCACATGGTCACAGGGAGAATGTACGATCTCCTTCCAGAGCAGTAGAATTGAACCTGTGTTGTTGACACTGAAAGCATTGCGCTAAATACTGTGCACAACATGCTAAATGCCAAATACTGAGGATACAGTTTACCAGTGGTACAGGGAATGAGGAAATAACCACTCCCTAGGTATTTCCTCTGAGATGAAGATCCGGCCTGAGTTGACACTGAATGACTTGTCTGTTGGGACTCCAATGTTTTGATGAATTTGTTCAACATGTTACAAACTTGCATGTCCTCTATGAGAAAATGTAAATTACCTCTTTTTAATTTAAATGAGTGGAGCATTAGTAGTTTTATCTGGAAATCCATGCTTGATACCTAATTATTTATGGATGGAGGATTTTTGCTGAAGGCAACTTCATGGAAGATTTGCATTTGATTTGCTTTTGTTTTTTGTTTATTGCGTAAGTCCTAATGACTGCATTTCTCTTAATAACCCTCTTAGTCTCTGGAGCTGCAGAGTGCAGTGGATCCAGCCTGATACATCACAGGCACATCCCTCCCCTCCTTTGGCAGTACTTACAGGAGGTGCCTCCTCAAGAAAGTAACATTCATCTTCCAAGATATCCTCCTTCTAGACCATGCAATCTTCTCGCAGCTAGCACTGGGCAAGAGTTGGAGAAGCTTGAAGGCCCACATCACCAGGTTCAAGAACAGCTACTTCCCTTCAACCACTGAGTTCTTGAACCAACTGGCAAAACCCAAATCTTCTATGATCTTCAATGGGATACTACCATCAAACACACCTTCAATACCCCTTCCCCCTGCGAATCTCCACTTTCTGCAGGAATTACTCTCTCCATGACTCCCTTGTCCATTCATCCCTCTCCACAATCTCCTTTCTGACACTTATCAAGCACTTGAAAGCGGAAGAAGTGCTACACCTTCCCATTCATCTCCTCCCACACCTCAATTCAGGGCCCCAAACAATATTTCCAGGTGAGGCAACACTTCAGCTGCAAATTTTTTAGAGCTATCTGTAGTATCCGCTGCTCCCGATGCAGCCTCTTCCTCATTCGTGAGCTGCAATGTAGATTGGGGGACTGCTTTGCTGAACACCTTTGTCCATCCGCAACAAGCAGCATTTCCCAGTGGCCAACCATTTTAATTCCAATTACTACTCCCATTCTGAAATGTCAGTTCACAGCTGCGTTATTAAGTGTGTTTATAATAAAGACCTTCAGTTCCCAGTAGGAAATGTGGGTGATTCACCCAGAACCAGAAACCCTGATGCCGAGCTGCTTGTATATGCTCAGAGTTAAACACAGTTGAGTAATTAAAAGTTCTCGCATTTACCCACGCCAAGTGAGTCTTCATTAAAAACAAACATAACATAGTGTCAGAAGTTGACGTGAGGTCTAATCATGGAGAGCAAATTAATACAGTGTGGGACTAAGGAAAAGATGCTGATGATGGAAAGAAAAATGGGCCAGCAAAACAAGGGAGCACATTGGCTCAAATTCACCAGGAGAAATTCAAATGAGAAGCTGAAAATTCTCGTCATGGATATAGGTACCTTCCCACCTACGCAGTTTACTGATTATCTAACCAATAACTGGAAACACTTCAAACACTTCAATATATATTTTGTGACTAGCAGAGTGGGAGGGAATTGAGGAACAATTGAAAGCATCTATTTTTCTACATGTGATTAGTGAAGATGCTTTGGACATCTATAAAGGCTTTCAAGTTGACGAGGTAGCCTTTATATTGGATACCCTGATGACAAAGTTTGAGGAGTATTCTGTCCCAAGTAAAAACATCACATTTGAGAGATACAAGTTATTTTCCTGTGACCAGGAACAAGGAGTTATCTTTGAGCAATACTTAGCTGAGCTTTACACACTAAATCCTTTGAGTTTGGACATTTTTGAAACTCACTAGTTAGAGACAGAATAGTTTGTGGAATTTCAGACTCAGATAATGGGCTTAGAGAAAGCCTGCTCTGTGAAAAAGATTTGATACTGTAAAAGGCTATGGATGTATGCAGGGCAGCAGAGACCACAGCAACGCAAGCTAAGGAGCTGCACAGGGCAGACACAATAAGGCACATTGTGAAAACAGAGGAGAATCACACAGGGTATTTCCCAAAGCAACAATAAATTAAAAAGGAAGGCTCAAAAAGCAAATGCAGCAAATGTGGAAGTAGGCATGTCCCAAAGAAGTGTCCTCCTTACAGAAAGCCCTGCAATATTTGTGGGAAGAATAATCATTTTGCAAAGTACTTCAAGGCTGGGACTACCAAAAGAAAAGTGGAAATGGTTGCTGATGAAATGGATGAAGTCTTTGTAGATTGCTGGTTCTGGTAAAACAGAATGGATTGTTCCAGTGACTGTGAATGAGACAATAATTCCATTCAAGCTTGACACCGATTCCCAGGTGAATCTGTTAATCTGTTATCCATGGATGATTACAAGACTCTCAATGTTAAGATCAAGATTTACCCAGTAATGTTAAAAGTCACAAGCCAAACTGGAGAGAATTCTCTAGTAGAAAGGGAATGTAAAAAGAATCCTACAGAAAATCCTGGAAATTCTGGACAATGTTTCTCACATTCTGAATGCTATCAATGATACACAGTCAACAGAAAGAACTCTGTGAATTGATACAGAATCAGTTGAAACTTGTGCAAAGACTCATTGATGACAAGGATGCAGTCCAGGGCTCCATTATAGGACCCATGAAGTGAATTATGGTCACTGCAAGAACAAGAACAGAGCCAAGCAGATAGGATATTGGCAAAAGGATGTGAAAAAATAAACATGTTGATTAGAGTTCTCTGAAAGACACAAATATTAACCCACCAAATACAAACTATATATCTATGGAAACATTTTGCAGACCAAAAAGTCTCACTAAACCACCTCAGAGACTGATTGAAGTTGGTGAGTGGATAGGGACTGTTTTGGTTCATTACAACTGAAGTTAATATAGATATCTTTGTTGGGAAGGATTATTGAAAGGAAAGGTCTATATGGACATAGTATTGTGTTTGTTTTTCTTTAAAGGGGGAAGATGTGTTATTATGTGTATACATAATAAAGAACTTCATTTCCTCGTGGATATTGTGGGCTGTTCACCTGGAACTGGAAGCTTTGACAGTGAGCTGGTCACATGTGCTTGGTGTTGAGTAATATAAAGTTCTAGCATTTACCCTCACCGAGTTTGTCTTTATTAAGAACAAACATAACAATGGTCTCCTCTATTGCCATGATGAAGCCACTCTCATCTTGGAGGAGGAGCAGCTCAGTGCCTCATATTCTGGAAGCCTCCAAACTGATGGCATAAACATTGATCCATCTATCTTCTGGCAATTTTTCCCCTTCCCTTCCCTCTTCCATTCCCCGCTCTGGTCTCCCTCTTACTTCTTCTCACCTACTCATTACTACCCTTCCCTCCTTCCCTTTCTCTCAAGGTCCACTGTCCTCTCCTATTAGATACCTTCTCCTTCAGGCTTTTACTTTTTCCATCTATCACCTCCCAGCTTCTTACTTAATTTCCCATCCTCCATCCACCTGGCTTCACCTATAATCTTCCATCTTGTACTCCTTCCCTTCCTCACACCTTCTTACTTTGGCTTCTTTCCCTTTCCATGCCAGATCTGATGAAAGGCTTCTATTTGAAATATCAACTGTTTGCTCTTTGCCACAGCTGCTTCTTAGTTCCTCCAGAATTGTGTGTGTGTTAGTCTGGATTTCCAGCCTCTGCTGAATCTCTTGTGTTTATAAAACCCGAATCACTACAGTTAGCAACAATATGACCACCTTGACCTTTTTTATTGTGTTCTAATATTTCACCTAATTTATGTTTACTATGTGTTGTTCATGTGAAAGTTGGTTCTATTCTGCTGTGTCTGTGATGTTGCTGCAAGCAAATTTTTCACTAAACTTGAGCATTTACGTACTTGTGCATGCGATAACAAACTCAAGTGTGACCTCTATCTATGGCTTGAAGATATTTCTGTCACCAAGAATATGCTTTTGGTCATGTGTCCCACCTTTTTAATGAACTCAACGTAATTTTAAAATATGCCAACTACCATGCGATTTGCTATTGTAGGAGTTTGAAATGCATATTTTTGCTGTGATTCATACACCACAACAATGGTAACAGGACAAAAAGCCATTTGGAGCTTGCAACAGGTTTTGAGATGTTCTGATATTGTTTACATCACTACATAAACGTGATATCAAATTTCATGTGGTAAATACTGTGTGAAATAGTAATTCTAGATTTAGTGTTGTGCAATGAACCGGATTTGATCAGGGACCTCGAGGTAAAGGAGCCATTAGGAGGTAGTGACCATAATATGATAAGTTTTAATCTACAATCTGAGAAGGAGAAAGGAAACTCAGAAGTGTCAGTATTACAGTTGAACAAAGGGAACTATGGTGCTATGAGGGAGGAGCTGGCCAAAGTTCAATGGAAC
Organism: Mobula hypostoma; assembly: GCF_963921235.1. Taxonomy (NCBI): domain Eukaryota; kingdom Metazoa; phylum Chordata; class Chondrichthyes; order Myliobatiformes; family Myliobatidae; genus Mobula; species Mobula hypostoma. Next base: position 14,586,996 of record NC_086102.1, read on the forward strand.
AATACCCTAGCAGGGATGACAGTGGAACAGCAATGGCAAGTGTTTCTAGGAATAATGCGGAAGGTGCCGGATCAGTTCATTCCAAAGAGGAAGAAAGATCCTAAGGGGAGTAAGGGGAGGTCGTGGCTGACAAGGGAAGTAATGGACAGTATAATAATAAAAGAGAAGAAGTATAACATAGCAAAGATGAGTGGGAAGCTGGAGAATTGGGAAACTTTTAAAGAGAAACAGAAGGTAGCTAAAAATGAAATATGCAGAGAAAAAATGAGGTACGAAGGTAAACTAGCCAAGTATATAAAGGAGGATAGTAAAAGCTTCTTTAGGTATGTGAAAAGGAAAAAAAATAGTTAAGCCCAAAATTGGGCCCTTGAAGACAGAAACGGGTGAATTTATTATGGGGACAAGGAAATGGCAGATGAGTTGAACAGGAACTTTGGATCTGTCTTCACTAGGGAAGACACAAACAATCTCCCAAATGTAATAGTGGCCAAAGGACCTAGGGTAATGGATGAACTGAAGGAAATTTAGATTAGGCAGGAAATGGTGTTGGATAGACTGTTGGGTCTGAAGGCTGAGAAGTCCCTGTGATCTGATGGTCTGCATCCCAGGGTACTTAAGGAGGTGGCTTTAGAAATCGTGGATGCACTCGTAATCATTTTCCAATGTTCTACAGATTCAGGATCAGTTCCTGTGGATTGGAGTGTGGCTAATGTTGTCCCTCTCTTCAAGAAGGGAGGAAGAGAGAAAACAGGGAATTTTAGACCAGTTAGCCTGACGTCGGTGGTGGGAAAGATGCTGGAGTCAATTATAAAAGATGAAATTACGACACATCTGGATAGCAGTAACAGGATTGGTCCGAGTCTGCATGGATTTACGAAGGAGAAATCGTGCTTGACTAATCTTCTGGAATTTTTTGAGGATGTAACTATGAAAATGGACAAGGGGGAGCCAGTGGATGTAGTGTACCTGGACTTTCAGAGAGCCTTTGATAAAGTCCCACATAGGAGATTAGTGGGCAAAATTAGGGCACATGGTATTGGGGGCAGAGTACTGACATGGATTGAAAATTGGCTGGCTGACAGAAAACAAAGAGTAGTGATTAACGGGTCCCTTTTGGAATGGCAGGTGGTGACCAGTGGGGTACCGCAGCTGTTTACAACATATATTAATGACTTAGATGATGGAATTAAAAGTAACATTAGCAAATTTGCCGATGACACAAAGCTGGGTGGCAGCGTGAAATGTGAGGAGGGTGTTATGAGAATGCAGGGTGACTTGGACAGGCTGGGTGAGTGGGCAGATGCATGGCAGATGCAGTTTAACGTGGATAAATGTGAGGTTATCCACTTTGGTGGTAAGAACGGGAAGGCAGATTATTATCTAAATGGAGTCAAGTTAGGAAAGGGGGAAGTACAACGAGATCTAGGTGTTCTTGTACATTAGTCACTGAAAGCAAGCATGCAAGTAAAGCAGGCAGTGAAGAAAGCTAATGGCATGCTGGCCTTCATAACAAGGGGAATTGCGTATAAGAGCAAAGAGGTCCTTCTGTAGCTGTACAGGGCCCTGGTGAGACCACACTTGGAGTACTGTGTGCAGTTTTGTTCTCCAAATTTGAGGAAGGAAATTCTTGCTATCGAGGGAGCACAGCGTAGGTTCACAAGGTTAATTCCCGGGACAGCGGGACTGTCATATGTCGAAAGATCGGAGCGAATGGGCTTGTATACTCTGGAATTTAGAAGGCTGAGAGGGGATCTTATTGAAACATGTAAGATTATTATGGGATTGGACGCGCTGGAGGCAGGAAGCATGTTCCTGCTGATGGGTGAGTACAGAAACAGAGGCCACAGTTTAAGAATAAGGGGTAGGCCACTTAGAACGAGGAAAAACTTTTTCACCCGGAGAGTGGTGGATGTATGGAATGCTCTGCCCCAGAAGGCTGTGGAGGCCAAGTCTCTTGCTTTCAAGAAAGAGATGGATAGAACTCTTAAAGATAGTGGAATCAAAGGTTATGGGGATAAGGCAGGAACTGGATATTGATTGTGGATGATTAGCCATGATCACAGTGAATGGCGGTGCTGGCTCGAAGGGCCGAGTGGCCTACTCCTGCACCTATTGTCTGTTGTCTATTGTCTATAAATATCTTGGAATGTTTGCCTTTGTTGAATGTGCTCACATAAAGGAAAGTTAGTCCAACAGGTGTGAAGCATGTACTTTAACCACCAGGTTCAGGAACAGTTATTACCCTTCAACCATCAGGTTCCTGAACCTCAACTCTAAACCAATTCCACATCCAGGACTCACTTTGAAGGACTCTATCTCATCTTGACAGTATTATTTATTTATTCATTAATATATTTAACCTTATTTGATTCTATTGTATTTTTGTTTTACTGTGTTCCTTCAAGAAAATAAATCTTAAGGTAATATATGTATATATATATATATATATATATATATATACATGTTTTGAAAATAAATTTACTTTGAACTTTGAACATTCTGTTAAGCAAAATGTGTAAATGGAAAACAACGGAGAAATGCACTGCAGAATTTTTGGTAATATATATTCCTATACATGGAGAATGGCATAGAAAATCACAAAAAACTGATTGGCTAAAGGTATTGTAATAAATATCAAGTACCCCCACCATGCTCTCTTCTCACTACTGCCATTAGGAAGGTGGTACAGGAGCTGTAGGCCCCTTACCTTTTGGGACCCTGAAGGTCCCTTGGAAGATGAGAAGGGGAAATTGATATTGGGTGATAAAGAAATGGCTGAGGCATTGAACGATTATTTTGTGTCAATCTTCACGGTGGAGGAGACGGCTAACATGCCAAAGATTGATGTTATGGACAAAATGGGAGGTGAGGACCTAGATAAAATCACTGTCACTAAAGAGATAGTGGTGAGCAAACTAGAGGGCCTGAAGGTTGATATGTCCCCTGGTCCTGATGGGATGCATCCTTGGATGCTGAGGAAATTGGTAGAGGTTATAGCAGATGCGTTGGTAATCATTTACCAAAACTCTCTTGACTCTGGGTAGGTCCCAGTGGATTGGAAGACAGCAAATCTCACACCACTTTAAAAAAAGATGTAGGCAAAAGTCGGGCCAGTTAGCTCAACATCTGTAGTCAGGAAGATGCTTGAAGCGGTCATTAAGGATTAAATAGTGAAACATTTGGAAAGGAGGGGTTCCATTAGACAGATGCAGCATGGATTCAGAAAGGGCAGGTGCTGTTTGACAAACTTACTGGAGTTCTTTGAGGACATAATGGGTGCAGTGGATAGAGGGGAACAGGTGGATGTCATATATTTGGATTTCCGGAAAGCGTTCGATTAGGTGCCACACAAGAGACTTATAAATAAGATACAGGTGCATGGAGTTGGAGGAAGTGTATTGGCATGGATAGTGGATTGGTTAACTGATTGAAGGCAGAGAGTTGGTATAAATGGGTGTTTCTCCAGTTGGCTGCTTGTAGTGAGTGGGGTGCTGCAGGGGTCGGTGCTGGGCTCGCAGCTGTTTACAATTTACATTGATGAGGGGACTGAGTGTGGCGTAGCAAAATTTGCTGATGACACTAAACTGAGTGGAAAAGCAAATTGTACAGATAATGTGGAGAGTCTGCAGAGGGATATAGATAGGTTAAATGAGTGGGCCAAGGTCTGGCAGATGGAATACAACATTGGTAAATGCGAGATCATCCACTTTGGAAGGAATAATAGAAGAGCAGATTATTATTTAAATGGTGAAAGATTGCAGCATGCTGTTGTGCAGAGGGACTTGGGAGTGCTTGTTCATGAATCGCAAAAGTTGGCTTGCAGGTAGAACAGGTTATTAAGAAGGCAAATGGAATGTTGACCTTTATTGCTGGAGGGATTGAATTCAAGAGCAGGGAGGTTATGCTGCAACTATACAGGGTACTGGTAAGGCTGCACCTGGAGTACTGTGTGCAGTTCTGGTCTCCATACTTGAGGAAGAATATACTGGTTTTGGAGGCAGTGCAGAAGAGGTTCACCAGGTTGATTCCAGAGATGAAAGGGTTAACCTATGAGGAGAGATTGAGTCGCCTGGGACTATACTCTCTGGAATTCAGAAGAATGTGAGGGGACCTTATAGAAACATACAAAATTTTGAAAGTGATAGGTAAGATAGAAGTAGAAAAGTTGTTTCCATTGGTAGGTGAGACTAGAACTAGGGGATATAGCCTCAAGATTCAGGGGAGAAGATTTAGGATGGAGATGAGGAAAAACTGTTTTTCCCAGGGAGTGGTGAATCTGTGGAATTCTCTGCCCAGGGAAGCAGTTGATGCTTCTTCACTAAATATATTTAAGATACAGTTAGATAGATTTTTACATAGTAGGGGAATTAAGGGTTATGGGGAAAAGGCAGGTAGATGGAGCTGAGTTTACGGACAGATCAGCCATGATCTTATTAAATGGTGGGGCAGGCTCGATGGGCCGGATGGCCTACTCCTGCTCCTATTTCTTATGTTCTTATGTACCAGTGTGGATAACATCACTCACCTCAACCCTGAACTGATTCCACAACTAATTAACTCACTTTCAAGAACTCTGCAACTTGTATTCTCAGCAATATTGATTTATATATTAATTATTTGCACAGCTTATCCTCATTTGCATGTTGGTTGTTTGTCAGTCTTTGTGTGTAGTTTTTCTTTAACTCTGTCATATTTCTTTGTTCTACCATGAATACCTAGAATGAAAATGAATCTCAAGGTAGTATATGGTGACATATGCATACTTCGATAATAAATTTACTTTGAACTTTGTTACAATCCTTGGAATTTGCAGAGATATGATAGTGCAACTTGAGATGATAGAAGCTAAGAACAATGAATTTCCTTATCTAATGAAAATTTTATTGGACAATTTTCAATTAAGCTGAATTATCTACCCTTGAACAACATTGAATTCTCTTGGGAATTGGCCCATTATTTCTTTCTCGGTTTGTTTATTCATTCGTGAGTTTTAGATGTCACTGGCAAAATTGCCATTTTTTGCCCTTCCTAAGCAGCTTTAGGGGGCAGTTGGGAGTCCATCGCATCGAAATGGGCTTGAAGCCACAGTCAATTAAAGGTAGTGGATTTCCTTACATGTAGATACATGAAGCAGTGGAGTCATAGAGTCACACAAAACACTACAGCACAGATACAGACACTTTGGCCCATCTGGTCTGTGCTGAACCATTTTTTCTGCCAAATCACCATCAGCTGGAACGCTGACCATAACCCTTCAATCCCTCCCATCCATGTACCTATCAAAATTTCTCTTAAATGTTAAGATACAGCCTGCATCCACCACTTCTGCTGGCAGCTCATTCCACATTTCTCATCATACTTAGCATAAATACCTTTTCCCTTAAATATTCCACCTTTCACTCTCAAACCATAACCTTCAGTTCCAGCCAACCTTGTTGAAGAAGCCTGCATTTACCCTATCTATACACAACATAAATTGTAAACACAAGAACATCTGTAGATGCTGTAAATTCAAAGCATCACACACAAAATGCTGGAGGAACTCAGCAGGCCAGGCAGCATCTATGGAAAAGAGTAAACAGTCAACACTTTGGGCTGAGACCCTTCATCAGGACTGGAAGGGAAGGGGAGAAGTCAGAGTAAGTAGGCGGGATGAAGCAATGAAGAAGTACAAGGTTGTAGGTGATAGGTGAAACTAGGAGAGGGGGAGGAGGTGAAGTGAAGAGCTGGGATGTTGATTGCTGAAAGAGTTAAAGGGCTGGAGAAGGGGGAAGCTGACAGAAAAGGACAGAAGACCATGGAAGAAAGGGAAGTGGAAGGAGCACCAGAGGGAGGTGTTAGGTAGGTAAGGAGATAAGGTGAGAGAGGGAAACAGAAATGGAGAAATGGTGAAGGATGGGGGAGGGTACAATTACTGGAATTTCGAGAAATCGATATTCATGCCATCAGGTTCGAGGCTACCCAGACAGAATATAAGGTGTTGCTCCTTCAACCTGCCTCATTGTGGCAGTAGTGGAAGCCATGAACTAACATGTCGGAATGGGAACAGCAGGTAGAATTGAAATGGGTTGCCACTGGAAGATCCTGCTTGTTCTGGTGGATGGAGCACAAGTTTTCAGTGAAGCGATATCGCAGTCTATGTCGGACCTCACTGATATATAGGAGGCCACACCGGGAGCACTGAATACAGTAGATGACTCCAACAGACTCACAGGTGAAGTTTCATATCACCTAGAAGGACTGTTTGGAGTGCTGAATGGTAGTAAGAGAGGAGGTGAGGGCAGGTGTGGCACTTGTTCTGCTTGCAAGGATAAGTACCAGGAGGGAGATCAGTGGGGAGGTATGAGTGGACAAGGGTGTTGCATAGGGAGCGATCCCTGCAATAAGTAGAAAGTGGGGGGGGGGGAGGAAAAGATGTGCTTGGTGGTGGGATCCTGTTGGAGATGTTGGAAGATACCGAGAATTCTGTGCTAGATGTGGAGGCTAATGGGGTGATAGGCATGGACAAGAGGAAACCTATCCCTGGTGTGGTGGCAGAGGATGAATAGAGGGCAGATGTGTGTGAAATTGAAGAGATGTGGGTGAGGGCAGAATTGATGGTGGAGGACGGGAAGTCTCTTTATTTGAAGAAGGAGAACATCTTAGTTGTTCTGGAATAAAAGGCCTCATTTTGAGAGCAGATCTGGTAGAGATGGAAGAACTGAGAGAAGGGATGGCAATTTTACAACTGACAGCATGGGAAGATGTATAGTCCAGACAGTCAGTGGGTTTATAAAATATATCAGTGGATGGATTGGCTCTAGAGATGGAAACAGAGAGATCAAGAAAGGGGATAAAGGTGTCAGAAATGGACCAGGTAAATTTGAAGGCAGGGTGGAAGTTAGAAGCAAAGCTGATGGAATCTACGAGCTCAACATGAGTGTTGGAAGCAGCACCAATGCAGTCATCGGTATAGCATAGACAGAGTTGGGAAGCAATGCTGGTGTAGGCTTAGAACATAGACTGTTCCACGTAAACTACAAAAAGGAACCATAACTAGGATCCATTCATGTGCCCTTGGCTAAACCTTTGATTTCAAGAAAGTGGGAGGAGTCGAAGGAGAAATTATTGAGGGTGAGGATCAGTTCTGCCAGCTGCAGGAGAGTGGTGGTGGAGGGAAATTGGTTGAGTCTGTTGTCCAGAAAGAAGCAGAGAACTTAAAAACCCTCCTGATGGGGAATGGAGGTATATAGGGACTGGACATCCAACGTGAACATCTCCCTCATAAATTGTTATAAGTTTTCAGAACAATTTCATATTTTCATGGTTAATGTTTTCAATGCTAACTTTTCCAAGAATTGATACAGATAAAGACTATGTTTGAAATAGAGGGAACCAAACGCATCTTGTGAAAATACTGAGCTGATGATGTGCCTGTTTGGGGATATGTGCATGTATATCTTTAAGCAGCTAAAATTGGGTCTGGCTTTAAGTTTGTTCCTCAAAATAGCAGCTAATATTCCACATTTGGTTGCTATTTCATCTCCTTTCATAGCAACCCGATTGTCACTGACTTGGCATAGTACAATGGAATACAGCCAAAACATTTCTAGGACAGGCAGCTAAAACAAGAACATGTACCTCTAAGTTTAGCATCAACCAGAGATACAGCATTCAATTGTGTCACGGAAATCTGTAACATTGATCATTTTAAAGTTAACCGTGGACTATTTCTCAAAATTCTTCATTGACACCAAATGTAGAATGTGGCAGCTTATTATCCTCTACATCAAAAAAGCTGGAGGCACAAAACAATGTAGCAATGGCAGTACATTAATGACAGTAATTAATAAACAGAAAAATACAGCGCAAGTTATTATTTTCTTAAAGACCATTCTCATTCATTTGACTTCTCAGGGCATCAAGAATCAAGGATCAACTTTATTCGCCATATACATTTCCATGTATTAGGAAATTGCTGTGGCATGTTGGGACATGCACCACAGCAATTATCAACAATTATAAAGCATAAAGAATTATATAAAAATAAAGTTAGAAGTATAGATATGGAATATATATAGGCATCCGTTAGTCTCATGGGATCATGGATATGCGCCTTGGAAAGTTTCCAGGGCGCAGGCCTGGGCAAGGTTGTATGGAAGACCGGCAGTTGCCTATGCTGCAAGACTCCCCTCTCCACGCCACCGATGTTGTCCAAGGGATGGGCATTAGGACCCATACAGCTTGGCACTGGTGTCGTCACAGAGCAATGTGTGGTTAAGTGCCTTGCTCAAGGACACAACACACTGCCTCAGCCAAGGCTCGAACTAGTGACCTTCAAATCATTAGACGACCGTCTTAACCACTTGGCCATGTGCCAACATGGATGTGGAATACACTGTGCATAAATACCAGCATGTACTTACAATGTAAACAACTTTGTGTCTGGTGCTCCTGATGTGGCCTTGTCTGCATTTGTGAGACATGTTGTAAATTGTTCGATTGCTTCGTTAAGCTCCTCTACTCCATCCACCCCATTCCCATTCTGACATGTCAGTTCATCGCCTCCTCTTGTACCAAGATGAGGTCGCCCTCAGGGTGGAGGAGAAACACCTTATATTCCATTTGGGTAGCCTCCAATCTGATGACCTGAATATTGATTTCTCATTCTGGGAAAAAAAATTCTTCACCTCTCCTCTTCTACTATTCCCACTCTAGCCTTTTACCTCTTCTCATCTGTTTATCACTTCCCCTCCTCCTTCCCTTTCTCTTACAGTCTCTCTCATCTCCCATCAGATTCCTCCTTCTCCAGCCTTTTGCCTTTCCCTATCACCTTCTCAAAAGCCTCCTTCCCCTCCCCCACCTTTTTATTCTGGTATCTTCCCTTTCGTTTTCAGTGCTGAAGAAGGGTCTCAGCCCAAAACGTCAATTGTTTATTCATTTCCATAGATGCTGCGTGACCTGCTGAGTTCCACCAGCATTTCACAGATGTCACTCTGGATTTCCAGCCCCTACAGCATGCCAGCGTTCTGTGTGTGCCACTTCAGAGATTGTCTTGCTTGCATCAGTGGTCGCATATCCAGGACTGGTGATCTGCACCAGCTGCTCATACGACCATCCACCGCCTGTTCCCGTGGCTTCACCAGACTATGATCGTGGGGCACGCGGGGGGTTGTGGTGAAGTGGGGCCATGCAGGTGCTACACCTCACCCAAGGGTGATCTGCAGGCTAACAGAGGGAAGAAGCACATTACACCCCCTTTGGTAGAGACACATCTCTACACTGCTATCTGAACAAGGTGGTGGGCTGCAAGATTATTGGTCCTTCAGCATATAAATTGTACACCAAAGGGAGTGGAGAGTTTGACTGGGACTGGAAAGATCCTTAATTATGTTGACTACTTTCAGGGGCATTTGAATTACTCGAAAAAATCCAAACAACCAACACAAATGAAAATGCATGTCATCCAGATATATCATGCAGATATAATTACAGTACTGTCAGAAGTATTTGGCACCCTAGACTTTTTATATGGTTTCAGAAGGTATGGCCTCTACAGAACCCTGTTCTCAACATCAGTGAAGCTGTCAGGGATCACCTGGAGAGACAGAAGAAAGTGAAACAGCCAAAGTCTGCAGAAGAACTGTGGCAAGTTCTCCAAGATGCTTGGAGCGACCTACCAGCTGATTTTCTTATACAGCTGCACGACAGTGTACCAAAGAGAGCTGATGCAGTTTTAAAGGCAAAGGTCACACCAAATATTGATTTGATTTAGGTTTTTACTGTTTACCCCTCTCTATAGTAATATTTTTTGAAACTTTTCATTTCCTTATTTTTGAAAGTATCTTTGCTTTACAGAATTTGTTACATAAGCCCAAGACTTTTTTTTTTACAGTATTATACATTGAAATAGTGAAAATTAAACAGAGAGCAGACTGTGGAGTTAAAGTTACTGAGCTGTCGCATCTGTTAGTCTTGCGAGACCATGGATCTGCACCTGGAAAGTCTTGCTTCAGTTTGTGTTGGTAGAGCAGCATCTGTTCTGGCTGTAGAGGCCCACACGGGAGTGACAGTCTCGGCTGCAGTGACTGCACTTGAAGGCGCTGTCCTCCAGTGTTGTTCTGGTGCTGTTTTTCCGACAAGTGCGCTTTTCTTCAGCAGCAAACCTCAACTTCTCTTCTCCGCTTTTTAGACCTCTGCGTAGTTCCAGCCTCCAGTGAGAGCGATCGCTTGTGATATCTTCCCACCTCTTGACGTTCATGTTCAGTGACATCATGTCTCCCTTGCAAACGTCTTTGAAACAAAGATGGGGCCGCCCTTGTGCTCTCTTGCCAGAGGCCAGTTCCCTGTACAGCACGTCTTTTGGGGTCCACCCATCTGACATGCTGTGTACGTGGCCCAGCCAACGGAGACAGCGTTGTTGGAGCAGGGTGAAGAGGCTGGGTATCTGGGCGCGGGCCAGGACCTCATTGTTGGTGACTCAGTCAACCCACCTGATGTCCAGGATGCGTCTCAGGCTGCGAAGGTGGAAGGCATTGAGATACCGCTCTTGTCTGGAGTAGAGGCTCCAGGTCTCGCTGCCGTAAAGCAGTGTGCTGAGGACACAGACCCTGTAGATTGCAACCTTGGTGTGCGTTTCAGCTTTCTGTTCTCCCAGGCTCTCTTTGTCAGCCTGGCGAATGGTGAGGCTGCACGTCTGATCCGTCTGTTGATCTTGGGGTCTAGGGAGAGGCTGTCCGTGATGGTGGAGCCAAGGTATGTAAACTCATGATCTACCTCCAGCTTGTAGTCGTTGATGGTAATGGCAGGGGGGGTGCTCAACGCCTTGGCCCAACACTTTGGTCTTTTTCAGGCTGATGGTCAAGCTAAAGTCCTGGAGAGCTCTTGAGAAACTGTCCATGAGGCGTTGCAGTTGCTCTTCAGAGTGTGTTGCCAGTGCCGCGTCATCTGCAAACAACATGTCCCTGATGAGTACTTCACGAACCTTGGTTTTCGCCCTCAGCCAGGAAAAGTTACTGAGAATGTGCAGGAAAATAAAGTGCAAGGACCATGAAGAGTTATATTGGGAGATCACGAGTATATCCTTCAGCGAATGGGGTCAAATACTGTATCCAGTGCTCCCAGTGTGCCTCCTGTATATCAGAGAGACCCGACATAAATTGGGAGACCACAACTCCACCACAAAAAGCAAGATTTCAGGAAGGGTAAGATGAGGGAACACAAACCCATCCTCAGAGGGATCGGAAGAGTGAGCAATTTCTGGGTGTCAATATCTCTGATAAACTAATCCCTAAATGCAGCATATTGATGCAGCTATAAAAAAGGCAAAGCTGTGGCTATATTTCATTAGCAGTTTGAAGAGATTTGGTCTGACAACTAAAACCCTTGAAAACTTCTACAAATGTATTGTGATGAGCATTCTGACTGGCTACATCACCGTCTGGTATGGTGAGGGGTGGAGCAGCTACTGCACGAGATCGAAATAAGTTGCAGAAACTTGTAAAATTAGTCAGCTACATCATGGGTATTAGCCTCCGTAGTATCCAAGGCATCAAGGAGTGATGCCTTATGAAGGCGGCGTCCATCATTAAACGATCCCCACCACCCAGGACATGCCCTTTTCACACTGTTACCTGAAGGAGCTAAAGGAGCCTGAAGGCACACACTCACTGATTCAGGAACAGCTTCTTCCCCTCTGCCATCCAGTTTCTGAATAACCATTGAACCCATGAACACTACCTCACTCTATTTTTATTTCTGTGTTTTTGCATTATTTATTTTAACTTAAATTTTTCATAGACATATATATGTATATACTTAATGCAACTCAGTTTTTTCTCCCTATTTATCTTGCATTGCATGGTACTGCTGCTGTAAAGATAACAAATTTCATGACATATGCCCGTGATATAAAATTTGATTTCGATCACCTGGGGACCTCCCAAAACAATTCTACTTCCCATTCCCATTCCGACATGTCAGTCCATGGTCTCCTCTACTGCTGCGATAAGGCCAGACTCAGGTTGGAGGAGCAACGCCTTATATTCTGTCTGGGTAGCCTCCAACCTGAAGGCATGAGCATCAATTTCTCAAACTTCTGGAAATTGCTCCCCCCCCCTCACCATTCCCCATTCCTGTTTTCCCCTCTCATCTTCTCCTTATCTGTCCATTTTCCTCTGGTGCTCCTACCCTTCCCTTTCTTCCATATTGTTCTATCCTCTCCTATCATATTCCCCCTTCTCCAGCCCTTTATCTCTTTCACCAATCGACTTTCAGCTCTTTATTTCACCACTCCCCCTCTGCTGGTTTCATCGATCACTTACCACCTTGTGCTTCCTCCTCCCCTCCTCCAATCACCTTGCTCTGACTTCTCTTCCCTTCCAGTCCTGGTGAACGTTCTTGGCCCAAAACATCAACTCTTTACTCTTTTCCGTAGATGCTCCCTGTCTTGTTGAGTTCCTCAGGCACTTCGCATGTGATGCTTTGGATTTCCAGCATCTACAGATTTTGTCATGAATAAGACGTCTGTTCAAAAGGGTGACAACAGTGAGACAGAAGCCGTCCTTGACCCAGATTTTGTCCTAACCTCCAGTGATGACTTGATTCCCTTATGGTCATGTGGCTTTCTCCTGTAACTGAATACTTGACTTCCTCATCAGCAAACCTCAGCCAGTGAGGATTGGTAACAACATCCCCTTGCTGGCCATCATCATAGATGCAGCTCAAGGGTGGATGCTAAGCACTTCTGGCCTAAATTAGACTGTGCCACCCAATTACACCCATGTGACCAATTAACCCACTAACCACTATGTCTTTGGAATTAGGGAGGAAACTGAAGCCCCAGAGGAAACCCACTGTTGCAATGAATGAGGCAAACCCAAAACGTACTAGGAACAGGACTAGGAGTGACAAGGAAGCAAGGAGAGAGGGAAGAAAGGATGCTGGACATGATACAGACCCTGGAAGAGACAAGGATACAGGGCCTGGGCTAGGAATTGACTAGGATAGCGGAGCCAGGACATGGAACTTGGAACAAGGAGTCTGGGCTTGGACTCTGAGCCGGAGACTGGGCAAGGACCCAGAACCTAGGACTTGACTCGGGCTCGGACTCCAAAACTAGGCGAGGGCAAGATATGGCTACAGGATGAAGAGAGGCAACAAGACTGGATGTGAGACTCCTGGACAGGACGAGGGAACCCCAGCACTGGGCTGGGCAAGGTACTCCTGGGCTGGGTGAGACACATGGATAAGACGAGAACACAAAGCCATGGCTTGGACAAGGTTCTTGGATCATGTCTAGGACTGGACAAGACCCTGAAGCCTTGACGAAGTTGAGGGAGGGGCAGGGACGTAGGGCCATGTTCCAGGGAGCGACAGGAACATGCAATACAGAGCCTGGACCCCTCCTTGGAATCAGGACATAGAGCTGGGACTCACACACAGAACACAGAGCCCGGACCCCTCCTTGGGTACAGGACATAGGGCCGGGACTTATTATACAGAATGCAGAATACGACGGGACGGTTCTCAACACAAGATAGTGGCAGACGGCCGGACCTACCTAGCAAAGGTGTGGATACAGGCAGTTCCCAACACTAGGTAGCGGCAAACGGCTAGACCTACTAGCAAAGGCGTGGATACAGGCAGTTCTCAACACTAGGTAGTGGCAAACGGCCAGACCTACCTAGCAAAGGTGTGGATACGGACAGTTTCCAACACTAGGTAGTGGCAAACGGCCAGACCTACCTAGCAAAGGTGTGGATATGGACAGTTTCCAACACCAGGTAGCAGCAAACGGCCAGACCTACCTAGTGAAGGCGTGGACACGGACAGTTCAATACAACAATAGACAGTTCCTTATTTTGCTCCAGCAATGGAACTTGACAGCAGTGCAGGTGAGGGTTACAGGCAAGGCAAGGCTTCAGACACAGGTTGCAGGGGCATGGCAAGACTTCAGGAGGAAAGGGCAGAGAAGGGATTCAGACAGGGGGTGAGAACAGGAACAATCTAGCAACCAGAGGCTGAATCCTGAAGCTATTTATGAAGCAAGCACAAGCGAGAATCAGCTGCCTCAACAGAAACTGGGGAAAACCGGAAAACCTGGAATATGGATCTGGACCGGACTGTGATCCAGAATGCGGATTTCACGGACCGGGCCATGACACTTACTGAGGCTCCAAAGGCTTGACAGAAGGATCAGCAGACTTGAGAGATGAACTGGGGGCCCTGGTCAGAAACAATGTCAGAGGGAATTCCGTGAAGGTGGAAGACGTGATAGACAAGGAGGTCAGCTGTAGGGAGTTGGGAAGGGCTATGAAGTGCATGGCTTTGGAGAAGCAGTCCACCACAGTGAGTACGGCAGTGTTCCCATGTGAAAGGGGTAGTCCTGTAATGAAATCCAGCGCAATATGAGACCAAGGGTGGCTAGGGACAGGTAGGGGACGAAGCAACCCAGCAGGTGGTTGACGGGAGGCTTTTCCACGGGCACACACAGAACAGGCAGAGACAAAGGAGCGAGTGTCAGCATCCATAATAGGCCACCCTTCAGAAGCGACAGAGTTCGATCGATCCCGGGATGGCAGGCAAAATGAGAAATGTGCCCCCACTGGAGAACCTGAGATCAAACAGAGTCAGACACGAATAGGCGATTGGGGTGGTGGGGGGGGGGGGTCCATTGCCTGGGTCAGGTTGAGTCCATTGGGCCTCTTTGACTATGACTATGGATTTGATCTCCCAGGTGAGGGCAGCCACAACACAGGATGGTGGAAGGATGGTCTCGGGGTTGGGAAGGCTCTCCTCGGAGACGTATTGACGAGAGAGAGCATCTGGCTTCCAGTTCTTGGAACCAGGACAATAGGTGTGGGTGAATTTGAAACGGCCAAGAAATAATGCCCAACGGGCTTGGCGGAAATTCAGGCGTTTAGCGGTTTGGATGTATGCCAGGTTCTTACGGCCTGTCCAGACGATGAATGGATGTTCAGCTCCCTCCACCCAGTGCCTCCACTCCTCCAAGGTGAGTTTGACGGCCAGCAACTCCCGGTTCCCAACGTCGTAGTTCTGTTCGGCGGGGGATAGATGGCGAGAGAAGGCAGCGCAGGGATGGAGCTTTTGGTCTGAGATGGAGCATTGGGAGACGACCGCTCCCACCCCAGAGTCGGAGGCGTCGACTTCCACAATGAATTGGCGAGAAGGGTCAAGTTGGACCAGGATGGAAGCGGAGGTGAAAATGCCTCTTCAGCTCCGAGAAGGCCGAGTCCACTTCGGGGGTCCAGTGAAAAGGGGTTGCAGGAGAGGTGAGTTGAGTAAGGCACACTGCCACCCGGCTGTAATCCCTGATGAAGCGACGTTAGAAGTTTGTGAACCCCAGAAATTACTGGAGTGGTTTGAGCGTCATGGGTTTTGGCCACTCTGCCACCGCCCGGATCTTTTTGGGGTCCACCCTCACCTGCCTGCTCTTGATGTACCCCAGGAAACTGATGGAATGGGCATGGAAAGGAACTTGCACTTCTCTGTCTTATCAAATAGCCTGTTCTCCAAAAGCCTCTGAAGAACCTGATGGACATGGTGGGTGTGTTCCTGAAGACTACGGGAGAAGATTAGAATGTCGTCCAAATAAACGAAAATGAAACGGTTAATAAGGTCCATAAGGACGTCGTTTACCAGGGCTTGGAAAAAGGCGGGGGCATTGGTGAGACCGAATGGCATGACCAGATATTCAAAATGACCGAGGGGGTTGTTACAAGCTGTTTTCCATTTATTTCCCTCCCTTATCCTGACCAGGTGATAGGCATTCCATAGGTTCAACTTAGAGAAAATTGTGGCTCCGTGAAGGGGCTTGAAAGCAGAGCTGATAAGGGGCAGGGGATACTTATTCTTTATGGTGATGTTGTCCCAGCCACGGTAGTCAATGCAGGGGTGCAGTGAGCCATCTTTCTTCCCCACAAAGAAGAAACCTGCGCCTACAGGGGAAGGTGAGAGTCGGATAATGCCAGCCGCAAGAGAGTCATTTAGGTAAGCCTCCATTGCTTCCCTTTCTGGCCGGGACAGGTTATACAGCCGACTGGTGGGTAGAGAGACTCAGGGGAGTAGGTCAATTGTGTAATAGTAAGGGCGGTGTGGAGGCAGGGAAAGAGCCCGTTGCTTGCTAAACACTTCTCCAATATCGTGATACTCTACTGGAACCTTGGATAAGTCGGGGGGGGGGGGGGTTCAGAGGCGGACGAGGTTGCAGTGACCTCCACTGGGGAGAGGGCTGATTGTAGACAAGTGGAATGGCAGAACGAACTCCAGCTGATTATCTTCCCGGTGGACCAGTCGATGTGGGGGTTATGACGGCTTAACCAGGGGCAACCAAGAACTATAGGGGCTTGAGGAGAGGAAATTAAATTGAATCGTCCCTGTTCCCAATGGTTTCCAAAGAGAAGGAGAGGCAGGGGTTCTGTGCAGTGTGTGACTCGGGCCAGTAGTCTACTGTCCATTTCCCGGGCTTCCAGGGGGGTACTCAATGGCTCACAAGGAATTCCGGCTTGGAAGGCTAAGTTTTCATCTAAAAGTTTCCCTCAGCGCCGGAGTCCACTAGTGCCAACAGAGGCAGGACTGTTGGGTGTAACACAGAGTGGCTTGAAGCTGCATCCGGGGTCATGGGACGGAAGGGAATGTTGTCTGGCTCACCAGGGTCCCCATTTCTACTGGTGCCTTCCCTTTTTGCCGAAGGGAACAGATAGAAATGAAGTGGCCGGACTGGCTGCAATAGACACTCACCCGCTCTCAATCTCCGGAGTTGTTCTGGGGGGAAAGACGGTTCCGTCCCAGCTGCATGGGTTCCTCTCCCGAGCCGTTGGAAACGCTGGGCTGGGAGCTACTCTAGGAGCAGGAGGAGAAGAGAGGCTTGTTCTGGCGGGAGGCGGTAATGAGTGCCGAGGAGTGGCCAAAGGTGGTGGACGACCAGTTCTCTCTCTATGGCGTTCTCGGAGGTGATTGTCCACCCTGGTGGCTAGGGAGATCAGGGAATCCAGGCTGTCGGTGTCGTCTCTTGCCGCCAACTCGTCTTTCACCACGTTGCTGAGACCCTTTGGAGTGACTCATCGTTCCACCCCGAGTCAGCCGCTAGCGTCCGGAACTCCACGGAATATTCGGCAGAACCGCGTGAGCCCTGGCTGAGAGTGAGTAGACGCTTGGCGGTGTCTTTACCACAGACGACGACGGGGGGGGGGGGGGGGCGGTCAAAGATCTTTCTGTGATAAAGGTGGTGAAGAAAGAGCAGATATCCGGTTGGTTATCCCAAACAGCTGTGGCCCACGCTATTGCACTTCCCCGCAACAACCCCATGAAATAAGCAATCTTTGATTTATCTGTGGAGTACGTGAACGGCTGCTGTTCGAACACCAAGGGGCACTGAAGAAGGAAGGCCCGGCACTTCCCCGAATCCCCAGCGTAGTGCTTTGGTTCAGGTACATGAGGCTCTCTTGGCGGGGGTATTGCTGCCACGTAGGGGGTTGCCACTATAGGCTGTCTGGGCTGGTTAGATAGGGTTCCAGGAGTGGGTTGAGTTAAAAAAGTGGATACACAGTCCACCTGGTCACCAATCCACGTGACATGAGCAGATAAGGAACGGAGGTTCTCCGTGTCCTCCTGGAGGAGTTGGTTGTGCTGTCCCAGTAGGGAACCCTGGCTGGCGAGGGCTTGTTGAAGGGTATTTGTGTCCGCTGCGTCCATGGTGGCCAGGTCATTCTGTTGCGACGAACGAGGCGAACCCAAATGCAGGTCACAGGCACGGAGATTGAGTTAGGATGCAGACGTGGGCGTGGGCATTGAACGGCAAACAGGATGGAGTGCAGGAATGCAGGAGGCAGGCAGAACTTATCTTGACATGGAGCGTAGAAAGGAAAGCGGCAGACAAAACTTTTCTTAGCACGGAAAGACAGAGTTACACAGGTAAACCTCAGTGCTGAAGTAGAACTTAGAAAACTTATCTTGACACGGAGAGACTGAATTTCACAGGTAATTCTCGGTACTGAAGCAAAACTTAGAACACACAATCCTTAGCGTCCAGGAAATGTTAATTACCACACTGGCAAAACCAATGATCTGGCAACTAGTGGGTGCAAAGCCGGGGTTCTTATGCTGCAGGTCTTGATGAAAACCAGGTGTGCCACCATCAAAGGAAATTAGGAGAAAATAGGGAATTAACGGTTGGAACTGGGCACAATCAGAGGGACTTAGGAGAAAATGGGGAACTAACGGTCGGGACCGTGACACCCGCATAATCTTGGGAACAAGATAGAAATACCTTGCAGACAGTGGCAGGAATCGAACCCAGTTCCCTGGTGCTGTAGTAGCATTACACTAATCACTACATAACTGTGGCACCCCAGTGTGGCTGCAAGTAACTTTTTTCATTGCATGTGGTCATACATGTATTTGTTGTAGAGGGCTGTAGATTTAACCAGCTCCATCAGAGGCACAAGTCTGACCTCCATTGAGGGCATCTACAAAAGTGGGTGCCTCAAGAAGGTAGCATCCATCATGAAGAGTCCTCACCATCCTGGGCATGCCCTGTTCTCATTACCACCATTCGGGAGGAGGTACAGTAGCCTGAAGACCCACATTCAATGTTTTAGGAACAGTCTCTTCCACTCTGCCATCATGTTTCTGAATGATCCAGGAACCCATGAACACTACCTCACTATTTCCCTTGTGCACAACTTATTTATTTCTTTTTTTCATTGCAACTTACAGTAATTTGCTATGCCCCAACTATCCTGCTACACAAAACAACACACTTCCCAATTTATGTCAGTGATAATGATCCCGATTCTCATTTTGATATGACATCAGGCTGTCTGGCGGAGGGTATATTTATTGGCTGCACCACAGAATGGTATGGAAACAACAATGCCCTTGAACGGAAAATCCTACAAAATGTAGAGGACATAGCCCAGTCCATCAGTAGTAAAGCCCTCCCCAACATTGAGCACATCTATAATGAAACAATGTTGCAGGAAAGTAGCATCCATTATTGGAGACCTTCACCACTCAGGTCATAATTCTTCTCACTGCTGACATCAGGAAGAAGGTACAGGAGCCTCAGGACTCTCACCACCAGGTTGGGGAACAGTTATTACTCCTCAACCATCAGACTGTTGAACCAAAGGGGATAACTTTACTCAACTTCACTTCCCCAGCACTGAACAGTTCCCACATACTATAGAGTCATGTTTAAGGACTTTTCATGTCATGTTTTCTATTTATTTGGTATTATTATTTCTTTTTCTGTTGTATTTGTACAGTTTGTTGTCTTTTGCACATTGATTGTTTGTCCATCCTGTTTGTTAATGGTCTTTCATTGATTCTATTATGGTTCTTGGGTTGACCGAGTATGCCCACAAGGAAATGAATCTCAGGGTTGTATATGGTGACATACATGTATTTTGATAATAAATTTACTTTGGACTTAGGAATTTGACTTCTTCCCACATTCCAAAGATATGCAGTTTGATAAGTTAAATTGCCCCTAATGTGTAGGGGTGGGATAGGAATAGCAAATGTGTACCGTTTCCATCTCCCCTTTACAGAAAAATGAATGCAGAGTCATAGAGCATAAGTAAGGGCCCTTTGGCCCCCTAAATGCATGCCAACCATCAAGCACCCTTTTATAATGAGGCCTGTAGTGGTCAGAGTCGACCTTGGAAGTTGTCCAGATAAGCAAAGCCAGGGCTGTACAGTGTGGGGAACAAGCAGTTGCCTATGTAGCAAGCTCCCTTTCTCTACACATCTTATGAACCCAAAAGAATGGCAGAGACCAATACAGTTTGGTGGCAGCAGCGTTGCAGGGGTTGGCTGTCAGCATTGAACTCAGCGTAGGACTGCTGAAGCCTTCCCCCTGAGTGGGTATAGCCACAAGGCAGCAGAGGTTTGAGATCCTTCTCCTAGGTGAGCTGCCAACCATGGCTGATGAGCCCCATCTGCCCGAAGCGCCTGGTTTTAAGGTGCCGGTAACTCACCTTTGTCTCCTTCTCCTGTCAGTAGAAATAGAGAAATGGTTTCGCAGGGCTTAGTGGCTAAGCCACGTGTGAAGGCCAAGAACTGGACTTGGTTTTCAGAAGATATTTGAATTGAACGCCATTGGGAGCACGTAATAGGCAGAGGGAACATCCCCATTACCATCCTTGCCTTAAGGAGCCACACTTTTATAATAATCTGACACTAATCCCTTTAAGCAATCCTCATATGCCTCATTAATTCCTTTCAGATTTCATTCCATCCCATCCAACATAACATCCCAATGAAGCCTCCAACCTCTTGTATATACACAGTACAACTAGCTTTGTGGATTATGGGCTCAGCCACACTAGCTTGTGTCTGACCAGGTTTGTGTTTGCCCCTCTCAAATGGTGAGCAGGCATTACCAGTACGATCACAGACAGGAAATAAGCCTAAATCAGTGCAGTGCACAAATACTCAATTATGATTATGATTATGAGGACACGCAGTCACCTTTTATTGCCATTTAGTAATGCATGCATTAAGAAATGATAAAAATGTTTTTCCAGAATGATATCACGAAAACACATGACAAACCGACTTAAAAACTAACGAAAACCACATAATTATAACATATAGTTACAACAGTGCAAAGCAATACCATAATTTGATAAGAACAGACCATGGCACAGTAAAAGTCTCAAAGTCTCTCAAAAGTCCCATCATCTCACGCAGACGGTAAACCCCCAGTGCTGCAAACTTGCCAATGCAGCATCCCGGAAGCATCCGACCACAGTCCGACTCCGAGTCCGTCCGAAAACTCTGAGCCTCTGACCAGCTTTCTGACACCAATGCACCAAGCACCATCTCTGCCAAGCGTTTCGACCCCGACCCTGGCAACAGGCGATATGCAAAGCCGAGGATTTGGTGCCTTCGTCTCCGGAGATTCTCGATCACACAGTAGCAGCGGCAGCAAAGCAGGCATTTCAGAAGCTTCTCTAGAAGTTCCTCTGCATTTTCACGGCTGTCCCCATCAAATCCGGCACCCCTAGTTACACATATCGATATTCATTCGGAACGGCCGCGCATGCTGCGTTGCGCCGCCATCTTCTCCTCCCTTTATTGGCCACTTTATTAGGTAAACCCGTACATTTGCTCATTAATGCAAATATCTAATCAGCCAATCAGAGTGTATGGAGTATCACTTTTTGTATGGTGTTCACTCACCTGTGATGCCCACCAGACACTCAGCTCTCACCTGTGGCTTCAAATAACTGTTAGCATGCAACAGCAGTCAAACCCTGGTACACGGCTTCAACAGGTAAGGGTAGCAAACAGCCTCCTACTCTGATGAGATAGGGACATGCCTGTCCCAGTATGCAAAGTCTCCTCCAGTGGACTGTGTAGATGAGATCCTAAGGCTAGGGAGGAGGTTCTGAAAAGCTCCGTGGAAAGCAAAGAATCTGCAAAGCTCCGTGGAAAACAAAGGTTCTGCAAAGCTCCGTGGAAAGAAAAGGGCATGACAAGGCATCAAAGATGTTGTGGTCATCCACTGCAGCTAAGAAAGATACCAGTTTGCGACACTTGTCTGTATCACTTGACCTGGACTTCTGAGATTGAGACAGTGTGGAACTGCCCTAGTGCAATAGATTTACCATTTTAAAAACTGTTCTGCACAGGTTTCCTGTCATTGCTTGACACGATGGAGAACCACCAGTGAGAATCACGCAATTATGTGGCAGAAACTCAGTGCATAACAGCATGCAGGCATAGTCAAGAGGTTCAGCTGTTGTTCAGAACAAATATCAGAATGGGGAAGAAATGTGATCTAAATGACTTTGACCATAGAATAATTGTTGGTGCTAGACGTGGTAGTTTGTGTAACTTAGAATCTGCTGATCGCCTGGGATTTTCACATAAAACAGTCTCTGGAGTTTGAAGAGAATGGTGTGAAAAAAAAAAGCATCAAGTACTTAGCAGTTTTGTAGGCAGAAGAGCCTTGTTAATGAGAGAGGTAAGAGGAGAATAGTCAGACTGGTTCAGGCTGATGGGAAGGTGACAGTAACTTAAATAACCATCCAATTCAACAGTAGTGTGCAAAAGAGCAACTCTGACTATATAACCTGTTGAAACTTGAAGTGAATGAGCTTCAGTCACAGAAGACCGCCAACATACAATTAGTAGCCACTTTATTAGGTAAACTTAACAAGGTGGCCACTGCATGTATATCAGTCACGCAATGTGCCTGAGTTGTTTAGTGTATTATACCAATGTATGCCGAACTACTGTGTCTTGCAGAACCTTTTTAACAATGAACCATAATTCATACAGTGACAGACAACTTTATTCCATGTTTCATATGAGGCATCTTTTTATTAGTGAGAGCTTAGAGGTATTCTCAGCAGAAAGCCAGCTACTGAATAAATTGTACTGTTTAATCGAGATTGATGACAGCACTCATATATCCCTAGGCCACAGTGACAAAGGTGAGGCAGTCGAGGTTTGTCAGTTGATGAAGTTAGTACGGAGTGAGATGGGGAGGTCAATAAATGGGGTCACAAGTGGAAAAGAGTGTTACATTGCCAAACCATCTGGCTACCTGCAAAACCATCTCCCTCTCTTTTTTATTCTGTGGTCACTTTATTAGGATGCTGCTGCCCGGTTTAGAGGGCATGTGCAATCACGAGAGGCTGGATAAACTCGGGTTGTTTTCTCCGGAGTGTCGGAGGCTGGGGTATGATCTGATAGAGGTTTACAAGATTATGAGAGGCAGAGATAGCGTGGACAGGGAGTATCTGTTTCCTGGGGTTGAAATGTATAATACCAGAGGGATGCACTGAAGGTGAGAGGAGGTAGGTTCAAGAGGGAAGTGTTTTACTCAGATAGTCAGAGATACCTGGAATGCACTGCTTGGTATGGTGGTAGAGGCAAATTAGAGACATGTGGATAGGGACATGAATGTAAGGAAGATGGGAGGATATGGACACGGTATAGGGAGAAGGGATTAGTGTTTGAGTGTTTTTGGTTTGCTTTTTAACTGGTCTGGCACAACATTGTGGGCTGATTGGCCTGTTCTTGTGCTGTACTCTTCTATGTTCTAAATGAGTCTCAAGATAATATGTGGTGACTAATATTTTTGATAACAAATTTACTTTGGACTTTGGAATAAATCTGAATTTGAATCAATATACAATGAACTGTCTGTTTATAAGTGTTTTAGGCAGTGGTGAACTGAATCCTATAACAACGTTTTCACTCCCTTTGCTTTCAAGATCAAAATAGGAAGTAGGCTGCAGTGCACCAGAGTCAGAGGCACCTTACAGTCTGTGTAACCCTGTGTCCTTGTTTCAAATGCAGTGACACACTACATGTTGATCTTTGGTACCCATCTCAATGGTTTTATTTACTTTGTTCTGGAGCAGCTTCTCAATCCTTTCCACCCGCACCAGCCATTTGATTCACCAGTCAGGCTATTGTCAATTCAGCATTGATTAACAGTGAGCAGTACTTTAATGCTGGAGCCGACTATGTGCTAGTCTGCAGGACGCCATCAAATGTCAAAGCCAATATCTGTACACGATCCCTTCCAAACCAGGAATGGCTCATTTTTAAAGTGTAAAAGCATCTTGCATTGATTCAGCACCTTCATAAAAACTTCATTATCAAAGACAATCGGAGGGCAGTTTATATGGAGTTATGTCACAAAGAAACTTTGGTAACAGAGATTTGGCGTCATAGAGTAATTTTGAGTCAGGAATAAAAATATGGACAAGATATAGGGAAAGCTGGAATACAGTAAGTGTTCAGAGTGGAGGTAGGTAATCTATAGACAAGTACTTATGTCGCGATGCATAGAAGACTATGGGTTAAGTGCTGGTAAAGGATCAAGGAACAGAACCAGAATTAGAATCAGGTTTAATATCACGGACATAACTGTATGTCGTGAAATTTGTCGTTTTGCATTTGATTCATTGTCCATTTGGAAATCTGATGGTGGAGAGAAAGGAGCTGTTTCTAAAACATGGAGTGTGTGGCTTTAGGCTCCTGTACGTCCTTCCTGATGGTGGCAATGGGAGGAGGGCAACTTTAAAATGATCGGAATTATTCACCATATACATTTACATGTATTAGAAGTTTCCTGTGGTTTGTTGGTTAGGGCGCAGCACGCAACGAAGAAACAGCACTGAACAGCTAAACAGTATAAAGGATTACATAAAAATAAAGTTTGAGATTGAAGTATGGCTATGGAATAAAATGTGCATAAATTAGATTAGATTAGATTAGATTGTGAGGACACTCAGTCCTCGTTTATTGTCATTTACAAATGTATGCATTAAAAAATGTTACAATGTTCCTCCAGTATGATCTCACAGAAACACAAGACAGACCAAGACTAAAACTGACAAAAACCACATAATTATAATATATAGTTACAACAGTGCAAAGCAATTTGATAAGAGCAGACCATGGGCACAGTAAAAAAAAAATCTCGAAGTCCCGATAGCCCCAACATCTCATGCAGACAGTAGAAGGGAGAAACTCTCCCTGCCATGAGCTTCCAGCACCTCAAACTTGCCGATGCAGCATCCTGGAATCACCCGACCACAGTCCGACTCTGAGTCCGTAAGAAAACTTCGAGCCTCCGAGCGGCCCTCCGAGACCAAGCACCGAGCACCGAGCACTACCTCTGCCGAGCGCTTCGACCCCATCTTGGCCGCTGAGCAACAAGCAAAGCTGAGGACTCGGGGCCTCCCCCTCCAGAGATTTCGGATCACACAGCAGTGGCGGCAGCAAAATAGGCATTTCAGAAGTTTCACCAGATGTTCCTCCGTGCTCTCACGTCCATCTCCATCAAATCAGAATTGTGCACGGCATCCTACTTGACAGATAACAGATATCATCACCGGAGAGGTCGCGCGCGCTGCGTTGCGCCGCCACCTTCTCCTCCTCCTCATAGGTAAATAGGTAAATACCAACATGTATTTTCAATGTAAGCAACTTTACTAAATGTAATTTAAGATGTTTACAGTGCAGTAGTGGGGTGGCACAGAGGGGGCAGTATGGTATTGTAGTGTTTGTGGTAATGCTGTTACAGCGCCAGTGACCTGGGTTCAATTCTATTGTTGTCTGTAGGATTTGCACATTCCCCTCGTGATTGTGTGGGTTTCCTCCAGGTGCACTGGTTTCCTCCTGAATTCCAAAAAAATTATGGGTTAGAAGGTAAACTAGTCATTGATGGTGTGGACTTCCTGGGCCAAAAGGGCTACTCTAAATTAAATTAAAGGCATCCGTTAGTCTTGCGAGACCATGGACCTGCGCCTGGAAAGTCTTCACTCTCCTGGGCAAGGTTGTATGGAAGACCAGCAGTTGCCCATGCTGCAAGTCTCCCCTCTCCACAACACCAGTGTTGTCCAAGGGAAGGGCATTAGGACCCATACAGCTTGGCACCAGTGTCACCGCAGAGCAATGTACGATTAAGTGCCTTGCTCAAGGACACAACACGTTGCCTCGGCTGGGGCTCGAACTCACGACCTTCAGGTCACTAGTCCAATGCCTTAACCACTTGGCCACATGCCCACTGTATCTCTAAATAAAATAAAAATCAATGTGAATTATATTGATTACTGCCATTGATATTATATTGGGATTATATCGATGGTATCAATCCATATTAATTCCACTTACTGGTTGCCGTTATCGGCTTGGTTCTGTGCAGTATGACTCTATGAATATGGGAGCAGTGTAGGATAGCGTGTAAGGAAGAATGCTGTCCATTATCAAATATATACCTGGTTCTGTTAGGCTGAAGGCATGTCTGTGACAGGGTGATAGTGCGTGGCATGTTTGACCTCTTGTGGTGCTGCTCCACCTGCCATTGAGATCAGTGGTGGAGAATGGGCATGTAATGGAAAAAGGATCTCGCCCTTCAAATGCAGCTCTGTGCTTTACTCCAGGGAGGGCTGGTATACAAACTGACCAAGCTTGCAGAGGAAGCCATGTGTGGTTAAACGCAAAAGTTCATTTCATATTTAATTATTACACACAATTAAATACTTTATTATCTAAGTATATTTCAAAGTCAAAATAAATTTTTATCAAAGTATGTGTATGTCACCATACCTGCCCAGAGATGCATTTCCTTGCAGGCATTCACAGTATAAAAAGCGAATACAATAAAATCAGTGAAAAACTACGCACAAAGATGGAAAAAACAAGCAAGATGAAAAAGAAGACCAAACTGTCCAAATACAAAAAAGCTAATACTACTAATAATTAATGAGGGCACTGAAATGGCAGAAGAAAATAAGAAACAAAATTGAAATCTTAAGAGCAGAAATAGCCTGCCTAATGGAGTATAAAATGGATAACCCAAGCAAGAAAGTTAAAAGAAAAGCTTAGGATATACTAAGGAAATATAAGGTCCATACAAGATACGATCAACCTGACAAAATTTTGGAGAGTTTATAGATACGCTGAAACAAAAGCTTGGTGTGTACAAAACCAAACTAAATAGATAGATACATGAAATGGACCAGATGAAGAAAACAGAATTATCAGTTCAGGAACAATGAAAAAGGCTCATATAGGACATTGAAACTAAATTTGACGTCTCTAAAATGTCACCAACCCTAAGCGCAGAATTACTAACAAACACGGAGATAATGAACTTTTGGTCTAATATCTGGTCAAACAGGGTGACACACAATCAAGAAGCAAGCTGGATTAGGGAGGGAAAAGAATACATACACACAAATGAAGACATGCAAACACCTGAAGCTACAATTAATTTGCTAAAAGTGGTTATAAAAAATACCCACAACTGGAAAAGTACCGCAGTGATTATATTCATAATTACTGGTATTAAAATTTACTTTTCTTCATCCATACCGTCATGTGATCAGCAACAATGAATATATAATTGAGTTAAATTTTATAAACCAACATAAACATTTATAAAACTCTGCTCAACAATAATGAAAAGTATTCAACTGACTAATTTAACCGGAAGTTAACTGCTATGTGGCAACTCTGGAGCAGTTCTTGAAAGGGTAAGTTCGAAAACAGTTCTTAAAGTGGTAAATTTGAACACAGTCTTAAAATGGTGAATTTGAAAGTCCAAGTGATTTACACAGTCAATAAGGAGAGACTTCTCTGGAAACGGATTTCTTCGGAGACGTAACATTGCTGCTGATTCTGTCCAAAGGATTCACGACGAAGGAAATAAAATGGCTTAAAGGACCTGACCTTTTCTGGCGAGTGAACACTGCATAAACTTCCCTGATCTTGCAGGAGTTATCTCAGGTGCAGGTCCCTATTTCTGAACGAAGACTCAATCAGGTCGATCCTGTATTAAACTGCCGAACGGCACCAACTTTACTTGATCCTTCAGGTTCCCGTACTTTAGTAAGATCTTCACTCACAAGACTTACAATAGAAAGTAAAACTCCACTTTAAAACGAAACTGCGTCATGAAACGAATATGCAGCATAACGGAGTAACTGTCAAATTAACTGACGAACTAAACTGAAAACCTGAGTAACAACAGGGGTTTCCCATTATATACCTGCTCTATTCTGAGGCTGTATCCTCTGGTCTTAGATTTCACCCCCCCCATAGGAAACATTCTCTCTACATCCACTCTAGCAAGGGCTTTTATCATTCGATAGGTTTCAATTAGATTGCCCCTCATTCTTCTAAATTTTAGTGAATACAGATCCAGAGCCATCAAATGCTCTTCATATGATAAACCATTCAATCTTTGAATCAATTTTGTGAACCTCCTTTGAACCCTCTCCAGTTTCAGCACCTCCTTTCTAAGATAAGGGGCCTAAAACTGCTCACAATACTCCAAGTGAGGTCTCACCAGAGACTTTATAAAGTTTCAACATTACATCCTTACTTTTAATTCTAGTCCTTTTGAAATGAATGCTGAATTCACATCTGCCTTCCTCGACAAAGACTTAACCTGCAAATCAACCTTTAGGAAATTCTGCACAAAGACTCACAAGTCCATTTGCACCTCCGATTTTTGAATTTTCTCTCCACTTAGAAAATCATCAACGCTTTTGTTTTTCTACTAAAGTGCATGACTTCCTGACGCTGTATTCCATCCGCCACTTCTTTGCCCATTTTCCTAATCTTTCTAAGTACTTCTGTAGCCTCTCTACTTCCTCAAAACTACCTACCCCTCCACCTGTCTTCATATCATCTGTAAACTTTGCAACAAAGCCATCAATTCCATCATCCAAATCATTGACATGTAAGGTAAAAATAATTGGTCCCAACACAGACCCCTGTGGAACACCACTAGTCATCGGCAGCCAACCAGAAAAGGCTCCCTTTATTCCCACACTGTGCCTCCTGCTAATCAGCCGCTGCTTTATCCGTGCTACAATCTTTCCTGTAATACTATGGGCTCGTAGCTTATTAAGCAGCTTTGTGCATAGCATCTTGTCAAAGGCCTTCTGAAAATCCAAGTACACACCATCAACCAATTCTCCTTTGTCTATCCTGTTTGTTGTGCTATAAGGGTATGAAAGGAAGTAAAGATCAACTGATAATAGATTCTGTAATTCTAAATCAAGCCCGACAGAAAAGCAGAAATCTTTCATGTTGTTATATTGACCACCAAAAAGCATTTGATTCTGTCCCATGCTCATGGTTAATAAAAGCTCTTAATGTATATAAACTGTACCTATTACTTGTGAAATTCCTGCAACATCTAATGTAACACTGGTGTACTATAATCACCCTATATATTAGCAACCAGAAACAACAGTTATCAAAATAATCTGAGGCATTTTTCAGGGCAACTTTCTAAGCCTACTTGGATTTTGTCTAGCTTTAAACCTGCTCTCTAATTTGCTGAATTGGATGAAAGCACGATATCAAATCAGAGACAGCTAAACAAATTATACCCTGACACACCTTCTATACATGGAAGATTTGAAATTATACGCTCCTTCATCAGTAAAGCTATAGCAATTAATTCAAATAATGGAACTATTTTTCAAAGATATAAACATGAACTTTAAGTGCAGAGCATTAAACATAAAGAAACATGCGATAGAGCTTGTAGAATACAATACAACCGATGGATAAATATGAAACATATAAGCATCTGGGATATCAACAAGCAAAGAAAATAGATCATAGTGTGATAAAAGGAAAACTTTTGACAGAATTTACTTCAAGGCTAAGAAAATTTGCCGAACAGAGCTCAATGGTAAAAAAAATGGACAAAGGCAAAAAAAAACTTTCCTGATACCCATCTTAATGTATTCTTTTGTCATAATATCTTGGTCCAAAACCCATCTGGAATCTTTACAAAGGGAAATAGAAATTGAAATGACACATTTTAGAAAACACAATGTACTTTCAAATACACTTAGATTGACACTACCTAGGACTGAAGGATGAAGAGGAATAACAGACATAAAAAATTTACACAACAGTCAGATAAAACTTCAAAGGATATATTTTCATCAACAAACACAGACTTCAGCACTTCACGTGAGCATAAGCAATTCTGATAAGAAGTACACAACACACTAAACTTAAATGAAGAAATTATCACTATAGATGAAAAAATTAACCAACGAAAGAGCATGATCCTCCATGGAAGACATCCCCATGATCTGAACAGACTAGATGTCAACAAGGAAGCACTGAACACCTGGCTCAGAGTTGGAGACCTCTGCCCAGAAACAGAAGGGTTCCTTGTGATAATATAGGACCAGGTGGTCAACTCAAAATGTGATCAGATATACATAGTAAAAGACCAAAAAATTCAAGACAATGAACACAGAAACCAGAAACAATCCAACACGTTATAGGATCCTGCAGCAGTAAACTCAATCTGAATATTTACACAGGCAAAATCAAGTGGCAAACATCATTTGGCAAAATCTTGCTTTGAAATAGAAACACATGAAACACCTACCTTACTATAAATACATGCCTGGTTCAGTTTTAGTGTCAAAGTCCCCTACAAATTATATTACAGATAGGACAATCCATAATAACCATCTGGATATAATACTAAGGATAAACAAGCAAAAACAACTTAATTAATAAATATAGCCATTCTAAACACGTAGAACTTACAGAAATGAGTAAGTGATGACCACCAGAAATATACTGAATTAAAAGAGGAAATTGAAAGGCTATGGAACATGAACGGGGTATACATTGTCCTGATACTAATATCTACAACTGATGTCAATCCAAATTCACTACACCATAGCATTAAACAATTAGGCCTACACAGCAATACTTATGCAATTCTCCAGAAAGGTAAATTACTAAACACCACTAGAATAGTCAGAAAGTTCCTAGTGTGACGACAAACCAAGTTATCAGAAGATTGATGCTGATGAGAGAGATAAGGGAGACAATGGAGAAACATTCAAAATGCTAATAAGAGAGAAGAGAGAGATTAACGAAGAGTCACAGTTCCGAGTATTGACAGACCGGTTGCTTTGAATCTGAACTGTTTGAAGTTTGATGGACAGGCGATACCCCAGCAGGGGGATAAAAAGAACAGATTCGCTAAGGCACGACACACCACGAGATCACGAGATAACGAGTTGGTGGGAGTTTGGAGATCTGGTCGCGGAAACCGACCATAGACGCACAGGGTGAAAAGGTACGATCGGCGGGAACCTGGTGTGTGTGTGTCCGCCTTTGGCTGGGTGCCGGGTTCACCGTGGAAGAACAGTCGTATCCGGAACGGAGGAGTCACAGTCAGTGACCACAGAAGACAATTAAAGGGTTCGCCCAAAAGCTAACTGCGAAGAATATCAAAGGTCTGTCTGAATCAGATTTCCATATTATCTCTCTCTCTCTCTCCAATGGCACAACAGCGATTACTGCGAACTGTACTAAGCTGAACTGAACTCTGCGTCACTTGAGACTGATCATTTTACCCCTAGACTGCGATAGAGCTTGTTTGATTCCTCTTACCCTAGTTCTGTGTACATGTGTGTTTTATCATTGTTAACCTGTTGCATTTATATCCTTACGATTAGAGTACTGTGTTGCTTATTTCTGTAATAAAACTTTATTAGTTTCTGTTAACCAGACTCCAACTAAGTGGTCCATTTCTGCTGGTTTGGCAACCCAGTTACGTAACACTAGCGATTAACAAATAAATGTGTTTGGCTATGTCCGTACCTCAGGTTTTACCAGCTTGAGTTGAGAAAAAATAAAAATAAGTAAGCAAATAAATAATACTGAGAACATGAGTTATAGAGTCCTTGAAAGTGTGTCCATAGGTTCAGTGTTGGGGTGAGTGAAGTTATCCATGCTGGTCCAGGAGCCTAATGGAAGCGTTATACCATTCAACGAGAACTGTTGAGCTGAATGAACTGTTGAGATGCTTCTCTGCAATAAAAATATCTAACGCAACTGGGAGTGACTGATAGTTCCATCCTGTTAAAGACAAAATATGGGAATTTTTAGCCAGCTATCTCTGAACTTGATGGGTGTGGGGGTTGTTGGAAGCAGGTACTAAGGGGGGGGGTAGGGGACAGGTACTGAGGGCAGGATAGGAGGCAGGTACTGAAAGGTGGGTTCAACGTAGGTATTGAGGGAGGGTAGGAGGTAGGTACAGAGGGGAGAGTAGGAGCAGGTACAGATGCGAGGGTAAGTGGCAGGTACTCATCTGGCTCACTGATAGTTTTAACCTCTCACATTGGCGGACTGGGGTAACTCACTTGCTTCAGGCAGGCTTCTCTTATAGGGGTGCCCAAGATGTACATGGTAACCTGCCTCACTTACATCCACTGTGATTCAGTTTTTGAGAAAACCTATCAACTCCTGCCTGAGAAGCATTTTGGATCTGCTCTAATTTGTCTATCATCATCAGTTCAACTGCAGATGTCATTTCGTTGGCTCTTTACTCAACCCTCAAACATCTGGACAGCAAAGAAACATACATCAGGATGCTCTTCATTGACTACACCTCAGCATTCAATACTTATCATCCCCTCAAGTCTAATCCGTACTCTTCAAGACCTAGGCATCAATACCTCCTTGTGCAACTGGATCCTCTGTTCCCTTACTTGGAGATGCCAGTCAATTTGGATTGGCAACAACATCATCAGCACAGAACGGTGAGGCAACAACAACTTCTCACTCAATCTCAGCAAAACCAAGGAGCTGATTAGTAACTAGAGAAGAAGGAAACCAGAAATCCATAAGCCAGTCTTCATCAAGAGATCAGAGGAGGAGAGGGTCAGCAACTTTAAATTCCTGGATGTTACCATTTCAGAGGACCTATCCTGGGCCTAGTATGCAAGGGCCATTACAAAGAAAGCACAACAGTACTCTACTTCTTTAGGAGTTTACAAAGATTTGGCATGTCATCTAAAACTCTGACAATCTTCTATAGATGCACAGTGGAGAGTATAATGACTGGTTGCATCATGGCCTGATATGGATACACCAGTGCCCTTGATAGAAAAAGCCTGCAAAAAGTAGTGGATATAGCCCAGTCCATCACAGGTAATGCCCTCCCCACCATTGAGCACATTTACATGGAGTGTTGTTGCAGGAAAGCAGCATCCATCATCAGGGATCCCCATTATCCGGGCCATGCTCTTTCTCGCTGCTGCCATCAGGAAAAAGGTATAGGAGCCTCAGGACCCAAACAACCAGATTCAGGAACAGTTATTATCCCTCAACCATCAGGTTGTTGAACCAGAGGGGATAACTTCATTCAACTTTACTCATCCCAATACTGAACTCTTCCCACAACTTATGGACTCACTTTCAAGGACTCTTCATCTCATTTTCTTAATATTTATTGCTTATTTACTTATTATTATCATTTTGTTTGTTTTGTTTCTTTTGTATTTGCACAGTTTGTTGTCTCTTGTACTTTGGTTGTGTGTCCATCTTGTCGTGTGCATTTTTTCATTGATTCTGTTGTGTTTATATTTATTGTGAATGCCCGCAAGAAAATGAACCTTAGGATAGTATGTGGTGACATGCATCTACTTAGGTAATAAAATTACCTTGACATTTGAATTTTGAGGGGAGGATAAGAGGTAGGTACTGAGGGAGGGTAGGAGGCAGGTACTGTGAGAGGGTAGAAGGCAGGTACTGTGGGAGGGTAGGAGGAAGATACTGAGGGAATGTTGGAGACAAGTACTGTGGGGAGGGTAGCCGGTAGGTAGTGAGGAGAGGTCTGAGGACAAGTACTAAGGGAAAAGTTGGAGGCAGGTACTGTGGAGAGGGTAGCCGGTAGGTACAGAATGGAGATTTGAGGACAAGTACTAAGTGGAGAGTAGGAGGTAGGTACTGAGGGAGGGTGACTGGCAGATACTGAGGGTAATTAGGAGACAGGTACTGAGGAGAGGGGATATGAAGTAGGTAGTGAGGGACAGTAGGAGGCAGGTACTGGGGGAAGCATAAGAAACAAATACTGCAGAGACAGATACTGTCGCAAAATTCATGTATTTAATCAACACACATAAAATCCTGGAGGAACTCAGCAGGCCAGGCAGCATCTATGAACAAAAGTACAGTTGATGTTTCAGACCCTTCACCAGGACTGGATAAAAAAGATCATATTGCATGTTTTTTTGTTTGTTTTTATGCACCATTCTCTGTAAACTCTAGTCACTGTTGTTGGTGATGATTTCAGGAGATCAGCAGTTTCTGTGATACGCAAACCACCCTGTCAGGCACCAACAATCATTCAATGGTCAAAGTCACTCAGATCACATTTCTTCCCCATTCTGCAAATAAAACCCCACAAAAAAATCCAGTGAGATCTTGTTTCTCTCCAGTTCTGCTGAAGGGTGTCAGCCCGAAACGTCCGCTGTACTTTTTTCCATAGATGCTGTCTGGCCCATTGAGATCCTCCAGCATTTGTGTGTGTTGCTCAGATTTCCAGCATCTGCAGATTTTCTCTTTTGTGAGAAGTATGTAATGATGCATTTCAAACACCCTGGCACGAAGTGTGATGAGCGGGATGTTGAGAAATGGGATTATCTTAGATTTGATGTCCAGAGTGAGCATAGTTGGTCACCGGGCCTGCTTCCATGATTTATGGCCCCATGGCACAGGGAAATTTATAGCAGGCTGCATTCGGCCTATTTCGTCCATTATGTGCAAACTCATTGGCAAATAATGATGCTATTGTTTCAGTGAATCCAGCTGTCTTAGAAACATAGAAAACCTACAGCACAATACAGGACCTTTGACCCACGATGTTGTGCCGAACATGTACTTAACTTTAGAAATTACCTAAGGTTACCCATAGCCCTCTGGCCGGCTGGTGGCATAGTGGCATCAGCGCTGGACTTCAGAGTGAAGGTTCCCGAGTTCAAACCCAGCCGGCTCCCCAGGCATGCTTTCCATCATGCTGGGTTGAGCGTCGAGCTAGCAACTTGACCTCGTAAAAAATAAATTGCCTGCTACAGAAACATCAACAGCAAAAAGTTGATGGCTTATGCTCTCTCGTGAGTTTAAAAGGCAATTTCCTTCCTTCCTGCCCATAGCCCCCTATCCAGGAGTCTCTTAAAATACCCTAATGTATTCACCTCCACCACCATTGCCAGCAGCCCATTCCATGCACTCACCACCCTCTGTGTAAAACACTTACTCCTGACATCTCTGTACCTACTTCCAAGCACCTTAAAACTGTGCCCACTCTTCAGTTAGCTTCTTTACAGATAGTAAATATGAATGTGTGTCTCAGAAAATATTTGAATTATTCTGTTTTATCAAAGCAACTGATCAAATATAGAAACATAGAAACATAGAAAATAGGTGCAGGAGTAGGCCATTTGGCCCTTTGAGCCTGCACCGCCATTTATTATGATCATGGCTGATCATCCAACTCAGAACCCCGCCCCAGCCTTCCCTCCATACCCCCTGATCCCCGTAGCCACAAGGGCCATATCTAACTCCCTCTTAAATATAGCCAATGAACTGGCCTCAACTGTTTCCTGTGGCAGAGAATTCCACAGATTCACCACTCTCTGTGTGAAGAAGATTTTCCTAATCTTGGTCCTAAAAGGCTTCCCCTTTATCCTCAAACTGTGACCCCTCGTTCTGGACTTCCCCAACATTGGGAACAATCTTCCTGCATCTAGCCTGTCCAATCCCTTTAGGATTTTATACGTTTCAATCAGATCCCCCCTCAATCTTCTAAATTCCAAGGAGTACAAGCCCAGTTCATCCAGTCTTTCTTCATATGAAAGTCCTGCCATCCCAGGAATCAATCTGGTGAACCTTCTTTGTACTCCCTCTATGGCAAGGATGTCTTTCCTCAGATTAGGGGACCAAAACTGCACACAATACTCCAGGTGTGGTCTCACCAAGGCAAATATACAGATGTTGGAATATCCATTGCTTCATTCTTTCTTTAAAGGAATTCTGATTAATCTGCGCACGTAATGGAATATTGACTAAGATTCATTAAACAGTAATGAGCCTCTGAATGTAGACATGTGTCCAGTCATAAAACTCTTGCTTCCTCTCTCTCATTCTTTTCTCTTTCTGTCCTGCACACTCTTTTGATTTCATATTTTTCTTCTGATAGGACTGTTATGTCATTGTACATTCTTAGAAAATCAAGCCATATGAGTGCACAATTTCTCTACGAGTATGGGCTCATGAAGGACATGGATGGGACTGCTGAGTTCGGTTAGCACAATGCAAGCACTTG
The DNA here is from genome assembly GCF_963921235.1 of Mobula hypostoma. Classification (NCBI taxonomy): domain Eukaryota; kingdom Metazoa; phylum Chordata; class Chondrichthyes; order Myliobatiformes; family Myliobatidae; genus Mobula; species Mobula hypostoma. Next base: position 14,622,640 of record NC_086102.1, read on the forward strand.
TAACAGAAGAACCTGTCTCATCCTCGCTGTCTTTGTAAATCTCTATCTTCATAATCTCCAGTTCATTAGCATTGTCACTTTTAGATTAGCTTTATTTATTGCATGTGCACTGATAGGCACATGAAATGCATCATTCGCACCAAATCAAAGGAGCAAGGATTATGCTGGGCAGCTCGTAAGTGTCTTTCTGCTTCCAGTACCATCATAGCATGCTCAAAACTTACTAACACTAACCTGTACTCCTTTGGAATGACGGAGGAAACCAGCACAGCTGGAGAAAATTCACATTGTTGGCCATGGTGGATTAAACGCTGAACTCAAATGGGTCAAGGACAGTGGAGGCGGATCAATTGTCTTTGTTCCTGCCATGTGCTTGGAGATGGAAGCTACTATTTTGTGGAACTGTTTTATGTCCTCCATTTTGTGAGACGAAGTTGCTTTGTTCTCTGTGTTTTAAAGTTGACACAATGATGTTTCGGGTAATCTGCTGGATTGGAGATAATTTCCAAATAAGGTTATTTGTGAGGTGTTCTTTGACATAATATAACATGCAGGTTTGTGAATGTTGGGCTTGGTGCCTGCCTGGAATGATTCGAGTTGGTTACAGATAGCCACTTGCTGGGAAGAGGGCAATAAATGGATGCAGGCCTGGAGCAGAGCCAATAAAAAAGGTGTTTAAGGTCAATCAGATGACCTACTGCCAATGACACCAGAATGCAATATTTGAATCGGTAAAGAACGAGTATAAAAGTGGACATGTCAAGTGTGCTATCAGCAATAACTCTCTCAAGAGATCCACCATCACAAAGAAGCCCCACGCCAGGGGCTGGGTGAAGAAGGGATCAATCATCTGGTCAATAGAGATTCCCTATTTTGGTGTTACAAAATTGGAAATGTGGTCTGAGTGAGTATTGGTACAAAGGGATCAGTAGAATTCATGTTTAAGTTGTTGGCCTGGGGTCAACATAGTTAGATTGTTGTTTGTACAGAGATGGCAAACAGTCAACAACATGATCACAGGAAGAACGTACAAGCTATTTATAGGCAGTGGTGTGAATTGAACGCCAATTACTGTTTGCTATTGCTGTAAAACGATTGTGCTAGCCACTATGTTACCAGGCCTTATTTGCAATGATTCTTCAGTCTGCCTCTGTGCAGTAGCTCATTTGAGCTTTTAGGATGCACAATCACCCCCAGTGGGACATCTGCAGGGTAATTCTGTGGGCAAAAACACTTCATGGGAATTAAACAACACACACAAAATGCTGGAGGAACTCAGAAGGGCAAGCAGCATCTATGGAAAAGAGTACAGTCTACATTTCAGGCTGAGATCCTGCAGGGTCTCGATTCGAAATGTCAACTGTACTCTTTTCCATAGATGCTGCCTGGCGTGCTGAGTTCCTTCAGTATATTGTGTGCGTTGCTTGGATTTCCAGCATCTGCAGAGTTTCTCCTGTTTGTCATGGGAAGTAATACTGAATTTTGGTAAAATTCTGGTTAGCAGGCTGTTGGATTGTACCAATTCCGTTCACAACACTCTGATCAAGAGTAGTCAGTAGCATGGCTCTGTGTATGGGGAAGATCTTATTTTACAAATCTGATTGGTGAGGTGAAAGAAAGATATATGAAGGTGGGGTACACCTGTTTGTTAATACAAATATCTAATGAGCCAATCATGTGACAACTCAATGCATAAAAGCATGCAGACATGGTCAAGAGGTTCAGTTGTTGTTCAGACCAAACATCAGAATGAGGAAGAAATGTGATCTAAGTGACTTTGACTGTGGAATGATGCCAGATGGGGTGGTTTGTTTGTCTCAAAAATGCTGAAAATCCTGAGATTTTCACGCCCAACAATCTCTAGGCAGAGAAGGTGCAAGAAACAAAAAAAAAATCCAGTGAGTGGTAGTTCTGTGTGCGAAAACACTTTGTTACCAAGAGAGGTCAGAGGAGAATGGCCAGACTGGTTCAGGCTGACAAGAAGACGACAGTAACTCAGTAACCACATGTTAAAACAGTGGTGTGCAGAAGAGCACCTCTGAATGCACAACACATCAAACATTGAAGAGGATAGGCTACAGCAGCAGAAGACCACAACAGGTTCCACCTGTGTACCTAATAAAGTGGCACTGAGAATAGATGCCCTGGTAAAGGCACCAAGTCAATTTAACAGGATAATATCAGGGATAAGAGGCCTCTATTATAATGAGTGACATGAAAAATTAGAGCTGTGGAAGTGAAGGTTATGGGGAAAGATTTAATGGGTGTGATCAAATTACGAAAATGTTTGAGAGGATACATAATAAGAGCTCTTTTTCATAGTTGGTGAATCAGTAACGCGGTGTTGGAAACATTAATACCAGAGAGAAAAAGGTTGAGGTCAGGCTTTTTAATACATAAGGTCATCAGGACATTGAACACGTCATGAAGAGTGCCTTTTGAAGCCAAGTCAATCATTACGTTTAAGAGGGAATTAAACATATAAAAAGCAAAATAATTAGATGGTGTGGAGAAGCTGGATTAGTGGGGAGAGCTTTGACATGGAGCTGACACTGTCACAGATGTGAGAATCCAAGTGGCTTCTCCTCCACTGGACTAATTGTTGTCAACTATAGCTAAGGGAGTGCAGCAGACTTCGAGGTGCCACCTTTCAAATGAGCAGTAAAATCAAGTGCCCTTTCAGATATGCAGGAAAGGTCCCATAGCATGATTTCAAAAATAGGCTGACTTTACTCCCTTAATCAACATCAAGTAAACCTATCAGATGGATATTTTAATTATCATTTCCATATTATTGATTTCCAGCCTCCATGTTGTTGTTTGTAGGATTTTGCTGTGCACAGACTGGGCAGCAGATTTCCTACCTTATGAAAGCAACCGCTCCTCAGTAAAACACACTGTCATTGGCTATGGGTTCAGGATGTCCTGAAGACCATAAGATCACAAGACAAAGGAGCAGAAGTCGGCCATTCGGCCCATCGAGTCTGCTCCACCATTTTATCATGAGCTGATCCATTTAGTCCCACTCCCCCACCATCTCACCATAACCTTTGATGCCCTGGCTACTCAGATACCTATCCTTAAATACACCCAATGACTTGGCCTCCACTGCCGCCCGTGGCAACAAAGTCATGAGAGACCATTTCAAAACAAGTCTTCCTTTCTTTATCCTGGGATACGGAGTTGGCATGGAAGTAGACATGAACTACCTCCCACGGCTCACTTCTCCACACCGGGAATCACACACAGACACAGGCACATTTGTACAAACACACATGCACATCCATGCACATAGATTTGCACAGTCACAGTATATTCTCGCATATAAACACAAACACGCCATAGTAACGTAGCAGTTAGCACATTGATTTACGGCACAAGTGATCAGAGATCAGGGTTAATTCCTGCCACTTTGTATATTATCCCCATGACTGTGTGGGATTCTTTGTGGGTTCTCCGGTTTCCTCACACTTTACAAGGACCTACGGGTTACGGATAATAAGTTGTGGGATTGCTGTTTTGGCACCAGAAGCATGGCGAAGCAACTGGATTGCCTCCTGTACATCTTTGGACTGAATTGAATTGAATTATCTTTATTTCTTACATCCTTCACATACATGAGGAGTGAAAATCTTTACGTTACTTCATCTAAATGTGCAATGTGCAATCATAGTAATTTATAATAAATAGAACAGTCAATGTAATATAGAGTACACTCAAATCAGAGTGAGTTAATCAGTCTGATGGCCTGGTGGAAGAAACTGTCCCGGAGCCTGTTGGTCCTGGCTTTTATGCTGCGGTACCGCTTCCCGGATGGTAGCAGCTGGAATAGATTGTGGTTGGGGGGACTTGAGCCCCAATGATCCTTCGGGACCTTTTTTCACACCTGTCCTTGTAAATATTCTGAATAATGGGAGGTTCACGACTACAGATGCGCTGGGCGGCCCGCACCGCTCTCTGCAGAGTCCTGCGATTAAGGGAAGTACAGTTCCCACACCAGGCAGTAATGCAGCCAGTCAGGATGCTCTCAATTTTTCCCCTGTAGAAAGTTCATTTTTCTATTTTCTATTTATGATTTATAATTTAATTTTTTAATACTTACTATCGATTTGTAATCCAGGGAGCGGGAAGTGCAGAATCAAATATCGCTGTGATGATTGTATGTTCTAGTATCAATTGTTTGGTGACAATAAAGTATAAAGTATGAAGTATAATGTATGTGATGTCCTCGGTCATGTGGATACTGAGGAACTTGAAGCTGTTTACCCTCTCAACCCCAGATCCATTGATGTCAAAAATGGTTAGCCCATCTCCATTCCTCCTGTAATCCACAACCATCTGCTTTGCTTTTGCAACATTGAGGGAGAGGTTGTCTTCTTGACACCACTGTGTCAGAGAGAAGGCTTCTTCCCTGTAGGCCACCTCATTATTGTTTGAGATAAGGCCAATCAATGTAGTGCCGTCGACAAATTTAATTAGCAGATTGGAGCTGTGGGTAGCAATACAGTCATGGGTGTACAGAGAGTAAAGGAGGGGACTCAGTACGCAGCCCTGAGGGGCTCCTGTATTGAGGGGCAGAGGGGCAGAGATGAGGGAGCCCACTCTTACAACCTACTGGTGATCTGACAGGAAATCCAGGATCCAGCTACACAAGGCAGGGTCAAGGTCCAGGTCTCTGAGCCTGGATGGAACTACAGTGTTGAATGCTGAACTGTAGTCCAAGAACAGCATTCTCAGATAAGCATCCTTCTTCTCCAGATGTGTAAGAACGGTATGTAGAGCAGTGGCTATTGCGTCATCTGTTGATTGGTTGTGTCAGTAGGCGAATCGTAGGGGGTCCAGTTTGGGTGGTAGCAAGCTGCAGATGTAATCCTTGACCAGCCTCTCAAAGCATTTGCTTATTATTGAGGTGAGTGCGACAGGACATCAGTCGTTCAGGCATGTTACTTGGTTTTTTTTGGTACAGGGACAATGGTAGAAAATTTGAAGCAGAAGGGCACTCTATACTGGGAGAAGGAAAGTTTAAAAATGTCCGTAAGCATACCTGCCAGTTGTGCTATTCACATCCTCAGTACTCACCCTGGGATGCCATCCAGTCCCACAGCCTTGCGACTGTCCACTTGTTGGAAGCATCTGCATACTCCAGCCTCAGAGATGACCAGGTTGCAGGCTGTAGTGGTGGCTCTCCTTGGAGGCTCAGAGTTAGCGACATTGAACCTAGCATAAAAACGATTAAGCTCATATTGGCCACACCACAACATTTGGCTTTGAAGTTTGCGATGGTATGCAACCCTTGCCACAAGTTACGTGTTTTATTCGTTATGAATCTTGACTCGATCTTTTCCCTATATTGTTGTTTCACAGCCTTGATAGCTTTTCGCATATCATATGTGTTGGCCATTGGTACAAACAATGCATTTCATCATACATTTTGATGTAAATGTGACAAATAAAGCTAAACTTTGTACATGTGTACACAGTACTCACATACTGACAAAGCGTAAATGCACACATCATAGTATACAAACACACATACTCACATACAGGCATGGTACGAGATTGCTGATGTGTGAAATTCTCTCTGGTGTAGATTAAACATGGTCAGTTTACACTGTATAGGTATGTGGCATCAATTTCACATTCTGTCAGGTTGTCAGCCTCAGGAGCAGGACTGCTGTCTAATGGTTATTTTACCATTTATTGGATCCAGCTGGTCCTGAAGCATGAAGGTTATATACTGGACTATCAACATGCAGACTTGAACTAAAGATCTGCAACTTGGCTTTCTACCTGGTGTCTGGGAATTGAAATTCAGCAAAGTAAATACAATTGCAGAACAAAATAATTGTACCTTTCAGGCAAACATGAAACAAGTGGATTGTTTTACAAACCCACTGATATATTCTTGCATCATGCAGAGAGAAAAATCTGCTGTCTTTGCCTATTGAATTTCACTGTTAATGTCACTCAGACATTAATAGTTTGGACTGGATTAAATGGGCCTTAGGGCCTGATTCTGCGCTGTAGTGTTCTATGGTTCTGTGACTCGAGATATGGGAGGCAGCATTTTAGCAAAGTGGTTCGCACATTGCTTTACGGTACAGGCGACCCGGGTTCAATTCTCGCTGCTGACTGAAAGGAGTTTATACTTTCTCCCCGGGACTGCATGGGTTTCCTCCAGGTGCTCTAGTTTCCTCCCACAGTCCAAAGATGTACCGGTTGGTAGGTTAATTGGTAATGGTAAATTATTCTGTGATTAGGCTAGGGTTAAATCACAGGATTAAATCGTGCTGTTTCTCAATAAATAACAACTTCCAGGAAGAGATATCCCCCTTGTTTCTGCTATTTTTGTCCTTCTAGCTAGTGGAAGTCACATGTTTGGAAGGTGCTGACTACTTCCAGCTTGCACAGATGGACACAGCTCCAGCTGTACTCAAGGGCAATTGTTGCCATGGGTAACAACTGCCCTCACTGTGTGTGTGAACACAGCTTTGTAGTGAGCTAAACAACTTCTGGAAAATCACCCGAGACGGATGCTTTCTATTCAGATGTCTTATGAGATTTTGTATAACTGTGGAGAGGTAAGTAAAAGACATGTTAAATTTGATACAAAGTTCAAAGTAAATTATAATCACCATATGTATATGTCACCAAATACTGCTCAAAGATTCATTTTCTTGCAGACTTTCACATTAGAGCAAAGTACAACTACACACAAAAATGAACAAGCAACCAATATGCAAAAGAACACAAACTATTTAAACCAGAAAATCTTAATAATAAATAAAGAAGTAAATAAATAATACTGAGAACATGAGTTGCAGGTCTCTTGAAAGTGAATCCATAGGTTGTGCAATCAGTTCAGTATGGTGGTGAGTGAGGTTGTCCACGCTGATTCAAGAGCCTGATGTTTGACGGTCTCATTGTGTGCCTCACTCTACTATTGTAAATGAGTGTAAGCACATGTCACAAAAAACTTAAATATAATATTCTCTTCAAAATATGTCTACTAAATGTTTATCAATATTCACCGTTTAAGACTCATAGATATTGCTATCTAAAGGACAAATAGTGGATGGATGGAGATGAATGTCTTTCCTCCCTATGCTTCAGATAAAGAAAACAACCCACACAAGAAGTGGTATTCATATAAAAAAACAGCTTGTGTACAAAATGAACTGCACCCCTAGAGGCCACTGAATTCTCAAACACAGCTCAGTCTGAACAGGGCACTTCAGAGTGAATTATAAATACTGATCTGGCTGTGAATGGTAATGAGTAGATGTGTATAATGGGATCACACGTTGCGTAACGGGACAGTGTGTTGCCTTTCAACTGAGATATGATACAGGAACATCAAATGATTGATTTTTTACTTTATTAAATTGTATTAATTTAATTAATTATTAAATGCACAATAAATGAAGGCATAAATAGGGAAGGGTTTAATTAATCTTAGAGTGGGTTAAGATATCACCGTAACATAGGGACCTTCAAGAGGACCACAACCTTGTCATGGTTTGGAGGCTTGCGTGCCTCAATGACCCAGAGGACTATGTTGTCTGGAGTCAGGGCTTTACGCTTTGGCTCTTGGTAGGGTTACCCATGCCAGACAGGTCAAAGGGTAGAGGACAAGCTAAGAGTGGTCTCCAGGCCTTGGTCCAGGGGTTCAGCTCAGGGCTGACAATGCTGATTGGTCAAACAGAACTGTTACGGAAACAGCAATGAAGAATCCTTCTACATCTGAGTGCGACAGTATTCCTGAGTCCTCACCTAGAACTTGCATGACTGAGAGCAGTGAAGACCAAGAGAAAGCTACTGACATAATGAAGTAAGCCCTGAACACTACCAGAGATGAAGGGCTTTCATTGCTGCCTTAAACACCAGTAGCGTAATGGGCTGTATGCAAATATAAGAACAACATTATGGGTCGAAGGGCCAGCACTATGCTGTACTGTCTTATGATCTATGTTCCAAAATGAGCATTTAATTCCAATAATGATGTAATGATAAACACAAGAGATTCTGCAGATGCTGGAAATCCAGAGCAGTACGCACAAAATGCTTGAGGAACTCAGCAGGTCTGGCAATACCTATGGAAAAGAGTAAACATTAACGGTTTTAGGCTGAGACTCTTCATCAGGACTGGAAAGGAAGAGGGCAGAAGCAAGAATAAGAAGGTAGGGGAGGGGAAGGAGTACATGCTGGAAGGTGGAGCTAGGTAGATAAAGCTAGGTGGGTGGGGGAATGGGCATGATGTAAGCAGATGATAGGTGGAACAGGTAAAGGGCAGGAGAAGAAGAAATCTGATAGAAGAGGAGAGTGGACCATGGGAGAAAGGGAAGGAGCAGGGGCACCAGGGGAAGGTGATAGGCAGGTGAGGAGAAGAGGTAAGAGGGGGGCTAGAATGGGGAATTGAATAAGAGGGAAGCAGGAAAAATTGCTCAAAGGTTGAAAAATCCATGTCATCGTATTGGAGGTCACCCAGAGGACAATGTAATGAACCAGTCTATAAGATGTATATATTTATACCCATCTTCATTTGCCAACAGAAAAGTAGGGAGCACAACCTATTTGAACTTCTCCTGTCCCTCATGATAGTCGACCTGCAGTGTTGCTGCGGATGGGGTTTTGAGACTTGGTCTCCAATCTCAATGAAGGGTCAGCAATCTGTTTCCAAGCCAGCATGATGTGCAACTTGGAGGGAACTACGAGTGGTGGTGCCCTTTGGCTTTCTCCTTCAGAAATCAAGGTTATGGGCTTTAAGAGGTGTCATCAGAGTCATCGAGCAGCTGTGGTGTATTTTGTAGGCGATAAACTCTGAAACCATGGTGCCCTTGGATAAGGATGTAGGATACTTTTTTTTGTATTTTCCTTGTAGTTTAACTTTCCTATGCTTGCTTGTATTTTTATATAATCAAATCACCTATCAGTAAGGGGATTTGCATGCTCAGGGAGTTTACTCTCAAGTTCATCATCCCTCCTGAGCATTGATGCCAAGGACATACTGGGAGAGATTTACAGTATCATCACCTCTCTACAAAACAAGTATCTGGATGGTCTTTATATAATTGCAGGAAACTTCAATCATCTTATTTATTGTGGTATTTTTGTTACTATTTTAATTATATTTTTTATGCTTATTGTGTGATTTTGATGCTGCATTAGATCCAGAGAAACAATGATTTTGTTTTCTTTTACACTTACGTACTGAAGGATAACAATAAATGATCATGCATCTTGAATCTGGGATCTGGAATATACATTTAGTAGTTCAGTGAATTTTCCAGCAATTACAGTGCAATTGCTTCTGTATTATTCTAGAAACTTCTTTGTTTTCAGTAGTAGGTGTCACACTACTTGAATCAGGCTATTTTATAGGTTAATTGCTATCAATGTAATTTTTGAATTTAAGAATGGAGTAGGGAGGCATCTCTTCCAAAGGATGTGCAAGGTGCTCCTTCCCTCCGCTAACCTGCAGGTCACCCTTTGGCAAGTTGTAGCACCTGCTTAGCCCCCCATCCCCCCTGATTACGGTCACGTGAAGCCATGGGAACAGGCAGTGGATGGTCGTATGAGCAGTCGGTGCATATCACAACTCCTGGTTATTTGACCACTGATGCCAGGCAGATAATCTCTGCAGAGTATTGTTAATGGCTGCTGTTCATAAGAAGGCAATGGCAAACCACTTCTGTGGAAAAATTTGCTAAGAACAATCATGGTCTTGAAAAGACCTGATCACCCATGTCATACAATATGGCACATAATGATAATGCTGATGAAAAGTCCAAATATGAGATGACCACTACTTCTTTTCCTTTGTCTTTCTCTTTCCCTTGATATTCTCTGTTCTCAGTGTCCCTTTCTTTCTTTCTTCTTTATTCTTGTAACATTTAATGAAACTGCTTAGCGATAAGGTTTATGCCTCATTCTTGACTTCCAAAGAACACTTGGATTGCAAAGGCACCTGGATCCGACAGTGTGTTGGTGTTGGAGGAGATGAAAGGGGAATAGGTTGGCTCTCAAGCAGGTTGTTGTTTTTTTTTCCACACCTTGAGTGTTACTGGAGCTGTTTCCATCCAAGCAAGCTGAGAGTAAACAACACTACAGACAACAACATCCAAATCCAGGACCTGTACTAGAAGCTTAAAGGATAGGGACAGCAAAACCACAAGAACAGCATCATCTGAAAGTTGCACTCCAAGCCACACACCATCCTGACTTGAAAATACATCGCAATTCCATCAGAATCACTGGGTCAAAATCCTGGATCTCTCTCCCTAAGAGCATTGCAGGTACAGCCATGCCTCAAGGACTGCAGTGGACTGCAAGCTCACCATCACCTTCTCAAGGGCAACTAGGATGGGCAAATTGCCTGTCTTGTTACTGGTTGGGTTTCCACCGGGCTTTTTGGGATCTCCCAAATTCCAAAGACATACGTGTTAGGGTTAGTAAGTTGTGGGCATCAAAGTTCAAAATTCAAAGTAAATCTTATTAGCAGAGTGCATATATGTCAGCATATACAACCCTGAGGTTCATTTCCCTGTGGGCATACTTAGCGAATCTATAGAATAGTAACTATAACAGGATCAATGAAAGATCAAGTAGAGCACAGAAGACAACAAACTGTGCAAATGCAAATATAAATAAATAACAATAAGTAATGAGACTATGAGGTAATCAGATAAAGAGTCCTCAAATTAAGATCATTAATTGTGGGAAGATCTCAATGGATGGGCAAGTGGCTGTAGTTACTTTCTTTTGTTCAAATGCGTCATGTGGGGTAGTAACTGTTCTTGAACCTGGTGATGTAAGTCCTGTGGCTCCTATACCTTCTACCTGATGGGAGCAGCAAATAAAAAACATGGCCTGGGAGGATCTCTGATGATGGATGCTGATTTTCTACATAGCTTTTCATGTAAATGTGCTTAATGGTTGGGAGGGCTTTACCTGTGATGTACTGGGCCAAATACACTAGCTTTTGTAAACACAAAATACTCTGCAGATGCTGGGGTCAAAGCAACACGCACAACACGCTGGAGGAACGCAGCAGGTCGAGCAGCATCCGTGGAAACAATCAGTCAACGTTTCGGGCCGGAACCCTTCTTCAGGACTGAAGAGGGAAGGGGCAGAGGCCCTATAAAGAAGGTGGGGGACGGTGGGAAGGAGAAGGCTGGTAGGCTCCAGGTGAAAACCAGTAAGGGGAAAGATAAAGGGGTGGGGGAGGGGAAGCAGAGAGGTGATAGGCAGTGAAGGTGAAGAAGGAATAGGGGAAAACACAATGGGTAGTAGAAGGAGGTGGAACCATGAGGGAGGTGATAGGCAGCTGGGGGAGGGGCCAGAGTGAAATAGGGATAGGGGAAGGGAGGGGGAGGGAATTACCAGAAGTTGGAGAACTCTATGTTCATACCAAGGGGCTGGAGACCACCTAGATGGTATATGAGATGTTGCTCATATATCCACTAGCTTTTGTAGGAGTTTCCATTCAAAGGCATTGGTGATCTTGGTGCCAGAGGGATGGTGGCACTCGTAGATTGCTCCTAGCAAACCTCAGATTGTGTTGGCCATTGACACAAAAGACACTTTTCGCTAATACAAGAGATTCGGCAAATGCTGGAAATCCAGAGTAACGCACACAAGACACACAAAATGGATTTCCAGTAACTGCAGATTTTCTCATTTTGATATACACAAAATGCTAGAGGAACTCAGCAGGTCAGGCAGCATCTATGCAGAGGAATAAACAATTGAAGTTTCGGGCTGAGACTCATTATCAGGACCTCATAAGACATTTCACTGTCTGCTTCAATGTATATGTGGCAAATAAAGCTGATCTTTAATCAATTAAATGCTGGCTCAGCCTGTGAAGCCCATATGCCCTGAATAAATGTCAAGGAAGGTATTTCGTTATGCATGTGTTGTGCCTTGTCAAAAGTGTAAAGAGTTCAGTTCTGTAGGTAAATATAACATAATCTTTCACTCAGTGGCCACTTTATTAGGTACAGCTCGTTAATACAAATATCTAATCAGCCAAACACGTGGCAGCAACTCAAAGCATAAGAACATGCAGACATGATGAAGAGGTTCAGTTGTTGTTCAGAACAAACATCAGAATAGGGAAGAAATATGATCTAACTGACCTTGAGTGTGGAATGATTGTTGGTGCCAGCTGGGTTGGTTTGAGCATCTCAGAAACTGCTGACCTCCTGGGATGTTCGCTCACAACGGTCTCTGGAGTTTACAAAGAATGATGCAAAAAACCAAAAAAAAACCATTGAAGTGAACGTTCAGTGTGAAGGTTTGAAACGCCTTGCTAATGAGAGAGGTCAGAGGAAAATGGCCAGACTGGTTCAAACTGACAGGAAGATGACAGTAACCAGATAACCGCACATTACAGCAGAGGTCTGCAGAGGCGCATCTCTGAATGCACAACACATTGAACCTTGAAGTGGATGGGCTGCACTAGCAGAAGACCACAAACATACACTCAGTGGTCTCCTTATGTACAGATATGTACTGGACATACCTAATAAAGTAGACGTTAAACATAAGAACCCTTTATATCCAGAGGTTTTCCCAATTAATTGCAACAAATTCTGAAGCAAGCAGCGGGAGCATAAATCCAGGGTATACGTACATCCTGCAGCTGTACAACTAGTGCTATGGCGACCTTCTTGCAAGTATCAGAGAGATCAGACAAGTTATTGCACAACTTGAAATTCTACAAGTTAAAGCTCTCCTTTTGCAGTGTGTTATGAATATCTCCCAGTATTCCCAGAACGGTGATTGAACCTATAACCTCTAGACTCTGAAGCAAAGGTCGCATGCAATGAAGCAGGGACAATGTCGAATGAATGAATGTGCATAACACTACAGAGGTAAATAAAGAATCCCAGTGGGGGCAGCTGTCAAGACAAATGCCTGTCTCTTGCACAGATGGGACAGCAATCTAATTAGGGTGACTGATGATACCACACTGTTATATCCTGTCTGCATGGTAGTGACTTTCACATCATCATCAAAAGGAGGTTGTGTTCCTGCAGTAGGAATGTGAGGATATCTATCTCTGGAGAGGATTATATATCCATACTGCTCTCTCATGTTGTGAAAAATTTGTGGACCTTTGCCTTTTGTTTGCAGTAAAGCTTAAGTAAAGAGAAAACTCAACCATTACCTTTCACCTCCCAACATCATTGAAATGTTCCCTGATCCTATGGTTCCCCTTCAAGGACTCTTCATCACATTGCTTATTTGTTTATTAGTATTATTATTATTATTATTACTATTTCTTCTCATTAGACAGCTCTCTAGTCCAGGCAGCATCCTGGTAAATCTCCTCTGCACCCTCTTCAAAGCTTCCACATCCTTCCTATAATGAGGTGACCAGAACTGAACACAACATTCCAAGTGTGGGCTAACCAGGGTTTTATAGAGCAGTTACGTAATGAATTAGAATTCAGTGCCTGCAGTGGTAATGAAAACTGAATCAATCAGAGCCTTCACAAGGGAATTGAATGGACAGGAAAGGTAATTTGCAGAGTTATTAGGAAGAAGTGGGGGAATGGTCTTGATGGGTTGCCCAATGAGGATTCAGTATAGCCACAGTGGGATGAATGTGCTAATACAGATAGTCACATAACACAGAGGCCATTAAATGAGGCAAGCTACCAAATATCAGGTCAATGATCATCTTTCCATGTAGAACAAACATTAGGAAATTCTGTCTTTTTGTAAAATTGATGTATTCAGACATGTCCACACACGAGGAAATCTGCAGATGCTGGAAATTCAAGCAACACACATCAAAGTTGCTGGTGAACGCAGCAGGCCAGGCAGCATCTATAGGAAGAGGTACAGTTGACGTTTTGGGCCGAGACCCTTCGTCAGGACTAACGGAAAGAAGAGCTAGTAAGAGATTTGAAAGTGGGAGGGGGAGGGGGAGATCCGAAATGATAGGAGAAGACAGGAGGGGGAAGGATGGAGCCAAGAGCTGGACAGGTGATTGGCAAAAGGGATAAGAGGGGATCATGGGACAGGAGGCCCAGGGAGAAAGAAAAGGGGGAAGGGGGGAAAAACCTAGAGGATGGGCAAGGGGTATAGTGAGAGGGACAGAGGGAGAAAAAGGAGAGAGAGAGAAAGAATGTGTGTATATAAATAAATAATGGATGGGGTACGAGGGGGAGGTGGGGCATTAGCGGAAGTTTGAGAAGTCAATGTTCATGCCATCAGGTTGGAGAGACAGTCTGGTTCTTCCATGGACGGTTTAGCCCTGGTTTGTTCCGTGAGTCTGAAGCTTCTCTGTCTAGGTCAACTTGGGCAGAAAGTAGTGACCAACTGCTCCATGCAGCACTGAGCAAGGATGAGTTTACGTCCAACTTATCACTCCACTATGGAAGTGTGACACTGGGACTCATCGGCAAGGTCAAGCAACCTGGCAGAAGCATTATGATGTTCAAGTGGCTCACTTCATCCTGATTTTCACAGTGGGTTAGTTCAAGTTTTGGAAATTTCCAGCCAACAGTTCTATGGAAATAATCCCCTTGCAATACTGCAATGGCTCAAAAAATAAGGCTGATGCAATATAAACACAACAGATTCTGCAGACGCTGGAAATCTTGAGAAACATACACAAAATACTGTAGAAACTCAGCAGGTCAGGCATTGTCTGGGGAGAGGAAGGCTGACTTTTATCATTTGATGGATAATCACTGATGGATAATATAATAATTGCTAATTTTTTTTAAGAACAAATAGCTTATTAAGGTTGTGTTTGTAATTTGGTTTTTCAGTGCATTCCAGGCCCATTCTGATAGAGCCAGATCATCATATAGACTTCACCATTTGATATTGATGGATTATCTCAGCAAATTGACATAACTGTGGCACAAGTTATGACTAGATTTGCTTGCGTCAGACTTTATTTTTGTAAAGTTTGTAAAATGATATACGGTAAGCTCCTAAAATTTTTACTCTGCCCCACATCAGTCTGTAAGGCAGAGGAGCAGAATTAGGCCATATGGCTCATTAAATCTTCTCTGTCATCCCATCATGACTGATTTATTATCCCTCTCAATCCCATTCTCTGGTCTTTTCTCTATAACCTTAGACACCCAAACTAATCAAGACCATAAGAGCATCAGACTATATGACCTAGGATTCAATGGGAATTAGAGGGAAAACCTTCCGCTGGTTAGAATCATACCTGACACAAAGGAAAATGGTTGTAGTAGTTGGAGATCAATCATCTCATCCTCAAGACCTCAATGCAGGAGTTCCTCAGGAACATGTCCTAGGACCAACCATCCTCAGCTGTTTCATCATGACCTTCCTTCCATCATAAGGTCAGAAGTGGGGATGTTCCCAGATGATTGCACAATGTTCTGCACCATTCGTGACTCCTCAGATGGTGAAGCCGTTCATATCCAAATGCAGCAGGACCTGGGCAAAATCCAGGCTTGGGCTGACAAGTGACAAGTAACATTTGAGCCATGCAAGTGCCAGGCAATGACCATCTCCAACAAGAGAGGCTCTATCCATCATCCCCTGACATTCAGCGGCATTACTATCACTGAATCCCCTACTATCAACATCCTGGGGGCCACCACTGACAGGAAACTGAACTGCTTCAACCGTGGCTACCAGAGCAGGTCAAAGGCCAGGAGTCCTGCGGCGTGCAACTCACCTCCTGACTGCTTAAAGCCTGTCCAGCATCTGCAAGGCCCAGGCCAGGAGTGTAATGGAATACTTGCCACCCACCTGGATGAGGGCAGCTCCATCAACACTCAAGAAGCTTGACATTATCCAGTACAAGGCAGCCTACTTGATTGGTACCCCTTCCACAAGCATCCAATCCGTCCACCAACGATGAACAATTGCAGCAGTCTGCTATTATCTATAAGATGCACTGCAACAACACACCAAAGTTCCCAGGGCAGGCCCTTCCAGACCCATGACCACTACCATCTAGAAGGATGAGAACAGCAGATACCTGGGAACACCACCACTTGGAAATCTCCTTCCAATTCACTCACCATCCTGACTTGGAAACTTATCGCTGGATCAAACTCATGGAATTCCCTCTCTAACAGCAGTGTGTTCTACCTACACCATGGGGACTGCAGCCGTTCAAGAAGGCAGCTCATCACCACCTTCTCAAGGGCAACTAGGGATGGGCAATAAATGCTGGCTTAGTGGAGATGCCCACATCCCGTAAATGAATACATGGATAAAGAAAGAAAGAATAAAGAATTAGGGCATTCGGCACATTGAGTCTTCTCAACAATTCCGTCATGGTTGACAAGAACTTTACAACCTCCACTTTAAATATACCTAATAACTTGGCCTCCGCAGCTATTTGTGGCAGTGAATTACACAGATTCCCCACACTCTGGCCAAAGAAATTCCTCCTCAGCTGTATTCAAAAGGCATGTCCTTCTATTCTGAAGCTGTGCCCTCTCGTCAGTCAGGCTTAAAATATTTCTATTTTTCCTGCAACATTCCTGAAATGTTGCATTCCAAAATCTTTTATAAGTTTCTTTAAAAAATGCATTGCCTATGTCCTTGGGCAGTAATCAGGGATGTTACAGAACAATGATTGTGAAAATATCTTCAACCAGCCAAGCAAACAATTGGAACTCTGCTCATTATCTATGTAGAAAGAACAGCCCAATTAATATCTACAGACTTCTGAGGATTTCCTAAGTCCTGTGAGAAAAGAATTGTTTTGGAATGGATATTCACTTTTTAGGACCCAAGAGACTTATTGCCAACTTTAGCTTTCTACTGCAACAGCATGACCTTTCCAAGGAGTCAGTGTTTTTTGTGACCAATATTTCTCGCTCAACTTCTTGCTGTAAATAAAAACCAGTTTTCACTTCTTAATGTAAATTGGGAGTCTGCTTGAATTAAAATGACACTGAGGGATATGGTTTGCCAGGTGAAGTCACTATGAGGCTTTCTGACTATGAGGCTGTTTGAACTAGTATGGCCATTCTCTTCTGACCTCTGTCATTAACAAGGCATTTTTGCCCACAGGACTGTCACCCCCTCTGTTCTTTTTTTTTTTGTTTTTGTACCGTTGTTGGTGAACTCTAGAGACAGCTCTGCATGAAAATTCCAGGAGATCATCAGTTTTGGAGATAGTCAAACCATGCCATCTTCCACTAACTATCATGCATGGTCAAAGTCACTTAGATCACATTTCTTCCCATTCTGATGGTCAGTCCAACAACTGAACCTCTTGACCATGTCTACATGCTCTTATGTATTGAATTGTTACCAAATGATTGGTTGATTAGATATTTGCAGTACCACTTAAGTGACCACTGAGTGTATATTGGATAGGCCTTAAAACCTCTTTAATTTAGGGATTTGGGGACAGAGAACCCAATACCATCACAGTTTTAAAAGCAAAACATCCTTTAATTTGAAAGAGACACCACCAAAAATTTAGAATAGAAGATAACGGCATTGTAATCCAGGATTTCTGTGGTTGCATTGATTTTAGTTACTGCAATTGCACAGAGGATTTTATCCTCTTTCTTAGCCAGGATTCACAGGAATACCTTCATGCCAGCCTTTTTCCCTTCCTGTATTCAAGACTAGTTCTGATATGATTCCCCTAATCTAAGGAAAGACATCTTTGCCATAGAGGGAGGACAAAGACGGTTCACCAGATTGATTCCTGGGATGGCAGGACTTTCATATGAAGAAAGACTGGATGAACTGGGCTTGTACTCCTTGGAATTTAGAAGATTGAGGGGGGATCTGATTGAAACGTATAAGATCCTAAAGGGATTGGACAGGCTAGATGCAGGAAGATTGTTCCCGATGTTGGGGAAGTCCAGAACGAGGGGTCACAGTTTGAGGATAGAGGGGAAGCCTTTTAGGACCGAGATTAGGAAAAAGTTCTTCACACAGAGAGTGGTGAATCTGTGGAATTCTCTGCCACAGGAAACTGTTGAGGCCAGTTCATTGGCTATATTTAAGAGGGAGTTAGATATGGCCCTTGTGGCTACGGGGGTCAGGGGGTATGGAGGGAAGGCTGGGGCGGGGTTCTGAGTTGGATGATCAGCCATGATCATAATAAATGGCGGTGCAGGCTCGAAGGGCTGAATGGCCTACTCCTGCACCTATTTTCTATGTTTCTATGTTAAAATAAAAATAGAATAGAATAACATAATGAAACAGTTTTGTGACTATCTTGAAGATGTTGCAATAGGTAGTATTGTTCGCTGGCCAGACAGTAAACTAGCTGAAATCCTGGCTGATTGTCTAGTGCAGCACTGGGGGAATGTTGCACATACCAATCCTCATAGAGGGATCAGAAGTGGAGAGAGTGAGCAGCTTCAAGTTCCTGGGTGTCAAGATCTCTGAGGATCTAACCTGGTCCCAACACATTGATGTCGTCATAAAGGAGTTTGAAGAGATTTAGTATGTCAACAAGTACACTCAAAAACTTCTATAGATGTACCGTGGAGAGCATTCTGACAGGCTGCATCATTGTCTGGTATGGGGGGGGCGGGGGGGTTGCTACTGCACAGGACCGAAAGAGGCTGCAGAAGGTTGTAGATCTAGTCAGTTCCATTTTGGGCACTCGCCTACAAAGTACCCAGGACATCTTTAGGGGGCAGTGTCTCAGAAAGACAGCGTCCATTATTAAAGACCTCCAGCACCCAGGGCATGCAGATAGGAGATACAGAAGCCTGAAGACACACACTCAGTGATTCAGGAACAGCTTCTTTCCCTCTGCCATCTGATTCCTGAATGGACTTTGAAGCTTTGGACACTACCTCATTTTCTTTTTAATATACAGTATTTCTATTTTTGCACATTTTAAAATAATTTATTCAATATACATAATTGGTTTACTTGTTTATTTATTATGTTTTATTTTATTTACTATTTTTTTCTCTCTCTCTGCTAGATTATGTATTGCATTGAACTGCTGCTGCTAAGTTAACAAATTTCATGTCTCATGCCGGTGATAATAGACCTGACTCTGATTCTGTTGGTAATGTTGGGTGCGATACTTGATCACATATCAATGGAAGGATATTATTCAAATCTATCAAACACTGAAAGACCTTAATAGAGTGGATATGGAGAGGATATTTCCTGTGGTGGGACAGTTTAGAACTGTCTAGAACCCAAAGGGTCCAGCCACAGAATAGAGGGACATCCCTTTAGAACAGTGATGAGAAAGGATTTGCTTAGCCAGAGAGTGGTAAATCTGCAGAATTCATTGCCTCGAACAGCTGTGCTGACCAAGTCATTGGGTATATTTAAATTGGATATATAGGTTCTTGATTAGTAAGGGTGGTAAAGGTTAAGAGGAGAAGGCAAGAGAATGGGGTAAAGAGGGGAAAAAATCATCTATTATGGAATGCTGGAGCTGATCGGATGGGCCAAATTGCCTGATTCTGCTTTTTTGTCTTCGAGTTTTATTGCCTTACATCTGCAAAAGGCAAAACTGTGAATCTGGAGTAAGCAATATATAGTATAGTTTGGGTGTTTCGTACCCATTGTTTTCTAAGCTAGTAATAACTCTTTCTTCACTTAAACATTTTATTAGCTATGATTTTCCCAAAATAGTAACAGTAGCACAACAATTCAACAGTGGAATTTTCAACTGCACTGTTCTGAAATGGCCATCACTGCACACTGTGGAAGAACCTGCTGTTGTTAATGCCAGGCATCCAGTCTTAATATTTTCTAAAGGACCGGTGACACAAAACCTGAGCTCTGTGTCTCATCCTGCACAGAATCAGACAGCTGCACACCACTCCACCCACTCACAGCTTACACTACACACATCTGCACACATTCACAACATACACGACACACCCCTGCACACACTCAGAGAATACACTATGCACCCCTGCACACACTCAGAGAATACACTGCACACTTCTGCACACACTCACACCTTACACTACACAACCCTGCACATACTCACAGCTTACAATATTCACACCTGCACATAAGCACAGCATACACTGCACCCCCTGCACACACTCACAGTTCACACTGCTCACACCTGCATGCACCTACAGCTTGCACTACACACCCCTGTAGATACTCACAGCTTACACACACACTCCTAAACACAATCACAGCTTCTGTTCAGAAACCAAATGGTTGAAAAGAAGTAGTTGTTCTTCAACCTGGTAATGTGGTACTTCAGGCTTCTATACCTTGTGTATGATGCTAGCTGTGAGAAGATGGCATGGAACAAATGGTGGGGATCTTTGATCACAAATGTTGCCTTCATGAGGCAGTGGCAATGCCTCATTTTAATATTACCAATAGTGGGGAGAGATGTACCTGTGATGTTTTGGGCAATGTTCGCTTCTCTGTACCATAATACAAGAAGTCAGGGATCTCCTACTGTTCATCTGCAGATAGTTATTGGAGTTTTTGATGAAATGGTGAACCTCCTTAACTTCCTAAGAACTGTGATTATGCAACATGGATTTTAGAATGGGTCAGAAATATGGACAAAATAAATATATGTTGTTAAAGTTCTGGGCACATAGATATAGATCGGGTGCCTAAGACTTTTGCACAGTACTGCAGTAATTTTATGTATTCACTGTACTGCTGTTGCTGCTACAAAACACAAATTTCATGACATATGTGAGTGATGATAAACCTAAATCTGAAATGTGTCTCTATCATAGGCTGAAAGTGGGAAGCGGGCAGGGAGAGGAGAATCACGGTTGTAAAAATGGGGAAGAGAGAGGGTGGGAGCGGGAAGCACCAGTGAGATATTCTGTAGTGACCGATAAGCCAATTTTTTGGAATCAATTTACCTTGCCTGGTGTCTCAGGACTGGGAGCATCTGCACCAGTGCCACACCCCCCACCCCCCCTCCATCCTGCAGTGCTCCATCCTCACAATTCCCAACACCCTTTGCTCCCGCCAGATTTACAAACACGCTCTCCACTCCACATTGACAAATTCAGTACTGTGCGAAAGTCTTAGGTGCCCTAGCTATATACACTGTATGCGCCAAAGACTTTCACACTGTATTGTACATACAAACACACACAGACACGCACACACACACACACACACACGCACACACACACACACACACACACACACACTCACACACTCGTATATACACATACGCATACACTGATTCAGATTCCAGTAGAATAATGTGTTGGAAAACCTGAGGTACACCTCCACAATCTAAGGCACTGTGGTGACCTGCTCAATTTAAAATAATACATTGTTCATTTACAAAAAAATTCATGGCAGTTTATTAGTTCAATTGTCTACCCTCTGAAAACCAACGTACACAAAATTGAAATGTTTAATCGAAATGAAGGTTGCATGCTAGCGGGAGAGAGGGTTGTACAGAAGAGATGAAAAAGTGGAACAAGCTATTTTTTTCCTGACACTTTCCAGTCTTCCTGATTAATCTGTGAAGAAAGAATAAAATCAGTTTTATTTGTCACAGGTGCTGGATTCATTGAAGAATTGCTATTTTTCTTACAGTTGAACTTCCTTTTGCTTGTATGTATTTTTATGCACACAGAGGCCGCTTTATTAGGTACAGGAGTGGAAGCCAGTGCGGTCTTCTGCTGCTGCTGCTGTGAGGTCCGATAGATTGTGTGTTCCAAGACGCTCTTCTACACACCACTGCTGTAATACATAGTTGTTTAAGTTACTGTTGCCTTCCTGTCAGCTTGAACCAGTCTGAGCATTCTCCTCTGACCTTTCTCATTAACGTGTTTTGCAACTCACCGGATGTTATTTAGTTTTTGGCACTGTCCTCTGTGAATCTTAGAGACTGTTGTGCGTGAAAATCCCAGGAGATCAGCAGTTTCTGACATCCTCAGACCACCCCGTTTGGCACCAGTCAAAGTCACAGAGATCATATTTTTTCCCCATTCTGATGTTTGATCTGAACAACTGATCCTCTTGACCATGTCTGCATGCTTTTATGCATTGAGTTGCTGCCACATGATCAACAGATGAGATACTCGCATTAAATGACTGCGTGTACAAGTGTACCTTATAAAGTGTCCATGGAATGTTTAATCACTTATATACGTGTGATTGGTCAGCGCGTTTTTCAGTTGGTGCAGTTGCCTCAGTATTTTTCTGGAAACTTCTTAGTTTCAGTGGCACATTACTTGAATCTAGCTATTTAATTGGTTAACTGTTATCAATGGAATTTCTGTATCAGTTGTCTGGTATAAGACCACACTACGATAAGTCTTTGTTGTCTTCTCAGTACTTCCCTTTGTTCTTACCATACTTTTTCCTTCCTATTCTTTGCTCTTGTAACACAATAAAACGACCAAAAGCAATAAGTTTTATGCCTCATTCTTGACCTTTGAAGATCCTTTGGATTGCCAAAGCAACAGAATCGAACACTTGTACATTCAAACATCGATACACACAGTGAAATGCATTTTTTGCATTAATGACTAACACAGTCCAAGGATGTCCTAGAGGTAGCCTGCAAGTGTCATTATGCTTCCAGAGTCGACATAGCATGCCCACAACTTACTGACCCTAACCTGTTCATCTTTGAAATGTGGGAGGAAACCAGACCACCCGGAGGAAACCTGCAGGGAGAATGTGCAGACAGCCGTGAGAGTTGAGCCTTACCACTGACAATGTCAAGCATTATGCTAACTATTGCACTATTGTGGAAATGTACTTGTCGTGACAAACTGGCATTTTTGTCTGTAACAAAATGGAACATGGAACCTATATTGTACCAGGGTGCTTTGCTAATAGTGGCTGTGCAATATTATACCAATGGAAGCAGAGTCCTTGACAAATTGCTGACCAACAGATATGTTACAGTAAGAGTGCCAAGTACACTGATTAAGCGGAAGGACTCAATACACCCTTTCTTTGAACTGAGACATGGGTAGCTGTACTTGTGTACAAAAGAGTGATTATGCTGTCAGTTTTTTGGAGGCTATCACTGGTGTTTATGTGGTGATGGACTCCTCTTGCTGCAAGTAAATGAAAGAAATATGCTTATGATTGATCCACTTTAATATGGTTTATTATGGGACGTAGTGAGAAGGTGCATAACACTAAAGTGCTGCCCCCTACAGTCATGCCATAGCCCTGAAAAATCCACAGACACCCTACTTTTGCTCCAACATTTTCTTCCCCTCCTGCACAGCACCGCCATCCCTGCCTGAAATAGACTCCAATGTGTCCTTGTTGTTTTGCCTGAATGATTTAGTTTTGTTATTACTGTAGTGACTTGCCCATTCTGTTGGTGGTGACATTGAGCTTCTCCAATGAAACACTTCCTCGACATTGGAAAACACAATGGATGAGGCATTAATTAACCTCCGGTTGAATAAATCCAGAGTTGTAACTCAGACTCAGAGTGATGGATTTAACACATTTTGTCGTAGAAACAGAGCTCACACGTGAAAAGGAATGGAACAGTTCATACAGATCTGAGCCTTTAATGTTTGAGTTATAATCAATAGAAAATATACGCAAGACCAGAATTAAAATAATTCACTTAAAGGTGGTGACATATGGCTCATTTGAATGTATAATATAAAAATAAATCATTTTTTCTTATCATTATACTTCTGTGGTCTGTGATAATGATCAAGTAAACAACAAATTTCATGACATATGTATGCCAGTAATATTAAACCTGATTCTGATTCTGATGAATATATTACCACAGTGAGGTGTTATTAAAATTTAGTTATTTATACAGAGCTCTGTTATAGCTAGCAATCAGAAGAGATGGGAAACGGGTGGATGCTCTGTGGTTATTGGATGGCTGGTGAGTGCAGTGGATATTGTATTTATTATAGTGTCTTATTTGATGTAATTGTGTGTAGTTCTGGTCACTCCATTGCAGGAAGAATGTGGAGGCTTTGGGATAGGGTATAGAAAAGGTTTACTAGAATGCTGGCTTCATTAGAGGGCACGTGCTACAATGAGAGGTTGGGCAAATTTGGGTTACTTTCTCTAGAGTGTTAGAGACCGGTTACAGAACTGCTTGAAGCAGCAAGGTCCAGGCACCAGAGAGTACCGATTGTACTGTACTCGACATGTGTATGGAGAGTTAACCACGGGGCCAAATCAGAAGTGTCGGTTACAGACTGAATCGAGACAGTGGATCCCAGGCCTCAGGGCACATTGAGGTGATCGAACCCAATGTTTTGACGTTGATTTAGGCACCGAGCCAGATTGAAAAGATGAGGGTGGCAGGGCCTGAGGCGAGGGACAGACTGGTTCAGATTGCTGCTCCACGAGGGTTACTCTGTGCTGAACTATGGGACACATATGCAAGCTTCAGTTCAGAATGTTACTTGCTTGTGTTATTTTTTCTCTGCATACTGCGTGTTCGATGGTCTTTTTTAAGAATGAGTTCTGTCCGTTTTATGGGTTCTTTGCTATGAACATGATGTGTTTTTTTTCTCTCTGCACATTGTTTTTTTTATATTTGGGTTCTCTTTGGTTTCTTGGTTTTGTGGCTGCCTGTTAGGAGATGAATCTCAAGGTTTATCATGTATACCTACCTTGATAATAAATGTACTTTGAATCTTTAACTGAAAGGAGACCTGATAGAGGTTTATAAGATTACTACTCACAACACGCTGGAGGAACTCAGCAGGTCGGGCAGCATCTGTGGAAAAGATCGGTCAACATTTCGGGCCAGAACCCTTCGTCAGGACTGTAGGGGGAAGGGGCAGAGGCCCTATAAAGGTGGTTGGGGGAGGGTGGGAAGGAGAAGGCTGGTAGGTTCCAGGTGAAAAACCAGTAAGGGGAAAGATAAAGGGGTGGGGGAGGGGAGGCAGGGAGGTGATAGGCAGGAAAGGTGAAGGAGGAATAGGGGAAAACACAATGGGTAGTAGAAGGAGGCGGAACCATGAGGGAGGTGATAGGCAGCTGGGGGAGGGGCCAGAGTGAAATAAAGATAGGAGAAAGGAGGGTGGGGGAATTACCAGAAATTGGAGAATTCTATTATAAATTATTCATTATAAAATTATTAAATTATTATAATTATTAGATGGATCTCCCAAGGCATAAAGGTCAACTAGAAGAAATGCTGGAGAGGGGAAAAGATTAAAGGAGATGCGCAGGGTAAGCCTTCCTACACAGAGCGGTGGGTTCCTGGAGTGGGCTGCTAGAGGTAGTGGGTGTAGCAGATATAATAGTGGCGTTTAAGAGGATTCTAGATAGGCACATGAATATAAAGGGAATAGAGGGCTATGGATCAAGTACAGCTTAATAGAATTGTTTGTAGGGTTGTTTGGCGAGCCTGGAGTTAGATCGCAGGTGTTTTGTCACCAGTTGAGGTGACATCATCAGTGTGCAAGTGAGTGTGTTTCTGCTGAGTGCTCACATCTATATTGATCCGACTTGTTGTCCTCAGTGGTTACTGCCATGCCGGCCGCTAGTCTCCGCTGGGCCCTGGCCATCACGACAGCCAATCAATCAGAACGGTAAGTTGGACTGATACAAATGCGAGGACTCAGCAAAACAAAACACACAATTGTGCACTGATGCTGTCACCTCAGCTGGTGATGAGACATTTGTCATCTAGCCTCCAGGCTCGATGAACAACCCTACAAACCAACAACCATCCTGAACTACCAGTTTTTTTTTCATTTCAAACAACAGATTTAGAGCAAGTTGGCATTTAGAGTAAGTTGGCATAAAGATTGTGGGCCAAAGGGCATGTTCCTGTACTGTTCTGTTCTAGTAATTAGAATATAGAACATAGAACAGTACAATGCGCCATGTGGGGAATTGATGGCTTTGTTGGCCAGTTTGCTGACGGCACTAAGATACTGAAGGAGCAGGTAGTGTTGAGGAAGCAGGCAGTCTGCAGAAGGACAGACAGATTAGAAGAATGTGCAAAGAAGTGGCAGATGGAATAGAGTGTAGGGAAGTGTAAGATCATGCTCTTTGGCAGAAGGAATAAAGGTGCGCTCTATTTTCTAAATGGAGAGAAAATTCAGAAATCAGAGGTGCAAAGGGTCTTGGGAGTCCTTGTGCAAGTTGAGTCGGTGGTAAGGAAGGCAAATGCAATGTTAGCTTTCATTTCGAGAGGACTAGAAAATAAAAGCAAGGATGTGATGCTGAGGCTTTATAAGACATTGGTCAGACTGCATGTCAAGTATTGTGAGCAGTTTTGGGGCCTTTCTCTAAGAAAAAATGTGCTAGCATTGGAGAAGGTTCAGAGGAGGTTCACAAGAGTGACCCCCAGGAATGAAAAGGTTAATGTATGAGTAGTCCTGTTTGCTCTGGATCTGTAATTACTGAATGAGAAGAATAAGTGGGGACCTCATTGAAACCTATCGAATATTGAAAGGCCTAGATAGAGTGGATGTAGAGAGGCTGTTTCCTATTGAGGGAGTCTGGAAACAGAGGGCACAGCCTCAGAATACATAGACAACCATGTAGAACAGAAGCAGGGAGGAATTCGTTTAGCCAGAAGGTAGTGAATCTATGGAATTCATTGCCATAGACAACTGTGAAAGTCAAGTCATTGGGAATATTTAAAGCAGAGATTGATAGGTTCTTGATTAGTTTGGGCATCAAATGTTATGGGGTTGCGAGGAATAATAAATCAGCTATGATGGAATGATGGAGCAGACTTGATGAGCCAAATGGCCTAATCCTATATCTTATGGTCTTTTGTTCCACAACAGTTCTCATAGAACAGTTCTATGTTCTATATTCTATTTCCTTGACTTTCAGTTCCATGAGTTCTAAAGTGAGCAATATTGGACCAGCATGAAAGAACCAAAGTGTAAGTAGCTTGGAATATTCAGTGTTTCTTTAACCATCTTCATTTGGCCTCTCCATGGTCCTATCAATGGGACTCGGGTGATTCAGTACATTTCCAGATGCTTCTTCTGCATTTGATGAGTCACGGGACAGGTATTCCCCTGAGACAGCAATGATGGTGCATTTTATCAAAGAGCTTTTGAGAACAATATTGGACACAAATATTGACAAACAGTATAATAGAACAAGAATGTGAATCACATAAAATCCAATTCAACCGAGTGCTGGAAAAAAGATACATTCTATTAACAGGAAGAATGAATTAACTACTCATGCATCTTCATGGATCAATAAAGACAGACGGAAAAATGGAGGGGAAGGAAAGAAAGTTACATTAAGTCCGCAGGCAGCAGAGTAGAGTGCAACAAGCAGCAATATGTAGATATTGGAAGAGGTCAAAAATAATTAGGAAGCTAAACAGGAAATAAAAATTAAATATTTTAATAACATAAGCATAATAGTTTCTTTCACTTCCAAAGACTCTTCACATCATGTTCTCGATATTCATTGTTTATTTTCTCTGTAGTATTTACACAGTTTGTTGTCTTGTGCAGACTGATGGTTTGTCCACCTTGTTGCATGCTGGTTTAATTAATTCTATTGTGGTTCTTGGATTTCCTGTGTATGCCTGCAAGAAAACAAATCTCAGGGGTGTATATGTACTTTGATAATAAATATACTTTGAAATTTGAAAGTGTTTCACTGACATCAATGAAAGGAGAGAATGGGGAAAAAATGATTTCTGAGGGTTAGCCTGGTAATGGTAAGGAAATGGCAGAAATATCAATTGAGTATTTATCAGTAAGATTGAACAGATGGTCATGACATTGGATAAAGCGATGGGAAAGGAAATGAGTTCATTTAAAATATAAAAAAGAAATATATTGAATCAACTGATCTAACACTAAGATAAGAACATTGGACCAGTTGGATCACGGCTGTAGATTTATAAAATACCTTGCAGATCTGCAAATTCATTGGAAAACAAGGTGTAGTGCCAGAGGGTTGGTGGATAGTCAACATAATGACATTAGAGATTCTATAGTTGCTCAGAATCTAGGGCAACACACTCAAAATGTGAAGGAACTTAGCAGGTTAAACAGCATCTCAGGAAAGAAAGAAACACTCAATGATTCAGGCCGAGGTTAGGAAGGTCAGAGAAGAAAATAGAACTCAGTACAAATACACCAATCACTAATGTATTGGAAAAAAAATCATAAAGCAGACAGTGAAGAATGTATTTATTTATTTTTCGACACATCACGCAGTTAGACCTTCTTGGGCCATGTCACGTATCCCTTGATTAACCCTAACCTAACAACGGGACAATCTACAATGACCAATTAGCCTACCTGGTACGTCTTTCGACAATAAGAGGAAAACAGAGAAATGCCTGGGAAAGCCACACATTCCACGGGGAGGAGGCACAGACTCCCTACAGGATAGTGCCCAAATTAAACTCCGAACTTCGAAACACCCTGAGCTGCAATACTGTCACACTACCATGTACTGCTAGATAGATAGAAGTGAATATTGGGGATGTTAGGTTAAACTTGCATTGTCGGAGTTCTGAGGACATTGCTTGTCACGTTATACAAAGTATATAGAGGCACCAGAGCAAGTAAATGGAGATAAATCAGGATGATACCAGGAACGTGAGGGCAAGGATGTCAGCACAATCAAAAAATTGGATTTGTTTTCACTTGAGAACTGAAGGCCAAGAGCTGAGTGATTGGGAGTCCTTAAAATCTTGAAGATTTAGAGCGCTGATGGACAGAGTGTGTTTCCACTGTGGGAATGGGCATATCTAGTGACATTTTGAATAGCAGAACAGGGTCAAGAGTTGTAATGGTCTACTCCTGCTTTAGTATCTGACATTTACTGCCACAGGGGAATGGTTGCTGCGAATATAAATATACTTGAGACTGGACATGTGAAGGGACAGATTACCACATAGACTTAAGAGTGGAAGAACCTACAAAAAGTAATGGATACAGCCCAGTGCATCTTGGGAAAAACCCTCCCTACTATTGAACACATGTGTAAAGAACACTGCCACAAGAAAGCAGTATCCATCATCAAGTACTTCTACCACTGAGGCCATGCTCTCTTCTTGCTACTGCCATCGGGGAGGAGGTACAGCAGCCTTAGGTTCCTGACCACATTTTAGGTTATTTTTATGCAGAAATGGAGAAGATTCTGCAGGTTTCACAAACTTCTGGCACCACTGTATCAAAGGTGATAGGTTTATGGAACCTTGGTTTTCAAGAAACATTGAGGGCCTAGTTAAGGAAAAGAAGGAGGTGCATAGCAGGTATAGGAGCCAATGAGGTTAAGAAACACAAGAGAACACTTAAGGAGGACATCAGGAAGGCTAAAGGAAGACATGATGTTGCTTTAGCAGACAAGGTGAAGGAGAATTCCAAGGGCTTATACAGGTACAATTAAGAGCAAAAGGAACTCAGAAGACAAAATTGGTCCTCTGGATCATCAGAGTGCTCATCCATGCATGGAGACAAAAGAGATAGGGGACATCTTAAATTAATTTTTTTGCATCTGTATTTACTCAGGAGACAGACACAGAGTCTATATAAATGAGGCAGAGCAACAGTGAGTTCATGGACTGTATACGGATTACTAGGGAGCAAGTGTGTGTTGTCTTAAAGAAAATTTGGGTGGATAAATACCCAGGGACTGACAAGGTATTCCCTCAGACCCAGTGGGAGACTAGTGCTGATATTTGAAACGTGTTTAGCCATGGGTGAGGTGCAGGAAGATAGGAAGACATCTAATGTTGTTCAGTTGTTTAACACAGATTCACTTGGAGGGCAGCTTGCAAAACTTCTAAATATATAGTACTTCTTCTGAACCACTCTCATTGCAATCTGCAGCCTGTAGTCAGTATGGGTGGAAGTCAGGAACAGGAAAGGAGAAGTTACTCTATTGGGAGTGTTCTAAAGGCCCCCTGGTAGCAGCAGAGATACAGAGGAGCAGATTGGGAGGCAGATTTTGGAAAGGTGCAAAAATAACAGGGTTGTTATCATGGGTGACTTTAACTTCCCTAATATTGATTGGCATCTGATTCTCTAAAGGTTTAGACAGGGCAGAGTTTGTTAAGTGTGTCCAGGACGGATTCCTGTCACAGTATGTTGACAGGCCGACTAGGGGGAATGTCATACTAGATCTAGTAGTTGGTAACGAACCGGGTCACGTCACAGAACTCTTAGTGGATGAGCATCTGGGGGACAGTGAGCACTGCTCCCTGGCCTTTAGCATTATCATGGAAAAAGACAGAATCAGAGAGGGCAGGAACATTTTTAATTGGGAAAGGCAAATTATGAGGCTATAAGGCTAGAACTTGCGGATTGGGATGATATTTTTGCAGGGAAATGTACTATGGACATGTGGTCGATGTTTAGAGATCTCTTGCAGGATGTTAGGGATAAATTTGTCCCGGTGAGGAAGATAAAGAATGGTAGGGTGAAGGAACCATGGGTGACAAGTGAGGTGGAAAATCTAGTCAGGTGGAAGAAGGCAGCGTACATAAGGTTTAGGAAGCAAGGATCAGATGGGTCTATTGAGGAATATAGGGTAGCAAGAAAGGAGCTTAAGAAGGGGTTGAGAAGAGCAAGAAGGGGGCATGAGAAGGCCTTGGTGAGTAGGGTAAAGGAAAACACCTAGGCATTCTTCAATTATGTGAAGAACAAAAGGATGACAGGAGTGTAGGTAAGACTGACTAGAGATAAAGGTGGGAAGATGTGCCTGGAGGCTGTGGAAGTGAGCAAGGTCCTCAATGAATACTTCTCTTCGGTGTTCACCAATGAGAGGGAACTTGATGATGGTGAGGACAATATGAGTGAGGTTGATGTTCTGGAGCATGTTGATATTAAGGGAGAGGAGGTGTTGGAGTTGTTAAAATACATTAGGACGGATAAGTCCCCGGGGCCTGACGGAATATTCCCCAGGCTGCTCCACGAGGCGAGGGAAGAGATTGCTGAGCCTCTGGCTAGGATCTTTAAGTCCTTGTTGTCCACGGGAATGGTACCGGAGGATTGGAGGGAGGTGAATGTTGTCCCCTTGCTCAAAAAAGGTAGTAGGGATAGTCTGGGTCGTTATAGACCAGTGAGCCTTACGTCTGTGGTGGGAAAGCTGTTGGAAAGGATTCTTAGAGATAGGATCTATGGGCATTTAGCGAAACATGGTCTGATTAGGGACAGTCAGCATGGCTTTGTGAAGAGCAGATTGTGTCTAACAAGCCTGATAGAGTTCCTTGAGGAGGTGACCAGACATATAGATGAGGGTAGTGCAGTGGATGTGATCTACATGGATTTTAGTAAGGCATTTGACAAGGTTCCACACGGTAGGCTTATTCAGAAAGTCAGAAGGCATGGGATCCATGGAAGTTTGGCCAGGTGGATTCAGAATTGGCTTGCCTACAGAAGGCAGGGGGTCATGGTGGAGGGAATACATTTGGATTGGAGGGTTGTGATTAGTGGTGTCCCACAAGGATCGGTTCTGGGGCCTCTACTTTTCGTGATTTTTATTAACGACCTGGATGTGGGGGTAGAAGGGTGGGTTGGCAAGTTTACAGACGACACAAAGGTTGGTGGTGTTGTAGATAGTGTAGAGGATTGTTGAAGATCACAGAGAGACTTTGACAGGATGCAGAAGTGGGCTGAGAAGTGGCAGATGGAGTTCAACCCGGAGAAGTGTGAGGTGATACACTTTGGAAGGACAAACTCCAAGGCAGAGTACAAAGTAAATGGCAGGATACTTGGTAGTGTGGAGGAGCAGAGGGATCTTGGGGTACATGTCCACAGATCCCTGAAAGTTGCCTCACAGGTAGATAGGGTAGTTAAGAAAGCTTATGAGGTGTTAGCTTTCATAAGTTGAGGGATAGAGTTTAAGAGTCGCGATGTAATGATGCAGCTCTATAAAACTCTGGTTAGGCTACACTTGGAGTACTGTGTCCAGTTCTGGTCACCTCCCTATAGGAAGGATGTGAAATCATTGGAAAGGGTACAGAGGAGATTTACCAGGATGCTGCCTGGTTTAGAAAGTATGCATTATGATCAGAGATTAAGGGAGCTAGGGCTTTACTCTTTGGAGAGAAGGAGAATGAGAGGAGACATGATAGAAGTATACAAGATATTAAGAGGAATAGATATAGTGGATAGCCAGCGCCTCTTCCCCAGGGCACCACTGCTCAATACAAGAGGACATAGCTTTAAGGTAAGGGTGGGAATTTCAGGGGGGATATTAGAGGAAGGTTTTTCCACTCAGAGACTGGTTGGTGCATGGAATGCACAGCCTGAGTCCGTGGTGGAGGCAGATACACCAGTGAAATTTAAGAGTCTACTAGACAGGTATATGGAGGAATTTAAGGTGGGGGGTTATATGGGAGGCAGGGTTTGAGGTCAGCACAACATTGTGGGCCGAAGGGCCTGTACTGTGCTGTACTATTCTATGTTGTATGTAATTTCACTTTAAGTAGTTTACTTTTGAATTGACTTAGTGAACTAGTGGTTTCAAGATCTTCTGAAGGACCTGGTGGACTTAACTCTCAGACATGCTTTAAATGGACAAAGGTCCATCATGAGCCTAAAAGAGAGGGAGGAGAGGAGGAATCCAAGCCAAATAAAAACATCGAGGTGTAGAACTTCCTCTTCCCAGCATTTTGTTAGCAGATATAGTCACTGGAGAATAAGGCTGAGGACCTAAGATCAAGATTGCTGTATTGGAGGGAAGTGAGGAATTGCTGCATTCTCTGCTTCATGGAGACATGGCTAATTTCCAACAAGTCAGATATGTCACTGAGACCCAGGTGCTTCTCAATCCGCCAGATGTACCATTGGGCCGCGGACCGTTACCGGGCCGCAAAGTATGTGCTACCGGGCCGTGAGGAAACGATATGAGTCAGCTGCACCTTTCCTCATTCCCTGTCATGCACTGTTGAACTTGGCCATAGGGTTGCCAACTGTCCTGTATTTGCTGGGACATTCCGTATATTGGTTTGTCCCATACCAGACTGCCCTTGTCCCGTATTTCCCCCGCTAAGGAAGAGCGTTTCTGTGAAACCTTTCGTGCCGAAATGGCGTGAAGCAAAGAAGCAATTAACATTAATTTATATGGGAAAAATCTTTGAACGTTCTCAGACCCAAAAATTAACCTACCAAATCATACCAAATAACACATGAAACCTAAAATAACTCTAACATATAGTAAAAGCATCAATGATATGATAAATACACAGCCTATATAAAGTAGAAATAATGTATGTACAGTGTAGTTGGGAAGATTAAGCCAAAACCAATTTGTGAAAAAAAAATCGGCACGTAGGCGCACGTCACGCATGCGCACACAGGTGGCCGTGCAAGGCTTCATGGTCATGGTAGTCTTTCTCGGGGTAAACACAAGTATCCCGTCAATACACACAAAAAATGCTGGTGAACGCAGCAGGCCAGGCAGCATCAACAGGAAGAGGTACAGTCGACGTTTCAGGCCGGGACACTTCGTTAGGATTTGATTGCTACTCTTGTTCCTTATTTGGGAGTGAGAAAGTTGGCAACCCTCACTGTAAAAGACATGTTGTGGTGAGTTTAACCCTACTTGAACACCGCCCCCCCCCCCCCACTCCCCCGGTCGGCTGGTCCGCAAGAATATTTTCAATATTAAACCGGTCCGCGGTGCAAAAAAGGTTGGGGACCCCTGAGCTACAGGGTTGCTTTGAGTTGATGGACTGGGCCATGTTCAAGGAACTAAACCAATACACTTCTGTAGTCACAGACTTTACAAAAACAGTCATAGACGACTGTGTTTCAACACACAATCATTCAGAGTCTTCCCCAACCAGAATCCCTGGATGAACCAAGAGATCTGCAATCTGCTTACAGCCAGATCAGTGGTGTTCAGGTATGTTGACCTTGTAAAATAAAAGAGGTCCAGTTAAGACCACTGGAATGACATCGCATATGTAAAGTAACAATTCTGTAACAAATTTGAATCACTGAAAGATGCTCAACCGCTGTGGCAGGGCTTGAATGCTGTCATCTCTTGCAAAGTGAAACCAAGTAACATCGGTGACAACAAGCCTACGCTCCCAGATGAGCTCAATACCTTCTATGCTCATTGGATTGTTAAAACATGTACTCATCTTCACAAACTCCTACAGCCCCTGATGACCCTGCGATTTCAGTCTCTGAGGCCGACATGAGAGCATCCTTCAGGAGGGTGAATCCACAGAAAGCATCCAGCCCAGATATTGTAGCTGGCCGGGTACTAGTAACCTGCCTCAGTGACTATCATCCAGTAGCATTTACATCCTCAGTGATGGAATGCTTTGAAGAGATATATCAACTTCTGCCTGGGAAGCGACTTGGCTCTGCACCAATTTGCCTACCGTCAACAGCAGATGCCATTTTATTGGCTCTTCACTCAACCCTGGAACATCTGCATGGTAAAGATTCAAAGTGCTTTTGTTATCAATGAATGTATAAATTATACAACATTGAGATTTGTTTGCTTATAGGCAGTTGCAAAGCAAGGAACCGAAAGAACCTAATTAAAAAACAGACCAACCCCGGTGCCCACAAAGATAGATAAAAAACAACAACAAATCATGCAAACAGAAGAAGTGAGCAACAACGACAGCATTCCAAACTAAATTGACTTCTTAGATCCAAATCCCCGTAGCAGCTCGGAGTAGGCCCAAATCCTCGGTATTCAGTTCATCATATTGGCAGGGCAAGTTACTGTATAGTTTGCAGACACAAAGCACAGTAGCTGGGGGCAGTCTCACAGTCTTAGCATCACGGAGAGAGGTGCCCCAAAACTCACTGGGCCGTCGTTTAAATCGTCCGAAACTCATACTAGCAACCAGGTCTCACCGCGGCGAGTCACTCCAGGCCTAGATTTCACTGCCAGAGAAACCGTTCTCAATCTCTTCAGATCGGTTCAGTGCTTAGAGCAATGCAGTCTATCCTGCACGACTCTCGACACCCCGCCTTTCCAGTCTATCCCGCACGACTCTCGACACCCCGCCTTTCCAGTCTATCCCGCACGACTCTCGACACCCTGCCTTTCCAGTCTATCCCGCACGACTCTCGACACCCCGCCTTTCCAGTCTATCCCGCACGACTCTCGACACCCCGCCTTTCCAGTCTATCCCGCACGACTCTAGACACCCTGCCTTTCCAGTCTATCCTGCACGACTCTAGACACCTTGCCTTTCCAGTCTATCCCGCACGACTCTCGACACCCTGCCTTTCCAGTCTATCCCACACGACTCTAGACACCTTGCCTTTCCAGTCTATCCCGCACGACTCTCGACACCCCGCCTTTCCAGTCTATCCCGCACGACTCTCGACACCCTGCCTTTCCAGTCTATCCCGCACGACTCTCGACACCCTGCCTTTCCAGTCTATCCCGCACGACTCTCGACACCCTGCCTTTCCAGTCTATCCCGCACGACTCTCGACACCCTGCCTTTCCAGTCTATCCCACACGACTCTAGACACCCTGCCTTTCCAGTCTATCCCACACGACTCTCGACACCCTGCCTTTCCAGTCTATCCCACACGACTCTCGACACCCCGCCTTTCCAGTCTATCCCGCACGACTCTCAACACCCTGCCTTTCCAGTCTATCCCGCACGACTCTAGACACCCTGCCTTTCCAGTCTATCCCGCACGACTCTCGACACCCTGCTTTTCCAGTCTACCTGGGCCGGTGTTTAGATTGTCCAAACAATGTTTTGTACCTTGAATTAGGTCTCAGTTTTTGCTGTGGTGAATCGCTCGGGGCCTCAAACATGCCATTCAACGATTCGCTTCAGACCTGGATTTCACTGCTGAAGAAGCTGTTCTTGACCTCACAAAATTGGCTCAGTGCTTAGAGTGATTTTTCCTCGTACCTGGTCCAGTTGGACGGGCATTAGAACTCCTCGGTCCTGTTTTCTTCCTTCTGAGTCCTGCACTCCAACTAGCACGACTCCAACTCATGTTGATTTTGCAGCACGACAGCAGGACACATCTCTCAAGTTCGCTTTGCTCTCACTTGCCTCTTCATTGCTGGCGGTGATAGTTTACCCCAATTTACTTTAAAAAGTGTTATTAATAATGATTTCAGTTGAACTCCTTTGCTTTCAAACCACATGTAAGCTGTCCCATGTCTTTGGTAGGGTCATCAACTTGTATCATGATGCTCTTCATTGACTATAGTTTGGCATTCAATACAATCACCCCCCTCAATACTAATCAATAAGCTCCAAGACCTAGGGCTCAATACCTCCTGGTGCAATTGGATCCTCTATTTCCTCACTTGCCCCCAGTCAGTTTGGATTGGCAACAACATCTCCTCCGCAATCTCCATCAGCACAGGTGCACAGCAAGGCTGTGTGCTTAGCCCCCCGCTCTGCCCACTTTTTATTTGTGACTGTGATGCTAAGTACAGCTCCAATGCCATCTTTAAGTTTGCTGAAGGTATCGCTGCCTTTGGCTGAATCAAAGGTGGTGATGAATTGGAATAGAGGAGGGAGATTGAAAATCTGGCTGAGTGGTGCCACAATGGAAACTTCTCATTCAGTGTCAGCAAGACCAAGATGATGATTATTGACTTGATTATTGACTTAAGTATGAGGAAGCTGGAGGTCCATGAGCCAGTCCTCATTGATCACAGGTGGAGAGGGTCAGCAACTTCAAATTCCTCAGTGTCATCATTTTGGAGGATCTATCCTGGGCCCAACATGTAAATGCCATTAAAAGAAAGCACTACAGCATCTCTACTTTCTTAGAAGTTTGTCAACATTTAGCATGTCATGTAAAACATTTACAACCTTCTATAGATGTGTAGTGAAGAGTATGTAGACTAGTTGCATCACAGCCTGGGATGGATACACCTATGCCCTTGAATGGAAAATCGTATAAATAGTAGTCGATACAGCCCAGTCCATCACATGTAAAGCCCTCCCACATCTGCAGAGGGCATGAAAGCAGCATCCATCATCAAGGGCCCACACTATCCTGGCCAATTCTTCCCTTTCACTGATGCCATCGGGAAGGAGGTACAGGCAGTTTGATGTTCCTTGTGCCTTTTACTCAGATCTTCTCTTTTCATGATGAATGTACAGGAGGTCCTTCCAATGCCTTCTCCGCTTTTTCTCTGATAACTCAGCAATTCTTGTGTGTATAAAGGGAGGACAGGAGGATGAATACAGGGCCCTGGAGGAGGACTTTGTCAAATAATGTAAACTGAATTATCTGCAGCTGAACATTGGTAAGATAAAGGAGATGGTGATGGACATTAGGAAAATTAAGCTTGCATTGCTCCCTGTTACTATTGATGGGGAGCACATAGATGTGATGAGGATCTACAGGTACCTGGGGGTGCACCTTGATGACAAACTTGAGTGGAGCACCAACACAGAGGCTGCATACAAGAAGGGCCAGTATCACCTCTACTTTCTGAGGACACTGAGGTTCTTTGGAGTATGCAGGCCTCTCCTTCACATGTTCTACCTGCCTGTTGCCACCAGTACAGTCTTCTATGTGGTGGTATGCTGGGGCAATGGTATCAACATGGGTGATGCCAGCAGGCTCAATAAACTGATTAGAGAGGCTGGCTCTGTTATAGGAGTCAAACTGGACACAGTGGAGCCTGTGGTAGATTAAAAGACCCTAAGGAAAATTCTGGGAATGCTGGGCAACGTTTCTGACCCTCTGCATGCCACCTTGGCTGAACAGAGGAGCACTAAAAGAGCAGCACTTTTAGTAATAGATGAAGACAACTATGCTGCTCCAAAGAGTGGCCGTTAGGCTCTATAATGAGTCAACCTATAGCCAGGGAAGTGATGACCCCCTTCCTGTTAAACTGTTTGAGGTAACTGACTTCTTATTCTTTTTACTTCTCTTTTAAATTTATATCTGTGCACTTGTAATGCTATTGGGACACTAACTTCCTGGGGTCAATAAAGTACCTATCTACCTACCTGTCTATCTTTCCAGCACCCGATGGGTACCTCTTCCACCTACCCTCAACTTCACCTCAGGTTATAGCTCTAAGTTCTTGCTGTTAATAATTTACTGCGCTCTTTTTGAACCCACATGCTGATAAAGGCCTACAATAAATATTGATTTTCATAGACACTGTAAATTATCCTATAAACCACTCAAATGTTCATTGTTTATGGAGGTTTCAAGCTCTTGTATGAAGAGAACATTAGCCTTAAGCCCCCCAAAATGATTTCCGAAGAACAAAAAATACTTTTAAATCAAATTTGGAACCAAAATGAAAAGGAAGCACTGAGCTGTGATTTACAAGAGCAAAGGGTAATCAGGATTAACTTAGTGATACAGATTCCCCTTCCAGCTAGATATAAAATTATTGGAATAATGAAATCAAATTATCTACATTTGTACTGAGAAACAAAAGCTTATTTTGATACAAAAACCAAGGACTCACTTCCCCTCAAAGCAAAAAGTACCATCGACTGTTCCCAACTACCACTTCTCTGTATTATGATGCCCTAAATGAGAATGGTCAAACTTGACTCTGACTAAATCAGAATCAGATTTATTATCATTGTCTTAATATGATGCATCGCTTTTGGTTTGTGGCAGCACTACGGTGAAAAGCACTAAAATACCATCATCATCAGGTGCCATGCTCAGTTTGAGCTTTGACTGCCATGGCCCACACATTCCTGTTTTGGGTCAAGTGGATCAATTCATTGGTATTCATTTCCAGTTTTATGGCTGCTGTCTCCATCATCATTTGTCTTTCTCTTGTGACGGGGTCCTGGGTTAGAGGGGGGAGGAGGGGGAGGAGGGGGAGGAGAAGAAGAAGAAGATAGGGAGAGAGAGATTGAGATTCAACACCAGACACCTTGTTATTAAAAGAGAGAGAGGTGAAGATTGCTTTGAGATGGTGTTATGAACCCATAAGGTTCATATTTTCTGTGGACTGTCACTTTAAGGCACGAGAAAGAACTGAGACTAACTTTTGGATTCTGCTGAATTCGGAGAGAGAGGGCACTGAGCAGCTTGTGGTTCGCTATGGTGACCGAGGGCGGCATTATTTGATGGACAATCGATGTTATGGTTTCTCTGCAGCGTGTTTACTTTTTAAATGGACACTGGTTTCAGCTTCTGTATTCTTACAGAGAGAGAAGGGAGGAGCTGTTTGATTGACAGTTGGTACTCAGCACGGGGAGCTAAATAGAAGGTCAGACGATAGACCTGATACACATGGTTTTGGACACTGAATGAGCTTCGTTGTGCCCACAGAAAAAGTGGGTTTTTGGAGGATCGATCAGGCAGATCGTTCAATGGCTCTTGCAGTGTGGACAGGGTGTGACCAGTGGGGAGTTATTTGTGTGTCCAACCCTCGCCTGGGTTGATAGCTCCACCACAGAAGAACGGTCCCCCTTTTTGTGGTCACAGTCGGTGACTTTTAAAAGGATTTCAGAGGACAACGGGAAGATAAGACGGCATAAGCTCACCTGAAGACTCAAATCTCTCCCTCTCTCTCTCTCTATCATTACTCAACTCAATACCATGAATTTAACTGAACTTTACTCATCATCATAAGACTATCTATTTACCCCCAGACTTGAAGGAGCTTGGTTCTCATACATATTCCACACTTACTTATATATAATCATTGCTAACCTGTTTGATGTATCTGATTTTATATTACTATATTGCATAGTTACTAATAAATACTATTAGTTAATAGCAATACTGGACTCCGAAGTGTTTTCCATTTCTGCTGGTTCTTTAACCCGTCACGGAGTATGTGACACTCTTGCTTTCTTCCCTTCACTATTTCCCATAATTACTGTGCATTCTAACTCCTCTTTCCTAATTACATGTCCAATGAAGTTACGTTGCCTTTTCATAATCTCATACATTACTTCTCTTTTTTTGTTTGCTCTGTTCACGACATCCTCATTAGATGTTCGTTTCATCCATGATATTCTCTGCATCCTCCTCAAAAACCACATCTCTGCTGCTACAATTCATTTCCTCATGTTACTAGATATTGTCCAACATTCTGAGCCCTATAACATAACTGGATAAATGTAACATTTCAGTACTCTGAGGCGGGTTGTCATGCCTACTATAGTATTGGTCAGTATACTCTTCATTCTCATAAAGGTGTCTTCTGCCATCCCTATTCTTCTTTTGATGTCCAAGTCGCACCTGCCATCTGATGTCACCCAGCTTCCTAAGTAGCAAAAGTTCTGTACTTGTTTTATGTATTCCCTGTTTATTCTCAGCCTGCAGATAGGATTCTCCTTTTTGGATATTAACATACATTCTGTCTTTTTGCAATTGATAGATAGACCCATTTTTGCTCTTTCTTCAAGAATTATATCAATAAAGTTTTGTAGTTCTTCTTCCGTACTTGAAATTAACAGTGTCATCTGCATATCTGAAATTATTGATGTTTTCACCGCCAACTTTGATTCCCAAGATGTCTCTTATTTTTTGTAATATTATTTCACTGTACACATTAAATAAATGAGGGGAGAAAACACACCCTTGTCTAACACCTCTCGATTTTCGTAAACTGACTCACTTCTCCATCTAGTCTTGCAGCGGCAGTTTGTTCCCAGTACTGTTACAATGGGGCGCTGGGAACGGACCCAAATGCGAGACACAGACGCTGAAGTACAAGGAACAGGACTTGACTAGAGTAGGGACGTGACAGGATTCAGACCAGGAGCAGGGACAAGAATGAGGACTTGGGCTAGGGAAAGCGGGACCAGGACTAGAAACCATGGACTAGGAGACAAGGCTTGGAATCCGAGCATGAGACTGGACAAGGACCCAGAACCTGGGTCTTGCCTGAAGTTCAGACCCCAGAACTAGGCAAGGACATGACATGGCTTCAGAACAGGATGTTGCTGGGGTTGAGAGTCCTGAGCTTGGCTGCAGGCTGGGGCCTTTGGTCATGAGCTTGGAGGCTCGGGACTTCAGGCTTGTGTTCTTGGAGTGTGGCTTGGGATCCTCGAGGCTAGCGTACTTGGAGCATGGCTTGGGATCCTCGAGGCTAGAGTTCTTGGAGCATGGCTTGGGATCCTCGAGACTAGTGTTCTTGGAGCGTGGCTTGGGATCCTCAAGGCTTGGGTTCTTGGAGCGTGGCTTGGGATCCTCAAGGCTTGGGTTCTTGGAGCGTGGCTTGGGATCCTCAAGGCTTGGGTTCTTGGAGCTTGGCTTGGGATCCTCAAGGCTTGGGTTCTTGGAGCGTGGCTTGGGATCCTCAAGGCTTGGGTTCTTGGAGCGTGGCTTGGGATCCTCAAGGCTTGGGTTCTTGGAGCTTGGCTTGGGATCCTCGAGGCTTGGGTTCTTGGAACTTGGCTTGGGATTCTCGAGGCTTGGGTTCTTGGAGCTTGGCTTGGGATCCTCAAGGCTTGGGTTCTTGGAGCTTGGCTTGGGATCCTGAGCTTGTGGAGGCAGATAACTCAAAGGCTGGAACTCAGAGACAGACTAGGAACTGTACATTTAACATAGAGCCGGGACTCATCCTTCGAGAAGCCACGACTCATCTTTAACACGACATCAACATGAGACAGGACAGTACATAGACATAGAGCCGGGACTTATACTTAGACAAGCCGGGACTCAACTTCTCCTCACCAAGGTGGGACAGGACCATCTGTCGGGTAACAGCAGAACGGCCGGACTTACCAGGAAAACAGAGTAAAAGACAAGACAAAACAGATCTCCCCGCAGGGCAACAGCAAAATGGCCTGACTTACCCCACGGAGGCGAAGACAAGACAAGACCCCCTGCAGGGCAATGGCAGAACAGCCTGACTTACCCCACGGAGGCGAGGACAAGAAGAGACAAACACCAAAGAACGACAGACAGTTCCATCTCTGCTCCGGGGTCAGTTCAGTCAGCAACCTCAGTTGGCTACAGAAACAGCCAGATCCTTACCTAGCTCAGAGTAGTTGGCAGCCACTCAGCTGGCCTGGGAAACAGCCAAATCCATACTGCAAAGACATTCCCAACTACTGACAGCAAGGCTTCATGAGGGGATGGTTCCCCAACACAGCCTAAAGATGGCAATTGGCTGCTCTAGCCTTCCACCGGCAGGTTGCTCCCAGGAGATCTTGACAAAACAAACCAGCAGCTCACACTCAACCCCAAGGCTACCTATATTCCAAGCTCCAAGATGGGAATCAGGTGCCTATGATTAACTCAAACAAGGGACAGCTGGAAGACCCGGAGTCCTGAGTCCATGCACCGGACCGTGAACCAGAATGCGGACTTCATGGACTGGACCATGACAAGTACAGATTTCTTGATTAGGTGGAGGTCTTTCGAACCTAGATCTAGAGTTTTCTGTAACATTTCAAATAACTTATTGTGCTTCACTTTATCAAATGCTTTTGTGTAGTCGATAAAACAAACAAACAAATCTTTTTGCACTTGAATAACTCATTCTGATAGTATCCTTAACATCAATATTCCATTTCTTGTACCTTTGTCTTTCACAAAACCACATTGTTCTTTACTCTTGTCATCAAAATTCTTAGAAGTACCTTGGTGATATGACTCATTAAACTTATGATCCTATGTAATTCACATTCTATTTCTCCAAGTTTCTTAGGAAGAGTTATAAATACAGATTTTTTCATCTCTTCTGGTATTATTCCAGTCTCATAAATGTCATTGATTAAATCATTAAGTTTTTCAATTCCATAATCTTCAAGCGCGATAATTTGTTCTATTACTAGTTCATCAGGACCTGCTACCTTTCCTTTGTTCACCTTATTTATTGCATTATGAACTTCAGATTTTAAAATACTTGGACCTTCAATGTTTTTCTTAATTTCTGGTTTTTCGCCTCGATCATCTTCAAACAATTCCTGAATATATTCTGTCCATATACTCTGTTCATAATCTCATCTTTTTCTTTGATAATGGTACCATCCTTTGCTTTCAAACATCCACCTGAAGAACAGAGGAGCTTTTTACCAGTGATATTCTTGATTTGTTGATGTAACCTTTTTGGATCAGTAATAGGGATTCTTTCTTTTTGCTCACATTCCTGGTTTAACCATTCTTCTTTGGCTTATTGATATAAGCTTTTAACTTTTTTTATCTAAGGACTTATATTCTATAGGATTTGCTTTCTTCTATCTCCTTTCTTCCATTAGACTTTTGATTTCATCTGTCATCCATTTATTCTTTGTGCTTTTTTGCTGATTCTACCAAGGCATCCTTTAGAGAGTTGAATTTCATTTCTACATGATTGCTATCATCTTCAACAGATTCTATTTCTAGACTTTGAAATCTATTCCTTACTTCAATTGTAAATTTATGTCTTAAGCTTTCTTCTTTAATTAATTGCAAGTAGTCAAGGGATTGTTCAGGTTTTTGCTTCTTTAGTTTTTAAAGTTTTACTTTTATGTAACATACTAAAATACCATAAATTACAAAAATACTCAAAATAGTGCAAAACAGAGGAACACAAAATATTATTCATTGTTCCTTGCACCATCCAGAAATCTGAGAGTGGAGGGAAAGAAGTTGTTCCTGAATTACCGAGTGTGTTTCGAGGTTTTTAAGACCATAAGATATAGGAGCAGAATTAGGTTATTTGGCCCATCAAGTCTGCTCTGCCATTTCATCATGGCTGATCCATTTCCCTCTCATCCACAATCTCTTATCATCTTCCTGTATCCCTTCATGCCCTGACTAATCAAGAATCCATATACCTCTGTCTTAAGTGTACCCAATCACTAGGCCTCCACAGCTGCCTGTGGTGACAAATTGCACAGATTCACCACCCTGTGGCAAAAGAAATTCCTCCTCATCTTCATTCTAAAAGGACACCATTGTATTCTGAGTCTGTGTCCTCTGGTCTAAGGCTCCCCCACCATAGGATGTATCGAGGCCTTTCAACATTCGCCAGGTTTCAGTGAGGTCCCCCATCAATCACCTGAATTACAGAAAGTAGAGGCCCAGGGCCATCAAACACTGATGTCTTTCAATCCAGGAATCACTTTTGTGAACCTCCTTTGAACCTTCTTCAATGCCAGCGGATCCTTTAGGTAAGGGGCCCATAACTGCTCACAATACTCCACGTGAGGCCTCACCAGTGCCTTATAAGACATTAGCATTACATCTTTGCTTTTATATTCTAGTCCTCTTAAAATGAATGCTAACATTGCATTTGCGTTCCTCACCACTGACTCAACCTACAACTAACCTTTAGGGAATCCTGCAAAGGGACTCCCAAGTCCCTGTACACCTTAGATTTTTGAATTTTCTCTTCATTTAGAAAAAAGATGAACCTTTTATTTTTTCTACCAAAGTGCATGACTTCCCAACATTGTAATCCTTCTGTTACTCTTTTCCCATTCTCCTAATCTGTTCAATCTTTCTGTATTTCTCTACTTCATCAAATCTACCTGCCCCTCTACTTATTTTTGTATCATCCACAAAGCCATCAATTCTGTCATCCAAATCATTGACATATAATGGAGAAAGAAGAAGACCCAACACAGACTCCTATAGAACACTGGGTCAGTTTGAAATGGTCAGGATGAAGACAAGGAACAGCCGTGCCAATGTGTAGCTGCTGCTTGATGAGGTTTACTTGCCTCTGTGCTGAACTGAGTCTATGGCCTGCAACAACACGTTCCTGGACCCACTGCAGTGATGACAAGTTTTGTGGCTGTGAACTCACTTACATGAACTTTAGTTCTGAATTTTATTTGTTTACTTTATATTGTTTTGTACGATTTGTTCTTCCTTATGCACTTTGGGTGTTTGATGGTCTTTTCTGATGGGTTCTATTGTTTTGTGGCTGCTGGTAAAGAGACACATCTCAAGGATGTATACAGTGTACATACTTTGATGACAAATGCACTTTGAACTTTGAAATTTGATCTTTGA
Organism: Mobula hypostoma; assembly: GCF_963921235.1. NCBI lineage: Eukaryota > Metazoa > Chordata > Chondrichthyes > Myliobatiformes > Myliobatidae > Mobula > Mobula hypostoma. Next base: position 14,667,363 of record NC_086102.1, read on the forward strand.
TAATTTGTTACATCCCATAATTTGTTCAGTCCCTTCTCAGCCTCCTCTGTTGAAAAGTAAACAATCCCAGCCAAAACCAATCTTTTCCAATAGCTAAAATTTACCAGTTACTAGAACAGAGAACAGAAAACAGTACAGGGTCTTCAGTCCACAATATTGTGGTGATCATTTAACCTACTCCAAGATCATTCTAACCCTTCCCTCCCACATAGCTCTCCACTTGTCTTTCATCTATGTGCCTACTGAAGATTCTCTTATATTTCCATAATGTATTTGCCTCTACTACCATCCGAGGCAGTGTGTTCCACACACCTATCACTCTCTGTGAAAAGAATGTGCCTCTGACATCTCCTCTATACTTTCCTCCAATCACCTTAAGAGCATATACTCTCATATTGGCCATTACCAGCCTGGGAAAAAGCCGCTGGCTGTCCACTCTATCCATGCGGCTTATCATTATTTTATCTTTATCAATTCTCCTCTTATAATCCTTCATTCTTCATTAGTTAGGAAAATTCAGTCGCTAGGTATACATGGAGAGGTGGTAAATTGGATTAGACATTGGCTCGAAGGAAGAAGCCAGAGAGTGGTAGTAGAGAATTGCTTCTCTGAGTGGAGGCCTGTGACTAATGGTGTGCCACAGGGATCAGTGCTGGGTCCATTGTTATTTGTCATCTATATCAATGATCTGGATGATAATGTGGTAATTTGGATCAGCAAGTTTGCTGATGATACAAAGATTGGAGGTGTAGTAGACAGTGAGGAAGGTTTTCAGAGCCTGCAGAGGGACTTGGACCAGCTGGAAAAATGGGGTGAAAAATGGCAGATGGAGTTTAATACTGACAAGTGTGAGGTATTGCACATTGGAAGGACAAACCAACGTAGAACATACTGGGTTAATGGTAAGGCACTGAGGAGTGCAGTGGAACAGAGGGATCTGGGAATACAGATACAAAATTCCCTAGAAGTGGTGCCACAGGTAGATAGGATCATAAAGAGAGCTTTTGGTACATTGGCCTTTATTAATCGAAGTATTGAGTATAAGAGCTGGAATGTTATGATGAGGTTGTATAAGGCATTGGTGAGACCGAATCTGGAGTATTGTGTTCAGTTTTGGTCACCAAATTACAGGAAGGATATAAATAAGGTTGAAAGAGTGCAGAGAAGGTTTACAAGGATGTTGCTGGGACTTGAGAAACTCAGTTATAGAGAAAGGTTGAATAGGTTAGGACTTTATTCCCTGGAGCGTAGAAGAATGAGGGGAGATTTGATAGAGGTATATAAAATTATGATGGGTATAGATAGAGTGAATGCAAGCAGGCTTTTTCCACTGAGGCAAGGGGAGAAAAAAACCAGAGGACATGGGTTAAGGGTGAGGGGGGAAAAGTTTAAAGGGAACATTAGTGGGGGGCTTCTTCACACAGAGAGTGGTGGGAGTATGGAATGAGCTGCCAGACAAGGTGGTAAATGCGGGTTCTTTTTTAACATTTAAGAATAAATTGGACAGATACATGGATGGGAGGTGTATGGAGGGATATGGTCCGTGTGCAGGTCAGTGGGACTAGGCAGAAAATGGTTTGGCACAGCCAAGAAGGGCCAAAGGGCCTGTTTCTGTGCTGTAGTTTCTATGGTTCTATGGTTCTAAAGAGAAAAACCTGCGCTCTGTTATCCTTTCCTCTTAAGGCTTGTTTTCAAACCCAGAAGGCATACTGTAAAACTCCTCTGCACTCTATCTGAAGCTTCCATATTCTTCCTACACTGAAGTGACTGGAACCAAACAATGCTCCGTGTGTGCTCCAACCCAGGTTTTATAGAGCTGTAACATTACCTCGCAGTTCTTGAACTCAATCCCCTGAATTCCATTCTTAAGTTCCTTCCTGACTGCCTTATAACTCACAGGAGCCCTGTCTGATCCTTTGCCTGCTAAATATTATGCATGCTTCCTTCATCCCCTTGACTAAGTCCAGGCAAGACATACTGGTTGATAGGTTAATGGTCATTGTAAATTGTCACGTGATTAGGCTAGGGTTAAATTGGGGGATTGCTGGGTGGCGTGGCTCAAAGGACCGGAGGGGCCTACTCTGCGTTGGGTCGCAAAAAATAAAAATAAATTTTAAAAACTCTGATTCCTTAGTAAGTTAGCCATTAGACATTAAATTACTGGAATAGAAAACCCATGACTTAGACCCATTGTCATGAGCTTCAATCTCATCACTACAAACTTTATTTACTTGTATTTGGTTAAATACAAGGGAGGAGGAGAAGATGGCAGTGTGATGCAGCGTGCGCGGCCTCTCCGGTGATGAATATCTGTAATCTGTCAAGTAGGAAGCCGTGCACAATTCTGATTTGATGGAGGCAGACGTGAGAGCACGGAGGAACATCTGGTGAAACTTCTAAAATGCCTGTTTCGCTGCCACTGCTACTGTGTGATCCGAAATCTCCGGAGGGGAAGGCCCCGAATCCTTGGCTTTGCTTGTTGCTTGGCGGCCGGGGCCGGGGTCAAAGCGCTCAGCAGTGATGGTGCTCGGTGTCGGAGGGCTGGTCGGAGGCTCGAAGTTTTCAGACGGACTCAGAGTCGGACTGTGGTCGGGTGCTTCCAGGATGCTGCATCGGCAAGTTTGCGGTGCTGGAAGCTCATGGCAGGAAGAGTTTCTTCCTTCTACCATCTGTGTGAGATGTTGGGGCTATCGGGACTTTGAGACTTTTTTTTACTGTGCCCATGGTCTGCTCTTATCAAATTATGGTATTGCTTTGCACTGTTGTAACTATATGTTATAATTATGTGGTTTAGTCAGTTTTAGTCTTGGTCTGTCTTATGTTTCTTTGATATCATACTGGAGGAACATTGTATCATTTTTTAATGCATGCATTTCTAAATGACAATAAACGAGGACTGAGTGTCCTTATAATCTAATCTAATCTAAATTAATAGCAGGAGCTTTCTTTCAAGAAGCAGTAATCTCAGCAATGGTGACCAGATTGTTGTAAAAATCCATGTGGTTCATTAACATCCATTACCTGAATAAAGTGTGATCTTGAGCACAGGAGCTTCCGTGTCAGGAAACATACATCATCATCATCATGTGCCAAGTCATATGACATAGACAACCATGGTCTTTCCATGACCGTGATTGTTCTTGGTAAATTTTTCTACAGAATCAATTTGCCATTGCATTTTTCTGGGCAGTGTCTTTACAAGACGGGTGACCCAGCCATTATCAATACTCTTCAGAGATCGTCTACCCGGCGTTCGTGGTCACATAACCAGGAGTTCTGATATGCACCAACTGCTCATATGACCATCCACCGCCTGCTCCCATGGCTTCATGTGACCCTGATTGGGGGCTAAGCAGGTACCACACCTCACACAAGGGTGACTTGCAGGATAGCAGCGGGAAGGAACGCCTTAAACCAATAGACCGGGACCTATCTCCACTGCACCACCCATTCAGAAGGCATTAAGGCTCAGAATTATAATCAAAATCAGGTTTATTATCACTTACAACTATTGTGAAATTTGTAGCTTTGTGGTAGCAGTATGGTACAATACACAAAAATGACTATAAATTACAAAAACAAATATATTAAAAATAAATAGTGATAATATAAGTGGATATAATTAAAGCAAAGATTTATAATTTCTTGATATTTAAGGGTGTCAGAAGTTATGGGGAGAACGCAGAAGAATGGGGTTGAAAAGGAAAGTAAATTACCCTTGATGAAACGGTGGAGAAGACTTGATGGGCCCAATGGCCTAATTCTGCTCTTCTGCCATAGGGTATTATAGACTAAAAGAGCAAAATAGAGTCATACAGTTATAGAAAAGTGCAGCACAGAGACAGGTCCTTCAGCCCATCTAATATGTTCCAAACCAATTAAGCTGCCTACTCCCATTGACCGCCAATGGGACCAGAGCCATCCACACCCCTACCATTCATGTACCTATCCAAACTTCGCTTAAATGTTGAAATCAAGCTCGCATGTCCCACTTGTGCTGGCAGCTCATTCTACACTGTCACAACCCTCTGAGTGAAGAAGTTTCCCCTCATGCTCCCCTTAAACTTTTCACCTTTCACCCTTAACCCATAACTTCTGGTAGTAGTTACACCCAACCTCAGTGGAAAAAGGTGGGGTAGCTTTCATGGGTTTCAGGACCATTCAGAAATCTAATAGCTGAGGGGAAGAAGCTATTTCTAAAACATTGAATGTGCATCCTGAGGTCCTGTACCTCCTCCCTGAGGTGAGTAGTGAGAAGAGGGCAACTCCTGGATGGTGAAGGGCTTTCTTGAGGCACCACCTTTTGAAGATGTCCACAAGCTGGGTGGTTAGTTCCCATGATGGAGCTGGCTCAGTTTAAACCCCTCGTCAGCTTTTTCTGATACTGTGCTTTGGCACCTCCACACCAAGACATTGATGCAACCAGTCAGAGTGCTTTCCATGATGGATCGGTAAAACTTGCTAGAGTCTTTGGTGACACACCAATTCTTCTCAAACTCCTAATGAAGCTGCTGGCATCCCTTCTTCAAGATTTCATCAATATGTTGGGCCATCATGAAGAAGTCTCAATCATATCTTGGAAGAATTCTGTCAGCCATGACTGGACTAACTATTGTAAGATTCCAGACTGACAAGAATACAATTTAGTCTTAATGTCTCCTGAAATGGAACCCTGTGAGACCAATGAGGTGATTCAGTATCATGAGTTAAGAATAGGCAATGAATGCTTAAATTCTCCTCATCCTGAAAAGGAATGAACAAAATAAGATATCATTCTGAGAACATACAGCTACTCAGTCCAGTCCAGTAAGGACTCTGAGCTTCTACCCTGTCATCCTCTACGTTTCAATGTGATCACTGCAAAGTTCAAAGTAAATTATTATCAAAGTATACGTCCATAAGATCATAAGAACGTAAGGCATAGGAACAGAATAAAGCTATATGGCCCATCGAGTCTGCTCCGATGGCTGATCCAATTTTTCTCTCACCTCCAATTTCTTGCCTCCTTCCGTGTCGGTATCCCTTCATGCTTTGACCAATCAAGAATCTATCAATCTCTGTCTCAAATATACACATAGACTTGGCCTCCACAGCTGCCTGTGGTAAACAATTCCACAGACTCATCACTCTCTGGCTAAAGAAAATTCACCATATACTAGTTTGAGATTCATTTACTTGCAGGCATTTACATGTAAAAGAATACAAGGGAATTTATGAAGAACTGTACATACATAAGGCTTCTCTTTCAATATTGTCAAAACAATGTCAACTCATTACATTAATCACTCTGCTTGTAGGACATCCCATGAATCTTCTACGGCAGCAGTCTCCAACCACCGGGCCGTGAGGAAACGGTATGAGTCAGCTGCACCTTTCCTTGTTCCCTGTCACGCACTGTTGAACTTGAACATAGGGTTGCCAACTGTCCCGTATTTGCCGGGACATCCCGTATATTGGGCTAAATTGGTTTGTCCCATATGGGACCACCCTTGTCGCGTATTTCCCCCGCTAAGGTAGAGTGTTCCTATGAAACCTTTCGTGCCGAAATGGAGTAAACCGAAGAAGCAATTACCATTAATTTATATGGGAAAAAATTTTGAGCATTCCCAGGTGCAAAAAATAACCTACCAAATCATACCAAATAACACATAAAACTGAAAATAAATAACACTAACATATAGTAAAAGCAGGAATGATATGATAAATACACAGCCTATATGAAGTAGAAATAATGTATGTACAGTGTAGTGGGGAAGACGAAGGCAAAGCCAATTTGTGGGGGGGGGGTGAGAATCGGTACGTACATGCATGCGCACACAGGTGCCCGCGCAAGGCTTCATGGTCATGGTAGTCTTTCTGGGGTAAAGTGTCCCAGGATTTGACTGCTACTTTTGTCCCTTATTTGGGAGTGAGAAAGTTGGCAACCCTAACTGTAAAAGACATGTTGAGGTGAGTTTAACCCTACTTGAAACCCCCTCCCCCACCCAGTCAGCAAGAATATTGTCAATATTAAACAGGTCCGCGGTGCAAAAAAAAGGGTTGGGGACCCCTGTTCTATGAGATATCACAAAAAGTACTGGTATACTGTATTTAACTGGATGCATGGAAGATGGTAGCTTTAATGGGCTTAATTACTATTGCTCCCTTGAATGCTCATCCTTTGTTCTAACTCAATAACATCTGAAGAACTAATGGTTGTCATTTGATTAATGTCATGTTGCACAGATGCTTTACTCTAAGAGAATAAGAGATTACAATTGATTTAACCAGTGCTGATATCTTCTGTAAAGTGCTTCAGTGTAAGAGTACTGCTTAACATCAGGATATTGCAACAGCAATCATGGACTCAACATCAGCAGGAGCAAGGAATTTAGACTGGATTTCAGGAAGGGGAAGTTGGGAGAACACATACTAGTCCTATTGAGGGGTCTGTACTGGAATGGTTCAGCAGCTTCAAGTTATTGGGTGTCATATCTCAGAGGATCTATCCTTGGTCCAATATGTGGTTGAGAGCATACTGACTTGAGAGGATATTGGCACACAGCCTAGTATGGGAACACCAATGCCCTTTAATGGAAAATCCTGCAAAAGGTAATTGGTATGGACCAGTACATATGGGTAAAGCCCTCCCCACATCTACACAGCATATCTACACAGATTGCTGTTGTAGGAAAACATCAACGGCATCCCACTCTAGGCTCTCTTCTCACTGGAGCCATCTGGAAGAGAGTAGAGGAACTTCAAAACTGAGACAGTCAGGGTCGGGAACAGTTATTACCTCTCAGCCATCAAGCTCTTGAACCAGAGGAGATAACTTCACTCAACTTCACTTGTCCCATCACTAAACTGTTCCCATAACCTCTGGATTTACTTTCAAGATCTCTTCATCTCATGTTCTTGTTATTTATTGCCTTTTTATTTATTATTATTATTTCTTTTTTTTTGTATTTGTACACTTTATTGTTTCTTTTTTACCGTAGTTGCCCGCCCTGTTGGTGTGTTTTTTTATTGATTCTATTATGGTGTTCAGGTTTATTGAGTATGCCCACAAGAAAATGAATCTCAAGGTTGTATATTGTGACATATACGTATATAAAACTTAGAAGATAGAAATCTACAGCACATTACAGGCCCTTTGGCCCACAATGTTGTGCCAACCATGTGACCTACTTTAGAAACTGCCTAGAATTTCCCTATTGCATAGCTCTTTATTTTTCTAAGCTTCATTTTTCTAAGATTCTCTTAAAAGATCTTATTGTATCTATTTCTACCACCTTCGATGGCAGTGCATTCCATGCACCCGCTACTCTCTGTGTGAAAAACTTTCTTCTGACATCCCCTTTGTACCTATTTCCAAGCACCTTAAAGCTATTCCCCCTCATGTTAACCATTTCAACCCTGGGAAAAAGCCTCTGGCTATCCACATGATCAATGCCTCTCATCATCTTATACACAGGTCACCTCTTATCCTCCGTCACTCCAAGGAGAAAAGGCCAAGTTCACTCAACCTATTCTCATAAGGCATGCTCTCCAATTCAGACAACATCCTTGTAAATCTCCTCTGCACTCTCTGTAGAGCATCCACATCTTTCCGGTAGTGAGGTGACCAGAACTGAGCACAATACTCCAAGTGGGGTCTGAATAAGGTTTATATACTGTGACATCAGATTACCTCATGGCTCTTGAACTCAATCCCATGGTTGATGAAGGCCAACACACTATACCCCTTCTTAACAACATTGTCAACCTACGCAGCAGCTTTGAGTGTCCTATGGACATGGACCCCAAGATCTCGCTGATCCTCCACACTGCCAAGAGTCTTACTATTAGTATTAATTACTTTGCTAATAAAGCTACTTTGTCTTTGAACTTTGATGCTGTCATAAGGAAGGCATACTAGTTGCTCTTCGATATTGGGAGTTTGAAGTAATTCAATCCATAAACACTTTCAAATAGTTATATGGACAGGAAAGGAATGGAGGGTTATGGGCTGAGTGCAGGTTGGTGGGAATAGGATAGGGTAAGAGTTCAGCATGGACTAGAAGGGCCGAGATGGCTTGTTTCCGTGCTGTAATTGTTATATGGTTATATGATTAAATGTCTATAGATGTACAGTGAAGAGCATTTTGACTGTTAGATCACAACCTGGTATTAATGCTTCAATGCACAGGAGCATAAATGGCTGCAGAGGGTTAAGGTAGTCAACTCCATCAGGGGTATACCCCACTGTGTCATCAGGGACATCAAGAAGCGGTGCCTGAAGATGGCCATATTAATCAGCAAAGACCCTCACCACCTAGAATATGCTCTCTTCCCATTACTGTCATCATGGAGAAGGTATGGGAGTTTGAGGACTCACACTCAATGATTCAGGAAAAGTTTCTTTCCCTCTGGCATCAGATTTCTGACCTGTTCATGAACCCCCTGGAAACCACCTCAATATTCCTGTCAGCTCCATAGCAAGGGATCAGAAACAAAATCAGAATCAGAATCGGAGTCAAGCTTATTATCACTGGCTTGTGTCATGAAATTTGTTAGATTAGCAGCAGCAGTACAACGCTATACATGATAATATAGAAAGAAAGATAAATGAATAAGTAAATGGATTACGGTAAATGTATATATATGTATATTAAATAGATTTAAATAGTGCAAAAACAGAAATAATATGTATTAAAAAGTAAGGTAGTGTTCACGGGTTCAATGTCCGTTTAAGAATCAGATGGCAGAGGGGAAGAAACTGTCCCTGAATCGCTGAGTTCCTGAAGCCTTCTGGCTTCTGTACTTCCTGCCTGATGGTAACAGTGAAAAGAGGGCATGCCCTGGGTGATGGGGATTCTTAATAATGGATGTCACCTTTCCGAGGTACCGCTCCTTGAAAATGTCTTGTTACTACGGAAGATAGTATCCAAGATGAAACTGACTACTTTTACCACTTTCTGTAGCTCCTTGCCTCTTGCTTGCTTGCTTGCTTTTTGATGATGAGTTGTACCCTCAGAGCACAGTCTTTGTCATGCTAGACCTGCAGAAGTGAAGTTCTGACTCCAGTAGGCAAATAAACCGATACCTTCAATGTTAAAAGATGCAATGGAACCTTTCAAAACCTTGTGGTAAAGTAGAACACAGATTGGAAAACCAAATCAGAGATTCACTTGCAAATTTAACTGGTTCTCCTAGCTCTCTCCTTGTAATTCATTACTCCATATGATTCCACTTTGTAACATACCCTCAAGCATCAGTTCATATGTATCATCTAATTTCCCACCATTTTCTTCACTTCTAGGTGTTCATTGTTCCAAATATAAAGCTGTTACATTTCATGGTTTAAGGTTCATTCCTTCATGGAATCAACAAATCTTAAACCATGGAATCATTATTGAATTTTTTACTCTGCTCTCAAATATTTTTATTTCTTCTACTTATAACCCAAATCTAGGGTCGCTGATATTGGAACAAAGAACATTATAGCACAGGAACAGGCCCTTCAGTCCACAGTGTTCCCTGAATAATTCAAACTAGCAATTAAATACCAAAGTCAACCAATTCTTTCTGCCTGTACGATGTCCGTATCCTCCATTCTCTGTCTATTTGTATGCCTAAGATCCTCTTGAACACCTTTGTCATATTTGTCTCCATCACCCCCATCCCCTGGCAATACATTCCTTGCACCCACCACTCTCTCTGTAAGAAGCTTACCCACACATCTCCTTTGAATGTTCCCCATCTCACCTTTAATGCATGTCTTCTACCATTTAGACGTTTCAATGCTGGAAAGATACCAGCTGTGTACTCCATGTTTGCCCCTCATCATCGTATAAACCTCAGTCATATTCCCCTCAGTCTCTGCTACTTAAATCTGCATCAACCATAGAAATATTGTAATTAAACTCATTTCTTGTCAATCACTATTCCAATATGTTATATATTTATAATATATGGTGTGAATCTTTGAGTAGTTGTTCTCTGTGTATTATTGTACAAATAAATCGGAACATTCTTGTTTAGATTCCTGACTATTACTCACTCCCAGATGTCTCTTATTTTCTAGTTAATTAACTTCCAGTTAGATTATTCCCCATATAATACTTACAGCTCTGCAAAGTTTTTTAATCTATTCCTTTCAACTGATTGTCTCCCAATGACATGAAAGCTCCTCATGAGGAATGAATGCTCAGCATAATAGGCAGAGATGAAAGGACAATAAATGGAAAACATCTTAAAGTACTGGCTTTACAAAACTGAGCCAATTCTGAAGACAAAGACATACCAACATTTTTTAAAGAAGCACATTACAATCACATTAGACAGAAAAAAAATCCATTCAGCTCAACTAGTCTGCATAGGTGTTCTTTCTCTATATAAACTTCCTTACCCTGTCATCAAAACCTTCTTGCATTCTTTCCCCACTCACCAGTTGAACCGTCGCCCTCTTGAATACATTACAAAGATTCACCTCTGATGAACGGTCTTTGACCTGGAATGTTATCCCTGTGCAAGACACACAAAATGCTGGAGGAATGATAGCGTAGTGGTTAGCACAACACTTTACCGTACCAGCAACCCAGGTTCATTCCCACCGCTTCTGTAAGGAGATTGTATGTTCTCCCATGACTACATGAGTTTCCTCTGGGTGATCCAGTTTCCTCCCACAGACAAAAGACAAATTGGTTGGTAGGTTAATCGGTCAATGTAAATTATCCCATGGTTACACTAGGAATAAATCAGGGGATTGTTGTACGATACAGCTCGAAGAGCTGGAAGGGCCTGTTCCATGCTGTATCTCAATAAATAAATAAATTCAGCTGGTGAGGCAGCATCAATGCAGGAGACTAAACAGTCAACATTTTGGGCCGAGTTCCAATCCCAACTGAAAGGTCACAGACCACATCATTGATAGTTTATTCCCCTCCATAGGTACTGTCTGACCTGCTGAGCTCCTCCAGCATTTTCAAAAGATAAAGATAAAGATTAGAATTATTTGTCATGCATACATCAAAACATGCAGTGAAATGTGTTGTTTGCATTGAGGGTTTGATGGGTATCCCGTAAGTGATGCCATGCTTCTGGTGCCAACAACTTACTAACCCTAACTTGTTCATCTTTGGATGATAGGAGGACATCATAGCATACATAGCAAGCAGACACAGGGGGAGCATGTAAACTCCTGAAAGACTGCAGTGGGAGTTGAAAACCCATCTTACAGCTAATGCTGTAAATTTTTGTATGAACCGCTACACTAATGTACTGCATATTGCTCAAGATTTCCAGAATCTGCAGAATGTCTTGTGTTAATGTTTACTCCCTTGGATGCTGTTTGACCTGATGAATATTTTCAATATCACCTGTTTCCTCAAATTTTTCTCAACTGCTGTTTGGAGGTGATGTCCATATTCACTCCAAGTAAATGAAAACATTCATCTGAATTTCATATTAACTCATGATGCTTAGCTTTGAAATCCTAGCAATTTTTATTAGCTTGTAATATTGTATTAGAACAGAAAAAATGTATGACCTGTATCTCTCTAATCCCTGCATTCCACTATCATATCTGCTTACACGTCCCCTCCCAGCAATACATTCCAGGCACCTATCACTCTCTGTGTAAACAAAATGCCTCACCCATCTCCATTAAGATATTTCCTCTCTTAATTTAATCACATGCCCTCTAACATTTGGCATTTCCAAGGTGGGAAACAGACTCTAATTAATAATCTCCCTGTCTCTCATAATTTAAAAGATCAACTTCTATCAGGTCTCCACTCAGACTCCAAAGAAACCAATCCAAGTTTGTCCAACCTCTCCTTACAGATAATGTTCTCCAATCTAGGCAGCATCTTGGTGACCCTCTTCTGCACTCTCTTCAAGGCATTCCCATAACTTCCCATAAGGCGTTAACCGTAACTACACACAATAGCCCTCATGCATCTTAACCAAAGTTTTATACAGTTGCAACATGACCTCACAACCATTTTACTAATATGATGTTCAACATGATATTTTACTAAATAGTGTTGTGAGTGTAGACCAAGCTGCCAGTGGAAGTGGATGTGGGTTTGACTGCAACAGTTAATAGAAATTTGGTTAGGTATATAGACAAGAGGAGTATGGAGGGATGGAGGGCTATGGTTCAGGTAGATGAGACCCAGCGGAAGACCAGGTCTGCATGGATTAGATGGGCCGAAGACCCTGCTTCTGTACTGTAGCACTCTATGACTCTATCATGTCCCAAGTGACCCACCGTAAATTTCAATTCTCCTTAAATTCTATGAAGTATTGACATTTCCAGGCACAAATAACGGCAGGTTGGGGATTTCTGTTCCAGAGACCCAGGAGACCCAAACTTCCTGACAATTGTTACCTGACACTTACTTGATTGTGCCCTGATTCCCATGGAGTTTACGGTGGAAATGCAATGTTGAGAATTGTACCAAAACTTAACAAGTCTGTGCTTCAACAAGCTTACAAGTGGAAAAGAACAGCAATCGATCAAGGGAAAAAAATTAGATATTTGATTGTTTGAATCAGTTTTAACTGTACTCAAATTTCATCAACTTTTGTTCCTTTCATTAATTTTAAATAACTTTTAAATTACTTGAACAATTTGAGCAATTGCTTATAGTTTTGGATGGTTATAACCATTTTCATTTAAGACCATGAGACCATGACATATAGGAGCCCTGTAACTAGTGGTCTGTCACAGGGATTAGTGCTGGGTCCTTTGTTGCTGCCATCTATATCAATAATCTGGATGATAATGCGGTTAATTGGATCAGCAAATTTGTAGATCACATCAAGATTGAGGGTGTAGTGGACAGTGAGGAAGGCTATCATGGCTTGCAGAGGGATCTACACCAGCTTGAAAAATAGGCTGAAAAATGGCAGGTGGAATTAAATGCAGAGAAGTGCAAGGTTTTTCACTTTGGTAGGACCAGCCAGGGTAGGTCTTACACAGTGAATGATAGGGCACTGAGGAGTGTGGTAGAACAATGGGATCTGAGAATACTGTCCATAATTCACAGAAAGTGGCATCCAAGGTAGGAAGGGTCATAAAGAAAACTTTCGACACATTGTCTTCATAAATCGATGTATTGAGTACAGAAATTGGGATGTTATGTTGAAGTTGTATAAGACATTGATGAGGCCTAATTTGGAGTATTATGTTCAGTTTTGGTCACCTACCTACAGGAAAGATGTAAGTAAGGTTGAAAGAGCACAGAGAAAATTTACAAGGGTTTTGCTGGGTCTGCAGGACCTGAGATATAAGGAAGAATGCATAAGTTAGGGCTTTATTCCTTGGAATGTAGAAGGTTGAAGGGAGATTTGATAGAGGTATACAAAATTATAAGGGGTATAGATAGGATAAATGCAAGCTGGATTTTCCACTGAGGTTGGGTGGGACTAAAATCAGAGGTCATGGGTTGAGGGTGAAAGGTGAGCAGTTTAAGAGGACATGAAGGGAAACTTCTACACTCAGAGGGTAGTGAGAGTCTGGAATGAGCTGCTAGTGCAAGTGGTGCTGCTCGATTTCACTGTTTAAGAGAGGTTTGGATAGGTGACTGGATCGGCGGGATATGGAGCAGTATGGCCCCAGTCTAGGTCGATTGGAGTAGGCAGTTTAGATGGTTTTAGCATGGACTAGATGGTCCGAAGGGCCTGTTTCTATGCTGTACACCTCCATGACTCCATGACTTCTCATCACAGTTTGAAAGTGAGATCCTTTTATTCTTGAATCCTAGAATATGCTGCTAATGGAAACATTCTCTCTACGTCTCCTTTATTGTGGACTTTCAATATTCTGTAGGCTTCAATAACATTCCACAACAACGCTCCCCCCCGATTTTTCTGAACTCTGTTGAGTCCAGGCCCCAAAGAAATTAAAAATATTCCTCATATGTTAAGTCTTTCAATCACTTGATTATTCTTGTAAAGCACGTCTGGATCCTCTCCAGGGCTCGCACATCCGTCCTTGGATAAAGGGCCCTAATTTATACGCAGTGATTTGGGAATGCCACTTTGTCTGGAACATTAATAAATATTCATGAATTTTAATAGTTTTGCCAGTCATCTAAATCAGGAAAGATCTCTGAAGACCTATCCCGTACCCAATATTTTTGATGCAATTATGAAGAAGGCACGCCAGCTGTTATATTTCCTTCGGGTTTGAAGAGATTTGGTATGTTATCAAAGACATTTGCAAATTTCTACAATGTACAGTGGAGAGCATTCTAACTGGGTGCATCACCACTTGGTAGAGAGGGACCACTGCAAAGGAGCAGAAAAATCTGCAGAGGGTTACAAGCTCAGCCATCTCCATCATGGACACTAGACTACACAGAGCTGAAGATATCCTCAGAAAGTGATGCCTCAAAATCATGGCATAAGGACTACCGAAGGGTTTCAGCCTGAAACATCAACTGTACTCTTTTCCATAGGTTCTGCCTGGCCTGCTGAGTTCCTCCAGCATTTTGTGTGTGTTGCTTGGATTTCCAGCATCTGCAAGTTTTCTCTTGTTTGTCCCTTGTTCACTATTTTTGTTCTCCTTTTGCACTACCTATTTTTTACGTGAACCCCTTTTTAGAGGGCATCTCTGGAGGTATGGCTCGGATTCAGCGGTGGGAAAACCACCTTTCACAGGCTCCGTACATCTAGGGTAAATGTGACTTGGGTCTCACCAAATCCGTAAGTCCGGGATGTCTCACGTACCCGAACCCTGGTTTATGTGATCGTTGTGTAATTTATTGCTCCCTGTAATTGCCTGTTGCAAGAAATAACAGAGTGCACGCTGTCTACAATTATAAAGAAAGTATAATTATGAAAGCTAAATTAACCAACTAGTATTAAAGAAAAGAAAACAAAAAAACAAAAAGAATCCATTATAATTAAATAGTCACATGTGCATGTTGGAGCTTAAATCTCCCAGAAGCTGTTGTTTTTGATGTACTCACTGCACCAACTCCTGTTCACCACTCCCACGTAATAGTTCCCCTCTTGAGCTTCATTGAATCGAATCGAATCCTACCCCAAGTTCCCTCGAGCTCCTTCTCTCTCCATCTCCTGCCGAAAAAGACCTCGACCCACACCAGTGTCAGTCACAAAGGCAGCTCCTCCAGCCTTTTCTAGAACCTTCTCCCAGTTCCATCCTCTTGATTGGATGACGCACACATTCCTAAGCATCCTTTATCATTAGCGGTAACCCAAACACTGCCGGCAGAACACACTACTTCTACAGAAAACCCATTACATGAAATAGCCTGTGACATTGGCAGTAAAACATTTACCAGGGCATTACATTCCCTCCCTCCCAACCACCAAAGATAGTCATGTCCTCATGACTTTGAAATTTAGCATCCCCTGATTAAGAACACAGTTTTCAAAGGAATTTCGTGATGTCGAGACCTCCAATATATTTGTAAATGGTGGTGACATATCTCACTAAGGGGATAGGAGCAACACTCTGTTTCCCTGATGCGACATAGGCCAGCCTATCTGGGAGTTCCTTGACTCTTTGAGACTTCACTTTTCTCATTATCTACTTCTTCAGTCTCAGACACTCCTTGGGATCTTTCCTGTCTACTTATAGAGGCCTCCCCCCTCCAGTACTCACGCTTTCCGGCAACTCAAGTTCTCCTGTCACTTAACTGACCTCGGCTTTATCCCCAGTTACTTTGGGGCCCAGTTTCCCTTCATTGTCCAGTCACAAACCTGCCTGTCCACTGCTAGTCCCTCCATTACATCCATCAGCTTGGGGAGGTTCAGGAATCTCTTCGGAGCTTGCATAGAATAGCATATACCACATCTCTATTTTGCTCATCGTCTGAGTCCGTACAACATTCAGTGGTTAAGTTCCTTCCAGGCCTCTCCACTGCTTGTCCTTCTCTTCTCCCATGTCACTAGGGGTAGGGTCCATGTCAGGCTTTGGATCAATACGTACCTCTTGTCCCAGAGGTAGAAAGTGGTTCCCATTGAGAATCTTGACAGGTCCCTTCCAATCCTTTAGCTTCAACCAGATACATTTGGTATCTGACTCTCCACAACATAAAGCGTAGCCACCCAGTGGTCATTCAGCTTGTGCTTCCCTGGTAGCCCCAAATTCCTTATGAGTATTCTCCAGGCATCAGTTGGGAGAACCTAATCTTTTGAACATATCTCCTCTTATTTCCTTGATTCTGCTTGGTAGCAGAAACATCAGCTAGATTATAAGCCTTTTGCAATTCCCTCATTATGTCAGGCACACACTAAACATAGGTCTTCTGTAGTAAGTCTTCCCCACCAGTCCCAAAACAAAGGTCTCCAGGCAATCTTGCTTCATTCTCTAAAATCAAATACTATGACAAACATCCAGCAGCTTAATTCTGTGTATAGTTGTAACAGTGGACCAGATGCCCACTATCCTGACGCTATTTGTTCTTCTTGCTGATATCCAGGGTCCGAGCATGTCCAGCAATGTCTGGTTGAACCTCTCAGGCTGGGTATCACCCTGAGGTTGATAGTGCATAGTCCTTGACTCCAAACTTGCTCAGTAACTCATGTACGATGCCTATAAAAATGATCAAAAAAGCCTTCCGGTGAAAAATGATATTGTATCCATTAAATAGGGGCCGTGGACAATTCTGATTTGATGGAGAATGGACGTGAAAGCACAGAGGAACATCTGGAGAAATTTCTGAAATGCCCGTTCGCTGCTGTCTTTACTGTGCGGTTCTGAATCTATCGGAGGGTAGGCCTCAAAATCCCCGGCCTTGCCTGCTTTCGGCGACCGAGAAGGAGGTTGAATCATTCGGACAGAGATGGCGCTCAGTGCTTGATGTCGGAGAGCTGATCAGAGCTCGAAGTTTTCGGATGACTCAGAGTCGGATTGTGGTCGGCATGGCAGGGAGAGTTTTTCTTCCTTCTCCCATCTGCGTGAGATGTGGGACATTTGAGAAACTTTGAACTTTACTGTGCTCATGGACTTCTTCATCAAGTTATGATATTGTTACACTGTTTGTAACTATATGTTATAATTATGTGGTTTTGCCAGTTTTTTCAGTCTTGGTTTGTCCTGTATTTTTGTGATATCACACCGGAGGAAATAACGTATCATTTCTTAATGCATGCATTACTAAATGACAATAAAAGAGGACTATGTGTCTTCATAATGATCAAAAAAAATTAACTTCACTGTGATTCAATGTTGCAAATACATTTTATAGGCTCTGTATGATCATACTCTCAAAATCCCATCCCTGATTGCTATGTATCTGTCTGGGAAGGCCATAAGGAACAAAATACTTTCCCCATAACATTTTGGCCATGTTGGACACCCCCTGATCTTTGTAGGGATGGCTTGTGCATATCTGGTGTGGTGATCAGTAATAACCAGGACATTCATAGTGTTGCTGGAATTAGGCTTTATGGAGAGGAAATCCATGCATACTCTCTCAAGTGACCTTGCACTCTGTAAAGGGGATAAGGGAGCGTATTCCTCCAAATATATCAAGTGCATGACTTACAGTACTCTTCAATCTCGCGTTTCATTCAGGGCCAATAGAACTGATCTCTGGGCAATCCATAGGTCATGGCCAGAATGATCATGAAGTGTCTTAAACACAGTCCTCTGATACCTTTCAGGCAGAACCAACTGGGAGCATCGAGGTCTGTCTGGAGGAGACATGACCCGGTATAGAACCTGATTCCTCAACTCTAGTTTGTTCCATTCTCTCAACAGTAGAGGTATGGCAGGCTGTTTCATCTTTTCAACTGGGATTATGCCTCCTTCCACAACAGTTGACCAAACGGTATCTATACAAGGGTCATCTTGCCGAGCAGTGGCCACTTCCCCTGAACTCATCTCAGGCAACTGCTTTGTGTTCAGAGTGGTCACATTGCAGTAAGCTTGTGGAATGGCACAACCAGAAGCTCTCAAATGATCCACCGTTTGATCCTGCCCTAGCCTTGCTTTTGATTACCCCGTGCCTGAAAACTGGCACATTGCTTTAACTCCAGTCGCAGCAACGCTCTCCTGCTCTCCTTTCATCCTACTCCTATTCCTCCTCAAGGGAGGATAGCTGCACAGAAGCTGATTCAGAGGTGACTCACTGTAGAGTCGTCTTTCATGAACATCCAATGGTACACACAGAATCCAAGGAATGAGTGTAGAGCAGTCACATTCTTGGGCCTTGGCCATGTGGTCACCACCTTATCTTTAATGGATCTGTAGCTACTCCTATCATGAGACTATCTACCCGACATAGTTTACAGATGTCTTGCAGAACTGGCATTTATCCAGTGATAGTTTTAACCCTTCGGCTTTCAGGCAGTCTAACGCCTTCAATAGCTTCACCTTGTGCTCTTCCAGGGTGGACCCAAACAAATGAGATAATCCAGGAATACCAGCAAGTCCATGTCCCCAACAGTTTTTTCCATGACATGCTGGAAAGTAGGCGGGGCTCCTGATATGTCCTGGGGCATCCTTTCAAACTGGAAGAATCTCAGGGGACATATGAATGCCAGCTTCTCCTTGTCTTCCTCATTCATGGGTATTTGATAACACCCACTCCTCAGGTCCAGCATACTGAACCACTTCGCTCCACTCAGGCAGGCCAGTGTGTCCTCAATCGTCAGAATACTATACTGGTCAGGGACTGTGTGTCAGTTCAGTGTCCTATAATCAACACACATTCATACCTTTCCGTTCTTGTTCCTCACCACCACTTAGGGACTCCCGGACTCAATGATAATATCAACATCCTTCAGCTTCCACAGATGCTGCCGAATGTCCTCCACTTCGGCAGGTGCCAGTCGCTGAGACCTTTCCCTGAAAGGGGTGACGTCTGTCACTTGGACGGTGTGGCAAGTACTGTTGGAACAACCCACATCAAACTCATCAATAGAAAGCACATCTTTGAACTTCAACATCTTCACTGTCAATCTCCTTTTCCAGCCTCCAGATACCAGGGAGTCACCAAAGTTGAATGACATGGCTGTCAACTTTCCTTTTCCAGGAGGTAGTTTCTCTCCCGCTTTTCTCGCCGGGGAACTCGACATTACAGTCAGCAGAAAAAGGTGTGCCATTGACATTCCCCGCCTGAGGGTGACCTCCTTCTTCGAGATGTTCCTGATCATTACTATCATCCTATTTACCTGTACAACCAATGGCTCTTGTAGTTTGGGCCTGACCAATACCCCAGCCGGTAAGCGTGACTCCTCTTTGTGGTCTTCCAGAGCATCCACCCGCAGGGTTTGGCATCAGGCATTCCAGGAAACTCAGGGTTTCCTGTCACTGTACTTCCCCAGGCCGTAACACAATGGGTTTGGACTGGCTGTATCAGAATCAGAATCAGGTTTATTATCACCAGCATGTGACGTGAAATTTGTTAACATAGTAGCAGCAGTTCAATGCAATACATAATATAGAAGAAAAAAAATCAATAATAATAATAAATAAGTAAATCTTATACAATATATGTATATGAATAGATTAAAGATCATGCAAAAAACAGAAATACTATATATTAAAACAAAAGTGAGGTAGTCGGATCACACAGTTCCTCGTTAGTGCTCATCATCCTGCCTAGGATGGGCTTTCACTTCCCCAAAAGCTGCTCTAAGCACCGGGTGAATGAAAAAGGTTTTCAGAAAGCTCTCTCCAACTCCCTCCTTGTAGGCTCCCACTAGACTCCTCACAATAAAAGTACTTGTTCCCACCAGATTTGTAGCTTTACCTTTCTTGTTGGAGACAAGCCAACACTAACATATCAAGGACCTCAGCTACTGCCACGTCTGCCTCAGAAAACTCCAGCTTCAACGACAAGTAACTATCATATGGGTAGTCATCAGTACTAAGGCCCCAGAACTCTAGGCACTGAGTGGTAAATGCGTCAAATTCCGGTTGTAGAAGGATCTGTACAGCAGAGTAACCTGAGAACCTGGGTCAGGTATGGCTCTAGCACAAATACCCTTGTTCTGTATGGATACACAGGAGCTTGGCCCCACTAAGCCTTCCAGGATCGGGTTTTGCATTTTATTATTTACCTTGATACATTGATTGGAACGTGCTCCCCCGAGATATCAGCCTGTTCCCTCACTGGGTCTCTCTGAAGTTTCCCAACTTTCCTTTCTGCTTAACTAACCGTGGGCTCACTCTCTAAAGGTTTTCCTGTCCTTCACACTTCTGGCTGAAGTGTCTCTCCTCACCTCATTTCTAACAGACAATGCTGGTCTCTCCCCTTTTCAAGGAACCCTGTTCAATAGCAGCCCTCTGCTTAGTACATCCCATCAATGGGTCCGGCTGCCTATTGGCTTTGTCATGTTCAGTGACAGCACCCGCCAATAACAACCAAGACACCTCAGCTCTAAAATCTGCTACAAAATCCTGTAACAACCCTGCTTGTGAGACATCAGGCATTACTTTACCTGCTGACAGAGGCCTCCCACTCCTCCATCTCATTTCAGAATCAGAATCAGAATCAGTTTATTATCGGCATGTGACGTGAAATTTGTTAACTTAGCAGCAGCAGTTCAACGCAATACATAATCTAGCAGAGAGAGAAAAATAATAATAATAATAAATAATGTAAAACATAATAATAAATAAACAAGTAAATCAATTACATATATTGAATAGATTATTTAAAAATGTACAAAAACAGAAATGCTGCATACTGTATTAAAAAAAGTGAGGTAATGTCCAAAGCTTCAAAGTCCATTCAGGACTTCTGTATCTCCTACCTGATGGTAACAGTGAGAAAAGGGCATGCCCTAGGTGCTGGAGGTCTTTCATAATGGACGTTGCCTTTCTGAGACACCGCTTCCTAAAGATGTCCTGAGTACTTTGCAGGCTGGTGCCCAAGATGGAGCTGACTAGATTTACAACCTTCTGCAGCTTCTTTCCGTCCTGTGCAGTAGCCCCTCCATACCAGACAGTGATGCAGCCTGTCAAAATGCTCTCCACGGTACAGCTATAGAAGTTTTTGAGTGTATTTGTTGACATGCCAAATCTCTTCAAACTCCTAAAAAAGTATAGCCACTGTCTTGCCTTCTTTATGACTACATCGATATGTTGGGACCAGATTAGATCCTCAGAGATCTTGACACCCAGGAACTTGAAGCTGCTCACTCTCTCCACTTCTGATCCCTCTATGAGGATTGGTATGTGTTCCTTCGTCTTAGCCTTGCTGAAGTCCACAATCAGCTATTTCGTCTTACTGATGTTGAGAGCCAGGTTGCTGCTGTGGCACCACTCCACTAGCTGGAATATCTTACGCCCTCTCGTCACCACCCGAGATTCTACCAACAATGGTTGTATCGTCAGCAAATTTGTAGATGATACTTGAGCTATGCCTAGCCACACAGTCATGTGTATACATTTTCCTCCTCTCTTCTCAGATCAGCTCAACAAACAAGGGAGGGGCATTCAAGATATTCGGAGGCCGGCAGCGATCATGTCCTGTGACGGTGAACTCTTCGCCACTTGGTCCATCTTCAACTGATTCACCTCAGCCAGTGGAATGGCTCCTTTAAGCTGCAAGCAATGCGGCCATCTCTGTAGCTGAAAAATGTCGGCAGAAAGTTTCTCCCCTTTCTCCTGACACACGCTCCTAAACCACGTTATAAGCTCCATTGGGCTTCCCGCCGTGCTAAAAATGCTTTTTAGCACTTGCACGTAGCCTAAGGAAGTAGCAAAGGGGTTCTCTGCCTTCAACACCCTCACTATTGGGCCTTTTAGACATTATCAAAGCACTGCCACGCATCCAGCATCTGAGAGGTATGCTCTCCCCAAGTCTCCTATTCCTTCTCCCCCTTGGGGGGGGGGGTGGCGGGTATGTCTCACTCCTGAGACCATTCTCAGCCTGCGATGACTTTGACTCTCTGCCGGTGCACTTTTCCATTTATCCCCCAGGGATGTGACAGCTGATAGCAACTTAAAATTTTCTCCCCTTGCTGGAGGACTCATTAGACCTTACCCATCAGGCCACTCCTTGCCCTTCTTCTGCAGGAACAAGAACAACTTGCCTTTAAAGTCTCCGTCCTCAGCAATGGGAAACTCAGCTTCCAATTTGGCACGCTTGCCTGCACACCCCTCTTTTCTGAAGGTATGAATGGCCCATGGCCCCACTTCCCCCAGGATCCAAATAGTACCAGGCAGATCCACTATCATTATGTCAGCGCTAGGTTGGACTAAAATAAAATCTTTGCCTGTTGTTTGATCATGATCATAACTTACCTAATGCCTTAACGGTACTTCAAACACTAACCAACAATTCATCTGGGCTGTGGATAGCCACCCTGCTCAGAGCACAAGCATTAGCTACAGGTAATCTCTTTGAATGGCACCATCACTTCATCCCTGCGGCGTCCAAAACCATGAATCTTAATCACTGTCCTGGACAATAGTTTAACACAGGCTTAAACACAAACACACTTCATCAACGCCCAGGGTAATCACATAGCATTTAACAAACTCATACCGGATGAACCCCCATAATGAAACCCCTTTTTATTGGACATCTTTAGAGGTGTGGCTCGTTAGACCTGTGCTAATAGCCATCGGAATCAGTGGTGAGAAAACCACCTTTCTCAGCCTCCCTATGTCGAGGATAAATACGACTTGGGTATCGCCAAACCCTGGTTTATGTGAATACTGTGCAATTTACTGCCCCCTGCAATCTCCCAGTCACTCCTTAGGATCTTTCCTGTCTTCTTGGAGAGGCCTCTCCCTATCCAGTACTCATGCCTTCCGGCAGCTCAAGTTCCCCAGCCACTTGACTGACCTCAGCTTCATCCCCAGTTACTTTGGGGCCCAGTTTCCCTTCATTGTCCATCCGCCTGTGATATAAAACCTCATTCAGATTCTGATTCAGACTCTGGAAATTGCTGAGCTCTCTGTCAAAATTCTGTCATTTAATTATGGTCAAGTATTTGTTCTACTTCAGATCTCACGCTACCCCACCACCAAGAGATGAAATTTCCATTGCAATCCTCCTTCTGAAAATACGAAGGCTTGTTATTCAGAATCAAGTTCATTTCATTCACAACTTCCTGTGGGAAATTTTGTGAGCTTGGTAATTACAGTTTTTGTTCCCAACCTCAAATTCAAAGTCAAAGTGGTTCTGTTGAACAACCTTCATGTTGTGATCCTGCAAAATGTTGAGATGTTTGGACCCCCATAGACACAATTTCAAACAGAGATGCATTAACCTTCTGCAGATATGCTTCAATGGCTGTCCACGCTGTCTCTCAAAGTTCAAAAGATTAAATGAAATTTATATTCAAAGTACTGCACGTATATCCCACCATAAACTACCTTGAGATACATTTTCTTGCAGCACTCACAGTAGAACAAATGAATACAACAGAATCAATGGAAAACTACACATAAGGCTGACAGACAACCAATGTGTAAAAGTAGATAAGCCTGCCAAGTAAAAACAAACAAACAAATAAATAAATATATATAAACAGTAAAGAAAAGTACTGAGAACTTGAGCTTTAGTCACAAAGTCATATTCATAGGAATGTACAGCACAGGAACAGGTCCTTTGGTCCATCTAGTCTGTGCTGACCCATTTAAGGTGCCTACTCCCATTGACCTTCATCTGGATCATAGCCTTCCATACACATTCCATCCAAACTTGGCTTAAACGTTGAAACCAAGCCTGCGTGCACCAATTGTGTTGGCAGCTCATTCCACGCTTTCACGACTCTCTGAATGAAGAAGTTTCCCCTTAAGTTCCCCTTAAACTTTTCACCTTTCACCCTTAAACAATGACATCTGGTTGTAGAGTCACTCAACCTCAGTGGGAAAAAGCCTGCTTACGTTTACCCTATCTATACCCCTCACAATTTTGTATCCCTCTATCAAATCTCCCCTCAGTCTTCTATGTTCCAAGGAATAAAGTCCTAGTGCATTCAACCTCTCCCTGTCATTCAGGTCCTCCAGACTCGGCAACGTCCTTGTAAACGTTCTCTGTACTCTTTCAACCACATTTACATCTTTCCTGTACATAGGTGACCAAGACGGCACATAATACTCCAAATTAGACCTCATCAATGTCTTATGCAACTTCATCATAACATCCCATCTCCTGAACTCAGTACATTGATTTATGAAGGCCAATGTGCAAAACCTTTCTTTATGACCCTCTCCAGCTGTGATGCCACTTTCAATGGATTATGAACCTGTATTCCCAGATCCCTTTGTTCTACCACACTCCTCAGTGCCCTACCGTTCACTTGAAAGTGAATCCATGGGTTGTGGAATATGTTCAGATTTGCCATGAGTGAAGTTATCCATGCTGGTTCAGGAGCCTGATTGTTGAAGGGTAATAACTGTTCCTAAACCTAGAGGTGTGGGACCCAAGACTCCTGTACTTGCTTGCTGATGGTAGCAGTGAGAAAAGAGCGTTGCTTGAATAGTGGGATCCTTGATGATAGATGCTGACTTCTTGTGGCAGCATTCCTTGTAGATGTGCTCAATTGTGGGTAGGGATTTTCCTGTGATGTACTGGGCTGTATCCACCATATTTTGTAGATTTTTCTATTCTTGGGCACTGGTGGTTTCATACCAAGCCATGGTGCATCTATCCAAGTGTTTTGTTTATTATACGCTAGCGGTCAACTGCAGTGAAGCCAAAAGGTCTGGTTTGGGGAGTCCATTCACACCCACAAACTTTCCCTTCGTTCCCGAAATCCAGATGTCACCAGAGAGAGATAGAAATTCCATATCATTCTACAGTCAATTCTGAATCAATCTTAGAAATTCTACGGACTGATTTTTCAACTCAGAGAGTGATGCGAGTGTAGAATGAGCTGCCAAGGGAAGCGGTAGGTGCAGGTTCAATTGTATTACTTAAGAAAAGTTTGGATAGGTACGTGGATGGCAGGGGTTGGAGGAATATGGTATGAATGCAGCAGATTGGGACTAGGCAGAAGAGCAGGTTGGCATGGACTAGATGGGCCAAAGGGCCTGTTTCCCAGCAATAGTGCTTAGTGGCTCTATGTCTTAACTAGAGCCAGTCATCTCAGCTACCTCCTGCTGTCCAAGGGTGCTAAGCAGTAAATGCAGTAACGGATGCTTATTGAACTTCTCTTCTGAACTTGGTTCCTTTGAAGTCAACAGAGCCAGATTTCTGAAGAGTTCAATGTGTACAAAATATTGCACGTTATGTTTGGAGCCCATAATAGTGCATGAGAGAGATGCCTACACCAGAGTGGCATGGATACACCATCACCACTTGTTGAATAGCTTTGACTCAAATCACTTAAAGAGGGCTAATAAATGTTGTCCTCCCACGTCCACAGGAAGTCAACAACAATAATCATAGAGTTCTACACCACAGAATAAAGGTCCTTCTTCACACCTAGTCCATGCCGACATGATCTTCTGCATAGTCTCATCTACCTGCAGCTGGACCATAGCCCATAATAAACCTCCCATCCAAGTACCTAATAGAGTCATAACATTCCCAATGATTTGAGAATGGTATTTTCAATCCATTATGGCAAACCTATTCTAGCAGATTGCAGTAACTCCAGTCAATGATCCAGAATAAGTGTGAGAACGTTCAGGAAGTGGATCAAGAATCATATTTGAATCAGAATCAATCAGATTTAATCGCATTGGCATATGTCGTGAAACTTGTTAACTTTACGGCAGCAGGACAATGAAATACATGACAACTAAATATAGAGAGTAAAAAACAAGAAGGTTGAAAGATTTTTTTTTCAGGTATATCCTTCCAAAAGGCTGTGGGGACTGAGATTTATAGAATTATGTTGGGAAACACTTGAACAGGATCTATGTCATGTCTCATTTGACCTTCACCAATTTTTATAGATGTATTGCAGAAAGCATTCTCTCTGCCTGTGATTGCAATAAACTGCAGGGTTGTGGGCACATCTCATCACACCACTGAAGACATAAGAAACTGCTGAGAGTTGTGGACACAGTTCAGCACATCACAGAAGCCAGTCTCATCTCCTTGGACTCTGTCTACATTTCTCATTGCCTCGGTGAAGCAGCCAATGTAAAGAAAGTTTGAAGTAAATTTGCTAACAAAGTAATTTTATATGTTGGTAAATACTGCTCTGAAATTCATTTTCTTGCATGCAATCACAGTGGAAAAAAGAAATACAACAGAATAAATTGTAAAATAGAGTAACAAACTGACAAACAACCTATGTGCAAAAGTAGACAATCTATGCAAAAAGAAAAAAAATCAAATAATAAACAAACAAACAAATAAGTAAGTAGATGGACGCTTTATTAAATAAATAAATAATACCAAGAACATGAGTTACAGAGTCTTTGAAAGTGAACCCATAGATTCCAGGATAAAGGGGTTAACATATGAGCAGATTTGGCATCTTTGCGCCTGTACTCCCTGGGATTGAGAAGAATGCGGGGGGATATCATTGGAACCTACCGAATGCTGAAAGGACTAGATAGTGTGGATGTGGAGGGGATGTTTCCTATGGTGGGGGTCTGCAGAAGTAGAGGATACAGCATTAAAATGGAGAGGTGACCCTTTAGATCAGAGGTAAGGAGGAATTTTTTTTAGCCAGAGTAAATATTTGGAATGCTCTGCCACAGACGGTGGTGGAGACCAAGTCCGTATATATATTTAAGACAGACATTGATCGTCTCCTGGTCAGGGTATCAAAGGATATGGCAAGAAGGCAGGTG
The DNA here is from genome assembly GCF_963921235.1 of Mobula hypostoma. Lineage (NCBI taxonomy): Eukaryota > Metazoa > Chordata > Chondrichthyes > Myliobatiformes > Myliobatidae > Mobula > Mobula hypostoma. The sequence goes on from NC_086102.1 coordinate 14,694,028, forward strand.
TATGGGGTTTAGTGTGATCCCGGATCAACCATGATGAATTGGCGGAGCAGACTTGATGGGCTGAATGGCCTAACTCTGCTCCTATGACTTATGGATTTATGGTAGTGGAATCAGTTCAATGTTGTGATGAGCAGAATTATCCATATTGGTTCAGGAGACTGATATTTGTAGAGTAGTAACTGTTCCTGAATGCTGATAGTGTGGAACCTGAGACTCCCGTACCTCCTTCCCAATTGCAGCAGTGAGAAGAGAGCATGGCCAGACTGATGGGGTCCTTGATGATAGATGTTGCTTTCCTGTGGCCACGCTCCTTGTAGATTTGCTCAATGGTGAGGAGGGCTTTTCCTGTGATGGACTGGTCTGCATCCATCGCTTTTTGTAGACTTCTCCATTCATGGGCATGGGTTTTTCCATATCAGACTATGATGCAGCCAGTCAGAATACTCTCCACCGTGCAGTTATAGAAATTTGTCCAAGTTCTAGTTGACTTGTTGAATCTGCACAAACTTTTTAAAAAGTAAACATACTGCCGCATCTTATTTGAAATGACACTTACGTTTTGGTCCCAGGACAGATCTTTTGATATGACAATATCAAAGAATTTAAAGTCAAAGACCCTCTCCAGCTCTGATACCCTCAGAACAATTGGCTCATGATTGGACCTGTGGCTTCCCCCCTGTAGTCAATAATCAGTTATTTGGTTGTGTTGACGTTGAGTGTGAGGTTTTTGTTGTGAAACCATTCAACCAGATTTTCAATCACCCTCCTATATGTCAATTCCTGGATCTGGGCCGTATCCTCCAAATATCCAGACCTGCCTCTTGGTTTTTTTGCACTACCTTACTTCCCATTTTTCTATTTTCTATTTATGATTTATAATTTAAATTTTTAATGTTTACTAATTTTAACTATTTTAATATTTTTAATATTTAATATTTGTAATCCAGGGAGTGTGAAGCGCAGAATCAAATATCGCTGTGATGATTGTACGCTCTAGTACCAGTTGTTTGGCGACAATAAAGTATAAAGTAATTCAACACCATGCTTGATTCGGCCAGCAAGAGTGGTGTCGTCAACAGGACTGCACTTGTCCTGGACATTTGCTCTTGTCCCTCCTTTCATTGGGTAGAAGATACAAAGGTCTTAAAGCATGTATCACATGGCTTTAGATCAGCCTCATTCCTATTGTTATAAGGCTATTGATTGGTCCCCTAGTACAATAAGACAAAGTCTTGACCTTGCAATCTTCTTCATTATGCTTCACATCTTATTGTCTGCATGCAGTGGAATTTTTTCTATAAACATAACACTCCATTCTGCATTCTGTTATTGTTACCCCTTGTATAATAAACTGATGTGATGAAATGATCTATATGGATGGCATTCAAAACAATGTATTTTACTGTGTTCAATTTACAAGCAAGAGAAAATCTGCCGATGCTGGAAATCCGCGCAACACACACAAAGCGCTGGAGGAACTCAGCAGGTCAGGCAGCAACTATGGAAAGAAGTACAGTCATCGTCTGAAACATCAACTGTACTTTTTTCCATTGATGCTGCCTGACCTGTTGAGTTCCTCCAGCATTTTGTGTGTGTTTTTCACTGTATTTTAGTATATGTGACAATGCATCAGAAGATCAGAGGTGGAGAGGGTTAACAGCCTTAAATTCCTCAGTGATATTATTTCAGAGGACCTGTCCTGGGCGCAGCACATAAATGTAATTACAAAGAAAGCTGGTCAGTGCCTCTACTTCCTTAGTCTTCTTCGGTTGTCCATTGAAATCCGATGATGACGTCCACTCCTTTAACGATGAGATCTTTGATGACTATACAGTCCTATCCTGGACCCACAAGCTTTATTGCATGTGGACATGTATAAGTGGTAGTGGTGGCAACCATGGCTGCATTTCTTCTGGCTCTCTTCTGCTTCCTTAGTAGTTTGACATGACATCTAAAACCTTAACAAATTTCTACAGGTGTGTAGTGGAGAGTATATTGACTGGCTGCGTTATAGCTTAGCAGGGAAACACGAATGCCCTTGAATGGGAACTCCTACAAAAAGTAGTGGATATGGCCCAGTCCACCAGGGGTAAAGCCCTTCCCACCGTTGAGCACATCTATATGGAGCATTGTCACAGGAAAGCAACATCTATCATCAGGGACCCCACCATCCAGGTCTGTTCCCTTCTCACTGCTGCCATCGGGAAGAAGGTAGACGAGCCTAAGGACCCACTCCACCAGGTTCAAATACAGTTACTACCCCTCAACCATCAGGCTGTTGACACAGAAGGGTTAACCACTCAACTTCACTTGCCCGATTACTGAACTGAACTGCCCACAACCTATAGGCTCACTTTCAAGGACTCTTTATCTCATATTCCCGATATTTATTGCTCATGTTTTTTTCTTTTGTATTTGCACACTGGTTATTTGTCTATCCTGTTTTGAGTGTTGTTTTTCATTGATTCTATTGTGTTTCTTGCCTGCAGGAAGGTGAAACACAGGGTTGTATATGAGAGAGAGATATATTTTGATAATAAATTTACTTTGAACTCTGAACTTTTGAACATTCGTATAAATCAGTGCAATATGGTAGTTCAAAGAGAACGTCGTCACTTGTTATAGAGGAGCCAAAGTACAATGCAAAAAGGAAAACTGCAGAGGGCTGTAAATTCAGGCAGCTCCATCCTGGGCACTAGCCTCCCCCATCATCAAGGACACCTTCAAAAGACAGTGCTGCAAAAAGGCAGCATTTATCATGAAGGACCTTCTCCATCCAAGATGTCCTCTTCTCAATCCTACCATCAGGAAGGAGGTACAGGAGCATAAGGATACATATTCATTGCTTTTGAAACAACTTCCTTCCCTCCGCCATCAGATTTAGAAACACAAAAAACCTACAGCACAATACAGACCCTTCGGCCCACAAAGTTGTGCTGAACATGTCCCTGCCTTCGAAATTACTAAGGTTACCCATAGCCCTCTATTTTTCTAAGCTTCATGTACTGATCTAAAAGTCTCTTAAAAGACCCTATCGTATCTGCCTCCACCACTGCGGCCGGCAGCCCATTCCACGCACTCACCACTCTCTGCATAAAAAACTTACCCCTGACATCTCCTCTGTACCTACTCCCAAGCACCTTAAATCTGTGCCCTTTTGTGGCAGCCATTTCAGCCTTGGAAAAAAGCCTTTGACTATCCACATGATCAATGCCTCTCAGCATCTTACAGACCTCTGTCAGGTCATCTCTCATCCTCCTTCGCTCCAAGGAGAAAAGGCCGAGTTCACTCAACCTATTCTCATAAGGCATGCTCCTCAATCCAGGCAACATCCTTGTAAATCTCCTCTGCACCCTTTCTATGGTTTCCACATCCTTCCTGTAGTGAGGTGACTAGAACTGAGCACAGTACTCCAGTGGGGTCTGAGCAGGGTCCTATATAGCTACAACATTACCTCTTGGCTCCTAAATTCAGTTCCACAATTGATGAAGCCCAATACACCATATGCCTTCTTAACCACAGAGTCAACCTGCGCAGCTGCTTTGAGTGTCCTATGGACTCGGACCCCAAGATCCCTCTAATCCTCTATACTGCCAAGAGTCTTGCCATTAATACTATATTCTGCCATCATATTTGACCTACCAAAATGAACCACTTCACACTTACCTGGGTTGAACTCCATCTGCCACTTCTCAACCCAGTTTTGCACCCTATCAATGTCCTGCTGTAACCTCTGACAGCCCTCCACACTATCCACAACACCTCCAACCTTTGTGTCATCAGCAAACTTACTAACCCATCCCTCCAGTTCCTCATCCAAGTCATTTATAAAAATCAAAAGTATGGATCCCAGTACAGATCTCTGAGGCACCCTACTGGTCACCGACCTCCATGCAGAATATGACCTGTCTACAACCACTCTTCGCCTTCTGTGGGCAAGCTAGTTCTGGATCCACAAAGCAATGTCCCCTTGGATCCCATGCCTCCTTACTTGATCAATGAACCTTGCATGGGGTACCTTATCAAATGCCTTGCTGAAATCCATATACACTACATCTATGGCTCTTCCTTCATCAATACGTTTAGTCACATCCTCAAAAAATTCAATCAGGCTCATAAGGCACGACCTGCCCTTGACAAAGCCATGCTGACTATTCCTAATCATATTATACCTCTCCAAAGGTTCATAAATCCTGCCTGTCAGGATCTTCTCCATCAACTTACAAACCACTGAAGACTCACTGGTCTATAATTTCCTGGGCTATCTCTACTGCCTTTCTTGAATAAGGGAACAACATCCACAACCTTCTAATCCTCCCCATTGATGATGCAAAGATCATTGCCAGAGGCTCAGTAAACTCCTCCCTCGCCTCCCACAGTAGCCTGGGGTACATTTCCTCCGGTCCCGGCGACTTACCCAACTTGATGCTTTCCAAAAGTTCCAGCACATCTTCTTTCTTAATATCTACATGCTCAAGCTTTTCAGTCTGCTACAAGTCATCACTACAATCACCAAGATCCTTTTCCATAGTGAATCCTGAAGTAAAGTATTCATTAAGTACCTCTGCTATTTCCTCCGGTTCCGTACACACTTTCCCACTGTCACACTTGATAGGTCCTATTCTTTCACATCTTTCTAAACGTTCCTTGAACCCATGAACACTACCTCACAATTTCGCTCTCTTTATGCACAATTTATTTATCTTTTATATATTTCTTATGTAACTTGTAGTAATTTTTGATGTATTGCAATGTATTGTTGCTGCAAAGCAAATTTCATGACTTATATCAGTGATAATAAGCCTGATTCTGATCCTGCTGAGATGAAACCATGTGCACTCAAAAGCCCACACCTGATAAAGAGAGCTTCCCGCGTGCACGAAGCCGATGGATTCATCACGTGATTGATTGGCCACATGCATACCCGTCTCATTCTCATGATCAATTCGATATTGTACAACCGGTATTGTAAGTGCAGACACATCAGGACCTTACATAATTTAGATTAGATTAGATTATGAGGACACACAGCCCTCTTTTATTGTCATTTAGTAATGCATGCATTAAGAAGTGATACAATATTCCTCCGGTGTGATATCACAAAACACAGGACAGACCAAGACTGAAAAACTGACAAAAACCACATCAGTGAAGTTGCCCTGAAAATATGTTCTGTTGTTTTTATCTGAGTTTAGTCAGCAAATTCATTGCCAAAATCCTTGAAATTTCTAGCATTCTTACCCATTGAGAAAAGGACCATTAGCCAGAGTGAAAATGAAGTTTCCAGTAATTGAAGGTTGAGTTGAATGTGTAAAACCAGGACACATTATTTCAATGATGTAAAAAAAAATCACAGCTCTAGGCTCTCAAGGATTAGACTTTTTTAAATATTTCACTTGATTTTTTTGAGAAATTGCAAGATTTTCCTCAGAAAGGATTCAGAACAGATAGCCTCTGGGATTCCTCATGAAATTATGATCTCATTTACAGTTTAAGTTTCACTGACAGGCTATTAGGATGCCAATAACTCTGAGACTGATTACAGGCAGTGCAAACACACAATATTGTGCATTAAGTATCAGGTCGGGCAGAGGGAGAGGGAGACAGACAGACAGATAGACAAACAGGGAGTGGGCGAGAAAGAGAAAAGAAAATAGATCACAGGGTTACAGGGCATGGGAGAGAGAGAGAGTGTGGAGAGACAGAGAGCGAGAGAGAGAGACTGACTGAGGAGAGAGAGTGCAGGAGAGGAAAAGAGATGAAGGAGTCATGTGGGGAGGTGGAGGGAGAGAGAGACAGACAGACAGAGAGGGAAGGGAAGGGGAGGGAGTGAGAGAGAGAGGTAAAGAGACAAAGGTGTATGGGAAGGCAAAGAGATAAGAGGTTCTGAGGAAGAGATCAAGAATCCCGGATGGTCTGTTGCCTCCCTGGTGCCAAGGTCTGTGATATCTCGGATCGAGTTCTCAGTATTCTCAAGAGGGAGGGTGAGCAGCCAGATGTCGTGGTCCATGTAGGGACCAATGACGAGGGTAGGAAGAGTGAGAAGGTCCTGAAAGGTGAGTTTAGGGAGTTAGGTGCCAAGTTAAAGGACGGGACCTCCAGGTTAGCAGTCTCAGGATTGCTACCAGTGCCACATGCAGACGGGTTTAGAACTAGTAAGATAGCACAGCTCAACATGTGGCCGAAGTCATGATGCAGGAGGGAGGGCTTCAGATTTATAGATAATTGGGCAGTTTTCCAGGGAAGGTGGGACCTGTTCCGGCAGGACGGTTTACATCTGAACTGGAGGGGGACAAATATTCTTGCAGGTAGGTTTGCTAGAGAGGCTCCCGTGGATTTAAACTAGATACAAGGGGGGAGGGAAACCAGAGTGTAGGAATAGATGTAGGGAAGAAGAAAGAAAAAGAAAATAGTAAAGTTGTTTGCACTGTTAGTGATAAACAGAGAGTAAGAGGTGGAGAATTTCTTAAATGCATTTATTTTAATGCTAGGAGCATTATAAGAAAAGTGGATGAGCTTAGAGCATGGATTGATACCTGGAAGTATGATGTTGCAGCTATGAGTGAAACATGGTTGCAGGAGGGGTGTGATTGGCAACTAAACATTCCTGGATTTCATTGCTTCAGGTGAAATAGAATCAGAGGGACAAGAGGGGGAGGTGTTGCATTGCCTGTCAGAGAAAATATTACAGCGGTGCTCTGGCAGAATAGATTAGAGGGCTTGTCTAGGGAGGCTATTTGGGTGGAATTGAGGAATGGGAAAGGTGTAATAACACTTATAGGGGTGTATTATAGATCATCTAATGGGGAGCGAGAAGTGGAGGAGCAAATTTGTAAGGAGATAGCAGATATTTGTAGTAAGCACAAGGTTGTGATTGTGGGAGATTTTAATTTTCCACACATAGACTGGGAAGCCTATACTGTAAAAGGGCTGGATGGTTTGGAGTTAGTAAAATGTGTGCAGGATAGTTTTTTGCAGCAATACATAGAGGTACTGACTAGAGAAGGGGCAGTGTTGGATCTCCTGTTAGGAATGAGTTAGGTCAGGTGATGGAGATATGTGTTGGGGAGCACTTCGGGTCCAGTGATCACAATGCCATTAGTTTCAATACTGTATAATTATAGAGAAGGATAGGTCTAGACCCAGGGTTGAGATTTTTTGATTGGAGGAAGGCTAACTTTGAGGAGTTGCAAAAGGAGTGGATTGGGAAAAATTGTTTTATGGGAAGGATGTAATAGAGAAATGGAGGTCATTTAAAGGTGAAATTTTGAGGGTACAGAATCTTTATGTTCCTGTTAGCTTGAAAGGAAAGGTTAAAAGTTTGAGGGATCCATGGATTTCAAGGGATATTGGAAACTTGTTTTGGAAAAAGAGAGATATTCACGATAAATATAGGCAGCATGGAGTAAATAAGGTGCTTGAGGAATATAAAGAATGTAAAAAGAATCTTAAGAAAGAAATTAGAAAAGCTAAAAGAAGATACGAGGTTGCTTTGGCAAGTAAAGTGAAAATAAATCCAAAGGGCTTCTACCATTATATTAATAGCAAAAAGATAGTGAGGGATAAAATTGATCCCTTAGAGAATCAGAGTGGACAATTATGTGTGGAACCATAAGGAATGGGGGAGATTTTGAACAATTTATTTTCTTCGGTATGTATTCACTAAGGAGAAGGATATTGAATTGTGCAAGGTAAGGGAAACAGGTAGGGAAGTGATGGAAACTATGATGATTAAAGAAGAGGAAGTACTGGCACTTTTAAGGGCTATAAAAGTGGATAGGTCTCTAGATCCTGACAGGATATTCCCTAAGACCTTGAGGGAAATTAGTGTAGAAATAGCAGGGGCTCTGACAGGAATATTTCAAATGTCATTAGAAACGGGGATAGTGCCGGAGGATTGGCGTATTGTTCATGTTGTTCCATTGTTTAAAAAGAGTTCTAAGAGTAAACCTCTAGGGGTTTACCTCTAGTTAGGAGGCAAAAGTTTAGGGGTAACATGAGGGGGAACTTCTTTACTCAGAGAGTGGTAGCTGTGTGGAACAAGCTTCCAGCAGAAATGATAGAGGCAGGTTCGATATTGTCATTTAAAGTAAAATTGGATAGGTATATGGACAGGAAAGGAATGTAGGGTTATGGGCTGAGTGCAGGTCGGTGGGACTAGGTGAGAGTAAGCATTCTGCATGGACTGGGAGGGACGAGATGGCCTGTTTCCATGCTGTAATTGTTATATGGTTATATGGTTAAGGGAGAGAAAGAATGTGTGTGTGTGTGTGTGTGTGTGTGTGTGTGTCCTTCCTGTGTCACATTTTATGTATTAATGAATTTCCCTTGTCCTAATATTCTTTCAGGATGAGACAGCACTTTAATTCACTGTACCATATCCACTCCTTACAATGTGACTTCCACTACACAGAGAGCAAGTGTTGACTGGATAGCTGCTTTATAGCAAATATAGTATCTGTTAGTGCACAGATAGAGACATGGGCTTCTGGTTTCATGTCATTAAGGGCCTCTGTTCTATTCTCACACTGACCTCTCAGAACTGAATCTCCAAAGTGCGTCCAATGAAATTTGATGCAAGCTCATACAACAGTACCTTATCTCCTAACAATGCATGTTGAGCTTTCCGGGTTCAATACTGAATCCACACGCTCAGACAGTGACACGGTTGTTCCCAGTTACACTTGCTTTAGCTTGCATTGCTTTCTGTAATTTCACCTGTTTACACCCTCTTTCATTCCATATCTTACCTCTTCTGCCATCTTATTAGACATTGCATCTGGTGTATTGCATGCAGTTCTGGTCGCCCTATAATAGGAAGGATGGTGAGGCTTTGGAGAGAATGCAGAAGAGGTTTACCAGCATGCAGCCTGGATTGGAGGGCATGAGCTATAACACGAGGCTTGGACAAACTTGGGTTGTTTCCCCTAGAGCAGTGAAGACTAAAGGATGATCTGATAGGCTTATAAGATTATGGGAGGCATAAATAGGGTAGACAGACTGTATCTTTTTTCCTAGGATTGAAATGTCTAATACCAGAGAGCATAAGTTGAGAGGGGGTAAATTCAAAGGAGATGTGAGGGGCAAGTTTTTTACACAGAGAGTGCTGGGTGTCTGGAATGCACTGCCCGGAGTGATGGTAGAGACAGAAACATTAAGGACTTTTAAGAGACTTTTAGACTTGAATGTGAGGGAAATGGAAGGATTGGGACATGTGTAGGCAGAGGTGATCTGTTTCATTGGCCATTTGATTATGAATTTAATTGGTTCATCACAACATCGTGAGCAAGAGCTGTACTGTACTACATTCATAACTCTCCTGCTTGCCATCCTATTTCAGAACTTTTGTTCCATCTCCCATATATTCCTTCCTGATATCTTTTTAGGATAATTTTCTCTCCACAGATGATGCCAGTGCTGCTGAATAATTTCAGCATTTTCTGTTTTATTTAGATCATTTCTTAATTTTATGGTATTTTCTTTTAAAATAAGGGAAGAAAAGTTCTGTACCAAGTGCGAAAGCAGTGATCCTATGGAGGTGTGTAAATTCATGACAGAGAATCAATAGGGTGAATGCACACAATCTTTTTCTCAAATTCAAGATTCAAGAATCAAATTTATTTCTCACTTGTACACCAAAACATACAGTTAAATGCGTCATTTGTGTTAACAACCAACACATCCAAGGATATGATGGGGCAACCTGAAACTGCCTCCTCATATTTCGACTTTAATATAGTATGTACACAATTCTCAGCTGAGCAACACATAACAAAACAGAACACAATAAGCAACAAACAAGCCTGCTCCTTCCCCCTCTCTCTCTCTCTCTATCTCTCTCTCTCTCTCACCACACACACCCAGCAGTGTATAAAACACAAAATTGAAAGAGTGCAGGCAAATTCAGTTAAGTTCAATTCCATAAGACCGTAAGATATAGGAGCAGAATTTGGCTATTTGGCCCATTAAGTCTGCTCTGCCATTTCATCATGACTGATCCAATTTTCCTCTCGGTCCCAGTTTCCTGCCTTCTCCTTGTATCTCCTCATGCCCTGATCAATCAAGAATCTATCAACCTCTGCCTTAAATATACCTAAAGACTTGACCCCCACAACTGCCTGTTCAATCACTTCAATCTACCACCGTGGCATTCGGAAGAATAAGGGGATTGCTGGATGGCATGGTTCAAAGAGCTGGAAGGGCTTATTCTGTGCAAAGTCCTCATTCAGTGTTGGGACATCAATAACTAGAAGGTGAGAGGGGAAGATTCAGTAGGAATGAGGGTGACAAATATTTTTCAGAAATGTAGATATGTACGTGGATTGAGCTGTCAGAAGAAGTGTTTGAGGCAGGTTCAACAACAATTTTAAAAATATTGGATCGGTACATACATGGGAAAGTTTTGGTTGGCTATGGGCCAAATGGGACCATCCTGAATGGTCATCTTGGGCCACATGGAGCAGTTGTGCCAAAGGGTCTGTTTCCATGCTGTAAACTGTATCACACTATGAGGTTAATGCAGGAAAAATAAAATTAAATAGGAAAGAAGATGGACACCCTCATGCAAACGATCACATTGAATTGAGATCTTTAACCGGTGCAGATCTCAGTCCATGGTTCCTACAGCAAGGCTGTACTTCATGCATCAGTCATTGCTCGTCCTTAGACCTCACTGCATTTGCCTAATTGGCCTTGCACATGCATATGAGATGAAATTGGTTCTCCAACCTAAAATAGTCCTCCAAACCCGGAGTGAGTTCAACTCCCCCTCAGTCTCTGAACTGAGTAATGTCACCTACAACAATGAAGAATTCCAAGGGACGGTCCTGTTCTTAAGTATCTAAAACAGGACCTGAACTCACATCTTCTGATTTAGTAAAAAGTGCAGCAAGCTGTCTTAACAGCACAAGCCAAGAGAAGCAGAATTCTACACATCGCCAACATTCCTCAATCAGCATTTCATATCTTGCCATTCTCTAGGATAAACCTATTAATCTCATAAAATTCTTTGCTTAAATCTATTATTCCCCTTGCTTCCAAAATTATGCATTAATGCAAATTGACAAACTATAGAAGCTTTTTTTTGTATAAACTTTTTTTTATTTCCGGAAATTAGAATTTGATTTTAGCTTTGACAAGCGAATGTTACTCACCAGTGTACTAAAGGGAGTTACCTGAGGGATTTGTATAATTTCAATATCTATTTAAATAAATTATAACTTAAAGCTGGAATTTGATTAGTAAAGTACATAAGGGATTGGATGTCACAGTAAGTTAAACACAGTGTGATCGTGTCTGAACTCTGATTTGAACCCAGCCCATGATTATGGTTTTATCAGCTCTTTTCTCAGTTCACTGGAAAGGCTACTTTGTGAAATGGCTAACATGATTTTTCTTAACGGTGTGAGGAAAAAATGGCATAAAATGATACCAAGCATTTATTGTTTTATTCTATATACATGTAGTATGTGTATATTCAGGGCTTCGGCTGCTGTAGCTCATCCACTTCAAGGCTTGAAGTGTTGTGTGTTTGGAGATGTTCTTCTGCACACCACTGTTGAAACACATGGTTATCTGAGTTACCATCGATTTCCTGTCACTTTGAACCAGTTTGGTCTTTCATTAACGAGGTGTTTTCACCCACACACTGCCCTCACTGGATGTCTTTTTCTTTGTTTCTTGCACCATTCTCTGTAAACTCTAGAGACTCTTGTGTCTGAAAATCCCAGAGGATCAGCAGTTTTTGAGGTACTCAAACCAACCTATTTGGCACCAACAATTATTCCATGTTCAGTTTCACTTAGATCAACATTTCTTCCCCATTCTGACATTTGGTCTGAACAGCAACGGAACCTCTTGACCATGTCTGCATGCTTTTATGTATTGAGCTGCTGCCACATGATTGGTATGTTGGATACTTGCATGAATGAGTAGGTGTACAGGTGTATTTAATAAAGTGGTCACCGAGTGTGGAGTCATAGAAAAGATCACATGGTCATAGAGCACATGCCCTTCAGACCATGCTATCCATGCTGACCCACAAGTACCCATCTACACTGATCACGCTTTATTTTTATTTTGATATACGGCACAGTAACTGAGCACTCCAGCCCACGGGCCTGTGCCGCTCAGCCACATCCATGTAACTAATTAACTATTTAGCCTTTGGATGTGTGAGGAAACCAGAGAACCTGGAGGAAACTCACAGCATAATGTACAAACTCCTTGCAGGCTGCAACAGGGTTTGAACTGAGTACACTGGCACTGTAATAGCATTGCACTAATGACTACACAATTGTGCCACTCCCTTAGAAAAGCATTTAATTCTATTCTTTTTAAAGATCAACAATTGATATTTCATTCTTTAGCGACACTAACTTTGTATCAATACACGGTAGAAAGCATTTTGTCTGGATACATCAACTGCAGAGGGTTGTGGACACTTATGTTTGTTCATGAGCAAAAATCCAATACTCCTTTATTTGGACACTTTAGACATGATGGCTTCTAGCAACACACTTCAGCATGCTCCCTCAGTTCGCCAATGTCACTGCTGGTTCCCAGTGAACAACCTGCATTTCACACTGGGAACTGAAGTTCTTTATAATGTACATACATAATAACACATCTTCCCCATTTACAGGAAACAATACAATACTCTCCCCATAAACCTGCAAGAAACAATATGTTCCAACAAAAATATTGACATTAACTTCCATTGTAATGAGCACATACAGTTGCTTATTCACTCAACTACTCTCAATCCATCTCTGTGGTGGCTCAATGACCCCCTCTTTGACTGATATTTGTTTCCACAGATGTCTTGTTTTAACTTGCTGCATTAATACCAGTGTATTTTTGAGAACTCTGAGCAACATGCTCCTTTCTGCCAAAATTCTAATTGTCTCTGTTCTTGTTCTTGCTTTGCGACCATAATTCACTCCACATGCCTCACAATGGAGGCCCGAACTACATCTATGTGATCAGTGAATCTTTGCACAAGGTCCAACTGATTTTGTCTCAATTCAAAGAGCTCCTTCTGGTGGCTGTTTATGTTAGATAGAAACTCTCCTGTTGCTTTTCTGTTGTTCTGACCTGTGGGTCTGTGTGGTCTCCTTATCCTTTCTTTTAACTTTTCCCCTTCAACTTCGGAAAGGATAGTGGAGATATTTCTGATTTCCAGTCTTTAACTGGAAGTTGATGAGAGACAGATTTTGATCCACAGCTGCATGATGTGAAAGCACAACTGGTGACTTCTTCATCATGATCACTTTGTTCAGCACTGGCATCCTGACTGCCATGCTGGTGTAGTTGGTACAGATATTTATGGAAGATGGAGTTCTCGTGCTTCATTGGCATAACCTCTCTGGATCTCTCATGGATGCTGTTACATGCTTCTTGAATTCCTTCAGGTAAGCATCTGAGTCCCTCAAAGACATCTGTGTATTTAATCAGTGTTGCCTGGTCACCTTTGGTCTGCGAAGCCACTACAATAACTCTTCATCAGGTTGAGCTTTTTGCATGTGCTCAGATCATAAGTAAGCTTGTAGGTATGAACATTAACTCTGCATATTTCAACAGCAGCCTGATCATCAAACAGTCCTTCTTCAGGAGCAGTAACAATTCCAAAATACACTTCTGCATTACAGCAACAACTTAAATTTAATTGGGTGCACAGGTGTAATGTAGACGTACCATCAAAGCAAATTTTAACATTCTTGAGGAGATCTGAGGACAGGTGACCCAAAGAACAAAGATCAAAGGAATGACATGACCATACTACTATAAATGAGACGGTTGCCATGGAGAATATAATGAATATTATCAAGAGAATTCACAGTGTTTATTTTAAGTACATGTTCCTTAAATTATTAAGGAAAATAAAATGTTTGCAGGGGAGAAATGAAGGTTTCTAATGTCCACAATGATGTATTTCCCCTCTTTCCAATACTCCTATTTGCAGTGTATTTCTAACCTGTCACGGTAATTCATGGGACAAATATCATGCAGACTGCCTGGCTCCATTTGCTCTGACATAGTCAAATTTTTCATCTTCATCTTCTAAAACATTATAGATTCTGGATTTTTGTTTCTTTAAATAGGAGGGTAACAAACGTGACTGTACTGTTGATGAAAGGAGAGAGAATGAATCTAAAGAATGGATAACTTGTTAGTCCAGTGCTGGTGTGAGGGAAACAGAAATATTCTCTGATGAAAAATGCAATAATACAAAATAATTTTATTATCAAAGAACATATATGTTACCATAATCAACCATGAGATTTATTTTTCTTGTGGGTATACTCAACAAATCTGTAGAATAGTAACTACAACAGGATCATTGAAAGGTTAACCAAAGCACGGAAGACAACAAACCGTGCAATTGCAAATATAGATAAATAACAATGAATAATGAGAACATGAGATGAGATAAATAGTCCTTAAAGTGAGATTGTTGGTAGAACATCTTGAAAGGAGCAAAAGGACTAAGTAGAGTTATCAGGGATTAATGAATGGAAAATCATCTGGTGCTCACGAGGATATGCAAGTGGAATAGATGAGGGAGTGGGGGTGTATTTAGATTTTCAAAAGTATTTCAATAAGATCCCTCATGGGAGGTGTTGGTCAACAAGATTTGAGCAAGGAATTGAGTAATGCACCAATGTAGACTGAAAGCAAAGAGTGGGAATAAATGCACTCTTTTCAAGTTCACACATATGAGAAAATCTGCAGATGCTGTAAATCCAGAGCAACCTCCACAGGATGCTGGAGGACCTCAGTAGGTCAGGCACCTATGGAAAAGAGTAAAGTCGATGTTTTGGGTCAAGACCCTTCTTCATGAGTGGGAAAAGGGAAGATGCCTGAATTAAAAGGTGGGGGAGGGGAATGAGGCTTGCTGGAAGGAAATAGGTGAAATCAGGTGTGTGGGAAAGATCAAGGCCTGGAGAAGAAAGAATCTGATAAGAGAGGAGAGTGGACAATAGGATAAAGGGCAGGAGGAGGGGACACAGAGTGAAGTAATAGGCAGGTGAGAATAGGCAGGTTGGTGGTGGGCTATGATGAGTTGTGTCTGATAATGATCAGTACTTGTACTAATGATAATGTAGTCTTGATTATCAACAACTACCTGGCTGAGGAGACTGACTGTCATTACTGATGTTACTTAACCAGGTGCTGTTAGGAGTAGAAGGAAGGATGTACAAAAGCTTCAAGAGATTTCTTTGCAAAAGTAAGTTATATAACATAAACATGAAGTACAATTGGGATATGTTACCATGCACATCCATTGTACCAATGCGATCCTTTAAAATTGGTCAATATCACTGAATCTTCATCCTTAATAATAGCATTAGTGAATGGTTTGAGAGGCCATTACACAGGGCCTGGTCTTTCAGTATCCAGTGGTAACAAAACACAGGACTGTGGTGTTTCCTTTCAGCTTCACTGCATCCCTCAGTACGTACTTCTGAACCCTGGAATATGCCAGTCAGCATCATTAACTAGTGGAAGTCTTAAGGCCAATTTATACTTGTGCATCAAATCGATGCCGTGGGTACGGCGTAGCTGTGTATCCTACACCGTGACCTACGCCGTACCATATGCCGTAGCCTGATGCGCACCTCCCCAAAAATGTAACTACGCGTCACGGCGATGCAGACCGTAACAACTGTAATTGGTCCGCTTGGTAGCATTGCATTTCCTCCTATGCTGCAATAGCTTCCCACTGGGCAACTGAAGGGCAGGGAAGGAACTCTGGCAGCAATGCTTTCCATAAAGCTTTACAAACCTCCGAAATTATGGAGGACCCTGTGCTTGACACCAGTTTGTAGCTAGCTGCTACAGCCTGTTGACTTCCACCTGAAGCTAAAACTCGAATGGTGATTGCCAGTCTCTGAGTATACTGTGCGTACACTGATGCGAAATGAATGGTTGGAGACAATGAACCAAATCGTCAAATCTACCTGCCGACATCCGAAAATATTTGAAATGCATTTCCTCGTCCATGTCTCTCAGTGGCCAGACAAGCACAGAAAATTCACTCTCCTTCAGTTTCAGTCACCATTGTTTGAAGTTTGAGTTTCTTTGAGTTGAGTTTCAACACGAAGAAACTCAACACAGTGGCATAGAAACCCCACCGCCAACTAGCATTTTGGTGGTGAATGGCAGAGCGACGTAGACACACCAACGCACAAGTATAAGTGCTCACAACAGCGTAGCCCACTTGTGTAGGCTATGGAGTAAGCCAGTAGGCACAAGTATAAATCAACCTTTACACTGAAAGAGCAACAGCTTTTGGACAGACCAAAGTCTGCCTTGCACCAAGTTAATGATCTTCTAGTAGCTGCCCACACCTCAGGCTGAAGGGCATTTTTTGGGGGATGTTAACAGAGGTGAAAGCCTAGACCCAACTGTCACAATACCTTATGTCCTTTGGCCTGCTTCCTTAAAGTCATCTCTCTCTTTCTGCATTTTCCACCCAACTCCACTCTATGTCCACTATACGCACCTTTGCTTCCCACTGACACAGACAATACTAGAGACATCCAGCAGGTCAGAGGGCAACTGTGGAAAGAAAGAGGTCAAAGGTCAGAGAAACATTTCAGATCAAAGACTCTTTGCCTTGATAAAGAGTCCATTTTCAGTGTTCTGAAGGGACTTTGTGATTCCCTAGTCTAGTGGACACCTACCTTTTTAAGCCCAAGATCACCTACCTCGACCTTAGTGAAAGGCAAGATCTACCTACTAAATCGTTTAGAGAAAACACAGCTCAGATTGTACTTCCAATTTGAGGCCTTTTATTTGGGCTAAATGTATCTGAATTACACAAAATACTTTTGTCAAACTTTCAAATTAGCTCAAACAAGAAAACACTGTATCTGGCATATCAAACAGGCCATAGCTGTCTTTCTTTAAGAATAATACAATACTTCACACCTTTAATTCTAAATTTCATTATTTAGTTTTATTTCAACATGAAAAATAAATGAATAAAAATTGACTGTTGCACTTAGTGTGATGACTGGGGCTGAATACTTTCTGCTAGTTCCCTGAAATTTGGCTCATAACTACAGACAGCCAGACTGAGACAGCCTGTGAGGTGTCTGTCAGTAAGAGAGCTCCTGTACTTAGATTTAATAATTTTCATCTGTGAAAGTGCAATTTCACACAAATAAGTTGACCCAAAGTAGGCACTGACTTTTAGTGCACATGCGGTGAGATAAGGAAACTTCTCCCTGCTGACAAGCCCCCAAAAGTCACTGTCCCCTGATCTTGCTTTCTTGCTTTAAGCTTGATGTCATTTTGCAAATCAATTATTTCCATTTCAGAATCACTTGGCACACCAAATACTTGCTGAAGTTTGGCTGCTATCTGTTCTATAATTGATCGGCAGAAATGGGTTTGACATAAATGCAGCAATATCTTTCATGACGTTTAACTCCCCAAAACGCCGATCGAACTCAATTGCCAGTTTGTCTAAGTGAACACAGTACTGCTCAGGGCGAAAAGCATTTTTTTCCGTGATGGCTGGTAACATTTTTTCCAAGTTGGGAAAGTGTGTCAGCCTCCCTTTCTTTAAATCTGAAATCCGAACACTGAGCTTGGCCTTAAACGCATTTACTGCGCTTATCATGTGGGTTAGGTGTTGGTCTTTTCCCATGAGCTTGTTATTAAGTGCATTTAATTTAGCCGTTATGTCTGTCAGAAACGCTAAATCCAGTAGCCGCGCATCATCTGACAGCACCTTGTGCTCCTCATTTCTTGTTGACAGGAAAGTCTTTATCTCAGGCAGCAAGTCAACAAATCGTTGTAGCACTTTCCCGCGACTCAACCACCGAACATCAGCATGAAGAATTATGTCTCCGTAAGCGGCATCGAGTTCATCCAATAACACCTTGAATAAGCAGTGCTGAAGCGCTTTTGCTCGAATCAAGTTTATCAGTTTGACCACCAGTGTCATTACATGAGAAAAGTCCACGACCTTCCCAGCCAAGGCCTGCTGATGAATCACACAGTGATAATCCAGGAAGCTGGGAAAATGAGGGTCATTACGACACAGTGCTATAAAACCAACGCGCACACCGCGCATTACTGGAGCCCCATCAGTAGTAATTGCCACCAGTGTATGAATGGGGATGTCATTTTCACAGATATATTTTTTAAACTCATTGTAAATATCCTCACCTCTCGTTCTCTCCTTTAATTGCAAAAGCGTGAGGAAGTCCTCCTTTGTTGTAAAATCCTGGAAAGCCATTCTGATAAATACAACAAGCTGAGCTGTTTGCATTACATCCAGGGATTCATCGAACTGCAGTGAAAAATATTCACAGAGTGACAAGTCCTTTAACACGTCCTCTGACAGTGATTCTACCCTCCTTGTTACTGATGCAGGGCCAAGCGGTATATTATGTACTGCGGTTGTGATGTTGCTTTTGATTTTAAAGTCATTAAAAACAGTCTCTGCGGTAATGACCATTGGTTCCTTGAATAAATCGCCATCTGTAAAAGGCTTCTTGTGTTTCGCCAAAAGGTGACTTACACAAAATGATGCTTCAACAGCAGCCTTATTTTGAGCAGCATGTTTTGTGAAAAACGATTGCTGGGCCTTCAACCCCGATTTCAGCTCCTCAACTTTCCAGGCACGAATTGCGCTCTTTGGGGGGTAGGTGTCTTTAAATTTCTGGTGATTGGTGTTGTGGTGCCGCTCCAGATTCCCTCTTTTAGTCAGTGCTTGTGTTTGGTGGCACAACATACATACACACTTGTCTTTCACCAAGGTAAATAGAAATTCCGCTTCCCATTCTGGATGGAAGTTGTACGTTTTCGCCTTCTTTCGTGGAGCCTCCGCCATGCTAGCTAGCTACCTTGCAGGATATCACGAGTGAGTGCCGTTTATTGATGTTTGCGACAGTCTGTACTCTTATCTGATCTGATTGGTCACTTTGATGCAGCACAAGCTACACTGAAAACGCGGTGCATGGCGAGGGAACTATACACACGTGCGCACTGGGCAGAAAGAACGGAACTAAACCCCCGCAACCCGGAAACAATCTCTCTTTACAAATAGTTTTCAATAGCGAAAATATTGCTATATTACCATTATCCTAATTAGTATTACTTATTTTTATAATGCTCACATTACAACAGTATTTGTGTATTTATTTTTCATTTTTTTTGGGATCGACTGGGAAAGTCTCAAAGATTGACCAGTCGATCGTGATCGACGGGTTGGCGACACCTACCCTAGTCCATTCTTCCATCTCCATCAACTCTTTCCCTTCTTCCAACACTCTTCCATGCAAATGTAAGAGATGCAACATATACCTTGTAGGCCTTGCCTTTCCAGAGACTCTTGCAAGTTAAATAGAAAAGGGCAAAAATGAAGCATCAACAACTTTTTTTTGAAGATGTGCTAAACTGTTGACCACCTAATTTTCTTTCTTGCCTCCTCTCTCCACTGAGATTGTGAATAGGTATTTTTTTCCAATAACCCAGGCTTGAACCTTTTGGTTTTGCAAACAACCACTCCAACCCCAATCTCCATTTCTCTCTGGCTCTTAAAGAGATATCTTTGTGTTTTCAGCTTCCAACCTTAAAAGTATGGTTGCTTAATGATATGATTGACACAATGAAGTGAGTATGAGCTTCCCCATTCATTTTAGCCTGCTGTTCCTGCCCCGTAGGAACTACATTGCAACCTGCTGGTTTTTATTGTTGCCTTACGGCAGAACAAGATTCCTACTCCCTTACGACTGCAGTTGACAGTTGTCTTCTCAGCACTGCCACTTGGGATGAGTAGGAGCAATCCACAGGGTCCTCTCATCGCTGTCATTAAAGGAGAAGGAAGGGGATTTCAAGTTGGGAGAAGAAAACGAGCTTCATTTCAATCATATGTTCCTAACGGCGACTTGGCCTCAACCCAGAACACCGCTGTTGGGAAATGTCTGCAAAGCCTTGTGATCATCATCCAAAAGTCCCTTGGAGATCAGAATTTCTGCACCAGAACAGGCTAATTAGCAGTTTTTGGATGGGGCAAGTCCTTTTAATATTTTGGTTGAGTTTCTGCACATTAGTTACTAATGTTAGTTTTTGCAAGGAAAGTAAGTTCACAAGGGAATAGAAACTGTTCCAATGAAGGTATAGGAGAAGAAACCTTGCTTCTTTTTCTACAGATGCTGACAGGCCTGCTGAGTATTTCCAGGATTTTCTGTTTTTATTATAGTGGAAAACATTTATCAGGCAAGATTATTCTTTCCAACTTGAATTCAGTAGACAGTCTCTCGGGGTTTAGGATTACCTGGTTGCACTCCTGTTTTGTGTGTTCTGTAGAGGGTGAAGGTTCACAGGAGAAAACTGAAAACGACTGCTAGGTTGAGCAAGCGGGCAAGAGGAATGCAGGTGATGAGACAGATGGGTGGGAGGCCCTTCATCAATGCTGCAACTTTTGTTCAGCCTCCTCATGCTCTTGTAAACTATTGATGTACATAGTAGCGAAAGAGTTATACAGGGAAAGGTTGAGTAGTTTAAGACTTTCCCTGGCCCAGAGGAGAATGTAGGGAGCTGTTATGGAGACATGCAAAATTATGAGAGTTGTTGATAAGATGAATGCTTGCAGGCTTTTTGAAAAGTGAAATCTTTAAGGAGAATCTGAGGGAGAACTTCACTCTGAGGGTGGTGAACTGCCAGCAGAAGCGATAGATGCGGGCTCAATTGTAACATGTTCGAGAAATTTGGTTAGGTACATGGATGGAAAGGGTATGGAGGGCTGTGGTCTAGGTACAGGTAGATTGTACTGGGCAGAAGATCGGATCAACATGGACTAGATGGGCTACATGGCCTGTGTCTGTGCTGTAGCACAGATTCTATGACTTTCTTGGATACCCACTCTCCATTTTGAGATGCCTAGGACAAGAATTCAAATCTAACTTTTGCAGATGAGGTTTGGAACCAACATGAAGTGTTCACTCTCCTCCAAACGATCTCTTGCTCTGATAGAGCTAGGAGTTAGGTACCTATTTTGGCAAAGTGATGATAATTGTGTAGATGATATGTCTTTTAAGCTTATTGAATGTAATTAAAGCCTCCATGCTGGGAATGTTAACATGGGAGAGAATATTAATACTGGTTTCCTTTCTCATTTGGAGGCTGTCACAGAGACTCCATTGGTGCCATCTTTCCAGAGCATTAATGATTAACGTCAATCCTCATAGTACAAAGGGAGTGGAATGATTTATCTGAATGACATGCCCAATACAGAAAACATCAGTTATGACAAATATCACATTCACCCTGTGTAAAAGAGCCCATCTGCAACAAACCAAAAATTACTGCTTTGTTACAGCACCCAGGTCTAATGGTTAGCACAGCACCTTACAGTGCTAGCTGTAAGATTGGGGTTAATTACTGCTGCTATCTGTAAGAAGTTTGTATGTTCTCCCTGTGACCACATACCCTGCTTTCCTCATACGTTCCAAAGTTGTACAGTTAGGGTTATTGTGTTGTGGGCATGTTATTTTGGCAGTAGGAGTGTGGTGACATTTATGGACTGCCCCAGCACAAAGCTCACTGATTCAACTTGATGAAAGTGACACAATTCAATAAGTGTGTCAGTATTTTGATGTACATGCAAAGGCTTTAGGCACATATACATGGCTAGGGTGCAGAAGACTTTTGCATTGTACTGTAATAAATATTTTATGCATTGCACTGTACTGCTGCCACGTGAAAAAAACCAAATTAAATGACATATATGAGTGATGATAAACCTGTTTCTGATATGGGTCTCTATTATGGACTGAGAGTGGGAATGGAGCCGGGAGAGGGGAATCATGGTTGGGAAAAGGAGAAGGACAGGGGAGAGTGTCACATGAGGGGTGCTGGCAGCGGACCCAAATGCAAGACACAGACACTGAAGTACTAGGAACAGGACTTGACTAGAGTAGGGATGTGACAAGATACAGCCACGGAGCAGGGACAAGAACACAGACATGGGCTAGGACATGGACAAGAGGGGGAACCCGGACAAGGAACTATGCACTAGGAGCCTGGGCTTGGGCTCCGAGCCAGAGACTAGACAAGGACCCAGAACCAGGCTCTTGCCTCGGGCTCCAGAACCAGGCAAGGATATGACATGACTACAGGACTGGAGGCTGGGGTCTTGGCTCTTGAGGCTTGGAGGCTCGAGGCTGGGGTCTTGGCTCTTGAGGCTGGAGGCTGGAGGCTGGTAACTCAGAGGCTAGACCTCGGACACAGACTTGGAACTGTACATCAACATAGAGCCGGGACTTATCCTTCAAAAAACCAGGACTCATCTTTAACACAACACTAACATGAGACTGGACAGTACATAGACATAGAGCCAGGACTTATACTTGGACAAGCCGGGGCTCAACTTCTTCTCCACACCAAGGGGGGACAGGACCATCAATTGGGTAATAGCAGAATGGCCGGACTTACCCCACAGAGGCAAGGACAAGACAAGACAGGTCCCCCCGCAGGGCAACAGCAGAACAGCCTGACTTACCCCACGGAGGCGAGGACAAGAGACAAACACCAAAGAACGACAGACAGTTCCATCTCTGCATCGGGGTTGCTCCAAGTCACAGTTACAGCCCGCAACCTAGGCTAGTTACAGAAACAGCCAGATCCCTACCTAGCTCGGAGTGGCTGATGGCCACTCAGCTGGCCCAGGAAACAGCCAAATCCGTACCGCAAAGATGGCTCCGACTACCAACAGCAAGGCTCCATGAAGCAATAGTTCACTAACGCAGCCTAAAGATGGCAAGTGGCCGCTATAACCTTCCACCAGCAGGTTGCTCCCAGGGAAGACAAACCAGCAGCCCACAGTCCTCCCCAAGAATACTTACATTCTAAGCCCCAAGATAGGAATCAGGTGCATATGATTAACTCAACCAAAACAAGGGACAGCTGGAAGACCCGGAGTCCTAAGTCCACGGACCGGACCATGAACCGGAATGCAGACTTTACGGACCGGACCACGACAGGAGGGAGCAGGAAGCACCAGGAAGACATTTTGTAATGATCAATAAACCAATTGTTAGGAATCAAATGACCTTACCTGTTGTGTCAGGGCTCAGTGTGTCTATTGGCCTCTCACTTAATTTTAAGAAGGATATTCATTCCAAAATCAATTCAATTTACTCTACTTTTAATCCTGGGATCCAGAAAGAGGACACCTGAGGGTAGATGAGGAGCACAATACCATTGGTACGCTTCCTTTGCCACCTGTCACACACTCCCGCATTATTCCACTCTCAATATTCCCAACAGCCTTTGCTCCTGTCAGATTTACAAATTTGCTATACAGTCCACATTGACAAATACAGTATTGTGCAAACATCTTAGGCACCCTAGCTATATATACATGTCTAAGACTTCTGTAGAGTACTGTACATGTGGTAAACAAAGTCAATCTTTAAACAGCAAACTGGGTGTAGCATCTGGAAATCCTTGGCAATGGTTTCAAACTTAGGCAGAAGCTGGGCAAATCTATTAGATTTAGTTTATGGAACAATCAGTAAATATACAGAAGGGGGTTATCAAGGATGTAATGCTGAGATTTATAAGGCATTGGTCAGACTGCATAGTGTATTGTGATCAATTTTGGGCTTCTTATCTAAGAAAGGATGTGCAGGGATTTGAGAGGATTATGAGGAGATTCAAAATAATGATCCCAGGAAGCAAAGGGTTATCATAAGAAGAGTGTTTGATGGCTCTGAAACTGTATTTGTTGGAGTTTGGAAGAATGACGAGGGTTCTCATATAAACCTATTGAATATTGAAAGGCCTAGATAGAGTGGATGAGGAGAGGATGCTTTCTGAAGTGGGGGAATCTAGGACCAGAGGGCACAACTTCAGAATAGAACATCCCTTCAGAACAGAGATGAGGAGGAATCTCCTTTGTCAGAGGGTGGTGGATCTGTGGAATTATTTGCAACTGACAGCTTTTGAGGCCAATTCATTGGGTATATTTAAAGCAGAGGTTGATAGGTTCTTGAATAGTAAGGATATCAGTGGTTATGGAGAGGAGGCGGTGTACAGGGGAATGATAAATCAACCATGATTGAATGGCAGAGAAAACTCAATGGGCTGAATGGCTTAATTCTGCTCCTATGTCTCATAGTCTTACATGAATTGATAATTGACATTGACTTATTGTCTCATTGAACAAAATACAGTGAAAAGTTTTTGTTTTCATGCAGATAAGATAAAGAACTTTTGAAGGAAGAACTGAACCAGCACTTTTGATTTGTCTGGTTTAGTCCGTGGAAGACTGAACGTGATTGGTTGGTTGAGGAAATGGGCAAGAGGAAAGCTGGGCTTAAGCCTGGTCTGAATAAGGTTACTGATTGCATTCTTGTAAAGGCCAGTGTCTGATAGCGATATTGATGATTTTGGAAAATACGTGATTGCTGCACTTCTGAAATATTTAAAAAGCTCTGGGACACCTTGAGATAATTACGAACACTTCATAACTGCATGAATTACATTTTTTTCTTCAATCTATACTGGAGAAAAAGAAGGAGAGAAAGTATATGATACATAAGGCACCTTAGGTATCTTCACCTTCACTGAGTGGTCGTTATCTTCAGTGATCAGATGATTCTGATTCTTGAGAGGAACTCCACATGGTGCTGTGTTCTTGCTTATTCTGTTATGTTGACAAGAGGGAAATAATTCCCACACAGTTCTGGAGAGATTTCCTTTTATAGATCTTATCAAATTTTGATCTATTGGCCTCTCATTTAAGTTTAAGAAGGATATTCATTCCAAAATCAATTTAATTTACTCTACCTTTAATCCTGGGAACCAGAAAGAGGACATCTGAGGGGAAATGAGGAGTAGGGATTTTACAGAAGAAATAGGAGATAATTGGAGAAGCAATGTGCAATCAGTTGCATTTAATAGGCATTTAGACAGGAACCTAATAATGGGAGATATGGACCTACTGTGGGCAAATCAGGTTAGTGTAGCTGGGCTAAAGGGTTAGCATGGATGTTGTGGGCCAAAAGACCTATTCCGTGCAGTGTGACTCTACGTCAACTGACAGGGAGAGACAGAGGTGAAGAGAGCATAATTCCAACTTGAGAATGCCTGCTTTGATGTGAAGCACTAGATGGTGTGTTGTGAATCCTCAGGGGAAGTTTGAGGTAATTCAATGTTAGATGATTATTAAGATTGTGGTTAACAAAAAGTACTTCTGGAAATATTCGTTCAATCAGGCAGCACTTGTAGAGACATCTGAAGTAGGTTAATTGACCTGAAATGTTAACTTATTTGTTTCTATAGACATTGCCTGACTTGCTGAGTGCATTGAGCATTATTACAAGATCCACAGATTCCATCAACCCACCTATCTGATATCTAGATGTCAAACACTTCATCTTACCTCCACATCACCCTTCTATCACACAAATGTCCTACAAACAGCCACAGTGTTACATAACCCACAATTCCACACAAGTTAAAATATCATTTTCTTGACACTAATCACAATCTTGCAACAACAGAAGGGGAATTGTTAAAACGTGTGCTTTGTATTGGAATGACAGACACTTTATTATAAGTTATTACACTTTATCATAAAATCAAAACATCGTGGGTGTTGAAAGTCTGAACTTACAATCAAAAATACAGGAATAGATCAGAGGTCAGGCAGCATCTGTGAAAAAAGAGTTGATGTATCAGAATATATATATATTTATGTTTGAATATCAGATGTATGTATTTATTATTATGTTTAATTGAATTGAATTGACTTTATTACTTACATCCCTCGTATAAATTAGGAGTAAAAATTTTTACGTTATGTCTCCGTCTAAATGTGCAATATTCAATTTATAGTAATTTGTAATGAATAGAATGTACAATAGGACAGTCAATATAACATAGAAATACAGTTTCATCAGCATGAATTGAACAGTCTGATTGCCTGGTGGAAGAAGCTGTCCCGGAGTTTGTTGGTTCTGGCTTTTATGGTGCGGAACCATTTCCCGGATTCAAGCAGCTGGAACAGTTTGTGGCTGGGGTGACTCGGGTCCCCAATGATCCTCCAGGCCCTTTTTACACACCTGTCTCTGTAAATGTCTTGAGTAGTGGGAAGTTCACATCTACAGACTCACTGTGCTGTCCGCACCACTGGCATATGTCATGAAATTTGTTGTCTTAGTAGCAGCAATACATTGCAATATGTAATAGTAAAAAAAATTTTTTAAGTAGTGAGGTAGTGTTCACGGGTTCAATGTCCACTCAGAAATTAGATGGCGGAGGGGAAGAAATTGTTCCTGAATTATTGAGTGTGTGCCTTCAGGCTTCTGTACCTCCTCCCTGATGCAAAGAGAAGCAGGCATGACCTGGGTGACAAAGATCCTTAGTGATGGATTCTGCCATTTTGAGGCATCGCTCCTTGAAGATGTCCTGGATGCTGGGGAGGTAGTGCCTATGATGGAGCTGACTAGTTTTACAACCTCCTGCAGCTTACTTTGATCCTGTGCAGATGCTCCCCACAATACCATGCGGTGATGCAGCCAGTTAAAATGTTCTCCACTGTACATCTGTAGAAATTTGCAAATGTCTTTGGTGACATACCAAACCTCCTCAAACTACCAGTGAAATATAGCCACTCTCATGCCTTCAGTGTAGCTACATCAATATGCTGGGTCCAGGATACATCCTCAGGGATATTGACTCCCAGGAACTTGAAGTTTTTCAATCCTCCAACTTCTGATCCCTCTATGAGAATTGGCTTGTGTTCCCTCATCTTACCTTTTTGAAGTACACAATCAATTCTTTAGTCTTACTGATGTTGACTGTAAGGTAGTTGTTGCAACACCACTCAACTAGCTAATATATCTTGCTCCTGTATACCCACTTGTCACCATCTGAAATTGTGCCTACAATGGTTTTGTCATCAGCAGATTTATAGTTGGCATTTGAGCTATGACTAACCTCACAGTCATGGGTATAGAGAGAGTAGAGCAGCGGGCTAAACACAGATTCCTAAGGTGCACCAGTGATGACAGTCAGTGACGTGGAGATGTTATTTCCAATCTGAATCCATTGTGGTCTTTCGGTTAGAAAGATGAGGATCCAGCAATAAATACAATGAAAAGTGCAAAATGATAGAATGATACAAAGATTGTAGATGAAGAATAATGTTCCCTCTACTTTCTTTTCCAGCTGCATAAACTAACCATTGCTCAGAGCAGGAAATTTTTACATGGCTGAAACTGCACAGCACTTTAATAAAACAATATGTTTAAAAAAATTCCAGCTGCACGTCAACAAAGGCTATGTGCATGGAATCATTTCAGTTACTGTGTGGCCATTCACCCACGCAACATTCACCCATGCAATGTTCATGTTTGGACACATCGCTGTGATGATTGTACGTCCTAGTATCAATTGTTTGGCAACAATAAAGTATAAAGTAAAGTATAGTGAAATGTCAACCAGGTTAACAAAAGGAAAATCTAAGTCTTTTAATCCAGAGTCCATCAGCCATTGGAAAGTCTGTGCTATATTTTTTCAGTCCAAATGGCATGCACTGAAACTCAAAATGGCCAAATGGGGTTATCACAGCTGTTTTGGGAATGTCCTCCAAGCACACAGGCACCTGATGATAGCTGATAACTAGATCAACTTTGGGAAAAAAATTACTTTCCAGCTAAACGTGCCAATAAGACTTGAATATGTGGCAATAGATACCATTAGGGGTTGGTGCCCTAGTTAAGGCATCAGTAATCACCACATGGGCGGCAACCACCATCAGACTTAGAGACCATGTGGAGGGGTGAAACTCATGGCTATACAACAGGCATACAATTCAAGTCTTACCTTGATGGCAAACTCAACATTTTCTGGGTCCAGACTACACGCACTGGCATGGACTGGTGGGCCAGTTGTACCACATAGTAGAATTTGATGTCGTCATGGAGATTTCTCACAGGGAGACTGGGCCTTGGCTTGTACAAGCCAAGCGACAGCATTTTGCTCCCAAAACTTCAGCACTTTCAAAGTGACTGCATTGGCCAACTGTTTAATAACTCTGGAATCATCCTAGAGCATCAGGGTCACCAAAGTAGGTTTTCACAAATAAAGCAAAGTGAGGCATTTTATGTTTAATGAAACTTGTGACACTTTTTATTGAACTCTAAAACCTACTTATGCACTAAAACTCTTTATAAGAACATAAGAAATAGTAGCAGGAGTAGGCCATCTAGCCATTAGATGTAATAACCTCATCATGTCAGAACAGCCTCTTAAAGTAAATAGATAGATAGATATACTTTATTGATCTCAAGGGAAATTGGGTTTCATTACAGCCGCACCAACCAAGAATAGAGCATAAATATAGCAACACAAAAGCCACAATCAATCAAACAACAAAATGCAAACTATACCAGATGGAACTAAGTCCAGGACCAGCCTATTGGCTCAGGGTGTCTGACCCTCCACGGGAGGAGCTGCAAAGTTCGTTGGCCACAGGCAGGAACAACCTCCCGTGATGGCCAGTGTTGTATCTCGGTGGAATATGGACGGAGTCCAACAGCAAAAAGTTCAATATCTGGTCTACAAACACGTTTCTCGATCGTAATATGACCAAGATTGCACCATCCATTGTTACCAGAACAGTAAGCACCCAGCTCCTTTACGCTTACCACTCTCAGTGCACTTCTGGTCAGCCCAAATGGTCTGGAAGCCATCCTTGGAAATGTTCTGATCCGGTATGTCCTCGTGCAGCCCCATTCCAGTGAAACACATAACACTGCACTCCGGAAATGTTCTCTGCCGCCTGGCTAGCGCCGTGAACTCGTCCATTTTATTACCCTCCGAACTTCTCTTCTCCGTAAGTCTCAGTGAAACCCAACTCAATGTTAGTGATTGTGAATTACGTACATTTCTTCCAATTATGTTAAGCTACAACCCTAATATTCCCAGGATCATTCTTGTGAACTAAACCTGTTCCTGTTATGTGGCATTGATAGTTCTCAGCTCTGAAGAATAGGAGCATATCACAGCAGCTTGCCATGTTTAGGATCACAACTGATTTCAAATCTGTACTTGCCAGAAAATTGATAACAAATAGAGTTAAACGAATGAAGTGGTTAGTTTCTGAACAAGGCCTAGAACCTCTTCCTGGGGCATAAACCAGAGGAAAGCACTTAAATATCTGATCAAAATTGAACCTGCTTATTGGTCAGAATTTGAAGTGTTGCTTCAATTATCTGAACTCATTTCATTGCAACCAAATTCAAATGAGAAGCAGTTACTTGCAAACCTACCAGCAGTCCTCACCTTGTTGCTTAAAAGGTCTTAGTTTATTTAAACCATCATTTATGTACCTCAGGTATGAGACATGGTCATTGGGGAAGATTTTTAATGTGACTCATATTTTGTTGTAATGGAGGCAACTAATGCAGAATAGGTCTCAGTGAAACTGAAATTGTACAGTCCTGCTGAAGGGTCTTGGGCCGAATCATCGGCAGTACTTTTTCCATAGATGCCGCCTGGCCTGCTGAGTTCCTCCAGCATTTTGTGTGTGTTGCTTGGATATCCAGCATCTGCTGATTTTATCCTGTTTCTAAAGTACAACTTAGCTAAATATAATAAAAAACAACATTGTTTCCTGCTGCTTATAGGACTTCTCATAATATTCAAAGATCCTCCAACAATATCATTTAATGACTTTTGAGGATTGGGGAGTGGCCAAATTTATTGAAAGGGATTTTGAGGAATAGGTAAAGAAGAATTTGGAGACTTGGTCATGATCATTTTTATACATTCATTGGAGATGGTCAAACCATTGTCTTGAGGTGATTCTAGACACTGTGGCCAGGGCAAACATTATCTCTCTGCATTTACGAGGAAATCTGCAGATGCTGGAATTTCGCGCAACACACATAAAAAATGCCGGTGGAACGCAGCAGACCACGCAGCATCTATAGGAAGTGGTACAGTCGATGTTTTAGGCCGAGACCCTTCGTCAGGGCTCAGCATT
This sequence comes from Mobula hypostoma, assembly GCF_963921235.1. Classification (NCBI taxonomy): domain Eukaryota; kingdom Metazoa; phylum Chordata; class Chondrichthyes; order Myliobatiformes; family Myliobatidae; genus Mobula; species Mobula hypostoma. The sequence goes on from NC_086102.1 coordinate 14,724,047, forward strand.
CCCTCTGAAATTTGCCCTTTCCAGCTTCATATGGACGTTGTACTTTTCCTTTCTTCTCATCTTTAGAGAGATTGGGTTCAGCTTGCTTAAGTTCTCCTCAAAGTTCTTTTTTCCCATGGAATCAATTTGGAAACGTCATTGTATTCCCCTAAAGCAAATGCATCCTTCTTTTGGTAGACTGTTACTGTATGCACCCGACTGCATCAGCCTCCAGGGCTTGGATGCTCTGATTTTCCAGAGTATACATAGGTGGCACGGTCCCTTTAAAAATTCTGGCACGTTCTACTAATTGGTGGCCATATTTTGCAGCCAAGATTTGGATATTTAAAGAGCCCACCTGAACTCAGGTTTCGGATTCATTCGTCAGCTCAGTTTTGCTTTAGTCTGTGATTGCGTTAAGGATTCCTGTCTCGTTAGGATTCTCAGCTGGTCTCATCAGGTTCTCTTCTAGCATCTGGTCAAGAATCCAATTCTTGTCTCTGTCTCGAAATCGAGTATCAATTCTAGTCTCAGGTACTCCAGTACTTGGGTTCTTAGTATTCGCTCGTTACATGTACAATATTCCAAAAACAGTCTCATTTTGAGGCCTTTATAAATCCAGTACAGTGTCTCAACTTTTCAAATTTTCATGTAATAATAGCTAATATAACCTTCCATACCATTCTTCCTGGTACCCTTTTCCACAAGCCTAAAATAACCTGTTTATTCCTGTTCTCACTTCTACATTCATTACCATTATACAGTGGCTCAAGAAGGCAGCATCCCTCACAATGGACCCTCACTATCCAGGACACGTACTCTTTTTGTTATGAGCATTTGGGAGGAGGTACAGGAGCCTTAAGACCCAGACTCAGTGATTCAGAAACGGCTTCATCCCCTCTGCCATCAGGTTTGTGAATGGTCTATCAATGCACGAACACTACCTCGTTATCCCTTTATTCACAATACTTACTATTCTGTAAATTACACAAATTGTACGTCTTTTCACTGCATTGCTGCCACAAAACAAGAAACTCCATGTATTATTAGATAATAATAAATCTGATTTTGATTCTGGCTCTGAAAATGAAAATTAATGCATCCACAATCTCTATAATCTAACACACGTACTGCACAATCTCTTTCAAAGCCTTAGGGTGCAGGTCATCAAATCCCAGGGATTTATTGATTTTCTGTCCATTAACTTTCCAAGTACCTCTTTAACTTTTGGTAAATTATTTCAATTCCTTATTCGTTCTGTACCTATTGATTACTGTTATTCCCAAAAGGATTTCTTTGACATCTTTTTTTGAAATCAGACAAAAGAGATCTTCACCTTTTTCTTATTCTCCAATATAACATTGGCTGTCTCCGTCTGTAAGAGACCCACATAAACTTCTGTTACTCTTCTTTTCCATATCTCTACAAAAACCTTTGCTTCTTGTTTATTATCAAATTTTTATTTCCAATCCCTGCGCTGAATTCTGAATTTTTCCCTACACCACTGGCTCACTGCTCTTTTTTGGCAGCATTGCAAACCATTATTATCTTTAACTTCTCTTGTAAACCATGGTTGGATCACTTTTCCTGTCAGATTTGAGTGTTTGAAAGTTATAAACATTCAGTGGCCACTTTTTTTAATCACTTTTTGCATTTGCATGATTTGTTGTGTTTTGCACATTCACCGTTCGTCCATCTTTGTTTGTGTGCAGTTTTTCATTGAGTCTATTGTGTCTATTTTTATTTACAGAAAAATACCCACAAAAATTAATCTCACGATAGTGTATGGTGCCCATATATATAGAAATATACTTAGTTTAAACTTTGAACTTTGATTTGTATCTCTAAAATACGCACAGTGGCTACCTTATTAGGTACACCTGTACACTTGCTTGTTAATTTAAATATTTAATTAGCCATCTGCAACCCAATGCATAAAAGCGAGCAGATGTGGTCTAGTGGTCAAAGGTTCATTTCTCATCAAAGTCTACAACTTTGAAATTCTTCTTCTCCAGATCGCCATGAAATCAAGAAAGAAAAAAAGGCAGCACGATCATCGACACCCATATCTCACCTCCCCGCAGAAATAAAAATGAACAAACACGGAACAGGCACATCAGCCCTTGAATCCTTCCTCCCACACAAAAAACAATTGGAACAAGCACATCAACCCCCAAATCCCTTTCTCCACACAAAACAATGAGAAGGATTGGGCAAAAGACACAGAATATAAAAAACTGTAAGACTGAAAAAAAAAGTCTGTAGTCCAAGTCCACATCCAAAACACAGAAAACCTGGGCAACATTTTCTGGGCACAGTGGCAGGCCTTTCTGCTACAGAGTGATTAAAAGACAGGCAGCTAGCGCTCACCCTCCACATTCACTTTGATTATTCAGTTGCCCTAGTTTCTTTTATTGGCGCACAATGGAAGCTTTAATTGGCGAAATGGAGTCAAACATCGCTTGCACCCTATCCCACAGCTTGCCCAGCACGAGGTTTGCTCACGCAGCCTCTACCTCCCTGAATCCTCTCAGAGACTGAAGAGCACTGGAACACCCGAACAATCTCCAAACAGCAAATCACAGGCTCCAACAGTTGCAGCATCACATCCAGGACAAAAAACAAATGTAAAAGATATAAGTGAAATAAACAATATCATAATCTATCCGGAAGATGTCAACTGAAGGAGCGAAGTATGCAGGTGCCATCTTGACTGAAAATAATGGATTTACTTGATGCTCAGACCAATCATCAGAATGGGGAAGAAATGTGACTTCCTAGTAATCTAAGTGACTTTGACTATGGAATGATTGATGATGCTAGATGTAATGGTTTGAGTATCTCAGAAACTGCTGTGTTCTTGAGATTTTCACAAACAACAGACTCTAGAGCTTACAGGGAATGGTATGAAAAACAAATAACATCTAGTGAGTGGCAGTTCTGTGGGCAAAAACGACTTGTTCGTGGGAGAGCTCAGAGAAGAATGGCCAGATGGTTTCAACGAGACAAGAAGGTAATAATAATAATTCAAATAATCACGCATTACGGAAGTGGTGTGCAGAAGAACAAATCTGAATGTGCAACACATTGAATGTGGAAGTGGATGGGCTACAGCAGCAGACGACCACAAACATATACTCAATGGCCACTTTATTAGGTACAGCAAGTGCATAATGAAGTGGTCATTGAGTCTGAATCAGAATCAGATTTAATATCACCAGAATATGCTGTGAAAGTTATTAACTTAGCAGCAGCAGCACAATGAAAAACATGATAAATAAATATCGAGAAAAAAATTGAATTACATTAAGTATATATGAGGGGTGATTGATAAGTTTGTGGCCTTGGGTAGAAGGAGATGAGTTCTACAGCTCTTGTTACATGCACGTGCAGTTCAACTCTTTGAGTGAAAATGCAGAAAGTTTGAAGTTAATAACTCATTTCCTTCTACCTTAGGCCACAAACTTATCAATCACCCCTTTTTGTGTGTGTGTGTGTGTGTGTGTGTGTGTGTATGTATATATATATATATAAATTGAATAACCAAGTTAAGATAAGTAATGCATAAAAAAGAATAAAAAGTGCTGTGGTAGTGTTCAAGGGTTCAATTTCCATTTAGGAATCGTAAACACAAAATAATCTGCAGATGCTGGTTTCAAAGCACACTCACAACACGCTGGAGGAACTCAGCAGGTCGGGCAGCATCCGTCGAAAAGATCAGTCGACGTTTCGGGCTGGAACCCTTCATCAGGACTGTAGAGGGAAGGGGCAGAGGCCCTATAAAGAAGGTGGGGGGACGATACACAACACGCTGGAGGAACTCAGCAGGTTTCCCCTTACTGGTTTTTCACCTGGAACGTACCAGCCGTCTCCTTCCCACCCTCCCCCCACTGCCCGAAACGTCAACTGATCTTTTCCACGGATGCTGCCTGACCTGCTGTGTTCCTCCAGTGTGTTGTGAGTGTTTCATTTAGGAATCAGATGGCAGGGGGGAGGAAGCTGTTCCTCTCTTCAAGAAGGGAGGAAGAGAGAAAACAGGGAATTATAGACCAGTTAGCCTGATGTTGGTGGTGGGAAAGATGCTGGAGTCAATTATAAAAGATGAAATTACGACACATCTGGATAGCAGTAACAGGATCGGTCCGAGTCAGCATGGATTTATGAAGGGGAAATCGTGCTTGACTAATCTTCTGGAATTTTTTGAGGATGTAACTATGAAAATGGACAAGAGAGAGCCAGTGGATGTAGCATACCTGGACTTTCAGAAAGCCTTTGATAAGGTCCCACATAGGAGATTAGTGGGCAAAATTAGGGCACATGGTATTGGGGGCAGAGTACTGACATGGATTGAAAATTGGCTGGCTGACAGAAAACAAAGAGTAGCGATTAACGGGTCCCTTTTGGAATGGCAGGCAGTGACCAGTGCGGTACCACAGGGTTCAGTGCTGGGACCGCAGCTGTTTACAATATATATTAAAGATTTAGATGAGGGAATTAAAAGTAACATTAGCAAATTTGCCGATGACACAAAACTGGGTGGCAGTGTGAAGCGTGAGGAGGATGTTATGAGAATGCAGGGTGACTTGGACAGGGTGACTTGGACAGGCTGGGTGAGTGGGCAGATGCATGGCAGATGCAGTTTAATGTGGATAAATGTGAGGTTATCCACTTTGGTGGTAAGAACGGGAAGGCAGATTATTATCTAAATGGTGTCGAGTTAGGAAAAGGGGAAGTACCACGAGATCTTGTACATCAGTCACTGAAAGCAAGCATGCAAGTACAGCAGGCAGTGAAGAAAGCTAATGGTATGTTGACCTTCATAACAAGGGGAATTGAGTATAAGAGCAAAGAGGTCCTTCTGCAGCTGTACAGGGCCCTGGTGAGACCACACCTGGAGTACAGTGTGCAGTTTTGATCTCCAAATTTGAGGAAGGACATTCTTGCTATTGAGGGAGTGCAGCGTAGGTTCACGAGGTTAATTCCTGGGATGGCGGGACTGTCATATGTCAAAAGGTTGGAGTGACTGGGCTTTTATACTCTGGAATTTAGAAGGCTGAGAGGGGATCTTATTGAAGCATATAAGATTATTAAGGGATTGGACACGCTGGAGGCAGAAAGCATGTTCCCTCTGATGGGTGAGTCCAGAACCAGAGGCCACAGTTTAAGAATAAGGGGTAGGCCATTTAGAACGGAGTTGAGGAAAAACTTTTTCACCCGGAGAGCGGTGGATGTATGGAATGCTCTGCCCCAGAAGGCTGTGGAGGCCAAGTCTCTTGCTTTCAAGAAAGAGATGGATAGAGCTCTTAAAGATAGTGGAATCAAAGGTTATGGGGATAAGGCAGGAACTGGATACTGATTGTGGATGATCAGCCATGATCACAGTGAATGGCGGTGCTGGTTCAAAGGGCCGAATGGCCTACTCCTGCAACTATTGTCTATTGTCTGTTGAATCACTGAGTGTGTGCCTTCAGGCTTCTGCACCTACTTCCTGTCAGTGACGGTATGAAGACGGCATGTCTTGTGGGGATCCTTAATGATGGACGCCACCTTCCTAAGGCGTTGCTCCTTGAAGATGTTTTGGATACTACGGGGACTAGTACCATTAGCCAACCCATACCAGACAATGATACAGCCTGTCAGAATGCTCTCCGCAGTACATTTGTAGAAGTTTTCAAGTGTTTTTGTTGACAAACCAAATCTCCTCAAACTCCAAATGAAATATAACTGCAATTTTGCCTTTATAGCTGTATCTAAATGTTGTGACCAAGTTATATCCTCAGAGATATTAACATGCAGGAACTTGAGATTGCTCACTCTCTCCATTCCTGATCGCACTGTGAGGACCGATGAGTGTTCCCTCATCTTCCCGTTTCTGAAATCCACAAACAGCTCTTTGGTCTTGCTGACATTGAATGCAAGGTTGTTGCTGGGACACCACTCAACTAGCTGGTATACTCATTCCTGAACACAAAATACTCTGCAGAAGCTGGGTTCAAAGCAACACTCACAACACGCTGGAGGAACTCAGCAGGTCGGGCAGCATTCGTGGAAAAGATCAGTCGATGTTTCGGGCCGGAACCCTTCGTCAGGGCTATAGAGGGAAGGGGCAGAGGCCCTATAAAGAAGGTGGGAGGAGGGTGGGAAGGAGAAGGCTGGTAGGTTCCAGGTGAAAAACCAGTAAGGGGAAAGATAAAGGGGTGGGGGAGGGGAGGCAGGGAGGTGATAGGCAGAAAAGGTGAAGAAGGAATAGGGGAAAACACAATGGGTAGTAGAAGGAGGCAGAACCATGAGGGAGGGGATAGGCAGCTGGGGGAGGGGACAGAGTGACATAGGGATAGAGGAAGGGAGGGGGAGGGAATTACCGGAAGTTGGAGAATTCTATGTTCATACCAAGGGGCTGGAGACTACCTAGACGGTATATGAGGTGTTGCTCCTCCAACCTGAGTGTAGCCTCATCATGGCAGTAGAGGAGGCCATGTATGGACATATCTGAATGGGAGTGGGAAGCAGAGTTGAAGTGGGTGGCTACTGGGAGATCCTGTCGGTTGTGGCGGACGGAGCGGAGGTGCTCGACGAAGCGGTCCCCCAATCTGTGTCGGGTTTCACCAGTGTAGAGGAGGCTGCACCAGGAGCACCAGATGCAATAGATGACCCCAATAGACTCACAAGTGAAGTGTTGCCTCACTTGGAAGAACTGTTTGGGGCCCTGAATGGTGGCAAGAGAGGAAGTGTAGGGATAGGTGTAGTACTTGCGCTTACAGGGATAAGTGCCGGGTGGGAGATCCATGGAGAGGGTCATGTGGACCATGGAGTCGCGGAGGGACCAATCCTGTATGCCCTTTCATCACTATCTGAAATTCTGCCAACAATGGTTGTATCATCAACAAATTAATAGATGGCATTTGAGCAGAGCCTATTCAGACAGTCATATTTATTGTAAAATATGCACTAATTTTGTACATTTTATCCATTATATGTATTTATTTATTTAATTAGAGAGATACAGTGCAGAACAGGTACAACGAGCCACACCACCGACCTGAAACTAGCCAAATTACAGGACAATTTACAATGACCAACTAACCTACTAACCAGCACCTTTTGGACTGTGGGACTCAGAGAAAACTCACACAGATACTGGGAGAATGCAAAAAGTCCATACTGACAGAGCTAGAATTGAACTCCGAGTTCCAATGCTGATCGATAATCGTGTTGCATTAACGCAATGCTACTGTGGCACCCCCACTTGTTTACTTTTCTACATTTGATGTAGGTTCCCAGTCTACAGCAGCCAACTCATACCTCAGAATTCCATAATCTGTTTTATTTGTATTTATGACCCTAGGTTCAAATACAAATAAATCACTTCAAATTTCATTTAAGATTGTATTATGTCATGTTTGCTCTCTGTAAAGGTCACTTAACTCCCAGATTAGTAATTAATTCTTTCTCATTGCATGAAACTAGATTTAAAAATAGCCAGTTTCTACATTGTATCACTGTCTGTTATGAAAACTCCAATGCCCAGGAAGGGAAATGTCTACAGAAACTGCTGGATACTGCCCAGTCAATCACAGGCAAGGATCACATTTACACAGAGCATTTCTACACAGAAGCAGCATCCATCATCCAGATACGCTGTCTTCACTTTGTTGCCATCAGGAAGAAGGCACAAGAGTCTTGGGTCTTACAGCACCAGTTCAGGGACAGTTATTACCCTACAACCACCAGGCTCTTGAACCTGCGTGGATGACTTCACTCATCTCAACTCAGAACTTGTTCCACAATCTTCAGACTCGCTTTCAAGTTTTCGATAACTTACGTTCTTAGTATTATTTATTTTATAATTTTAAAAAATTTGCACAATATTGTCTTCTTTTGCACATTAGTTGTTTCCCAGTCTGTGTTTATGTATAGTTTTATTTATATAATTTCTATTGTCTTGCTTTATTTTTCTGTAAATGCCTGCAAGAAGAACTTGGGAGACAATGGTGCCTAATGGCAACTCCTTTACTTGCATCTTCAGAAACAGCTCTATTTCTATCTTTAATATCTCTGTTTTTCCCTTTCAGGGTTCTTTTGAAGACCCTGACCTGGAGTTATGTGCTGACTTTGATTCTTTACGGGAATTGGACCTGCTCTCAAGGTCTCAGGACTGGTCCTTATTCGATATAGCAAGGATGCGGCCCAGAAGACTAGCTCGCCTTCAGAGTTTCGGGATTTTGTGGGTCTGGAGGCAGGCAGTCTTGAGGTCAGTGCCTCTGGAGAAAATCGGTGTGCCGTGGGAGACAGAAGATCTCTGGCTGTGTGCCCAGGGACCAGAGTTCTTTGGGCACAGAGCTCGGAAAAAACGATGCCAAGGACTTTTGAAGTCACAACTCAGCGAGTTGTCTGTTATGTCTCCCCTCTCGCTGTGAAATGGAGACACCTCTTTTTCCCTTATTAGGGAAAGAGAGAGCCTGTGGTACGTCAAATTACCGGGTGAACGAGTAGTCTTTGGGGTACTGCAAGTCTGTGTCTTTATTGATGCTTTGCTGCACGCTCGAGTACTCAGTGGAGGGTGCCGATGCTTTTTTTTCTGGTGGGGGAGGGGGGATCGTTGCTTTGCTGCTGCTTATCCATGGGTGGGGGGAGATGGGGGGGCTTTGGGGTTCTAACATTTAACTGCCCTTCACTCTTTGGGGCACTCCTCTGTTTTCATAGATGATTGTGAAGATAAAGAATTTCGGAATGTGTATTTTATGCATTTCTCTGACATTAAATGTACCTTTCATATGGGATGTCCAGAGCAGGGTGAAGGGGCTTGTCATGTCTATTCCAGGACAGCTCATTCACCTTTGGTCCCCACTGGACACTCAGCTCTCACCAGTGGCTCCAAGTAGCCGTCTTCATGTGACAGAGGCCGCTCCCCATTATAACGCTTCAAGAGGCGAGCTAACCCAGGTAAGGGTAGCCAGCGGCCTCATTCCTCACTGAGAAAGGGACATGCCTGCCTTAGCATGCAAAATCGGCTCCGGTGGACTGGTCGAATGAGATCTACAGTGAGAACCAATGACCAGGAAGGTAGTTCTGCAATGCTCCATGGAGAGCAAGGGGCATGACAAGGCACAGAAGACATCATGGTTATTTACTGCAACCAAAGGAGATCCCAGCTTGTGACACTTGTTTGTACCACTGGACTTGGACTTCCGAGGTCGAGAGACTGGAACTTGCCCTGGTGCAATGCCTTTTCCACCTTAAAAGCTTTCCCGCACAGGTTTCCCATCACTGTCAGACATGATGGACAGCCACCACTGAATATGTATTTTCATAATAAATTAACCTTGACTTTGGTCTCTTAACACACCAGTCCAGGGCACCATGGTTCATTTATACCATACATTGCAGCTAGTATAGCAGTTACGACACTATTACAGAGAAAGATTTCTGGGGTCAATTCACTCCGCTGTCTGTCTCTCCATGACTGTGTGGATTTCAATAGACAATAGACAATTGGTGCAGGAGTAGGCCATTTGGCCCTTCAAGCCAGCACCGCCATTCACTGTGATCATGGCTGATCATCCACAATCAGTACCCTGTTCCTGCCTTCTCCCCATATCCCTTGACTCCACTATCTTTACAAGATCTATCTAACTCTTTCTAGAAAGCATTTGGAGAATTGACCTCCACTGCCTTCTGAGACAGAGCATTCCACAGATCTACAACTCTCTGGGTGAAAAAGTTTTTCCTCAACTCCGTTCTAAATGGCCTACCCCTTATTCTTAAACTATGGCCTCTGGTTCTGGACTCCCCCAACATCAGGAACGTGTTTCCTGCCTCTGGCGTGTCCAATCCCTTAATAATCTTATATGTTTCAATCAGATCTCTTTTCATCCTTCTAAATTCCAGTGTATATAAACCCAGTTGCTCCAATCTTTCAACATATGACAGTCCAGCCATCCCGGGAATTAACCTCGCGAACTTACGCTGCACCCCCTCAATAAGAATGTCCTTCCTCAAATTTGGAGACCAAAATGGCACACAATACTCCAGGTGTGGTCTCACCAGAGCCCTGTACAACTGCAGAAGGACTTCTTTGCTCCTATACTCAACTCCCCTTGTTATGAAGGCCAACATGCCATTAGCTTTCTTCACTTCCTGCTGTACCTGCATACTTACTTTCAGTGACTGATAAACAAGGACATCCAGATCTCGTTGTACTTCCCTTTTTCCTAACTTGACACCATTCAGATAGTAATCTGTCTTCCTGTTCTTGCCACCAAAGTGGGTAGCCTCACATTTATCCACATTAAACTGCATCTGCCATGCATCTGCCCACTCACCCAACCTGTCCAAGTCACCCTACATTCTCATAAAATCCTCCTCACATTTCACACTGCCACCCAGCTTTGTGTCATCTGCAAATTTGCTAATGTTACTTTTAATCCTTTCATCTAAATCATTAATGTATATTGTAAATAGCTGTGGTCCCAGAACCGATCCTTGCGGTACCCCACTAGTCACTGCCTGCTATTCTGAAAGGGTCCTCTTAATCCCTACTCTTTGTTTCCTGTCTGCCAACCAATTTTCTATCCATTTCAGTACCCTACCCCCAATACCATGTGTTCCAATTTTGCCCACTACTCTCCTATGTGGGACCTTATCAAAGGCTTTCTGAAAGTCCAGGTACACTACATCGACTGGCTCTCCCTTGTCCATTTTCATAGTTACATCCTCAAAAACTTCCAGAAGATTAGTCAAGCATGATTTCCCCTTTGTAAATCCATGCTGACTTGGATCAATCCTGTTACTGCTATCCAAATGTGCTGCTATTTCATCTTTTATAATTGACTCCAGCATCTTCCACACCACTAGTCAGGCTATCTGGTCTGTAATTCCCTGTTTTCTCTCTCCCTCCTTTCTTAAAAAGTGGGATAACATTAGCTACCCTCCAACCCACAGGAACTGAACCTGAACCTATAGAACATTGGAAAATGATTACTAATGCATCCAGGATTTCTAGAGCCACCTCCTTACATACCCTGGGATTCCTCTGGGTGCTCCATATTGCTCCTACATTGTGAAGACGCACACGTTAGTAGGTTAATTGGTCACATGGATGTAACTGGGCTGCAAAGCATGCTGGACTGGAAGGGCCTGCAAATGTGCTGTATCTCTAGATAAAATAAAATAATTACTCGTGATAGTATTGAAGAATTCTAGTGGTCTGCAAGCAGCAAAGGAAAGCACAGTCTTTAAAGTTCAAAGTAAATTTATTATCAAAGTACATATATGGTCACCTTATACAACCCTGAGATTGGTCGCACGAAATCCATAATAGAATAATAACCATAATTGAAACAATGAAAGACCATGCTACCTTAGGTGCTCAACAGTGTGCAAAAGACAACAAACTACAAATACAAAAAAGAAAGAAATAACAATAACACATAAATAAGCAATGAATATCGATATAATAACCAATACTATAAAGAATTTACCAAGCACAGAATATTCAAAAATAAACACGAGAATGATCTAAAACCAGCATTAAATTAAATCTTCATTTATTTTTATATTAATGAAAATTAGAGGTAATTGTTTAAGGAAATGAGAATTTACAGGTACAAATTTAATTTTTTGGGGGGAACTATTGATGTAAAACAATAGATATGTACTAATGTGTTATTTAAATCTCAATCCACATTGTGTGACATTTTGGAGATGTTTACACCTACAGTAGTGTATAAATAGGGAAAAGAAAAATATAGTAGCTTTTCATTTTCTGTTTGGTGGTGGCTGACATGCTTTGCATTTCAAGCTTTTTTGATTTATTTCTAGCATCTATAATTTCTTCCTCTGATTTTTTTGTTTATAAATAATTCTTGTCATTTCAGTGATTTCTGAAGTTTTCTTGAGAGAAGGTTCCTAAGTATAGGCCATTCTGAAGGAGCAGTAAATCACTAGAAATAATTCCTGGTTTTCGAGTGGTTAACTCTCACTGGATTCCCTCCATTGTGATGTTGGGAGTTTACAGCCACTATGGGGGCAGGGGCAGGAGAGTCATGACTGGGAAAGGGGGGAAGGGAGAGAGGAAGGGAAGGAAAGCACCAGAGAGACTTAGTCACAGTCATAGTCATCGTCATAGTCATACTTTATTGATCCAGAGGGAAATTGGTTTTCGTTACAATTGCACCATAAATAATTAAATAGTAATAAAACCATAAATAGTTAAATAGTAATATGTAAATTATGCCAGGAAATAAGTCCAGGACCAGCCTATTGGCTCAGGGTGTCTGACCCTCCAAGGGAGGAGTTGTAAAGCTTGATGGCCACAGGCAGGAATGACTTCCTATGATGCTCTGTGTTGCATCTCGGTGGAATGAGTCTCTGGCTGAATGTACTGCTGTGCCCAACCAGTACATTATGTAGTGGATGGGAGATATTGTCCAAGGTGGCATGCAACTTGGACAGCATCCCCTTTTCAGACACCACCGTCAGAGAGTCCAGTTCCATCCCCACAACATCACTGGCCTTACGAATGAGTTTGTTGATTCTGCTGGTGTCTGCTACCCTCAGCCTGCTGCCCCAGCACACAACAGCAAACATGATAGCACTGGCCACCACAGACTCGTAGAACATCCTCAGCATCATCCGGCAGATGTTAAAGGACCTCAGTCTCCTCAGGAAGTAGAGACGGCTCTGACCCTTCTTGTAGACAGCCTCAGTGTTCTTTCACCAGTCCAGTTTATTGTCAATTCGTATCCCAAGGTATTTGTAATCCTCCACCATGTCCACGCGGACCCCCTGGATGGAAACAGGGGTCACCGGTGCCTTAGCCCTCCTCAGGTCTACCACCAGACTTTCTGTAATGATCAATAAACCAATTGTTCGGAATCAAGTGATCTTGCCTCGTGTCACAGGGCTGGGTATGTCTGCACCCGTGCCACCCCACTGTCATGGCATTCCTTTTCTGCCTCTTGTCCCATACCCCTCCCACGACATTCCACCCTCACCACTCCCAACATCTTTTTCTCCTACCAGATTTACAAACTCACTTTCTGCTCCACATTGACAGATACAGTACTGTGTTTGCACAGTACTGTAGGTACAAATAAAAACTTGCTTGCAACAACATCACAGGCACGTAGATTCAGACAATATATACAGAACATAAATGCTACATAATTGATACAAGACGACTTGGTAAGTGGGAGGTCTTCAAAAGTGAAATTTTGAGAGTACAAAGCTTGTATGTGCCTGTTAGAAAAAAAAGGTAAAGATAACAAGTGTGGAAACCCTTGGTTTTAAAGACTGTGAAGGCTCTGCACGTGATTGCACGAAATGGACACAGCTCAGTACATCCCAGGAGCCACCCCACCCCCCATGGACTCTGTAAAACAGCCAGCATAATTTATTTATTGAAACTCGGCGCAAAATAGGCTTTTCCGGCCCTTCGAGCCATGCTGCCCAGCAACCCCCTGATTTAATCCTAGCCTAATCACGGGAAATTTACAGTGACCAATTAACATACCAACCAGTATGTTTTTGGACTGGGGAAGGAAATTGGAGAAACTGGAGTTAACCCATGCGGTCATGGAGAAAACGTGCAAATTCCTTCCAGCGATTGGCGGGAAATCAAAGACCCCAGTCATTTGATCCATCAAGTCAATACTAGTCCAGAGAGCAATCACATTCATAGTTTATGTCAAGGTGAGTTTATTGTCATGTCATAAGTACAATGAGGCATACAGTACTGTGGAAAAGTCTTAGGCACATATACATAGCTGGGGTGCCAAAGACTTTTGCGCAGAACTGTAGTTATTTTATGTGTTACACTGTACTGTTCCCACAAAAAAACTTACTCACCCTGGACTTTTTCTCTTCTCCCCTCTCTCATCGAGCGGAAGATACAACATCATGTAGCGCCAGGCTCAAGGGCAGCTTCTACATTATTGTTATCAGACTTTTGAAAACCTCTTGCATGATAAGATCAACTTTAAGCTCCATACATGATCTTGCACTTTATCATTTACTTGCACTGCACTTCTCCAGTAGTTTCTACACTTCATTCTGTATTGTTCACTTTATTTCAGTTAAAATGAAGTGATTTGTATGCACGGTATGCAAGACAAGTTCTTCCCTGTATCTTGGTACATGTGGCAACAACAAGCCAATACCAATACCAATAGCTATGCAGCTCTGTAGTCTGTAGCAACTTTGAAACATTAATTACGATGTGTAGTTACAATTAAATGGAGAATCATTACAATAATTAAAGTTTTCTTGGATGAGCTATGAAGGGACATTGCTAATGTAAATCAGAAATATAATTACACAGAGTGAAATTAAACATTTAAAGACCAAGTCATTTCTCCATAATATCAGCTTGATTGAAACACTTACATCTGACTGGAAAGGTCAATTATTTCCAAAGTTTGTAACACTTTTGTCAGCTTGGCTGATTAAATCTGGAGGCTTGATACTTACAATTAAAACGAGTATAACTCACAATTAGCACGTACTTAAATAGAGAAGAGGAAGCTGTTTGAATGGATACCTGTGGAATTGATACCACATAGGATGCAACTCCTCCTAGAGGACCACAACCTTGTCATAGGGTTTGGAAGCTTACGTACCTCAGTGACCCAGAGATCTAAGCTGGCTGGAGTCAGGGCTTTCTGCTTTGGCTCTCGGTTGGATCGCCCATGCCAAACTGGCCAAAGGGTAAAGGCCAGTCTAATAGAGGTCCATCAGTCCTCCACGTTTGGAGGCCAACAACATTGACTGCTAAAACAAAATTGTTATGGATCAGCAGTGAAGATTCCTGCTACATCTGAGTGTGATGGTATTCCGAAGTCCCTACCAGGGCTGACAGTGATGAAAACTGAGAAGAAGCTACTGACATAATGAAAACCACCAGAGATAGAGGACCTTCATTGCTTCCCTAAATGGCATCGGCAGAATGGGCAGTAAGTAAATAAGTAAGATGTAACTGAGAAATTCCAATGTTATGTACTTTCCATGGAATAATGAAGACCAGGATGCAAGTTGCAGGCTGGTTCAATTCCGTCGCTGCCTGTAAGGAATTCGTACACTCTCCCTTTGAATGCAAAAATAAGCTTGCAAATGTAGCAAGTGGTTGAAGAATGCATATGGATTTTACAGCAAAAGGGTTCAAGTACACAAGCTGGGCTGCCTAGCTAAAGCCAGACAAACTCTTGGTGAAAGCACACGTTGAGTAGCGCTTGCAGTTCATGTCTCCATATTGGAGGAAAGATGTTATTATGGAGGAGTGTAGAATACAGTAAGTTTCCCAGTCCTGGGTTTCTGGGATGGCAGGATTTCCGTAAGTTAAAAGGTCAGAATCAGCTTTAA
The DNA here is from genome assembly GCF_963921235.1 of Mobula hypostoma. NCBI lineage: Eukaryota > Metazoa > Chordata > Chondrichthyes > Myliobatiformes > Myliobatidae > Mobula > Mobula hypostoma. The sequence continues at coordinate 14,739,383 of NC_086102.1, forward strand.
GATCACTGGCAGAGATTGTAAAATTTGTTGTTCAATTTATAAAATTAAATTAAATACATTGTGTGAAAAGAAAGCAAAAAATCATGAGGTAGTGTTCATGGGTTAGTTCATTGTCCATTCAGATGGCAGAGAGGAAGAAGCCATTCCTGAAACATTTGAGTGTGAGTCAGGCTCATGTACCTCCTTCCTATTGGTAGCAATGAAAATAGAGCATGTCCTGGGTGATGAGGGTCCTTAATGATGGATGCCAGCTTTTTGATGTTGTCCTTGATGCTGGGAAGGCTAGTGCTCATGATGAAGCTGGCTGAGTTTGCAACATTCTACAGCTTTTCCCAATCCTGTGCAGCGCCCCCTCCCCATAGCAGATGGTAATGCAACCAGTTAGAATGCTGTCCACGGTATATTCTGTTGATTCAGCTTATATTCACTCGCTTTGAAGAATGAAAAGGTATCTCACAGGTATCTACAGAATCCTAACAGAAGTGGACAAATTACATACAGGAAGAACGTTCCCAAAGATAGAGGAGTTCAAGACCAGGAGTTCACTGCCTTGCCTATTTGAAGAAATTCCTTCATTGAGAGAGTGGTGAACCAATGGAATTCTCTATCAAAGAAGGCAGTCATAGTGTCATATAGTCGTTGAGCTGTACAGCTCTACGACAGGCCCTTCAGCCAACAATATCTATGTTGACTTATGTACTTATGTATACTAATCGTGTTTACCTGCATTTGCTCTATAACCATTAATGCAATTCAAGTGCTTGTTTAAATGCTTCTTAAATTTCAAGAGAATTCTTGTCCCCACCACCTCCTTAGGTAGAACATACCAGATTCAGACTTCTTTGGCTGTTAGCTGTCAGTGGAGCATTTGTCATCGATAACCTCCTGGCTCCGTTGTCCTCCGCAAAGTTCATCAATGTTTCTGCAATCCATTGTATCCACTGTATAGGGGATTTGCCTATACAGCTGCACCAGAGCTCTGTTCGCTGGCCGTAACCATTTGCATCACCCACATCAGAGACATAGGGTTGGACTTTGAGAGGCACCAAAATCTGGCTACTTTGCATGAAGAAACAAATCTTCCCATCAAATCCCCTTTACAACCTTTCCTTCCCACCGTAAACTGGTGTCTTTAGGACACCCCTCCAGAGGAAAGGATTCTTAATATCTCTCTGATCTGACAGTCATGTGAAATGGGATCATTAAATATATTCAAACAGAGGCATTGCAAGGGATGTTGAGACTGAATATGGGGAGATACAAGAAATATGGGGAGAAAACTGGAACAGAGGAATAAATTTGTATGCACAAGAGACTGCAGAGGTTGTACCTGATGCAATAAATAATTTACTGGTAGAACTCAAGGGTTTGAGTGGCAACAGCAGACACAATATTTCTTCTCCCATGTTTCAGTTTACCTGTCCTGCACCCCTCTCCCAGCTAGCTCCACCTTCCCATCATCCACAAAATCTCATCCCCATACAGCCATATGACCATAAGACATAGGAGCAGCATTAGGCCAAATGGACCATCAAGTCTGCTCCAACATTTCTTCATGGCTGATCCATTTCCCTTTCAACCCCATTCTCCCGCCTTCTCCCCATAAAATTTCACACCCTGACTAATCAAGAACCTATCAACCTTTGCCTTAAGTGCACCCCGTGACCTGGCCTCCACAGCCACCTGTGGCAATAAATTCCACAGGTTCACCATCCTCTGGCTAAATAAGTTCCTTCTCATTTCAGTTCCTGGGATGGCAGGACTTTCACCTGGGATGGCAGGACTTTCATATGAAGAAAGACTGGATGAATTGGGCTTGTACTCGTTGGAATTTAGAAGATTGAAGGGGGATCTGATTGAAACGTATAAGATCCTAAAGGGATTGGACAGGCTAGATGCAGGAAGATTGTTCCCGATGTTGGGGAAGTCCAGAACGAGGGGTCACAGTTTGAGGATAGAGGGGAAGCCTTTTAGGACCGAGATTAGGAAAAACTTCTTCACACAGAGAGTGGTGAATCTGTGGAATTCTCTGCCACAGGAAACTGTTGAGGCCAGTTCATTGGCTATATTTAAGAGGGAGTTAGATATGGCCCTTGTGGCTACGGGGGTCAGGGGGTATGGAGGGAAGGCTGGGGCGGGGTTCTGAGTTGGATGATCAGCCATGATCATAATAAATGGCGGTGCAGGCTCGAAGGGCCGAATGGCCTACTCCTGCACCTATTTTCTATGTTTCTATGTTTCTAAATGGGCATCCCTCTATTTTGAAGTTGTGTGCTCTGGTCCTAGACTCCCCCAAAAATGGAAGCATCCCCTTCACATCCACTCCATCCAGACCTTCCAAAATTCATAGAGTCATAGACTCATAGAGAAGTAGAGAACTGAAATAGGCCCTTTGGCCCATCGAGTCCATGCCAAAACCATTTAAACTGTCTTCTCCCATTGACCTGCTTCGGGACCGTAGCCCTCCATACCCCTACTATTAATGTACCTATCCAAAATTGTCTTCCACATGGAAATCGAGCTCACATGCACCACTTGTGCTGGCAGCTCATTCCACGCTCTCACAGCCCTCTGAGCGAAGAAGTTTTGCCTCATGTTCCCCTTAAACTTTTAACCTTTCATCCTTAATCCATGACCTCTGGTTGTAATCCCTCCCAACGTCAGTAGAAGAAGCCTGCTTGCATTTACTCTATCAATACCTCTCATAATTTTGTATACCACTATCAAACCTCCTCTCAATCTTCTACAATCTAAGGAATAAAGTCCTAAATAATTCAATCTTTCCTGTATACAATACTCCAAATTAGGCCACAACAATGTCTTATACAACTTCAACATAACATCCCAATTCCTGTAATCAATACTTTGATTTATGAAAGCCAATGCTCTAAAAGTTTTCTTTATGACTCAATCTACATGTGACGCCACTTAACGAATTCCCAGATCCCTTTGTTTGATCACACTCCTCAGTGCCCTACTGTTCACTGTGTAAGAGCTACCCTGCTTGATCCTATTGAAGTGCAGAACCTGGCATTTGTCTGCATTAAATTCCATCTGTTACTTTTCAGCCCATTTTTCCAGCTGATGTAGATCCTTCTGCAAGCCATACAATAGGCTTCAATGAGATCCCCTCTCAATCTCCTAAATTCCAGCAAGTACAGACCCAGAGCTTTCAATTGTTGTTCATATGATAACTCTTTCTTTCCCAGAATCATATTCGTCTCGAATGTCACCACATCCTTTTTTAAATAAGGGGCCCAAAGCAGCTCACAATACTCCAAGTGACAATTCACAAGTGCCTTGTACAGCCTTAGCATTACACTCTTGCGCTTACATTCTAGTCCTTTTAAAATGAATGCTAACACTTCATTTGCCTTCTTTAACCAGTGATTTCACCTGCAAATTAATCTTTTGGGAATTCTGCGTTAGGACTCCCAAATCCTTTTGCACCTCTGAGTTTTGAATTTTTTCTCCATTTAGTAAATAGACTCTGCTTTTATTCCTTCTACAGTGGCAAAGCTCAAAGTTTGGAGTAAATTTGTTATCAAACTTGATATGCTGTACACTGTGGTAGTAAAAGAGAACCAGAAAGCAGAATATAGTGTTCCAATTACAGAGGAAGTGAAGTGCGGGCAAACGTTTGAAATAGATGGAGTAGATTGGAGATCAGGAGTTCATCTTTTAGCCTGTGAAAAATCTGTTGAAGAGTTCATTCTATGAAGGGTGATTGTATTGAAATATTAACCCTGTTACTATCTTCACGGATAATTCCTGACCAAATGAATGTTTCCAGTGTTCTGTGAACTCAAGAGATTTTGCAGATGCTGGAAATCCATAGCAACACACAAAAATTGCTGGAAGAACCAGGCAGGTCGGGAAGCGCCTATGGAGTGGAATGTAGAGTCGACATTTCGTGCTGAGAAACTTCATCAGGACTGGAGAAGAAGCGGAAAGAAGGGGAAAGAAGCCAGAATAGGTGGGAGGAGGGGGAGGAATACAAACTAGCAGATAGGTGAAGCCTGGTGAAGGGAAAGGTGGGTGGTGAAGGAGGGCTGAAAAAAGAAGCTGTCAGGTGATAGGTGGAGGAGGTAAAGGGCTGAAGAAGAAGGAATTCACTGTTTTGTGTTGTTTTTCATATTCCTAGAATTTTGGGTTTATAAGATCAGATAGTTTATGCATTTAATAATGGATACTCAGGGGTGAAACAGCTAAAACAGGAATTTTACAAATTAAACATGCCATGGAAAATTGCAATTACTCTCTCCAAATTTACAAAACTCGTCATCTCAGTGCCAAGTTTGTTGGCAGCTGAGCTCTGAACTAACTCACACTCATTGAACTAATTGTCTCTAATTTGGCAAGACTGGCTCATTTGAATAATTAACTAATTCCCAGCATTATTTTGGCCTCGGGCACCTGGAGCTCCTAATGACAGCTGTATGGTCTCTAGATGCAGGCCGAAACTTAAAATGCGAACACTCACAAGAAGATAGCCAGTTACCAATGATGGTTCAGTTTATTTTGGTATTTGGTTTGAGTGCTGATGCCAGACTTCGATCTGAAATGCCCATCCTTCCTCATATGATGCTCGACCCACTGATTTCATCCAATAGATGTTGTGTTGATCCAGGTTCCAGCCTCTGCAGTCTCTTGTGTCTCATTAAGATGAAGGGGCTCGGCCTGAAATGTTGACTGTTCATTTCCACGGATGCTGTCCGACTTGCTGCATTCCTCCAGCGTGCTGTTCGTGTTGCTTGGCCTGAAATATTGACCGTCCATTTCCTCCTACAGATGCTGGATGAACTGCTGAGCCTTTTTCTGCCTGCACAATTTTTTTTGCATCAGATTCACTAAGATTGGAAGGTGCTAATGCAAAGACAGTGTTTCGCTGGAGTTATGACAAAAAGGTCAGTTCCTAATGCCAAGTAGGGAGCTTACAGATGCTAGAAACCCTGAGCAATACTCAGCCTGAAATAGTAACTGATTATTTCCCTCCATAGATGCTGCCCGACCTACTGAGTTCTTCAGGCAATTTGTGTGTGTCGCTCCTAATTCCTGACTGATGTGTGGTTTGGTGGAGCGGAGCTGCAAGAGGTATGTTTTTCTTGTTTGAGTGAGCCAGAGTTAGGGACTGTGAGTCCAATAGGAGACGACTGATGGTTGGAACCAATGACTGTCAGCAGATTAAGGCTCAGTACACATTGGATTCTCATGCATGTTTAGCTGAGAAAACCTAAAGATCAGATCATGCTGGATCTGACTTCTGCTCCGTTAGTTGGCTCATCACTGAACCCAATAACAGATCACCAACATGCTGGACAGAGGATCTCGATGCACTTCTCACCTGACCCCTTCAGTTTCCAAACGACAATGCTATTGATTTGAATAGGGACTCCCAGCCTGTAGAGAAAGATAAGTGTGTGTAAGTATTTGCATAATCCATCTCTTTATTGCTTCTTATTATATACTGATTCAACTAAAATAAAAATATTTTTATAAATATTTATAACCACTTCAATAGCATTTAAGTTTTCATTTTGAGATACAGGCCTTTCTGGCCTAACAAGTCCACACCAACCAATTACATCCATGTCACCAATTAATCAACTAACTGTTGTAGATTTTAGCTCTTCTCTAATTATCCACTGTATTGGATTTCAAGATACTTCATTAGTTACACAGAAAATAGAACTTGGGACCAAAACTGAGATCCAGTTAATCTGTTGCAGGAACAATGGGAACCATGGTAATGTAGTGGTTAGCTCATACAGCTTGTAGCATTGGAGTTCAGAGCTCGATTCCAACATCCTTTGGACACACAAAATGCTGGAGGAACTCGCCAGGTCAGGCAGCATCCATGGAAATGAAGAAAGAGTCGACATTTCAGACTGAGACCTCTTCAGGACTGGAAAGGAAGGGGGAAGACGCCAGAATGAAAAGGTGGGGGAAGGAATGAAGGACATACAGACTCCTCTGTAAGAAATGCATTGTTTTTTTTTCTGGATGCTCCAGTTTCCTCTCACAGTCCAAAGACGTATCAGTTAGAAGGTTAATTAGTTATTGTAAAAAAATAGCTCTACAATTTGGCTTCGGTTAAATCGGGGGTTGCTGGGTGTTTTGACTAGAAGAGACCAGAAGGGCCAATTTGCCCTGTATCTTTAAATAAAATAAAATTAAAATAATAAAATTGCATACTAATTTTTTAGGCAACATTTCAGATGTGTGACCGTGTTAACCTTAGTACCACTGGTCAGGTCACTCGTCTGAGTGCTACTGGTACCATGTAACCCAGTACTACCTGTCGCATGGTCGGGTGGTCGGCGACTAAACCGGCTCCCCTACCAGGCTTGCCTGGTGAGGAGGGTGGCTAGACACCCTGCAGGATGAAAAACAAGACCTATCAAAGGGCGGATGAACCCTCTGGTAGGGTCAACGGCCATCTAGCAAACACTTGCTGTGAAGCGTGGAAAGGGCATCCCTTGCATCGAAGCTTGGTCTGGCCATTCACTGCGACAGAACTTCCCCCAGCCGTCTTGGACCCCACAATGCCGCTGGATCCGGGAGGGGATGTCGGGAGGGTGGGTCTGGACCTGTGCAACCCCCTACCCACCTAAAATCCATTCACACACTGTTCCTTTCTGAGGAGTGGGGTCAACCCCACTAACTGACTGAAAGGAACCATCATCATCCTATGGGATGGATAACCAGAGAGAGAGATTACCATTACTGGTGACAGAAACTCTGGGAAAAGGAACACAAATAGGCTATTAGAACCTTCAAGCCTGCTTTCCAATTCAACATATTCATAGTCATAGTCATAGTCATACTTTATTGATCCCAGGGGAAATTGGTTTTTGCTACAGTTGTACCATAAATAATTAAATAGTAATAAAACCATAAATAATTAAATAGTACTTTGTAAATTATGCCAGGAAATAAGTCCAGGACCAGCCTATTGGCTCAGGGTGTCTGACGCTCCAAGGGAGGAGTTGTAAAGTTTGATGGCCACAGGCAGGAATGACTTCCTATGACGCTCTGTGCTGCATCTCAGTGGAATGAGTCTCTGGCTGAATGTACTCCTGTGCCCACCCAGTACATTATGTAGTGGATGGGAGACATTGTCCAAGATGGCATGCAACTTGGACAGCATCCTCTTTTCAGACACCACCGTCAGAGAGTCCAGTTCCATCCCCACAACATCACTGGCCTTACAAATGAGTTTGTTGATTCTGTTGGTGTCTGCTACCCTCAGCCTGCTGCCCCAGCACACAACAGCAAACATGATCGCACTGGCCACCACAGACTCGTAGAACATCCTCAGCATCATCCCGCAGATGTTAAAGGACCTCAGTCTCCTCAGGAAGTAGAGACGGCTCTGACCCTTCTTGTAGACAGCCTCAGTGTTCTTTGACCAGTCCAGTTTATTGTCAATTCGTATCCCCAGGTATTTGTAATCCTCCACCATGTCCACACTGACCCCCTGGATGGAAACAGGGGTCACTGGTGCCTTAGCTCTCCTCAGGTCTACCACCAGCTCCTTAGTCTTTTTCACATTAAGCTGCAGATAATTCTGCTCACACCATGTGACAAAGTTTCCTACCGTAGCCCTGTACTCAGCCTCATCTCCTCATCATGCATAGAGCCATGCAGTACAAATCAGGACTTTCAGACTAACTGGACCATGCTGACAAAGATTCCTAACTAAGCTTGCCTTGTTTGCCTACGCTTGGCCCATATGCTTCTAAACTTTTCCAATCCATACACCTATTCAACTACCTTTTAAAACTGCCTCAAACACTGATTCTGGCAGTGCATTATATACATACCACCCTCTGTATAAAAAAAAGATTCCCTTCAGGTTCTTATTAAAATTATTACCTCTCACCTTAAACCTATGGCTTCTAGTTCCTGATTCCCCAGCCCTGGAAGAAACTCAAAGTTCAAAGTTCACTTATTATCAATATACAATACACTGCCAATAAAAAATATTCACACCCCCCATGTAAGTTTTTATGTTTTATTGTTTTACAACAGTGGGCCCCAACCTCTGGGCCGTGGACCGATACATTGCCACGAAGCAGGGGTGCAATGGAAGCTGGGACGCACCCAGCACACCTTTAAGAAAAAAGCCGAAGTAAACAAGTAATTAGGTGCCGCCTGGCACGTAAATGTTGGCCTAGATCAGAGGCAACACCATCGGAAATTACCTCTGATCCGGGCTGACATTTACGTGCCGGGCGTCACCTAATTAATTAGCTTGTTTATTTCGGCTTTTTTCTTAAAGATGTGCTGGGTGCGTTCTGGCCACCGCTGCACCGCTGCATTCTCCGCGGCAATGTATCGGTCCGCAGCCCGGAGGCTGGGGACCACTGTTTTACAACATTGAATCACAATGGATTTAATTTGGCTGTTTCAACACTGATCAACAGAAAAATACTCTTTCATGTCAAGTCATCTAAAGTAATTACAAATATAAAACACAAAATAATTGATTGCATAAGTATTCACCCCACTTTAATATGATACACCAAATCATCACTGGTGCAGACAATTGGTTTTAGAAGTCACATAATTAGTTAAGTGGAGAGTTTAATTAGTTAAGTGGAGTGAAAAGCTTCAGTGGCTGAGATGGGAGAGACTGCATGTACCACAACTGTTGCCCAGAAGATTCTACAGTCACAGCCATATGGGAGAATGGCAAAGAGAACAGCACTGTTGAAAAAAATCTCACATAAAATCTCAGCTACAGTTTGCCACTCTCATTGCCTCTCTGCATGTGGGAGACTCTGAAGGAGGCTGGAAGAAGTTCTATGGTCCAATTAAACCAAAATTGAGCTTTTTTACCATCAGACTAAATGTTATGTTTGGTGTGTTCCGTACTCAGCAACAATGAAATATAGGATTGAGTCAGGTTTTATAAACAAATATAAATATTTATTAAACTCTGCTGAAAAATAGTGAAAAGTAAACAAATGACTAACTTAACTGGAAGTTAACTGCTATATGGCAATTTAACAAACAGCCGAACTCTGGAACAGTTCTTAAAGTGGTAAATTCGAACACTGTCTTAAAGTGGTAAATTCAAAAGTCCAAGTGATTTATACAGTCAGTAAGGAGAGACTTCCCTGAAAACTGATTTCTTCAAAGAATTGACGTTACTGTTGATTCCAGCTGAGAGGTGCCTTCTCTAAAGAATTCACGACGAAAGAAATAAAATGGCTTAAAGGAACTGACCTTTTTCCTGGAGGGTGAACACTGCACAAACCTTCCTGATCTTGCAGGAGTTATCTCAGATGCAGGGCACTATTCCTGAATGAAGATTCAATAAGGTCGATCCTTTATAAAACCGCCGAACGACACCAACTTTACTCAATTCTTCAGGTTCCCGTACTTTGGTAAGATCTTCATGCTCCAATACTAGACTGTAAAGGTAAATCAAAGGTGCAACAAACAAGAACTAGCAGCGATTGGCGAAACTGCCAGCACAATGTTTTTACCTTAAAATAGAAAGTAAAACTTCACTTTAAAACAAAACTGTGTCATGAGACGAATACGCAGCATAATGAATTAACTAACGAATTAACTGCCGAACTAACTGCGTGACAACAGGGGTTTCCACTTTATATACCTGTTGGGAACATGCCATCATGTAACCTCACACTGGCGGGAAAATTACATCACCCTGCCATCACAAGACAATTACATCATGCTCACAAGATACTCAATTACATCATGGTCATAAGACAGTCACAAGATACCCACAAGGTATGTAACAGATGTAAGCCAAACACCATACACCATCAAAAACATACCATCTCTACCATGAAGCATAGTGGTAGCTGCATCATGCTGTGGGGGATGCTTCACTGCAGCAGGCCCTGGAAGGCTTAAGATAGAGGGTAAAATGAATGTAGCAAAATGCAGGGAAAACCTGGAGAAAAACCTGATGAAGTCTGCAAGAGAACTGAAACTTGGGAGGTTTCTTATCCAGCAAGACAACAACCCCAAGCATAAAGCCAATGCTACACAGGAATGGCTTAAAAACAACAAAGTTAATGTCCTGGAGTGGCCAAGTCAGAGTCCAGATCTCAATCCAATTGAGAACTTGTGGCTGGACTTAAAAAGGGCTGTTCACTCACGATCCCCGTGCAATCTTACAGAGCTTGAGCAGTTTTGTAAAGAAGATTGGGGGAAAATTGCAGTGTCAAGATGTGCAAAGCTGATAGAGACCTATCCACACAGACTCAAGGCTGAAATTGCTACCAAAGGTGCATCTACTAAATACTGACTTGAAAGGGATGAATACTTATGCAATCAACTGTTTTATGTTTCAGATTTGTATTTAATTTAGATCACTTTGTAGAGATCTGTTTTCACTTTGACACAAAAGAGTCTTTTTCTGTTGAGCAGTGTCAAAAAAAGCCAAATTAAATCCACTGTAATTCAATATTGTAAAACAATAAAACATGAAAACTTCCAAGAGGGGGCAAATATTTTTTACGTTTTCTTGCAGGCATACTCAATAAATCCATGATAGGTGACTTACTATAATAGAATCGATGAAACACTGCACCAACCAGGCATCAAACCAGGATGTAAAAGAGACAAACTGTGCTAATACAAAAAGAATGCTAAATTAATAATATATAAATAAGCAAGAACATGAGATGAAAAGTCTCTATAAGTGTGTCCATAGTTGGTGGGAACATTTCAGTGATGGTGGAGCTGAGTAAAGTTATCCCCTTTGGTTCAAAAGCCTAAAATAACTCTTCCTAAACTCGGTGGTGTATCAAACAATCTCAAACTTCAAAGTTCAAAGTGTATACATTATGTACAACCTACAGATTTTTCTCCTTACAATCAGCCACAAAGAAACCCAATAGAACCCATTAAAAAGAAGAGCATCAAACACTCAATGTGCAAAAAAAAGAGCAAATAGTGGAAACAATTAAAAGTAAGCAAATAACATTGTGAACTAAAGTTCACAAAAGTGTGTTCAGAGCCACAAAGCCAGTCATCATCACAACCTGTCCAGGAGCCTGTAAGCTGCAGGCCGCAGCCTCAGTCCAGCGCAGAGACAAGTGAACCTCATAGAGCTGTGAGCTGAACACCGGCCCATCCCTCTCCTCTGACCATGATACCCTGACCTTTTCCATCTGGCCTGATGTTTGAATCAGTCAAACACCAGCTCGTTCCTCATTCTTCTCTCTTGGGCCAGGGGTCCACCACTTCAATTCAGCCCATACAAGCTGACTGCATTCACCCTATCATGATCTTATATACTTTTATAAGATCACCTCTCATTCTCCTACGAGACAGTCATAGTCTGTCCAAATTTTCCTTATAACACAGCCTGCTGGGTGACGGCAACATCCTTGTAAATCTTTTCAGCACTTCTTCATTTTAATGACATTTTCCTGCAGAAGGGTGACCAAAACTGGACACAATACTCCATGTCAAAGTCCAAGCTTCAAAGTAAGTTTACTATCAAATGACAAATAGTCGCCATATACGGTTGCGGGATTCATTTTTTTATGGGCATATTTGATAAACCTATAATAGAATAATAACTATAATAGAATCAATAAAAGGCCACACAATTTGGGAGTTCAGTGTGTAAAAGACATCAAACTGTGCAAGTACAAAAAGAAAGAAAGAAAAATAATAAATAAATTAGAAATAAATATCAAAAATATGAGATGGAGTCCTTGACAGTGAGTTCATAGGTTATGGGAACAGTTCAGTGTTGGGGCAAGTGAAGTTGAGTGAAGTAAACCCCTTTGGTCAAGATCCCGATGGTTGAAGGGTAATAACTGTTTCTGAATCTGGTGGTGTGAGTCCTGAGGCTCCTGTACCTTCCTGATTGCAGCAGTGAGAAAAGAGCATGTCCTGGGTGATGAGGGTCCCGAATGATGCATGTTACTTTCCTGCCACAACGCTTCATATAGATATGCTCAATGGTGGGGAGGGCTTCACCCGTGATGGACTGGTTTGCATCCATTGCTTTTAGTAGGATTTTCCATGTCCAGTCTCACCAACATTTTATACAGCTTTAACACAACTTCTCAAGTTCAAGTTTAAGTGTCATTCAACCATATACATGTACACAGCTAAATGAAATATCATTTCTCTGGAGCCAAGGCACAAAACACAGTAAATACAGTCACACAAAGCACCCAGCACATTTAGTTACAATACCACATCCAGTCACAAAATAACATAAATGGCACCAACAATGATTCCACAGTCAAAGTTACTAAGAACATACTTCTTCCAAATCCTGATGTTTCATCAGAACAGCTACTGAACCTCTTGACCATGCCTGCATGTTTTTATGAATTGTGTTTCAGCCACATGATTGACTGATTATTTACTTGCATTAAAGTGCAGGTGTGCAGGTGTACAGATGTACCTAATAAAGTGGCCACTGAGGTTAGATTTCTAACATCCTCTGTGTATTAACATTGAAGCAAGTTTATGACTTTCTTGTGTGGGTACAGAGCTCAACAGTTCCAAAGCGATTGTTCTCTCTCCACCATCATTGCATGACACATACTTACCTCGGTGTCTGCACCCTGGTGAATACAGAATCGTTGTTACTGCATAGTACATCATGGATGGTGCTGACTTCTGTGACCCCTCTTTAGTTACAGGAAAAATGGGAAGCTGTTTGACTGTTGCACCTCAACATCAGAACCAAGTTCTCCCCAATCTCAGCTGCAGTCTGTAGATAATACTGGTTTCTGTATATATTTCGAGACTGAATTCCAAGACATCCTTACATCCAGAAAATATTTCCCCTCTAAACATCTTTCTTAAACCTATGCCTTTTGATTTAGATACCTCGACAGAGGAAAGAACTACTTCTCTGATCTCTTCTCTTACTACCTCTCTGATCTTAGGCTCCCTAGTAAAATATATGTGCCTAAGACTTTTGCACAGTACTGTCCATTACAAACTGCAGACAACATTCAGTACAGAATGCAATATCAACATATTTAAAGAGGCAGTCACAGAAATAGTGTCCTTATTGGTTACAATCTTTCAAACTACTACAGATCATGCAAAGGTTCTTATAGTCAGAAGATGCTTTTTTAAAATGAGAGAGAAACTAGGGAACTTCTGATAGTTTAACCTAAGAACAGTAGCAGGAAAATACTAGAACCTATTAAAAGGATGTGATAACAGAGTTTTGATCAAATTCTCACTGAAGTGTAGAAAATTCTGACAGATCTTGACAGGGAGGTTTCCCCTGGCTGGGGGATCTAGAACAAATTTTCACATTGTTAGGACATGCGATAAGTTACTGGGTGGTGACATAAGGATGTGTTTCTTCATTCAGAAGGGAATTCTCTACCGTAGAGGGCTGCGGAGGTGAGATCTCTGAGCATGTTTAATTTGGAGATAGATGGATATCTGGATATGAAAGGCTTCAAAAGATCTGAGGAAGAGAAGGAATATAGCATTGAGATAGACAAACAGCTACGTTCATGATTAAATTGATGTTATCGTGGACAGTGAAGTATGTTATTAAAACTTACAGGGGTATATTGATCAGCTGGGTTAATAGGCTGAAACAAGGCAAATGAGTTTTATTTCAAATAAGTGCAAGGTGTTGCATATTGCAAAGTCAAATCAAGGTTTGATTTTCACAGTGATCTCTAGAGACTTGGCGAGTGTTGTAGAACTGAGAGACTTGGGTGTACATGTACATGGTTCCCTGAGCTTGGATCACAAGTAGACAGGGTGGTGAAGAAGGCATTTGACATGATGCCAAAGTGTTGAGTGCAGACAAGGCTTCAACTGCAGCTCACCCAACATGAGATGAGAAACTACTGCATGTTTGTTCTTGCTGAAACATGACTCCAGGACAACATCCCATCCACCAACAATCTTCAGGCCATGCCAATGATATTTTCATGCACAACATTCTCTAGAGTTTATAGAGGATTGTGGGGGAACCAGAAAACATCCAGTGAGTGGCAGTTCTGTGGGTGAAAACACTTTGTTAATGAGAGAGGTAATGGTCAGACTGGTTCAAGCTGACATGAAGGTGATAGTAACTCAAATAACCATGTGTTGCAATGTTGGTGTGCAGAAGTACATCTCTGACTGCACAACACATTGAACCTTGAAGTAGATGGGCTTCAGCAGCAGAAAACCATGAATATCAGAAGTGAAGATAGTGAGAAATTTTAAGTTCCTGTGTGTTAGTATCTCTAAGGATCTCTCCTAGACCTAACATATTGATGCAGCTACAAAAAAGGCAGCAACTATATTTCATTAGGAGTATGTCACCAAAGACACTCACAAATTTCTACAGATGTACCATGGAGGGCATTCCAACTGGCTGCATCACTGTCTGGAATGGGGGTGTGGGGGGGGGGTGAGGGTTACTGCACAGGATTGAAAGAAGCTGCAGAGATTTGTAAACATAGTCAACTCCATCAGGGGCACTAGCCTTTGTACTATCAAAGACATCTTCAAGGAGCAATGCCTCAAAAAGGTGGCACAGATCATTAGGGACTCCCATCACTCAGGTCATGCCTTGGTCTCATTGCTACCATCAGGAAGAAGGTCCAGAAGCCTAAAGGCACACACTCAATAATTCTGGAACAGCCTCTTTTGAGTGGACATTGAACCCATGAACAGTACCTAGCTATTTTAATTTCTACTTTTGGATGACATAATATATATATATACTTCATGTTTTTTTTACATTATTATGCATTGCATTGTTATGCTGCAACAAAGTTAACAAATTTCACAACACATACTGCTGATATTAAACCTGATTCTGATATACAGAAGTACAGTCAGTGGCTACTTTATTAGGTATAGGAGGTTCCTACTAAAGTTGCCACTGAGTGTAAGTATTGGAAATGCTTAGGAAACAACAAATTGAATAGTAACAGGGGCTCTGTTCACTTAGTTCATAGTTTGATCACTTTAAAAAGTGTACTTGAGAAGACTATAGAGGAAGAAACTGTAGCAAATAGCTTTGTGTCGTACCAGGAACGTTGCTAATGGTGATGTATTCAACACTGGTTGTTGCTCACAAATCCCCATGGATGACTTTGATGAGCTCCTTGTCAACTGCTGTTTTTTGCACAGGATCTTCCAAATGCTATTCCTACTAAATGTATCCCAAGCTCATCAAAACTGGAACAGCCACATAACTGTACATACAGTTAATACAAGAATAGGAGGCTGGGAATTTTTGAGTGAATAATAGACTTCGGGTCTTGGGATCAGAGGACTTGTGTATGTGAGTGGGTGGGAGGGAGGAACTCTTGTTTTGCTGCTGTTGTTTTGTTGTTTATTGTGCTCTGTTTTTGTTGTGTTCTGTGTTGTTTTGCCAAGCATTGTGGCATTCTGCCTTGGCACCAGAAGATTTAACGTTCAAAATTGCCTATTGTCATTCTTCAGTGACCGAGTGTAAAGGAGAGAAAAATGATTATTACTCCTGATCAGATGCAGAGAAAAACACAGAAGAAAGAAGAATACAACATAAACACAATAAACTTAAATATGTAAGATTAGCTTATATACATAGATTGATTGCTACAGCATTTGTCATGCACCTGGGCCTGACACACCTTGTAAAACATGGAAACAGTACACCTGCATACCTAGTAAAACATGAATCCACAATGCTGTTCCTGGATTTTATTTTGGCATTTGCCCACAGACCCTGGAAAACAAATTCCTACTTTTTGGTTTGAATCCAGCACTGTGCAATTGAGCGTTGGAATTCTTGACCAATAGACCTCAGAGAGTCAAGGTGTACAACCGCTCTTGGAGTTGAGAGGAAAAATAAATCCACCATAAGACATAGGAGCAGAATTCGGCCATTAAACCCATTGAGTCTACCTCACCTTTCCATCATGGCTGATTCCAAATCCTACTTAACCCCACATACCAACCTTCTCACCATATCCTTTGATGCCCGGACCAATCAGGAAACTATCCACTTCTGCCTTCAATATACCCATTGACTTGGGTCCACTGCAGTCTGTGGCACAGCATTCCACATATTCATGACTCTCTGGCTAAAATAATTCCTCCTTACCTCCTTTCTAAAAGGTTGTCCCTCAATTTTGAGGTTGTGCTCTCTAGTTCCTGATACCCCCCCCCCAGCCGGATACCCCCACCAGAGGAAACATCCTCTCCACATCCACCCAATCTAGCCCTTCCTAAATTTTGTAGGTTTCAATGAAATCCCCTCCCCCCCCCGTGTTTTTCTAAATCCCAGTGAGTACAGGCCCATAGCTGCCAAATGTTCCTCATATGTTAACTCCCTCATTCTCATGAACCTCCTCTGGACTCTCTCCATATCTCATTCTTTCTGAGATATAGGGCCCAAAACTGTTGACATAGAGGTGTATAAGATGATGAGAGGCATTGATCGTGTGAATAGTCAGAGGCTTTTTCCAAGGGCTGAAATGGCTAACATGAGAGGGCACAGTTTTAAGGTGCTTGGAAGCAGGTACAGAGGGGATGTCAAGGATAAGTTTTTTTACGCAGAGAGTGGTGAGTGTGTGGAATAGGCTGCTGGCGACTGTGGTGGAGGCAGATACAACAGGGTCTTTTAAGAGGCTCTGTGAAAATACAGGGCTATGGGTTGCCCTAGGTAATTTCTAAAGACTGCTGAACGGACTCTGACCCAGATCCGGGCCATACCCTCCAAATAACTGGATCTGCCTCTCGGTTTTTTTGCACTACCTTACTTTCCATTTTTCTATTTTCTATTTATGATTTATAATTTAAATTTTTAATATTTACTATCAATTTGTAATCCAGGGAGTGGGAGGCGCCAAATCAAATATTGCTGTGATGATTGTACATTCTAGTATCAATTGTTTGGCAACAATAAAGTATAAAGTATAAAAGTAAGTACATGTTCGGCACAACATTGTGGGCCGAAGGGCCTGTATTGTGCTGTAGGTTTTCTATGTTTCTATGTTTCTAATAATCCAAGTGCAGCCTGACTAATGTGTTAGAAGCCTCAGCATTAGCTCCTTGCTTTTATATTCTATTCCCCTTGAAATAAATGCCAACATTGCATTTGTCTTATACATCACAGACTTAACATGTAAATTAACCTTTGGGAGCCTTGCACGAGAACTCCTAAATCCCTTTGCACCTCTGATGGTTAAATTTTCTCCCCATTTTGCCAATAATCTGCATTATTGTTCCTTTTACCAAAATGCATTACTATACATTTTCCAACACTGTATTCCATCTGCCGCTTTTTTGCCCATTCTTCTAATTTGTCAAGTCCTACTGCAATTGCATTGCTTCCTCCACACCACCTACCCCTCCACCTATCTTAGTATCATCCTCAAACTTTGCCACAAAGCCATCAATTCCATGATCTAAATCATTGACAAACAATGTGAAAAGTAGCGGTCCCAATACTAACCTCTGAGGAATACCTCTAGTCACTGGCAGCCAACCAGAAAAGGCCCCCTTTATTCCCATTCACTGCTTCCTGCCTGTCAGCCTTTCTTCTATCCATGCCAGTATCTTTCCTGTATGCCATAATATCGTACCTTGTTAAGCAGCCTCATGTGCGGCACCTTATCAAATGCCTTCTGAAAATCCAAGAAAATGACATCCACTGTCTCTCCTTAGACCACCCTCCTTATTACTTCCTCGAAGAACTCTAACAGGTTTGTTAGGCAAGATCTCCCTTTACAGAAACCATGCTGATTTTGAGTTATTTTATATTAATGTCCAAGTACCTGGAAACCTCATCCTTAATAATAGACACCAACACTTTCCCAGCCACTAAGATTAGGCTAACTGGCCTATAATTTCCTTTCTTTTCCCTTCCTCCCTTCTTAAAGTGTAGAGTGACATTTTCAATTTTCTAGCCCTCTGGGACTATTCCAAAATCAATTGATTCTTGAAAGGTTATGACCAATGCATCTGTTATCTCTTCAGCAACCTCTCTCCGGACTCTAGGATAGTCTCCCAACGACTTATCCTCCTTAAGACCTTTGAGTCTATCTGACACTTTTTCCTTTATAGTAGCAACAAAACTCACCCTTGCTCCCAGACACTCACAGACCTCTGGCATGTAGCTAGTGTCTTCACAGTGAAGACTAATGCAAAATATTCATTCAGTTCATCTGCCATTTCTCTGCCCCCATTACTCCCTCGCCAGCATCATTTTCTAGTGGTCCAATATCAACCTTCATCTCCCTTTTATTATTTATATAACTGAAAAAGCTTTTAGTATCCTGCTTTATATTATCGTCTAGTTTGTCCTCATATTGCGTCTCTTCCTTTCTTAGGGTTTTTTTAGTTACCTTTTGTTGGATTTTAAAAACTTCCCAATCAGCCAACTTCTCACTCACTTTTGCCTCAGTTGCCTACCCCAGCCATTTGAGAACAACTTCTTGATTCAAGTGACAATAACAAACTAATTTATTAATTTACCAATTTTCTACAAGCAACAACTAACACTTGTATTTTTGAGAGATAATGTAGCCTTTTACCCACTGATAGATTTGAGGATCACAGCTCCCTTCTGGAAAGCGCTATAGATTTTATAAAAACAAAAACTTCACACTATCTTAAAAGTTTCTTCCCACAGGTAATTAATATGGTCAATCACTCCAGTTAGCCCCTCCACCCACCTCCTGCCTCTGTTTGCCCTGTCATTGAGTTCTACTGCAGACACAATAAACCATATTTTATAGTGCTATTTACATTGTAAATACATGTAGGTATTATGTACTGTATTTATGCACATTTTAGTCCATCTTTAACCTCCAACTTCAATGTTTATAAACTGTAATTCTTTGTTTTTTTTAAGTGTTGAATGTTGTTTTCTGTTGCATGCCATGTCCTGACCATCAAACCACAGTAAATTCCTAATACGTGCAAGTGCACATGGAGAATAAGTTTGATCCTTGGAAAAGCATGTACTTGCAGCTAGGTTAGAAGTAACATGAGTGATGGGACATTCCCAAAGGTTACTTGTGTTTTGCGATGCTTGCTGATCACGCCGGGTATGCTTCTTGTGCAGATGACGAGACAGTGACACGTTACAAATTACCCAGCACTGGACAGGACTGAAGTGTTTAAAGAGCAGTGCTGATTCTGCCTGTACAGGACTTGACGCTGAGACGCACGTGAGGTACATGGCTGTTGACAGGACTGAATCGTTCCCCTTTAGCTGGCATGATTCATACTGCAGCAAGCGGTACCAAATTGCTCTGTTTCTAACCATGTCTCTGGTACTTGTACAATAACTGACAGGGAGATGTGCAAAGTACCAGTTAATGTAACCTTCGCAGTACAAGCAGCATGAGCTGACATCTGGTGACAAGCAAGGCCACTACTTTCTTAGGGAAAATTGTTCTAGGTTTTCAGATTTATTGATTAAACAAAAGAAACACAACTTAACTTTCAGTGAGGTGAAGGAAACCTCAATCAATATCAATTTTTCTGATGTTGAACACAGATGTTGATATTTGAAAGCTGATGGCCCTGTAATTTTGTGATGTAGTATTATAACTTGGAATCTATACAAGCCAACAGTTGTTCTACCCATTTCCTTTGTTGAAGGAAGTTTAAGAAAGTATTTATGGGGTTTAGAAGAAGAAGAGAGGATCTCATTAAGCATATCGAAAATTGAAAGGTCTAAATAAAGTGGACATGGAGAGGATGTTTCTTATTGTGGGGTGTCTAATATAGTGTATTTTTAATACTTCAGTAATATTTGAGTAATATTGTAAATATATTATTTGATTAAGCATTCTTTGCTTGTTTACATAATTCATTATGGGTTATATGTAAGAAGTCAATGAGTCATAGAAAAGTACAGCTTAGAAACAGCCCTTTGGCCTATTTAACCCATGCTACCTACTCCCATCAACTTGCACCAGGACATAGTGCTCCATGCCCCTACCATTCATGCCTTGCCAAATGCCTTGCTAAAGTCCATGTAGTCAACATCCACTGCATTGCCTTCATCCAAATTCCTGGTAACTTCCTCAATAAACTCTACAAGGTAGGTTTGAAATGACCCACCACCCACAAAGCCATGCTGACTATCCTTAATCAGTCCATGTCTATCCAATTATTTATATATCTGATCCCTCAGAGTATCTTCCAATAACTTTCCCACAACTGATATCAGACTCACCGGCCTATAATTACATGGTTTCTGTTTAGAACGTTTTTTAAACAGCAGAACAACATTGGCTATTCTCTAATCCTCTGGTGTCTCTCTTGTATCTAAGGATGTTTTCAGTATCTCTGCTAGGGCCCAGGCATTTTCTGCAATTACTTCCTGTAGAGTCTGAAAGAATGTTTTATCAGATCCTGGGGATTTATCCATCTTGATTTTCCTCAGGACAGCAGACACCTCCTCCTCTGTAATCTGTACAGGGTCCATGAAGTTGATGCCACTTAGACTCACCTCTGCAGATTCTGTATCCATCTCCACAGTAAACACAAGTGCAAATAATTCATTTAAGATCTCCCCCGTCTGTTTTGGCTCCACGAATGGATTACCATACTCATCTTTCTGAGGATGAATTTTGCAACTTGCAATTCTTTTGCTCTTAACACATCTGCAGAATCCCTTAGGATTCTCCTTCACCTTGTTTGCTCGGGAAACTTCATGCCTTCTATTAGCCTTCCTGATTTCTTTCTTAAATATTCTCTTACATTTCCTATACTCCATAAGCAAGTCATTTGTTCCTACCTGCCTATACCAGCTATGCACCTCCTTTTATTCTTAACCAGGGCCTCAATAATACATGAAAACCAATGTTCCCTATGATTGTTATATTTACCTTTTATTCTGACAGGGACATCTAAGCTTTGTGCTCTCAAGATTTCACTTTTGAAAGCCTTCCACTTACCAAGAATAACCTTTGCCTGAAAACAGCCTGTCCCAATCCACTCTTGCCAGATAATTTCTGATACCATCAAAATTGGCTCTTCTCCAGTTTAGTATTTCAACCCACGGACCAGACCTATCATTTTGCATATTTACTTTGAAACTAATGGCATTGTGACCGCTAGATGCAAAGTGTTTCCCTGCGTAATCTTCTGTCACCTGCCCTGACTCATTCCCTAACAGCAGATCAGGTATCATACACTCTCTCAATGGGACTTCTGTGTACTAATTAAGGAAACTTCCCTGAACACACTAGACAAACTTTGTCCCATATAGTTCTTTGACAGTATGGGAGATCCAGTCAAAATGTGGCAAGTTAAGATCACCTACAATAAAAACCTCACGTTTCTTGCAACAGTCAGCAATCTCTTTACAAATGTGTTCCTCTAAATCCCTAGGATTGTTGGGTGGTCTGTAATATAGCCCCATTAACGTGGTCATACATTTCTTATTTCTCAGTTCCACCCATATGCCTCACTAGACGAGTACTCCAGTCTGTCCTGACTGAGCACTACAGTGACATCTTCCCTGATTAGGAAGAGCTCCCTTCCTCCTTTAATCCCTCACAATCTGTTGCATCTATCTGGGAATATTGAGCTGCCAGTCCTGCCCCTCCTGTAACCCCTCTTCGATAATCTGCTATAGTATCATAATTCAGTGGTAGTAGTGGTAAGACAAAATGGCCGGGATAATGGGAGTCTCTGATCATGGATGCTGCTTTCTTGTGGCAGGGCTCCATGTAAACATGCTTAATGGAGGGAAAGGCTTTTCCTGGGATGGACTGGGCTGCATCTACCACCTTCTGTAGACCTTTTCATTCCTGGGCCTTTGGGTTTCCATACTTAGCTGTGATGCAACAAATTAGGAGAGTCTCCTCTGTGCATCTATCAGAGTTATAGACTCATAAGGTCATAGAGCACTACAGCACAGAAACGGGCCCTGTGGTTCAGCTAATCCCTGCCAAACTATTATTCTGCTTAATCCTATCTCCCTGCACCTGGACCATAGCCCTCTGAACCCGTCACATCCATGTACTTACCCAAATTTCTACGAAATGTTCAAACTGAACATGTCCCCAGCACTTCCGTTGGCTGCTCATGTCACTCTCTCACCATCCTCTGAGTTAAGAAATCCCTCTCATGTTTTCCTTAAATATTTCACATTTTACCCTTACCTCTAGTTCTAGTCTCACCCAACCCCAGTGGAAGAAGCCTGCTATCATTTACCTAATCAAAAGTTTGTCAAAGTTTTTGGTGACTTTAGTTATCGGGAAAGATTGGATAAACTGGGCTTGTTTTCCCTGAAGTCAAGGAGAAATATATAAGATCACAAGGTGCATAGCTAGGGTAGATGAGAGATAACGGCTAGTTGCAAGACCTAAGGTTTGAAGACTTGGAGCTGGGGACAAGTCCTTGAGTGATTTAAGCTCAATGAGGATATCAAATTGTGTCACTAGCAAATTATAAGATCAAAGTAATTTAATATGTTCAATTAGAAAATATCGACAATCAATTCTTATTTAACAGTAGAATTAAAACCACAATTAACTTCTGATTATATTCTCTAATCACATATTTTTAAAAATCCACTCAATTGGACTAATTGATGGAGATGCATAACACAATATCAATTGGTCAAGTTTGATATTTCCTACAAAATGAAACCCAATAGCATGAATGGCAGCAATGCTTCACTACCAGATGAGCTCAATATCTTCTATGACTGCTTTGAAAGGAAGAATATAACTACAGCTGTGAAGATCCCTGCTGTGATAATATCTCCTCCTTGCTGACGATCAACACTGGGGTGTGTGCTTAGCTCACTGTTCTACTCTCTCTATACTCATGACTTTTGTTGCTAGGTAGCTCAAATACCATCTATAAATATATATACTTACTGTAATCGATTCGCTTTTTTTGTTCTATAGTATCATGTATTGCATTGAATTGCTGCTGCTAAGTTAACAAATTTCATAACACATGCCGGTGATAATAAATCTAATTTGGATTCTGATTCTGATATTGACCAGTTGATTTTGCATGCAATCATTTATTTTTTGGCTCTTGCCTTGTGACAGAGGTATGAGAACTTGATTATATTGTGCAATATTTACGGAAGCTATGGAATAGAATCCACCTAGTACGGGGGTCCTCAACCTTTTTCGCACTGCGGACCAGTTTAATATTGACAATATTCTTGCGGACTGGCCGACCTGGGGGGTGGTGGGGGTAGGTTTGCCAACGGACAAGAGTAGCAGTCAAATATGTTGAACTTACCCCGAGAAAGACTACCATAACCATGAAGCCTTGCGCGGGCACCAATGCGCATGCATGCGTGTATGTGCCGTTTTGTTTCTACAAATCGTTTTCGGCGATTCTGTTCGAGGGGGGTGGTGTTAATCACGACCGGAATATAGGTGATAAGTGGCTAATACACTCAATTTCTCAATTGCATTTCTAAAAGGGTTTATCTAACAAATTTAATACTAAACACACAGTGCATATTTTCCTCACATGAATATAGTGATAAGTCAATTATCAATGGAGGACAGGGGAGCTTGAAGTAAGTGTTGAACAAACCTCCAGTAGAAGTGGTAGAGGCAGGTTCGATATTATCATTTAAAGAAAAATTGGATAGGTATATGGACAGGAAAGGAATGGAGGGTTATGGGCTGAGTGCAGCTCGGAGGGACCAGGTGAGAGTAGAGAGGAGAAGGGCCGATATGGCCTGTTTCCGTGTTGTAATTGCTATATGGTTATACGAGTCACTTATAAGTCAATAGCATCATAACACTTCAAGTAACATTTGGATGTTAAACACACAGCACATATTTTCCCCGTATGAACATATAAAATCATTGCAACACACCGATATTGCTGAATCAGTGGGAGCCCTGGGCTTATTCCCTTCAACAAGACGGTGCATCGAAGGTGCAAAAAGGGGTGATGGGAGACAGTGAGACTCGAAGGGGGTTCCTTATGTCCAGTCTATTCTGCAATTTAGTTTTTGTTGCATTCATTGCAGAGATATGTTGGAAATGGAAGCAACATTTTCAGTGCTTTCGTGGCTATCTCAGGATATTTAGCCTTGACTTTGATCCAGAATGCCGGCACAGATGTTGTGTCAAACATACTTTTCAGCCCGCCGTCATTTGCAGGTTCAAGGAGTTGATCTCCTTCCCGCACTGACATGGATGACGCGCGGGTAATGACCTCACGTGCGTTCAAGCTTAACAGTGGCCGTGACAGGGAATGAGGGAAGGTGCAGCTGACTCCTATCGCCAAATCATATCGTTTCCTCGCGCATGCTTTGTGGCCCGGCACCAGTCCGCGGCCCGGTGGTTGGGGACCGCTGATCTAGTAGACTATTGAACAAACTGTAAGTTGAAAATACTAGAATATAAAGCAAGGATGTGGTGCTGAGGCTTTATAAGGTTTTGTGTGGTCTTTTATTGATTTCATTATGGTTATTGGATTTATTGAGTATGTCCTCAAGAAAATGAATATGGTCCAGTGTTGAACAGTGTTGAACCTGATCCTTTAATCACTCTTTTCGGTATTTCTCGAGACTCTGATAAGCATTTGATCCCGGCTAAACGACGAACATTGTCTTTTGCATCTCTTTTAGCTAGACGTGCAGTACTCCTTAAGTGGAGGGATGTAGTTCCCCCTACCCATGTTCAATGGTTTAGGGATATTATGTCTGTTTAGATCTTGAAATGATTTACTATTCACTTTTTAATTCGGACATAAAGTTCCATAAGGTGTGGGGACCTTTTCTTGAATACTTTCATAATTCTCACCTAGATTGATTGGTGTATTTTTTTCCTTCGCTTGATAGTCAGATCCTGCATTTCCAGCTTTCTCTGATTCTTTGATTCGGTAGCAGGTTGCTTTTGTTTTATTATTATTCATTTCTCTTTTTACTACAATATATAGTTCTGGGGTGATAAAAGTTTATCTCAAATGTCCTTTAAAATATTTATACTTATAATATAATGGTTGGCTCGCAGTTAGATAGTGGGTGGGATGAGTGCTTTCCTTTCTAATTTTTCATTTTTAATATGGGTGACTTGCTCATTTGTTAAGATATGTATTATTGCTATTTTTGTCTGTATTGCAATGATCCTTCTATTTATACCATAGATTTTTTTCTTCTACGCTGTAGTTTGTAGAAAATCATAAATAAAATATTTTAAAAAAGAATATGGTGACACTATGTACATACATCTACTCTACTGATGCCTCTGGACACATCTTCAGTGATGTTCCTGGAATCATCAGGTGTTTCGGGTCTTTCAACATCATACAACCTCCTCCAGGTGACCCAGCCGGGGCTGATCAGTCCCCAGCTTGTGTCCAGATGGCTAGCTACTTATGACTCCATGTCTCCCCTCTTTTGAGCCACAGCCATCTTGAGGCCCTCTCTGCCGCATTGGTGGCACTGCGGATGGCTCTCCTCTTCCTCTCTCCCTCGATGCCCAAATTGCTGGAGGCTCTAGCTGAGGAACGGACTGCGAATCCCCTACAACCAACCTCCACAGGGAGACACCTCGCTCTCCATCCAGCCTGCTGACAGTTGCTGACCAGTCCTGCGTAATTGGAGAGCTTCCTTTCAAAGGCCTCTTCCAAGCTATCTTCCCATGGGACTGTCAGCTCCAGCAGCACCACTTGCTTAGTCTACTGGCAGACCACAGTATGTGTGCTTGCAACACTGTGTGTCAGACAGAGTGATCAGCAGGCCTGGGGCTCCACAGAGGACTGTCTTGTCTCCCTTTCTCTTCACCATTTACACCTCGGACTTCAACTGCTGCACAGAGTCTTGTCATCTTCAGAAGTTTTCGGATGACTCTACCATAGTTGGATGCATCAGCAAGGGAGATGAGGCTGAGTACAGGGCTACGGTAGGAAACTTTGTCACATGGTGTGAGCAGAATTATCTGCAGCTTAATGTGAAAAAGACTAAGGAGCTGGTGGTAGACCTGAGGAGAGCTAAGGCACCGGTGACCCCTGTTTCCATCCAGGGGGTCAGTGTGGACATGGTGGAGGATTACACATACCTGGGGATACGAATTGACTATAAACTGGACTGGTCAAAGAACACTGAGGCTATCTACAAGAGGGGTCAGAGCCGCCTCTATTTCCGGAGGAGACTGAAGTCCTTTAACATCTGTCAGACGATGCTGAGGATGTTCTACGAGTCAGTGGTGGCCAGTGCTATCATGTTTGCTGTTGTGTGCTGGGGCAGCAGGCTGAGGGTAGCAGACACCAACAGAATCAACAAACTCATTCGTAAGGCCAGTGATGTTGTGGAGATGGAACTGGACTCTCTGACGAAGCTGTCTGAAAAGAGGATGCTGTCCAAGTTGCATGCCATCTTGGACAATGTCTCCCATCCACTACATAATGTGCTGGGTGGGCACAGGAGTACATTCAGCCAGAGACTCATTCCACCGAGATGCAACACTGAGTGTCATAGGAAGTAATTCCTGCCTGTGGCCATCAAACTTTACAACTCCTCCCTTGGAGGGTCAGACACCCTGAGCCAATAGGCTGGTCCTGGACTTATTTCCTGGCATAATTTATATATTATTATTTAATTATTTATAGTTTTATATTGCTATATCTATACTGTATTCTTGGTTGGTGCAACAGTAACGAAACCCAATTTCCCCCGGGATCAATAAAGTATGACTATGACTATGACTCAGACACAAGACAAGGACAATGTCTGGTCGCAGGGTGGTGACTGCGATATGGTTGGGGAACCTCAGCTGCCCTTCGAGGTCCACCAACAGCTGCCAGTCCCTTGCAGAGTTAGAATGCCTACTGATGTTCTTTTGGCGGGTACTGGCTGCTCCCCAGCTCTGAAAAAGGCAATGGCCTGCTTGGAGGGTCGGGACCGCTTCGCCCACTCAACTCCTGCGCTGACGGCTTCAGCAATGGTCTTCAGGACCTGATCATGCCTCCAGCTGTGCCGTCCCTCACCAAGTGCCCTCGCACAGCCGCTGAGGATGTGCTCCAGGGTTCCTCACTTGGAGCACAGTGGGCACGCAGATGACTCTGCCTTGCCCCATGTGTGCATGTTTGATGGGCTTGGAAGCAGATCGTACACTGCCTGATGAGAAATTGGATGCAGTGTGGTTCGGCATTCCGAAGCTCAGCCCAGGTCACCTTCCTCTCAACCGCATTCTCCCATCTTGTCCAAGCTCCCTGTTGCTTCATTCCCACCACCTTGCAGGCTCTCGTCTCCTCCACTACTGCTCTCACCTCCTCCTGAACTAGACAACGCCTTTCCTTCCCCCTGGTGTCCATTTGGGGAGTTGGAAAGGATCCTAGCCCAGCTCGGCCTTGTGTGACCACTCCCACCAGCCTCCTGTGACGCAGCCTCGCCTTTGCCTCCTGAACAGCTTCCTCTGCCCTCCACTTCCTGCCAGTACTTACTTGGATCCCTGCTGTAGCCACCTTCGGATCACTTGAGTCCCTATACTGTAGCACTTCTCTGGCTCTTGTTACCTTGAATTCTTCCTGCAAGGATTTGAAGGGCAGTTGCAGTTTGTTGTGGTGTCCATAGAGTGCGATGCTGCTCAGGCTCTTTGGCAGCCCCAGCCATCTCCTGAGGTGGTTGCTAACCCTCCTCTCTAAGGTTTCGACTGTCGAGATCGGAACTGCATAGACGAGGAGGGGCCGCAGGATTCTGGGAAGAATGCCATGCTGATACACCCAGGCTTTAAACTTCCCAGGTAGGCCAGACTTGTCCACAGATTTCAGCCAGCCATCCAACTCGGTGCAGGTCGCCTGAATGGATGTCGTGTCCCTTAAAGAGATGTCAAAAACCCTTCGTCAGGACTAACTAAAGGAAGAGTTAGTAAGAGATTTGAAAGTGGGAGGGGGAGGGGGAGATCCGAAATGATAGGAGAAGACAGGAGGGGGAGGGATGGAGCCAAGAGCTGGACAGGTGATTGACAAAGGGGTTATGAGAGGATCATGGGACAGGAGGCCCGGGGAGAAAGACAAGGGGGAGAGAACCCAGAGAATGGGCAAGGGGTATAGTCAGAGGGACAGAGTGAGAAAAAGGAGAGTGAGAGAAAGAATGTGTGTATAAAAATAAATAAATAGCATTGCCCCACCTCCCCCTTGTACCCCATCCGCTATTTATTTTCTCCTCGGGCCTCCTGTCCCATGATCCTCTCATATCCTCTTTGTCAATCACCTGTCCAGCTCTTGGCTCCATCCCTCCCCCTCCTGTCTTCTCCCATCATTTTGGATCTCCCCCTCCCCCTCCCACTTTCAAATCTCTTACTAACTCTTCCTTCAGTTAGTCCTGACGAAGGGTCTCATCCTGAAACGTCGACTGTACCTCTTCCTAGAGATGCTGCCTGGCCTGCTGCGTTCACCAGCAATTTTGATGTGTGTTGCTTGAATTTCAAGCATCTGCAGAATTCCTGTTGTTTGAGCTCAGTTCACTCATTGTTTCACAGCTTCCTCTCCTCCACCATCAGTTTTCTGAACTGTCATGAACACTACCTGACTATTCCTATTTATTTTTTTGTTGTGACTTGCAATAATCGGTCATGCGTGCAGTGTACTGCTATCACTAAACAGTAAACATCATGAATTACGCCAATGACAATAAACCTGATTCAATTCAAACTCTGAGTCAGATTCAGATGTATGATTTGGGGTCTTTGCTCATTTTATTACTGACATTTCTAGCCTTGTCTTCAGCTGCCAATTTCCACAGATCCTTCTCTAGGCCAGCCTGGTCACAGGGGGATAGAGTCATACAGCATGGAAGCAGGCTCTTCAGCCCATCATGTCATGGGGATGCATGGTAGTGTTGGCACAACTATACAGTCCAGGTGACCTGGGTTCAAATCCCACTGCTGTCTGTAAGGAGTTTGTATGTTCTCTCCGTGACCAGGTGGGTTTCCTCTGGGTGCTCCGGTTTCCTCCCACAGTCCAAAGACGTACCGGTTGGTAGGTTAGTTTGTCATGGTAAATTATCCCATGATTAGGCTAGGATTAAATGGGGGATTACTGCGTGGTGCAGCTTGAAGGGACAGAAGGGCCTGTTCTGCACTGTATCTCAATAATAATAGTAAGAAGAAGAAGAATTGATTCTGTGCCACATTCATGGTTAATAGAAACTGAGTGTGCATATATATATACACGCACACATACCACACCACACCCCAATACTTGTGAAATTTCCTCAACATCTCATGAAGCATTGGCATACTGTAATCACCTTATCTATTAATAACCAAAAACAACCAGCGTTATCAAAATAAAAAGTAGGCATTTTCCAAGGTGACTCTCTAAGTCCACTCTCTAGTCACTGAAATTAGACAAAAATTGGGTATCAAATCAGAAATAAGAAAATGAGCTATACTTTAACACACCTTCTATACATGGATGGTTTGAAATTGTATGCTCCTTCATCAGTAATTCAAATTGTAGAACTATTTCTGAAAGAAATATGCATGGACTTTGGACTGGGTAAATGCAGAACATTAAACTTAAAGAAAGGTGCAATAGAGCTCACAGAATACAAAACAGAAGAGCAGGATACAATACAGCTGATGGATGAATATCAAGCGTAAGTATCTGGGATACCAACAAGCAAAGAAAATAGATCATAGTGCAAAAAAGGGAAAACGTTTGATAGAGTTTTTCTTCAAGGCTTAAGAAAATCTGCCAAACAGTATAAATATAACAAAGGTAATAAATACTTTTGCTATACCTATACTAACGTTTTCTTTTAGCATAATAACTTGGTCTGAAAGGGATCTGGAAAATTTACAAAGAAAAATAAGAACTGAAATGACAAATTTCAGAAAACATTATGTACACTTGAATGCACAGAGTTATAATGCACCTGAACACTACCTAGGGATAAGAGGAATAAAGGATATTAAAAATCTACACAACAGTCAGATAAAACTTCTAAGGTATACTTTCATCAGTGAAAACAGGATTCAACACTCTGTGTGAGCATACGCAATTCTGATGAGAAGTACACGCCACTAAACTTAAATGCGACCACAACCCAGAAAAATGAAGACATTATCACTACAGACACCTCACCTCTACTGGAAGTTCCAGGAGTCTCCCGCATATTAATAGTGGCCCCTTGATGCCCGCAAATTATATACAATATCCCGGAAATCAATCTTTTTGAGAGCCAGCAAGCGAGAGAGCGTGAGAGCGAGCGAGAGAGAGAGAGAGAGCAAGAGAGAGCATGAGAGAGAGCAAGTGCGCCAGCGAGAGCGACCACGAGAGAGAGAGAGAGTGCACCATGGGAGAGTGTCCCAAAAAAAATATAAAATGTACGTCACACCAGAGTACCCTAAAATGTAATAGTACCCTAATAGGGGTCAGAAATAATGACAGTGTTGCTCGCTGCACCGTTTGCAACAGTGACTTTTCTATTGCCCATGGTGGGTTAAGACTGTAAAAGACATGTTGAGGTGAGTTTAATAGGTGTCATTCGTTCATTAGCACAGTTAAGGTTATTTAAACTAGTTGGCTAAGATATAGCTATCTATAGCTGCTAAGGAGCTACTCTATTGTGGACATCCCACCTCTCCTGGAAGTTCCGGGAGTCTCCTGGAAATTGATGGTGCTACCTCCCTGAAATGAATTTTTGCAGGGTGGGACGTCTGTCACTATAGAAGAAAATGTTAACCAATGAAAGAGCATGACCCTCCATGGAAGACTTCCTCATGATCTGAGCAGACTAGATGTCAACAAGGAAAAACTGAATGCCTGGCTCAGAGTTAGAGAGCTCTTCCCCGAAACAGAAGGCTTCCTTGTGGTGGTTAACACAAAAAAAAATCAACATACATAATAAAAGACCAACAAGTTCAAGATGATAAATGTAGAAAATTCAAAGAAAACCCAGAAACAATCCAACACGTTACAGGATCCTGCAGCAGTTTAATACAATTTGATTACTTACACAGACACAATCAAGTGGCAAACATCATTCATAAAAATCATGCTTAAAAATACAAACTCATAAGTGAAATCATACCTTACTATAAATGCAAGCCTGATTCAGTTTTAGAGTCAGAATATCTCAAATTATATTATGACTGATCGGTTATTACAGATAGGACAATCCATAATAACCATTCGGATATAATAATACAGGATAAACAAGCAAGAACAAATGATTTAATAGATATAGCTATCTAAACGCACATAACTTCTGAAAGGAATGCAAAAAACACCAAAAATATGCTGAATAAAAAGAGGAAATTGAAAGACTTTGGAACATGAACAGGGTATACACTGTATATACATTGTCCTCATTATAATATCTACAACTGGTGTCATCCATAGTCATAGTCATAGTCATACTTTATTGATCCCAGGGGAGATTGGATTTTCGTTACAGTTGCTCCATAAATAATAAATAGTAATAAAACCATAAATAGTTAAATAGTAATATGTAAATTATGCCAGGAGATAAGTCCAGGACCAGCCTATTGGCTCAGGGTGTCTGACCCTCCAAGGGAGGAGTTGTAAAGTTTGATGGCCACAGGCAGGAATGACTTCCTATGACGCTCTGTGTTGCATCTCGGTGGAATGAGTCTCTGGCTGAATGTACTCCTCTGTACCACCAGTACATTATGTAGTGGATGGGAGACATTGTCCAAGATGGCATGCAACTTGGACAGCATCCTCTTTTCGGACACCACCATCAGAGAGTCCAGTTCCATCCCCACAACATCACTGGCCTTACGAATGAGTTTGTTGATTCTGTTGGTGTCTGCTACCCTCAGCCTGCTGCCCCAGCACACAACAGCAAACATGATAACACTGGCCACCACAGACTCGTAGCACATCCTCAGCATCGTCCAGCAGATGTTAACGGACTTCAGTCTCCTCAGGAAATAGAGTCAGCTCTGACCCTTCTTGTAGACAGCCTCAGTGTTCTTTGACCAGTCCAGTTTATTGTCAATTCGTATCCCCAGGTATTTGTAATCCTCCACCATGTCCACACTGACCCCGTGGATGGAAACAGGGGTCACCGATACCTTAGCTCTCCTCAGGTCTACCACAGCTCCTTGGTCTTTTTCACATTAAGCTGCAGATAATTCTGCTCACACCATGTGACAAAGTTTCCTACCGTAGCCCTGTACTCAGCCTCATCTCCCTTGCTGATGCATCCAACTATGGCAGAGTCATCAGAAAACTTCTGAAGATGACAAGACTCTGTGCAGTAGTTGCAGTGGTGAAGAGAAAGGGAGACAAGACAGTCCCCTGTGGAGCCCCAGTGCTGCTGATCACTCTGTCAGACACGCAGTGTTGCAAGCACACGTACTGTGGTCTGCCAGTCAGGTAATCAAGAATCCATGACACCAGAAAAGCATCCACCTGCATCGCTGTCAGCT
Source organism: Mobula hypostoma (assembly GCF_963921235.1). NCBI lineage: Eukaryota > Metazoa > Chordata > Chondrichthyes > Myliobatiformes > Myliobatidae > Mobula > Mobula hypostoma. Next base: position 14,771,710 of record NC_086102.1, read on the forward strand.
TCTCCCCCAGCAGAGCAGGGCGGATGGTGTTGAACGCACTGGAGAAGTCAAAAAACATGACCCTCACAGTGCTCGCAGTGTCCAGGTGGGCGTAGACATGGTTCAGCAGGTAGACGATGGCATCCTCAACTCCTAGTCGGGGCTGGTAGGCGAACTGGAGGGAATCTAAGTGTGGCCTGATCATAGGCCGGAGCAGCTCCAGAACAAGTCTTTCCAGGGTCTTCATGACGTGGGAGGTCAATGCCACCGGTCTGTAGTCATTGAGGCCGCAGGGGTGCGGCGTCTTCGGCACAGGGATGAGGCAGGACGTCTTCCACAGCACAGGAACCCTCCAGAGCCTTAGGCTCAGGTTGAAGACATGGCAAAGTACTCCACGTAGCTGAGGGGCACAGGCTTTGAGCACCCCGGTACTGACACCATACGGTCCTGCAGCCTTGCTTGGGTTGAGACGTTTTAGCTGTCTTCTCACCTGTTCAGCTGTGAAGCCCACCATGGTGGTTTCGTGTGGGGAAGGGGTATAGTCGTGAGAGCAGGGTGGGGGACAGTGAGGAGGGGTAGGAGGGGAGAGTGGAGTATGTGTTGGTTGGGGGCCAACAACAGATGACTCGTGGGGGATGGGCAGGGGTCACAATGTCAAATCTGTTAAAGAACAGGTTAAGTTCATTGGCCCTGTCCACACTGCCTTCAGCTCCTCTGTTGCTAGTTTGCCCGAACCCAGTGACGGTCCTCATCCCCCTCCAGACCTCTCTCATGTTGTTCTGCTGGAGTTTCCACTCAAGCTTCCTCCTGTACCTGTCCTTATCCTCCCTGATCCTGGCTTTCAGGTCCCTCTGTATTGTCCTCAGCTCCTCCCTATTTCCATCTCTAAACGCCCTCTTTTTAGCATTCCAGATGTCCTTAATGTCCTTTGTTACCCATGGCTTGTTATTTGAATAACAAACGACAGTTCTTGTTGGAACATCCCAAAGTCACTACACAATAGCATTAAACAATTAGAGCTACACCGTTATATTTATGTAAATCTTCAGAAAGCCACAATACTAAACACCACTAGAATAGAGAGAAAGCTCCTAGCAATTGACAAATGAGCATGCTATACCCCAGGTTTTACCAGCTTGAGCTGAGAGAGAAAAAAATAACAATAATATAAATGTTCATGCTGGCCCCCATGTACCCTGAATGTTAACTTCATTTACCAGTATTTGGTCTGCTTTGTTTTCGTGGCAGCTATCTTTCTCTGTTCATATAAAAAGCTCCTTCAGCCTAAACGTGCTAGAACATGATGTTACCTGCACTCTTCAGTAAGCTTAAAACCTTCTCTGGATGTTCTGAAAGCAGACACAAGGAAATCTGCAGATGCTGGAAATTCAAACAACACACACACACAAGATGCCGGTAAACGCAACAGGCCAGGCAGCATCCATAGGAAGAAGTACAGTCAATGTTTCGGGCCGAGACCCTTCATCAGGACTAATTGAAAGAAGAGATAGTAAGAGATTTGAAAGTGGGAGGGGGAGGGGGAGATCCAAAATGATAGGAGAAAACAGGAGGGGGAGCCATGGAGCCAAGAGCTGGAAAGTTGATTGGCAAAAGGGATACCAGGCTGGAGAAGGGAGACGGTCATGGGACGGGGAGCCTGGGGAGAAAGAGAAGGGGGGAGGGGAGCCCGGAGGGTGGAGAGCAGGCAAGGAGTTATAGTAAGAGGGACAGAAGGAGAAAAAAGAGAGAGAGAAAAAAAAGAGGGAAAAATAAAAAAAAGATAAAAAATAGATAAAAAATTATATTTTATATAAAAATTATATACCTTATATTCCGTCTGGGTAACCTCCAACCTGATGGCATGAATATTGACTTCTCTAACTTCCGTTAATGCCCCTCCTCCCCTTCACACCCCATCCCTTATTTGTTTATTTATTTTTGTATATATATATTTTTCCCCCTTTTTTCTCTCTCTCTCTCTTTTCTCCCTCTGTCCCTCTCACTATAACTCCTTGCCTGCTCTCCACCCTCCGGGCTCCCCTCCCCCTTTATTTCTCCCCAGGCTCCCCGTCCCATGATCCTCTCCCTTCTCCAGCCTGGTATCCCTTTTGGCAATCAACTTTCCAGCTCTTAGATCCACCCCTCCCCTCCTGTCTTCTCCTATCATTTTGGATCTCCCCCTCCCACTTTCAAATCTCTTACTATCTCTTCTTTCAGTTAGACCTGATGAAGGGTCCCGGCCTGAAATGTCGACTGTACTTCTTCCTATAGATGCTGCCTGGCCTGCTAGATATCAGCCTGCTAGATGCTGATTTGCAGAAAGAAGAGTTCCAACTGTTTAGTGGTGAGATCTCGTGAAGACCCGTGAACACAGCAACTGGTGGACTCACAGGTGTTAAAAGCACTTAACTGGTGCCCAGATGACCACGTGAATTACCTGGGCCATACGACCATAAGGATTTGGGGAGGGAATCCGGAATTGGATCAGACTGCTCTACACAGATATCCGTAGTGCAGTCCAGGTCAACGGGTGGAAAACAGACGGCTTCCCCATCAGGTCAGGAGTCAGGCAGGGCTGTCCCCTCTCCCCTGTCTTGTTTGTCTGCTGCATAGAACCCTTTGCCGAAGCCATCAGGACGGATGAGGGCATAAGAGGGGTGACGCTGCCAGTCAGTGGAGGGACCCAAGTGAAAACCTCCATGTACATGGACGACGTCACCGTCTTCTGCTCTGACCCGAGGTCAGTTCACAGGTTGATTGGCATCTGCGAACAGTTCGAGCTAGCGTCGGTGGCCAGGGTCAACCGCACGAAGAGCGAAGTCATGCTGTTTGGCAACTGGCCCGACTGATCCAGTGTCCCCTTCACCATCAGGTCTGACCACGTGAAGGTGTTGGGGATCTGGTTCGGAGGGGCTGAGGCATGCAACAAGAACTAGTAGGAGCGGACTGCTAAGGTGAAACAGAAACTGGGACTGTAGGGAGGGTGCTCCCTGTCGATAACGGGCAAGAATCTGGTCATCAGGTGTGATGTGCTCTCAGGGCTGCTGTACTTGGCGCAGGTCTGGCCCGTCCCCTGCTCCTACAGCTCGGAAATCACCCGAGCTGTCTTCAGATTCGTCTGGGGATCCAAGATGGAGTGGGTGAGACGGACCGTCATGCACAAGTCCCTGGACAACGGGGGCAAGAACGTCCCCAATGTCGCCCTCACCCTGATGCCCAGCTTCGTATGTGGCTGCATCAGGTTGTGTGTAGAACCCAGGTATGTGGGCACCAAGTACCACTATGTGCCCAGGTTCTACCTGTCGCCCTGGCTACGAAGGATGGGTCTGGCCCCACTCCCGCGCAACGCCCCAGTCAGCTGGTCATTGCCGGCATACCTGTCCTATGTAGAAAAGTTCTTCCAGGACAACGCCTTTGACCACATGGCCATCAGGCAGTGGTCGGCACGTAATGTCCTGCAGGCACTGCAGGAGAAGGACGAGATGGACACAGTGGGGTGGTTCCCTGAGCAGACCGTCCAGTTCATCTGGCAAAATGCCTCAACGCCAGATCTCACCAACAGGCACCAAGACCTCGCCTGGCTGGCGGTGAGAGGGGCCCTCCCAGTCAGAACCCTCCTGTACGCCCAGAACGTCGTCTCCGCACCCCACTGCCCACGGGAGGACTGCAGTGAGGAGGAGACTGTGACCCACCTCTTTGCACACTGTGGGTTTGCAGAGAGGGTGTGGAGGAGGATGGACGGGCTAGTGTCACGTTTCATCCCCAGCAGCTGCGTAACAGAGGACTCTCTGATCTATGGGCTGTTCCCGGGGATGCACACGGAGACCAACATTCGGTACTGCTGGCAGATCATCAACTCGGTGAAAGATGATCTTTGGTCGACCCGAAACTTGGTGATCTACCAGCACATAGAGATGTCTGTGGGAGAATGCTGCCGACTGGCACATTCTCGGCTGCAGGAGTACGTGCTGAGGGACGCACTGAAACTTGGTGCAGCCACCGCAAGGGCCCGGTGGGGAAGGACCGCTGTATAGGTTTCTTCACCCGCGGGAGTGGGAGGGGTCAGGTGGCGGGGAGTATACCCCTCAACAATGATGTGGTAAGGCGAACAACTGGAGGGCCACGTGGGTGGCCATAAGTATGGATATGTACTGACTATAATGGAAACGTATGTAAAGGATGGAAAGTTATTGAATGGATTATGGTATATAATTTTATTTTTGAATAAAGTATATTTTGAAATAAAAAAAATACGACCATAAGACATGCAATACCGTACAAAAGTCTTAGGGACATATATATTGCTCGGTATAAAAATTTTGTACAATACTGGTAATGCACAGAAGTTATTTTATATATTGCGCTATACTACTGCTGCAAATAAACCACATTTCTTGGCATATGTGAGTGATGATTAACCTAATTCTGATATGGGTCTTTATTGTGGACCGAGACTGGGAAGGATGCAGGGAGAGGGCAATCATGGGAAAAAGAGAAGGGAGAGGGGAGGGAGCAGGATGATAAACAAGAGACATTCTGTAATGATCACCAAACCAATTGCTTAGAATCAGCCGGACACGCCTGGTACCTCCAGGTGTGTGTGTCCTCACTTGTGCCACCTCCCTCTTCCACTGCTTCTCTGCCGCCTGTCCCATACCCTCCCATGGCGCCTCTCCCTCACCATTCCCAACATCCTTTGCTCCCGCCAGATTTACAAACTTGTTCTCCGTTCCATGTTGACAAATATAGTACTGTGCAGAGGTCTTAGTCGCTATATATAACAGTTGCACAGTACAGTAGGAGCAGAATTAGGCCATTGAGGCTTTGAGTCTGCATTCTATCATGGCTGATTTATTATCCTTCTCAACCCCATTCTCTTGCCTTCTTTCAGTAACCTTTGACACCCTTACTAATAAAGAACCTAGCGACCGGAGCCATCAGACGCTCATTTGTTAACCCTTTCATTCCCAGGATCTTTATTGTGAACCTGCTCTGAACTGTCTGCAATGCCAGCACATCCCTTTTGAGTCATGGGACCCAAAACTGCTACAATATTCCCACATCCCAAACGTCAGCTGGTAGGTTAACTGGGCACAGTAAAACTCCCTCTTGTGTGGTTGATAAAATAAAAATCAAGATGGAATTAATAGACTGCTTTATTAAATTAAGTTGCAATCAGAAAGGGGAATTAGGAGAGAGGGAATCAGATCAATGGGATTTCTGTGCTGGCAGATAGTATTGGCTGAATTGCCTCCCCTTCTTTCATAGAGTTTTACTTCATGGGAACGTACCCTTCAGCCCATCAAATCCATGCCCAAATGTAGAACACCCACACTAATTCTGCAGTTAACCCACTTTCAGTTCCTCCCACTCCCCCACACACTGAGACCACGTAAACTGACAACACAAACATTTTCGGAACATGGGAGGAAATCAGAGAGAAAAGCTGGGCGAAATCTATGAATCATAGGGAAAACATGCAAATTCCACACAGTCAGCACTATAATTCAGGCCTGAAGAATGGTCGCAGGGACTCTGAGGTTGGGGCTATATTGAGTAATAGCCATTCTGCGTGGAAACCAACTCTTCAGCCAAGTAGGTCCATGCTGACTCAGATTCCCACCTAAACTAGACCTTCATGCCCGTGTTTGGTCCACAGCCCTTTAGACCTTTCCTATCCATGTACCTGTCCCAGTATCTTTTAAATTTTGATAATGAACCTTCCTCAGTCACTTCCTCTGACAGCTCATTCCATATACTGACCACTTTCTGAGTGAAAAAGTTCAGAATCAGATTCAGGTTTGTGAAATTTGTTAACTTAGCAGCAACAGTTCAATGCAAAACATGATAATATGGAAAAAATAAAGTGCAGTAAGTATATGTGTGTATATTGAATAGAATAAAATATGCAAAAGCAGAAATAATATATATTTAGAAAAAGTGAGGTAGGGTTCATGGGTTCAATTTCCATTTAGGAATCAGAGATGAGGAGAACTTTTTTTAGCCAGAGGGTCGTGGATTTGTGGAATTCGTTGCCACACACAGCTGTGGAGGCCCGATCATTGAGGGTGTTTAAGGAGGAGATTGACAGGTATCTAATTAGTCAGGGTATCGAGGGATATGGGGAAAAAGCCGAAAATTGGAACTAGATGGGTGAATAGTTTAGCTCATGGGGGAGCTGTGGAGCAGACTCAATGGGCCGAATGGCCTACTTCTGCTCCTTTGTCTCCTGACATTGTGAATCGGATGGCAGAGGGGAAGAAATTGTTTCTGAATCGCTGAGTGTGTGCCTTCAGGCTTCTGTACCTCCTTCCTGATGGTAACAATGAGAAGAGGGTATGTCCTGGGTGGTGGGGATCGTTAATGATGGATGCCGCCTTCCTTATGCACTGCTCCTTAAAGATGTCTTGGGTACTGTGGAGGCTCGCGCCCATGATGGAGCTGACTAATTTTGCCACTTTCTGTAGCTTCTTTTGATCCTGTGCACTAGCTCCCCTCATATCAGACAGTGATGCAGCCTGTCGGAATGCTCTCCATGGTATATTTGCAGAAGTTTTTGAATATTTTAGTTGACAAACCAAATTTGCTCCAAACTCTTGATGAAATATACGCACTGTCCTGCCTTCTTTGTAGCTGCATGGATAAGGTTGGAAGCAGGTTATATCCCTCAGCGATCTTGACACTCAGGAACTTGTAATTGTTCACTCTCTCCACTTCTGATCCTTTTATCATCCTCCCCTTCCTGAACTCCACAATCATCTCTTTGGTCTTACTGACACTGAGTGCCAGGTTGTTACTGCAACACCATTCAACTAGCTGGTATACCTTGCTCCTGCTTGCCTTTTCATCTCCATCTGAGTTTCTACCAACAATGCTGTTATCATATTTATAGATGGTATTTGAACTATACCTAGCCACACAGTCATGGGCATAGAGAGAGGAGAGCAGTGAGTTGCTCCTTGGGCTCCTGTTAAACCTCTCCCCTCTCACGTGAAATCTAAGTCCTTTAGTTCTTGATTCCGCAGCCCTGGGGTAAAGACTGTGTACATTGGTCATATCCATACCCTCATATTCTATACATCGCTACAAGATCATACCTCATTCTATAAAACTCCAATGAAAAAAGCCCCAACTTACTCAACCCCTCTCCATGTCAGTTCCTTGAATCCCAGTAACACCTTTTGTAAATCTCCTCTGCACTCATTCCATCTTAAAGATACCCTTCCGGTAGCAAAAGTTATTCTAAGTGTGTTCAGTTCAGGAGGAGAGTTCCTGCTAAAAGTATTCAGGAGGACGCTGCTGGAGCACACTGGTCATGGGCAAGATTTAATCAATGTGGCTTGCGGATTGGACTCTGCAGTTCATGTTTCTGGACACTCCTTATGTCTCTGCGGCCTGAATTTAACAAAACGACAAAGCGATAGTTTGAACTAAACTAAATATGCCTGGACTGATTCGATTATTTGTGGTTTAATGTTGTACATTCTGTGTTTATCACTTTTTTGCCATTTGCATGATCTATTCTATTTTTTCTCACTGGGGGTTGATGCTTTTCTTTGAATAGACTGTTGGTTTTCTTTCTTTGTTTTGTGGCTGTCTGTGGGGAAGACAAATCTCAGGTTTGAATACTGCATGTTTACTTAGAAAACAATTGTACTTTGAATCTTTGAATCTCAAATGTGGCCTCTCCAAAATCTTGTAGCAATACAATATAACATCCCAACTTCTAAACTAGATGCCCTGATTGAGGATAGCATCCCAAAAGGCCATCTTCACCACCCTGTCTATCTGTGATAATACTTCCAGGGAACCATATTTGTGTATTTCTTAGTCACTCTGTTCTACAACGTCCTTCCAAGCTCTAGCATTCACTGTGAAAGTCCTACCCTCATTTGCCTTCCCAAAAGGTACCACCCTGCTCTTAGCTGAATTAAATTCTATTTGTCTTTCTTCTGCCCATTTCCCCAGCTGATCAAGATCTCCCTGTAATTCCTGCTAGCTATCTTCAAAATTAACAACATCAACTATTTTAGTGACATTTGTGGCACTTCTAGTTTATAAAGTCATGGAAAAGTACAGTACAGAAGCAGACCCTTTGGCCTATCTAGTCCATGCTGAACCATTTGAACTGCCTAGTCCCATTGAACTGCACCTCAACCATAGCCTTCTATACCCCTACCATCCATGTAACTATCCAAGCTTCTCTTAAATGCTGGAATCAAGCTCACATACACCACTTGTGCTGGCAGGTCATTACACACTCTCAAAACCCTCTGAGTGAAGAAGTTTCCCCTCATGTTCCTCTTAAACATTTCACATTCAACTTTAACCCATGACCTCTAGTTGTAGTCCCACCCAACCCCAGTGGGAAAAACCCTGCTTGTATTTCCTCTATCTATACACCTTATGATTTTGTATTCCGCTATCAAATCTCCTCTTAATCTCTATGTTCCAAGGAATAAGCTCTTATCCTCTTCAATCTTTCCTTATAACGCAGGTCCTCCATACCTGGAAACATCCTTGCAAATTTTCTCTGTAATCTTTCAACCTTATTTACATCTTTCCTGTAGGTAGGTAACCAAAAGTGCACACAATATTCCAAATTAGGCCTCACCAATGTCTTATACAACTTCAACATAACATCCCATCTCCTGTACTCAATACATTGATTTATGAAGGGCAGTGTGGCAAAAGCTTTCTTTACGACCCTATCCACCTGTGATGTCACTTTCAATTAACCATGGACCTATATTCCCAGATCCCTTTGCCCTACTGCACTCCTCAGTGCCGTACCATTTATATATTTTCTACCATTGGAAGGAATTATGCTCAATGATTCATTGGTTCAATTTAATATCAGAGTGTTATGGTCTGGTCCATGGTCCGCATTCCAGTTCGCAGTCCGGTCTGTGGATTCCGTACTCCAGTTATTCAGTTTTCCCTTGTTCTGTTGGGTGCCTTAATTGAGGCACCTGATTCTCGTTTCGGGCTGGTAAATATAAATAGCTCTGGGGTCCAGTGATTTCTTGCTGGACCATCCTCGGTAGTAACCTCCTGAGCCAATAGACTGGTCCTGGATTTTTTTCCGTCTGGCATAGTTTGCATTTTGTTGTTTGATTGTTTGTGGTTTTTGTACTGCTATATTTATGCTCTATTCTTCGTTGGTGCGGCTGTAACAAAAACCAATTTCCCTCAGGATCGATAAAGTATATCTATCTATCTATCTAACCTCGGCAGTGTCCTCAGCAGTAACTTCGGCAGTAACCTCGTCAGAATCCCAATCAAGTTAACCCGCCGGAGTTAGACTAGAGCCGCTGTCTGTAGTTCCTGGGTTGCGTCGAGGGCTTGCCGCCACTTGGAGCCTTTTCATGTCAAGTTAAAGAAAAGTTTATCATTGTGTGGTTTTGTTTCTCTGTGTTCTCTCCTGTGCTGGGTAGGTCTGGCTGTTTGCCGTTACCCTGAGGGAGGAATGGTCTGTGCCCTGTGTCTAAGAAAAGTCCCGGCTCTATGTCCTGTGTCCAAGGGGGAGCCCTGGCTCAGTGTTCTGTGTCCTGTGTCTCAGTCATTTCTGAGTCTAGTCCAAGTCAAGAGTCAGGTTCCAAGTCCAAGTCGAGAGTCAAGTTCCAAGTCCAAGTCAAGAGTCAGGTTCCAAGTCCAAGTTAAATATCCAGTCCAAGCCAAGCCCGAGTCCAGTCCAAGCCAAGTCCTAGCTCCAGCCAAGAGCCAAGTCTAGACCAGAGTGCCGAGTTCCGAGTAATGACCTGAGTTCCCTGTTGAGTTCTAGTCCCAAGTCCAAGAATTCTGCTTTGTCACTCTTTGTCTTCCTTCGTGTTATCATTTTGTCCTCGCTCCTTGGCTTCCCTAGCAATTTTAATAAACATAGTCCAGTTCCTAGTACTTCAGTGTCTGTGTCTGGGATTTGGGTCTGCTTCCATCACCCCCTTATGACACAGAGAACATACACAATATACAACCTGAAATTCTTACTCTTCACAAACATTCATGAAACTGGAAAAAACCCAAAGAATCAATGACAGAATACATTAGAACCCCAAAGCCCCTCCCTATGCACAAGCAGCAAAAACATCATCCCTCTAGCCTCCCCCTCCCCCCACTTGCTCCAGAAAATGCATTAACCCTCATCACCCCCACCATGCAAGCAATAGCAAAGCCCCCAGAACCATGGTTGAGAGTCCATCAAAAAACTGCTGTTCATTCCAACACTTCGACATCGCGAGCGACGGAGAGAGATATCACTCCCGCATCAATGAGAGGGGAGACCAACACCTCAACACTCACAACACGCTGGAGGAACTCAGCAGGTCAGGCAGCATCAGTGGAAGAGATCGGTCGACGTTGCGGGCCGGAACATCGACCGAACTTTTCCACTGATGCTGCCCGGCCTGCTGAGTTCCTCCAGCATGTTGTGAGTGTTGCTTTGACCCCAGCATCTGCAGATTATTTTGTGAGACCAACACCTCACTGTTTCAATGTTACCGTCTGCTGCATTGATCTTCTGAGCTTGCTGACTCAAGGACCAAAGACCTTGAGAGAAAAAAGAATTCCACCTGTTGTCATGATCTTTCAACCAACCTACGGTGCTGCAGTTATACTTTATACTTTACTTTATTGTCGCCAAACAATCAATACTAGAACGTACAATCATCACAGCGATATTTGATTCTGTGCTTCCTGCTGCCTGGATTACAAATCGATAGTAAATATTAAAAACTTAAATTATAAATCATAATTAGAAAATAGAAAAATGGAAAGTAAGGTAGTGCAAAAAAACCGAGAGGCAGATCCGGATATTTGGAGGGTACGGCCCAGATCCGGGTCAGGATCCGTTCAGCAGTCTTATCATAGTTGGAAAGAAGCTGTTCCCAAAAGTTGGAGATGTTGGCAAGGAACTGGGCTGTCCATGGGGTCACACACCGAAGTCGCACATCTTCCAGTCTGCACCTGAAGATACCAAAACACCTACCCACACAGTGTGTCTGAAAATGAGAAAGTACCACCCATAGAAACCCAAAATTTAGGAACATAGAAAACCTACAGCACAATACAGGTCCTTCGGCCCACAATGCTGTGCCAAACATGTACTTACTTTAGAAATTACCTAGGGTTACCCATAGTTCTCTATTTCACTAAGCTCCAGATACCTGTCCAGGAGTCTCTTAAAAAACACGATCATATCCACCTCCACCACCATCGCCAGCAGCACATTCCACGCACTCACCACTGTCTGCATAAAAAACTTACCACTGACATCTCCTCTGTATCTACTTCCAAGCACCTTAAAACTGTGCCCTATCGTGTTAGCCATTTCAGCCCTGGGAAAAAGCCTCTGACTATCCACACGATCAATGCCTCTCATCATCTTATACACCTCTATCAGGTCACCTTTCATCCTCCGTCGCTCCAAGGAGAAAAGGCCGAGTTTGTTCAACTTATTCTCATAAGGTATGCTCCCCAATCCAGGCAATATCTTTGTAAATCTCCTCTGCACCCATTATATAGTTTCCCCATCCTTCCTGTAGTGAGATGACCAGAACTGAGCACAGTACTCCAAGTGGGGTCTGACCAGGGTCCTATATAGCTACAACATTACCTCTCAGCTCCTAAACTCAATCCCATGGTTGATGAAGGCCAATGTTATGTATGTCTTCTTAATGACAGAGTCAACCTGCGCAGCAGATTTGAGTGTCCTATGGACCCGGATCCCAAGATCCCTCTGATCTTTCATACTGCCAAGAATCTTACCATTAATACTATAGTCTGCCATCATATTTGACCTACCAAAATGAACCAACTCAAACTTACCTGGGTTTAACTCCATCTACCACTTCTCAGCCCCATTTTGCATCCTATCAATGTCCCGCTGTAACCTTTGACAGCCCTCCACACTATCCACAGCACCCCCAACCTGTGTGTCATCAGCAAATTTACTAACCCATACCTCTACCGCCTCATCCAGGTCATTTATAAAAATCATGAAGAGAAGAGGCCCCAGAACAGATCCCTGAGGCACACCACTGACTACCATGCAGAATATGACCCATCTACAACACTCTTTGGCTTTTGTGGGCATCCAGCTGTGGATCCACAAAGCAAGGTCCCCTTGGATACCATGCCTCCTTACTTTCTCAATAAGCCTTGCATGGGGTACCTTATCAAATGCCTTACTAACATCCATATACACTACATCTACTGCTCTACCTTCATCAATGTGTTTAGTCACATCCTCAAGAAATTCTATCAGGCTCGTAAAGCACAACTTACCTTTGACAAAACCATGCTGACTATTCCTAATGATATTATGCCTCTCCAAATGTTCATGAATCCTGCCTCTCAGGATCTTTCCTATCTTTTCTACCAACCACTGAAGTAAGACTCATTGGATTATAATTTCCGGGGCTATCTCTACTTCCTTTCTTGAATAAGGGAACAACATCTGCAACCCTCCAATCCTCTGGAACCTCTCCCGTTCTCATTGATGATGCAACGATCATTGCCAGAGGCTCAGCAATCTCTTCCCTTGCTTCCCGCAGTAGCCTGGGGTACACTTTGTCTGGTCCCGGAGACTTATACAACTTGATGCTTTCCAAAAGCTCCAGCACATCCTCTTTCTTAATGTCTATATGCTCAAGCTTTTCAATCTGCTGTAAGTCATCCCTACAATCACCAAGATCCTATTCCGTAGTGAATAATGAAGCAGAGTATTCATTAAGTACCTCTGCTATCTCTTCCGGTTCCATATACACTTTTCACTGTCACACTTGATTGGTCCTATTCTCACACATCTTATCCTCTTGTTCTTCACATACTTGTAGAATGCCTTGGGGTTTTCTTTAATCCTACTCGCCAAGGCCTTCTCATGGCCCCTTCTGACTCTCCTAATTTCATTCTTAAACTCCTTCCTGCTAGCCTTATAATCTTCTAGATCTCTGTCTAGAAGTAGTAACAGTCCCAGTTACTATTGGGTGGCCTATAAAACACCCAGTAGAGTTATTGACCCCTTCCTGTTTCTAACTTCCACCCACAGAGACTCAGTGGACAATCCCTCCATGACTTCCTCCTTTTCTGCAGCAGAGACACTATCTCTAATTAGCAGTGCCACACCCCCACCTCTTTTGCCTCCCTCCCTGTCCTTTTTGAAACATCTAAAGTCTGGCACTCTAAGAAACCATTCCTGCCCCTGAGCCATCCAAGTCGCTGTAATGACTACAACATCACAGCTCCAAGTACTGATCGACGCTCTAAGCTCAACTGCTTTGTTGATGATGCTTCTTGCATTAAAATAGACTCACCTCAAACCATTGGTCTAAGCATATCCCTTCTCTATCACCTGCCTATCCTCCCTCTTGCACTGTCTCCAAGCTTTCAGTATTTGTGAGTCAACTGCCCCTTCCTCCGTCTCTTCAGTTGGTTCCCACGCCCCCCAGCAATTCTAATTTAAACTCTCCCCAATTACCTTAGCAAACCTCCCTGCCAGAATATTGGTCCCCATCAGATTCAAGTGCAACCCATCCTTTTTGTACAGGTCACGCCTGCCCCAAAAGAGGTCCCAATGATCCAGAAATCTGAATCCCTGCCTCCTGCTCCAATCCCTCAGCCAAGCATTTATCCTTCACCTCACTCTATTCCTATACTCACTGTCATGTGGCAGAGGCAGGAATCCTGAGATTACTACCTTTGAGGTCCTGCTTCTCAACTTCCTTCCTAACTCCCTGTAGTCTGTTTTCAGGACCTCCTCCCTTTCCTACCTATGTCGTTGGTACCAATATGTACCACGACCTCTGGCTGTTCACCTTCCCACTTCAGGATATCGTGGATGTGATCAGATCCTGGACCCTGGCATCTGGGAGGCAAACTACCAGCCGTGTTTCTTTTCTGCGTCCACAGAATCACCTGTCTGACCCCCTATTACTGCTGCCTTCTTCCTTTCCCTACCCTCCTGAGCCACAGGGCCAGACTCTGTGCCAGAGGCATGGTCACTGTTGCTTCCCCCAGGTAGGCTGTTCCCCCCCCCCCCCAGTAGTACTCAAACAGGACTACTTGTTGTTAAGGGGGACAGCAACAGGGGTACTCTCTAGTTTGAGCTGCTCATGTAGGTCACTGACTCCAACAGGACACCAGCCATCTTGAAAAGAAAAGAGAGACATGAAAAAAAAGAGGAAGGATAAATCTTTTCGTCGATGAACTGGAACAAATCACCAGCTTCTGCAAAAACCTCGGAAGCCATCTTTAGCTCCTTCTACTTCTGCAATCTCTCTTTTCTTGCTCAAAAATCAAATTTTTGTTTGCTTACGCTCCTGAGAAACACTTTGGAAAATTGTTGCTATGTCATTCAGACTTTCTAAGTGCAAATTCTTGTTCAATACTCCATTGTTCTATAGAGTGTAGATGCAGTATTGAGAGTGTCAGAAAATGCAAGTGTGGGTGTAATTGCTATTAGTCACTGACTGTTAACAGTGCAACGAAATAGTGGCTGTTAATTATCTAGAAGTTCATCCCCAGTTGGAGTGCTAAACATATTGTATTGTAGAATGGAGAGTTTCATTGTGGAACCAAATCTCACAAGTGGAGAATGCGGACACTGTAAACTCCACCCACTAATGCTGAGGTGATGATGCAAAATAAACCAAAGTGAGCAATTCCAAAAGAGATAGTAGAACAAAGAGATCTCCAAGGAGCCTACCCTTAAAACTAATGGAATTACAGCTATTAAGTGCAAGATCAATAATGCTTTCTTAATTTCCGCAAATTGCTCATGGAAATCTGAATTATTCCCTCTGCTCCCACACTCTCCCTTCCCTCTCCTGAAACAGTAGTGCTATTAATTGAAAATTCTAAAACTCAGATGGATTTGCTCAACACCAGTGTTGAGAGTTACAGAGCCAAGAATTAAGATGCAGATTGACTTTGATCTCATTTTATAGTGGGACTGTCAGCAGTGAAAACTACCTTCAATGCCCATGATCACAGCCGAGATGGAGAATAATAAAAAAAAACTGACATTGGGAGCAGTTATTTCTATTCCTGGGGGGAGAACATTTCATAGGTGTGCCTACTGCATCACACTGTTGATAATCTGCAAGGTTTTGTTTTGACTAACAACTGAAAATATAGACTCGGAATATAAAAGGACAGTGGCACTTATATCATGCCTTCCTCAATCTTGAGTTGTCCCAGAGCACTTTACATCAGAAAAAAATGTTGTAATGTTCGAAGCACAGCAGCTATTATGCACGCAGATCTTATGCATAAAAATGTAATAATAACTAAGACCTCTATTTATGTGATGTGCTTTGAGGAATAAATATTGCCTGTAATGTAAGAAATGGCTCATAGAACTGCAGCAAACTTATGCCAAAGAAAGAGTCTATTTGGCCCATTGTATCCACCCCAGTTGAATAAAAGCCACTCCAGCAAAACACAAACACAAACACACACACACACACACACACACACACAGTTCTGAAGGAACTCAATAGGCCAGGCAGCATCTTTGGAAAAGAGTAAACAGTCGCTGTTTCGGGCTAAGACCCTTCATCAGTCGATGTTTCGGGCCATCAGTTGTCGTTTCAGGCCAGGACCCTTCATCAGAACTCTGATCCGATCTCACTATCCACAGAAGGATACTGATCAAATCCATGACTTTACCATGTTAAATATGGGCAAATTTATCCTTGGATTAATTGTGCTACAAGTAGCATAAAGAAATACAGAATGGTTATTTTCAGTGGTACTGAATCTCTGAGAGATGCTACTAATAATCTAGTTACTTAAATTTCCGTTGAAATTTACCCTCCCTCACGTTAACGCACCTCCTTGGTCATTTTTTAAAATTCAACATCCAACCGCAGCATTCTTTCAAATAAGACATCTTTTCTTTGACCTAATTCTAACCATCAAGTCCTCTGCACCTGAAAGAGACCATAAGCTCGTAACGCAATAAGATATAGGAGTAGAATTGGTTATTGGGTCCACGGAGTCTGCAATCACTGTTGACCCCTTTAGTCAACCTCTTTTCTTTCACGCAATGATGGGGCAGTGACTAGAATACCAGACTAAAAGTCCAGAGGCTTATCGTAACAATCTAGTGTCCTGGGCATAGAAACCATATTAAAATGCTTATAAAAAGTATTCACCACCCCCCCCCCCGGAAGTTTTCATGTTTTATTGTTTTAAAACATTGGATCGCAGTGGATTTAATTTGGCTTTTTTGACACTGATCAACAGAAAAGGGCGCTTTTGTGTCAAAGTGAAAACAAATTTCTACAAATTGGCCTAAATTTATTACAATTATTAAACACAAAATAGCTGATTGCATAATTGCTCACCCCCTTCAAGTCAGTATTTAGTCAATGCACCTTTAGCAGCAATTACAGCCTTGAGTCTGTGTGGATAGGTTTCTATCAGCTTTGCACATCTGGACACAGCAATTTTTCCCCATTCTTCTTTACAAAACTACTCAATCTCTGTCAGATTGCATGGGGATTGTGAGTGAACAGCCCTTTTCAAGTTCAGGCACAAATTCTCAGTTGGATGGTGGTCTGGACACTCCAGTCCATTAATTTGTTGTTTTTAAGGCATTCCTGTGTAGCTTTGGCTTTATGCGTAGGGTCATTATCTTGCTGGAAGAGAGATCTCCCAAGTTGCAGTTTTCTTACAGACTGCGTCAGGATTTCCCTGTATTTTGCTGCATTCATTTTACCCTCTACCTTCACAAGCCTCTAGGGCCTGCTGCAGTGAAGCATCCCCGCAGCGTGATGCAGCCCCCATCATGCTCCATGGTAGGGATGGTCTGGTTTTGATGATGTACAGCAGGGTCCCCAACCTTTTTTGCACTGTGGACCGGTTTAATATTGACAATGTTCTTGCGGACCGGCCGACCTGTTGGAGGGGGTATTAATCACGACCGGAATGTAGGTGATAAGTCAATTATAAGTCACTTATAAGTGGCTAATACACTCAATTTCGTTTCTAAAAGGGTTTATCTAA
This sequence comes from Mobula hypostoma, assembly GCF_963921235.1. Taxonomy (NCBI): domain Eukaryota; kingdom Metazoa; phylum Chordata; class Chondrichthyes; order Myliobatiformes; family Myliobatidae; genus Mobula; species Mobula hypostoma. The sequence continues at coordinate 14,788,696 of NC_086102.1, forward strand.
CAAATTTAATATTAAACACACAGCACATATTTTCCTTGCATGAATAAAGTGATAATTCAATTATAAGTCACTTAAAAGTCAAAAGCATTATAACATTTTAAGTAATGTTTGGATATTAAACACACAGCGCATATTTTCCTCGTATGAACATATAAAATCATTGCCAAACACCAATATCGCTGAATCAGTGGGAGCCCTGGGCTTGTTTCCCTGCAACAAGATGGTCCTATCGAGGGGTGATGGGAGACAGCGATACTCGAAGGGGGTTCCTTATGTCCAGTCTATTCCGCAATTTAGTTTTCATTGCATTCATTGCAGAAAACTCCGCTTTGAAGAGATATGATGTTGGAAACGGAAGCAAAGTTTTCAGTGCTTTCGTGGCTATCTCAGGATATTCAACCTTGACTTTGATCCAGAATGCCGGCAGAGATGTTATGTCAAACATACTTTTCAACTCACCATCATTTACAAGCTCGAGGAGTTGATCTTCTTCCCGGGCTGACGTGGATGATTCACTGGGGACATTCACAAATGGGTCACGGACCCATTCCTTTGCACATCAAATGCTCGAATTCGGTCAGCAGCGAAGATAGGTGATCACTCACCAGCTGTGAGAAGGACGGTGCAGCCTCAGCCTCTCCCAAAATTCCAGCTAATGTTGGGAACATGTCAAATACGCCCCTGTCCACAAACCGTCTTCACAGTTCCAGTTTGGCTTTGAAAGCAGACACTTTATCTAACAACTTGAAGACAGTTGTCATTCTCCCCTGAAGTGACAAATTGAGTTCATTGAGCAGGTTGAAGATGTCACACAGATAAGCGAGTTTTGCTATTCACTCCATTGTACAGTGTTTAGCTTACACCAAACATAGTGTTTAGTCTGATGGTCAAAAAGCACAATTTTGCTTTCATCAGACCATAGAACCTTCTTCCAGCTGACTTCAGAGTTTCTCACATTCCTTCTGGCAAACTCTAGCCGAGATTTCATATGAGTTTTTTCAACAGAGGCTTTCTTTTTGCCACTCTCCCATAAAGCTGTGACTGGTGAAGCACCCAGGCAACAGTTGTTGTATGTGCAGTCTCTCACATCTCAGCCACTGAAGCTGTAACTCCTCCAGAGTCGTCATCGGTCTCCTGGTGGCTTCCCTCACTAGTCCCCTTTTTGCACGGTCACTCAGTTTTTGAGGATGGCCTGCTCTGTGCAGGTTTACAGCTGTGCCATATTCTTTCCATTTCTTGATGATTAACTGTACTCCAAGGGATATTCAGTGACTTGGAAATTTTCTTGTATCCATCTCCTGACGTGTGCTTTTCAATAACCTTTCTGTAGAGTTGCTTGGAGTTTTTTGTTTCTTCATAGTGTAATTTTTGCCAGGATACTGACTCATCAACTGTTGGACCTTCCAGATTCTGGTATATTTTTACTACGATCAATTGAAACACATTGACTGCACACAGTCATCTCCTTTTAACTAATGTGTGACTTCTAAAAGCAACTGGCTGCTCCAGTGATGATTTATAACCATATAACCATAACAGCACGGAAACATGCTGTGTTATATTAAAGGGGGTAACTTACGCAATCGCAAACACGAGGAAATCTGCAGATGCTGGAAATTCAAGCAACACACATCAAAGTTGCTGGTGATCGCAGCAGGCCAGGCAGCATCTCTAGGAAGAGGTACATTCATGTGTTTTGGGACGAGACCCTTCGTCACAAAGAGTCTCGGCCTGAAACGTCAACTGCGCCTCTTCCTATAGATGCTGCTTGGCCTGCTGCGTTCACCAGCAACTTTGATGTGTGATGCTGCCTGGCCTGCTGCGTTCACCAGCAACTTTGACTTATGGAATCAATTATTTTGCGTTTTTGTTTGTAATTAATTAACTTTGCAGAGATCTGTTTTCACTTTGACACAAAAGTCTTTTTCTGTTGATCAGTGTCAAAAAAAGCCAAATTAAATCCACCGTGATTCAATGTTGTAAAATCATAAAACTTGAAAGCATGCAAGGGGGTGAATACTTTCTATAGGCACTGTATCTACTTTGAACATAGAAAATAGAATAGTACAGCACAGTACTTGCCCTTCGGCCCACAATATTGTGCTGACCTTAAACCCCCCACCTTAAATTCCTCCATATACCTGTCTAGTAGTCTCTTAAACTTCACTAGTGTATCTGCCTCCACCACTGACTCAGGCAGTGCATTCCACGCACCAACCACTCTCTGAGTAAAAAACCTTGCTCTAATATCCCCCTTGAACTTCCCACCCCTTACCTTACAGCCATGTCCTCTTGTATTGAGCAGTGGTGCCCTGAGGAAGAGGCGCTGGCTATCCACTCTATCTATTCCTCTTATTATCTTGTACACCTCTATCGTGTCTCCTCTCATCCTCCTTCTCTCCAAAGAGTAAAGCCCTAGCTCCCTTAATCTCTGATCATAACGCATGCTCTCTAAATCAGGCAGCATTCTGGTAAATCTCCTCTGTACCCTTTCCAATGCTTCCACATCCTTCCTATAGTGAGGCAACCAGAACTGGACACAGTACTCCAAGTGTGGCCTAACCAGAGTTTTATAGAGCTGCATCATTACATCGCGACTCTTAAACTCTATCCCTCGACTTATGAAAGCTAACACCCTATAAGCTTTCTTAACTACCCTATCTACCTGTGAGGCAACTTTCAGGGATCTGTGGACATGTACCCCCAGATCCCTCTGCTCCTCCACACTACCAAGTATCCTGCCATTTACTTTGTACTCTGCCTTGGAGTTTGTTCTTCCAAAGTGTACCACCTCACACTTCTCCGGGTTGAACTCCATCTGCCACTTCTCAGCCCACTTCTGCATCCTATCAATGTCTCTCTGCAATCTTTGGCAATCCCCTACACTATCCACAACACCACCAACCTTTGTGTCGTCTGAAAACTTGCCAACCCACCCTTCTACCCCGACATCCAGGTCATTAATAAAAATCACGAAAAGTAGAGGTCCCAGAGCAGATCCTTGTGGGATACCACTAGTCAAAATTCTCCAATCTGAATGTACTCTCTCCACCACGACCCTCTGCCTTCTGCATGCAAGCCAATTCTGAATCCATCTGGCCAAACTTCCCTGGATCCCATGCCTTCTGACTTTCTGAATAAGCCTATCGTGTGGAACCTCATCAAATGCCTTACTAAAATCCATACAGATCACATCCACTGCACTACCCTGATCTATATGCCTGGTCACCTCCTCAAAGAACTCTATCAGTCTTGTTAGACATGATCTGCCCTTCACAAAGCCATGCTGACTGTCCCTGATCAGACCATGATTCTCCAAGTGCCCAGAGATCCTATCGCTAAGAATCCTTTCCAACAGCTTTCCCACCACAGACGTAAGGCTCACTGGTCTATAATTACCTGGACTATCCCTACTACCTTTTTTGAACAAGGGGACAACATTCGCCTCCCTCCAATCCTCCGGTACCATTCCTGTGGACAACGAGGACATATAGATCCTAGCCAGAGGCTCAGCAATCTCTTCCCTCGCCTTGTGGAGCAGCCTGGGGAATATTCCATCAGGCCCCAGGGACTTATCCATCCTAATGTATTTTAACAGCTCCAACACCTCCTCTCCCTTAATATCAACATGCTCCAGAACATCAACCTCACTCATATTGTCCTCACCATCATCAAGTTCCCTCTCATTGGTGAATACCGAAGAGAAGCATTCATTGAGGACCTCGCTCACTTCCACAGCCTCCGGGCACATCTTCCCACCTTTATCTCTAATCGGTCCTACCTTCACTCCTGTCATACTTTTTTTCTTCAGATAATTGGAGAATGCCTTGGGGTTTTCCTTTACCCTACTCGCCAAGGCCTTCTCATGCCCCCTGCTTGCTCTTCTCAGCCCCTTCTTAAGCTCCTTTCTTGCTTCCCTATATTCCTCAATAAACCCATCTGATCCTTGCTTCCTAAACCTCATGTATGCTGCCTTCTTGCATCTGACTAGATTTTCCACCTCATTTGTCACCCATGGTTCCTTCACCCTACCATTCTTTATCTTCCTCACCGGGACAAATTTATCCCTAACATCCTGCAAGAGATCTCTAAACATCGACCACATGTCCATAGTACATTTCCCTGCAAAAACATCATCCCAATTCACACCCACAAGTTCTAGCCTTATAGCCTCATAACTTGCCCTTCCCCAATTAAAAATTTTCCTGTCCTCTTTGATTCTATCCTTTTCCATGATAATGCTAAAGGCCAGGGAGCGGTGGTCACTGTCCCCCAGATGCTCACCCACTGAGAGATCTGTGACCTGACCCGGTTCATTACCTAGTACTAGATCTAGTATGTCATTCCCCCTGGTCGGCCTGTCCACATACTGTGACAGGAATCCGTCCTGGACACACTTAACAAACTCTGCCCCATCTAAACCCTTGGAACTAATCAGGTACCAATCAATATAGGAGAAGTTAAAGTCACCCATGATAACAACGCTGTTATTTTTGCACCTTTGCAAATCTGCCTCCCAATTTGCTCCTCTGCATCTCTGCTGCTACCAGGGAGCCTATAGAATACCCCCAGTAAGGTAACTGCTCCCTTCCTGTTCCTGACTTCCCCCCTGCTGACTTGAAGGAGGATCCTGCTACATTAGCCACCCTTTCTGTAGCTGTAATAGTTTCCCTGACCAGTAATGCCACCCCTCCTCTCCTTTCCCCCCCTCTCTATCCCTTTTAAAGCACTGAAATCCAGAAATATTGAGAATCCATTCCTGCCCTGGTGCCAGCCAAGTCTCTGTAATGGCCACTGCATCATAATTCCATGTATGTATCCAAGCTTTCAGTTCATCACCTTTGCTCCTGATGCTTCTTGCATTGAGGTACACACACTTCAGCCCTTCTACCTTACTGTCTTTACACCGTTTATTCTGCTTCTCTTTCCTCAAAGCCTCTCTGTATGTTAGATCTGGCTTTACTCCATGCACTTCTTTCACTGCTCTATCGCTCTGGGTCCCATCCCCCTCGCAAATTAGTTTAAACCCTCCCGAACCATGCTAGCAAACCTACCTGCAGGGATATTGCTCCCTCTCGAGTTCAGGTGCAACCCATCCAATCTGTACAGGTCCCACCTTCTCCAGAATAGTTCCTAATTATCCAAAAATCTAAAACCCTGCTCCCTGCACCAACTCCTCAGCCACTCATTCAACTGCCATCTCCTCCAATTCTTACCATCACTGTCACGTAGCACTGGCAGCAATCCTGAGAACGTCACCCTTGAGGTCCTGTTCTTCAGCCTTCTGCCTAGTTCCCGAAACTCACACTTTAGGACCTCATCCCTCTTCCTGCCTATGTCGTTGGTTCCTTCATATATGACGACTTCTACTCTCCTACCAGGATGTCGTGCACCCGGTCAGATTCATCCTGGACCCTGGCACCCAGGAGGCAACAAACCATGCGGGTGTCCTTCTCACATCCACAAAATCTCCTGTCTGCTCCCCTGACTATAGAGTCTCCAATGACGACCGCTCTCCTCTTCTCCGTCCCACCCTTCTTCACCACAGGGTCGGACTCAGTGCCGGAGGCCCTGCCACCATGGCTCACACCTGTTTGTCGTCCCCGCCAACAGTATCCAGGACGGTAAACTTATTATTCAGGGGAATGGCTACAGGGGTGCTCTGCACTACCTGTCTGCTCACCTTCGCTTTCCCCCCTTTGACTGTCACCCAACGACCTGCTTCCGACAGCCTAGGTGTGACTACCCCCGGTAGCTCTCATCTATGACTGCTTCATTCTCCCATATGAGTCGAAAGTCATCCAGCTCCTGCTCCAGATTCCTTACACGGTCTTCCAGATCGCCCAGCCATATGCACTTCTGGCAGATGTGACTCTGCGGGAGAGGGGCGTTCCCCCAAGACCGCCACATCTCACATGAGAGGCACATCACCGTCTCAGGAGGCGTTGTAAAAACTAACTGCGAGCTAGCTTGTCCTCCGCCTCTTCTCTTCAAAGCCTCTCGAGTCAAAGCCTCAAAGCTCCACTCCTTCACTGGCCCATTCACTCACTCATAGACATAGACAAATGGATAGAACAGTACAGCTCAGGAACAGACACTTTGGCCCAATGTTTTGCTGCTAAAAAGTAAACTGAATAACCCAAAAAACTAATCCCATATGCCTCCATCTTTCTGATATTCATGTGCCGATCTAAACAACTTTAAAAAGAATCTAATGTATTGCATCTACCACCAGTCAGGTGCATCAGTATTACAGTGAAATAAAGGAATTACAGAGGCATGAGAGAGGAGTTGGCCAGAATTGATTGGAAAAGAACACTGGCAGGGATGTCAGCAGAGCTGGACTTTTTGGAAGCAATGCAGAAGGCACAGGATATATACTGTACATCACAAAGAGGAAGAAGTATTCTTTTTTTTTAAATTTTATTTTTATTTGGATAAGGAATTCACAATTATCATGTACTTTTTTCACACATATAACCTTTTCCATTTTTTAATATGTATAAAACTACAATTATTTATACATTCTTAAGTACACATTGAGATGATGTAAAAGGAAAATAAACATTTAAATAGATAATTATGTACTGTGGTAAATCTAACCTATTAGGCTAAGTAATGAAATTAGTTGTTAAGAAAAATGGTAATAATAGTTTCCATACAACCCTTCTGGACCATTTCCACTGGTCCAAAATGTTGCATACAAGCCTATATACCAACCATTGTAGGTGTTTATATCCCAATTTGTTCGTGCTTGTTCCTGCCCGCAGACATAATTATCCAATCCCTATGTACTTATTTACTTAATTTTTTCATTTTTTTTTATCCCTTTCCCAGATCTTTCCCTTTACTTGTGTTAATTCTCTATTTTCCAAAAAAAAACCAAACATTTAGACTAGGGGTGCTTACGTTAGCAATATTACTGTGTTGATGAGAAGAGGAATATAAATCATTAGGAGAGTCATCTAAAGTCTGCTCGCATTGGGGTTATATATTCAATCCATTTATTCCAGATTTGATAAAATGTTTCTTTTTGAGTTCTCAGGGAGTAAGTCAACTTTTCCATTTTAAATATTTCCAAGATAATTTCGTACCAATCTTCTAATGTAGGTGGTATTGGATTTAGCCATTTTCTAGTGATTGATTTCTTACTTGCCGCTAAGAGGGCCTGCAGCAACTTTATATCTTCCTTCTGTTCAAGGAACAATACATGCCCCAAATAGAGCGTCTCAAAGTTCAGAGGTATCTGGGACCTAAGTACATTAACTAATGTTCTATGAATACCTTCCCAAAATAGACTTAATTTAGGGCAATCGAGGAAGAAGTATTCTAAAGGTAAGATGATACAACCATGGCTAGCAAGGGAAGTCAAACTCAACGTAAAAGCCAAGGATGGGGCATATAATAGAGCAAAAGTTTGTGGGAAGTTAGAGGACTAAGAAGCTTTTAAAAAACCATCAGAAGGCAACTAAAATGTCATTGAGAATGTAAAGATCAAGTATAAAAGTAAGCTAGCCAATTATCTTAAAGAGGATACCAAAAGTTTCTTCAGATATAGGAAATGTAAAAAGAGAGGTGAGAGTGCACAGAATATCGGACTGCTGGAAAATGATGCTGCAGAGGAAGTAATGGAGGACAAGGAAATGGCAGACAAACTGAATAAGTATTTTGCATCAGTCTTCATTGTGGGAAACACTAGCATGAGGTGTATGACTTTAGAAAGAAAGCTCTTGAGAAACTGAAAGAAGGTCTGAAGGTAGATAAGACAACTGGTCCAATTGGTGTGCACATCAGGATTCTGAAAGAGGTGGGTGAAGAGATTGTGGAGGCATTAGTAATGATCTTTCAAGAATCACTGGATTCTGGAATGGTTCCGGAAGACTAGAAAATTTGAAAATGTCAGTCTACTCTTCAAGAAGGGAAAGAGGCAAAGAAAGGAAATTATAGGCCAGATAGTCTGACCTCAGTGGTTTGGAAGATGTTGGAGTCAATTGTTAAGTTTGTGATTTTGGCGTACTGGGAGACACATGGCAAAATAGGCTGCAGTCAACATGATTTCCCAAGGGAAAATCTTGCCTGACAAATCTGTTGGAACTCTTTGAAAAAAATAACAAGCAGAATAGACAAAGGAGAATCGGTTGATGTTGTGTATTTGGAATTTCAGAAGGCCTTTGACCACACATGAGGCTGCTTAACAAGCTACGAGCCCATGGTATTCCAGGAAAGATTCTAGCACGGATAAAGCAGTGGCTAACTGGCAGGAGACAAAGAGTAGGAATAAAGGAAGCCCTTTCAGGTTGCTTGCTGATGACTAGTGGTGTTCCACAGGGGACTGTGTTGGGACCAATATGTCAATTATTTGGATGGTAGAATTAATGGCTTTGTTGTAAAGTTTGCAGATGATATGAAGATGGATAGAGGGGCAGGTAGTTTTGAGGAAGTAGAGAGGCTACAGAAGGATTTAAACAGATTAGGAGAATGTGCAAAGAAGTGTCAGATGTCGAGAAGTGTATTATCATGTACTTTGGAAGAAGAAATGAAAGGGTAAACTATTTTCCACATGGAGAGAAAATACAAAAATCTGAGGCACAAAGGATTTGGGAGTCCTTGTGCAGGATTCTCTAAAGGTTAATATTCAGCTTGAGTCTGTGGTGAGGAAAGCAAATGTTGTGTTTGCATTCATTTTAACAGGACTAGAATATAAAAGCAAGGCAGTAATGTCGAGACTGATGAGGCCTCACTTGGAGTATTGTGAGCAGTTTTGAGCCCCTTATTTTCGAAAGAACGTGCTGAAACTGGACGACATTCACTAAAATGATTCCAGCATTAAACATCTTTTTATATGAAGTGTGTTTGATGGCTCTAGGATTGTACTCACTAGAATTCAGAAGAATGAGGGGAGTCCTAATTGAAACCCATGAATGATGAAAGGCCTTGATAGAGTGGATGTGGAAAGGATGTTTCTTCTGGTGGGAGTGTCTAAGACCAGAGGACACAGCCTCAGAATGGAAATGATGAGCAATTTCTTTAGCCTGTGAGTAATGAAACTGGAATTCATTGCTACAGGTAACTGTGGAGGTGAAGTCTTTATGTATATTTAATGTAGAGGTTGATAGATTCTTGATTGGTCAGGGCCTGATCAAGATTCAGAGGGAAAGTAGGAGGTTGGGGCTGAGAGGGAAATGGATCACTCATGATGAAACAACAGTGCAGACTTGATGAGCCAACTGGCCTAATTTTGCTCCTATATCTTCTGGTCTTATAGTCTTATACCAGACAGTGTATTCCAGACATCCACCACTCTCAGAATAATAAACTTTCCCCTCACATTCCCTTTGAACTTACCCGCCTCACCTTCAATACATGCCCTCTCGTATTACACATTTCAACCCTTGGAAAGAGATACTTCCTGTCCACTCTATCTGTGCCTCCCACAATCTTATAAATCTCTATCAGATCTCCCCTCACCCTTTGGTGCTCCAGAGAAAAACAACCCAAGTTTGTCCACGATAGGACATACCCTCTAAACTAGGGAGCATCCTGGTAAACGTCTTCAGCGCCCTCTCTAAAACCTCAACATCCTTCCTATAATAGGGCAACCAGAACTGTGTGCAATGCATTTCTGGCTGTATTGTATTTTGTGGTACATTTATTATGGTGCTCTGTCACATGGGTTAGGGCGTGGTAGAAGTAATTGAGTATAGTTGGTATTCACATTTGTTGACCGTTAATTTAGTTCCATCAGTAGCTAGATTGCTAACTTTGTTATTTCACTAATTGGAACGCTAATCAGGCTGCTATAGTAGTAGTAGTAGTAGTAGTAGTCATACTTTATTGATCCCGGGGGAAATTGGTTTTCATTACAGTTGCACCATAAATAATAAATAGTAATAAAACCATAAATAGTTAAATAGTAATATGTAAATTATGCCAGGAAATAAGTCCAGGACCAGCCTATTGGCTCAGGATGTCTGACCCTCCAAGGGAGGAGTTGTAAAGTTTGATGGCCACAGGCAGGAATGACTTCCTATGACGCTCAGTGCTGCATCTCGGTGGAATGAGTCTCTGGCTGAATGTACTCCTGTGCCCACCTAGTACATTATGTAGTGGATGGGGGACATTGTCCAAGATGGCATGCAACTTGGACAGCATCCTCTTTTCTTATACTGCTTACTATCAGTAATATCACTATTAGACAATTATATCACTAATTTAATTTCATTAGTTTTTTTTTATCGCTATGGGATTGTTCATCTTCACTGGCTTTTACCACCTGCCTTTCCATTCCTCATGAATGACAATGGCACAAAATGTCAACTGTTTATTCCTGCCGTGGATGCTGCTGGACTTACAGAGTTCCTCCAGCAATTTGTGTCCATTGCCCCGGACATCCAGCATCTGCTGAATCTCTTATGTTTAGGCAGAGAGGAATGGTGAAGGGTCCTGATGAAGAGTTTTGGCCTGAAGAGTCATCACCATAGATGTTGCCTGACTTGCTGAGTTTCTCCAGCAACTTGTGTGTATGGCTTTGGGATGATACCAGTTGTAGATGTTACTAATGCAACGATATACGTGTATATATATATATATATATACGTGTGTGTGTATATATATACACCCTGTTCATGTTCCATTGTCTTTCAACTGCTTCTTTTAATGCAGCATGTTTCTGCTGTTTCTCACATGAATTTCTGTAGCTGCAGGGTTATGGAGAAGGAATGGAGAATGGAACTGACCCTACATCTCTGCAGATCTGATGAGCTGAGTGGCCTTCTTCTGTGCCTGTGTTAAAAGATTACGCACAGACTACCAGTAAAACAAGGGTGTGCTGAATCCATGTAGCATGTTGGTCAGCCAAGCAAGACTTAGGAGAGATGTCAAAGCTTTAGAGAAGATGTAGAAGAAAGAAGAAGTTTACAGAAATGACTTCAAGGTTCAGGGGGTTCAGTTACATGAGTGGACTGGATGAACAAGGGTTATTCTGTTTCGGAAGGAGAAGTGTAACAGAGGATCTGAATGTGGTATTTAAAGTTGTTATGGACTGGATAGAGTAGCAGAGGGATACTGTTCCCATTGATAGAAATTCCAAAAATCACAGAATACAGAATGAAGGTGACAGGAAAAAGAACCAGAAGAGACTTAAAGAGAAACATTTTATTTACACACCCTATTTGGATCAGGAATTCATTGCCAGGATTATATTGTGGTGTTCAAGGTTGTAACAATTTGAAATGAGAACATCTGCAACAATAGGGTGGAGGCATGGGACTGTTTGAATTACTCTTGTATGAACTTGGTGTGTCAAATGGTCTCTTGATTGCCGTAATATTTTTGTGATTCCTGCGATTCAGATTGGAGGTTCTGGACTTCTGTCTAATAGGGATGTAAAGACAGAAATCCCAAACTCAGTTAAACTGTGGCTGATACTATAATACATCCTGATTCGAATGTACTTAAATTCTCTCTGAACCCATACACAATTGATGGGCTGCACCATGTATAACAGCTGACCTAGGCTAAGTCCCTGGATGAGTGCAGTTTCAATCACAAAGTAATCACATAGCTCAATAAAACTGTGGTTAGACTGCACTTGGAGTACTGTGTTCAGTTCTGGTTGCCTCATTATAGGAAGGATGTGGGAGATTTAGAGAAGATGCAAAGGAGATTTACCAGCATGCTCATAATCAGAATCAGTTTTAATATCACTGACATATGTCATGAAACTTATTATTTTGCAGCAGCAGTGCATTGCAATACATAAAAACTATAAATTACAATAATGCAATATCCAATTATATTATATAAATATTGGTCTCTGTTGTTCCTTTGGGATTATCAGATGCGAGGAGAGCAGGAGCTTGCTACATGGGCAATATCTTGCTCTCCATGTTGTACCTCTTTGACTTGTGTATCTGGACAGCTAGGATTCAACATCTATGGTTGACCCAAATAGGTGGTGAAAAAGAGAGAAAAAAAGAAAAACAATGTAGTGAGGTAGTGTACATGGATGGGTTCATTGTCCAATCAAAAAACCTGATGGCAGTGGGAAAACAAAGCTGTTCATAAAATGTTTAGTATGCATCTCATGCTCCTGTACTTTTTCCTTGATGGTAGTAATGAGAACAGGGCATGTTCTGGTTGATGGGGGTCCTTAGTGACGGATGTTGCTTTTTCACAGCATTGCCCTTTGAAGGTATCCTCGATGGGGGGAAGCTAATGCCCATGATGGAGCTGGCTGAGTTTGCAACTTGGTGCAGCTTTTTCTGATCCTGTGCGGAGGCAAGATGGTGATACAACCAGTTAGAATATAGACAGTTCCAAAAGTCTTTGGATACGCATCAAGTCTCCTCATACTCCTAATGAAATATAGCCACAGATGTGCCTTCTTTCTAATTACATCAATATATTGGTCCCAGGATAGACATTCAGATGTGCTGACATCCAGAACTTGAAACTGTTCACCCTTTTCACTGCTGATCCTTGATCAGCACTGGTATGTGTTCTCTTGACTTCTCCTTCCTGAAGTCCATAATCAGTTTCTTGGTTTCACTGATGTTGAGTGCAAAGTTTTTGTTGTGATAGCACTCAACCAGCTGATCTATCTCACTCCTGTACACCTCCTCGCCACCAGCTGATATTCCGCCAACAATAGTTGTATCATCAGCGAACTTGTAGATGACATTTGAGCTGTGCTTAGCCATACAATCATGGGTGTAGACAAAGTAGAGCAGTGGCTTAGCACACACCCTTGAGGTGCACTAGTGTTGACTGTCAGCAAGTTGGAGATGCTATTGCTGATCTACACTGACTGTGGTCTCCCATTGAGGAAGTCAAAGATACAGTTGCAGAGGGAGGTACAGAGTCCCAATGTTTGGATCTTGTTAATTAGTACGGAGGTGATTAACGCTGAGCTGAAATCAATAAACAGCAGCCTGATGTAGATTTTGCTATTGCCCAGGTGGACCAAGGCAGAGTGGAGGGCCAGTGAAATTGCATCTGCTGTAGACCTATTGTGCTGGTAGGCAAACTGCAGCAGTGCCAGGTCCAGGTCCTTGCTTAGGCAGGAGTTGATTCTGGCCATGATTAACTTCGCAAAGCACCTCATCACAGTAGATGTGAGAGCAACTGTGTGATAGTCACTGAGGCAGCTCAGCCTGATCTCCTTGGGCAATAATATGATTGTTGCCCTTTTGAAGCAGGTAGGAACCTCTGACTTCAGCAGTGAGAAATTGAAGATGTCCTTGAACACTCTCACCAGTTGGTTGGCACAGGTTTTCAGTGGCCTACGACGCACACCATCAGAGCCAATTGCCTGGCGAGGGTTCACCTTCATGAAAGGTGTTCTGATGTCGGCCTCCTAGACAGAGGTTACAGGGTCACCAGATGCCGCAGGGATTCACATTGGTGTATTTTTATTCTCCCTCTCAAATCATACGTAAAAGACATTGAGCTCATCTGGGAGTGAGTCATCACTGCTATTCATGATGTTAGGTTTCACTTTGTAGGGAGTGATGGTCTGCAGACCCCGCCAGAGTTGACGTGCATTTGGTTCCATCTCTAATCTCCAATCAGCAGTTAGCCGTCTGGTTTGGGGAGCATAGGTTGAGTGAGCAGGGGCTTTTCCCTTTGGAATGATAGAGGATGAGAAGTGATTTGATCAATGTGTATAAAATGACAGGAGGCATAGATAAAGTGGATAGCCAGGCACTTTTACCCAGAGCGGAAATGGCTCAAACCACAGGTCATAATTTTAAAGTGATTGGAGGAAAGTATAGGGGGATGTCAGAGGCAAGTTGTTTACAGACAGTGAGTGATAGGTGGAATGCACTGCCTGGAGTGGTGGTAGAGGTAGATACATTAGGGACATTTAAAAGACTCTTATATAGGCAGATGGATGAAAGAAAGATGGAAGGCTATGTGAGAGGAAGGGTTAGATCGATATTGGATTATGCTTAATGATCAGCACAACATTGTGGGCTGAAGGGCCTGTACTCTGCTGTACTATTCTATATTCTATGTTTAACAATATACATGAAACTTGGCATAATACGGAACATAACACTTACTTACCTACACCCATTCACTCACTCCACAATGCACAGTAACAGCAGTTTGTGCTACCTACAGGATGTACTTCAGCAGCTCACCAAGATTACTCAGGCGGTACCTAACAAACCTACCAGCTATAGCAATGAGAAGGACAAGGTTTACTCATACATGAGAAACATCCCCTCCTCGGAGTTTCTCGCCAAGCCACACACCACCTGATTTGGAAGTGCATTGTGGTCACTGGATCAAAATCCTGGAACACTGTCCATGACAGCACACCCACACCTCAAGGGCTGCAGTGGCTAAAGAAGGCAGCCTTTCTCAGTGCTGGCACCAATTTTCAAAGTGATATTAATAACTCTGTGCATTCCTTGCAGTTAAAATTTTGACAGAGTCCTGATGATGTTACGCATTGGTATTGGTATTGGCTTATTTTCACATGTAACAATTGTTATGTTTTGTAACTTCAAAACATTCAGTTAACTCAAAGGACTCACAGGAGTCCGAAGAATGTGGGTGTTACTTCTAGTTTACATAGCACGTGTTAGCGTGATGACATAAGCAATGAACATATTTTACACATAACCCACAATTAATTATGTAAATGAACAAGTGTTTAATCAACCAATAAGCAAAATTACTCAAATATTATTGAAATATCACAATACCAAGATGTAGTGAAAGATTGCTTTGCATTCTGTTTATACAGATCAAATCATTACAGAGAGCATTAAGCAAGAATAAGGTAAAAACAATAGCAATGCAGAATAAAGTTCAAAGTAAATTTCTTATCAAAGTACATATATGTCACCATATACTACCCTGAGATTTGGTTTTTGCAGGCATTCTCCATAAATCCATAGAATAATAACCATAACAGAATCAATGAAAGACCACACAAACTTGGGTATTCAACCAGTGTGAAAGTGTAAAAGCTACAGAGAAAGTGTATTGCAGGAAAACAATGAAGTGCAAGATCATAATAAGATAGATTGTGAGGCCAAGGGTCCATCCTATCATTCAAGAGGTTCATTCAAGGATCTGGTAACAGTGAGATCAAAGCTGTCCTTGAGCCTGGTGCTAAATCCTTTCCGGCTTTGGTATCTTCTGTCCAATGGGAGAGGGAGGAAGGAAGAACCTCCACGGTTTCTGGTGTCTCACGGTTACGTTCTGTTTTACTGATGCAGCGAGAAGTATATTGTGTGCAAAGTTGGACCCTTTTGCCATCATTATTTTTAATTTGAACTGTATTTTTCCGTCTATAGACAGCTGGATTGCCATTTGAAAGCTGGCTCAGTCAGTGAAGTCCACATCTCCAGAATGAATTTTAAAAAAATGGAACTGGGCTGGTAACTCTTGCTGTTGGCTGGCAAGGGGAGGATGTGCTGAATGATCCCGTTCAAACTGAACCTACCTCCCTCTGAAAGCATGATCCCAAACATCTGGGTTGTAATGCTCCGTGAGTGGGCAGCCTGGCATCCCTCCCCCACTCTGGGTTGGACATCCCCACTGCTTCAATTCTGAATTATAAGGAGGCATTGAATAGGACTTTATTCCCTGGAGGAGGGAAATGGAAGGGAGATTTGACAGAGATATAAAAATATGAGGGGTATCAATAAGGTAAATGCAGGAAGGATTTTTCCACTGAGTTTGGTTGAGGCTAAAACAGTAGGTCATTGGTTAAGGGTAATAGGTGAAATATTTAAGGAAAAAGTGAGGGGGAGCTTCTTCATTTGGAGGGTCATGAGAATATGGAATGAGCTGCCATTGGAGGTAGTAGATGTGGGCTCAATTTTATCACCTAAGAGAAATTTGGCTAGGTAGATGAATGGGACGGTATGTAGGACTATGGACTAGGTGCAGGTCAATGGGACTAGGCAGCATAATAGTTCGGCATCATCTAGATGGGCCAAAGGGCCTGTTTGTATGTTGTAATGCTCTATGACTCTACAACCCTATGGCTTGTCTATGACTCTACCTCTCACCCTTTCTTCACTCTGGGTCTCACCGGCAAGGCCGGTGTATACCATGAGTCTCCAATGACCCCTGAGAAAGTGATGCCGAGCTAGTTTTAAGACAACGCCGTGCATTTGCTCAGCTATTTCAAAGGCCAGTTAAAAGTCTAGGGTCATTTATAAGAAGGGGGAGGGTGGTAGATTTATTTTCCCAAATGGCACTAGTAAATCAGATTATAATTACTGTATTGGTGCTAGCTGTTTATGCAAATTGATGTAATTAATGAGATTTATATTTTCTACTGCCTTTATACTGTTTGAACTTGCCTCATAGGACAATCAGTCCAAAATGTCTGATTAATAGTCCAGGAACATAACTATCATGCTACAAGAGTAAGAACTCATAAAAAAAAACTTTTCAGACTGTTAAAGATTGGCTTTGTTTGTCAGACATACATCAAAACACACAGTGAAATGCGTTGTTTGCATTAATAACAAACACAGCTTGAGAATGTGCTGGGTGAAGCCCGTAAATGTCACCATGCTTCTGGAGTCAAATTTTGCATGCCCACAACTCACTGATCCTAACTTTAAATGTACATCTTTGAAACATGGGTGGAAACCAAAGCACCCGTAGGAAATCCAAGCAGTCATGGAGAGAACACACAAACTCCTTCTAGACAGCGCCAGGAATTGAACCCCTATCGTTGATTGCTGGTGCTGTATTAGCGTTACGCTAACTACTGTGCTGCCGTGCCTCCCCATCTTTAGCATCTGCACAAAGTTCTCTCCACACATCTCACTCATAGGGTTGGTTTGTTACCTCTGGCTTTCAGGGACTGTAGGCTCCCCTGAGAGAGACACAAGCGTAAAATCCAGGCTCAGACTGCAGAGCAGTACAATAGAAACTAAGTCCTAGTAACCCCAGTTTCTTGCATACCTGAGGATCATGAAGCCAGTCTCTGGAACAAGTGATGAAAGGATAAATCATTTGGTTCTTTTATAGCTCAAACAGAATGGGATTCGGGTTCAGATTCATTTACTAATCACATTTACATCAAAGCATTCAGTGATGCTTTCCATTATGACATCCGAGACCCACCATCCAGGCCATTCTCTCTTCTCACTACCGCCATCAGGAAGAAGGTACAGGAGTCTCAGGACTCACCTCACCAGGTTCAGGAACAGTTCTTACCCCACAAGCAAAGGGGAAAACTTCACTTGCCCCATCACTGAACTATTCCCACAAGCAATGGATTCACTTTCAAGGATTCTTCATCTCATGTTTTAGATATTTATTGCTTATCTATTTATTAGAAGTATTTCTTTCATTTTGTATTGTACACAGTTTGTTGTCTTCTGCATTCTGGTTGAATGCCCAAGTTAGGCATTCTTTCATTGATTCTGTTATGGTTATTATTCTATAGATTTATTAAGTATGCTGACAAGAAATTAACCTCAGGGTTGTGTATGACATATATGTACTTTGATAATAATTTACTTTGAACTTTGAATTACGTTGCTGTCATTAACAACCTACACAACCAAAGGATGTGCTGGGGACAGCCTACACATTCCGGCACCAATGTACACAGTATGGCCACAATGTTCTCGCATGGAGTTCCCACCCGAGGACTCACTAACCTAGCTGAGATGGGGGAGGGGTGGGAGTCTCGTGCCTTCTTCACCCTGAACATGTGTAATTCTCTAACACAGAAGGCAACAGTGGATACCATCAAATACATGGTAAGTTATGGTAAAGTACTGTGAAAAAGTCTTAGGCACATATATGTAGCTAGTGTGCCTAAAACCTTTGCACAGTACTATAGTAAATTTATATATCACACTGTACAGCTGCTGCTGCAAAAAAACAGATTTCATGATATACTAGTGAAAGGTTCGAGTCCTGACGAATGGTTCTGGCCCAAAACATCGACTCATCGTTTCTACGGATGCTGCCAGACCTGCTGAGTTCCTCCAGCGTGTTGTGAGTGTTCATGATATAATGTATGTGAGTGATGATAAACCTGATTCTGATATGATTCTCTGTTGTGGACTGAGAGTGACAAGGGGGAGAGGGCAGTCATGGCTGGGAAATGGGGAGGGGAGAGAGCAGGGAGAGGCGAATCATGGCTGGGGAAAGGGGAGGGGAGAGAGGAGGGAGAGGGAAGCACCAGAGAAACATTCTGTAATGATCAATTGTTTGGAATAAAATTACCCTTCCTGGTGTCTCAAGGCTGGGTGTGTCTGTGCCTGCACCACCCCTTGCCCTTGGCACACTTTCTCTGCCACCTGTCTCACACCCCTACTGCAGTGCTCCACCCTCACCATTCCCAACATTTTTTGCTCCTGCCAGATTTACAAACTCGCTCTCCGCTCCACGTGACAAATATAGCACTGTTAAAAAATCATAGGCGTCCTATTTATGTGCCTAAGTTGCTTGCACGTTACTGTAACATGCCCACAGTGCTCAGCATTTGGACTTTGACCTCCGGGCCTCAACTTCCAGGCTGGCATGGATTTCCAACCCCAGGATTCACCAACCTAGTAGAGGGGGTGGTCACTGGCTCCTAAAGGCGCTGAATGTATGTAACTCCCTACCACAGAAGTCAGAGAGTAGTGGATAACATTGAATATATTCAATAAGGAGATAGACAGATGTCGAGATCAAAAAATACTGGAGAGACTTCACAAGTCAGGCTGAATCTATTGTCTGTAAGGAGTTTCTACGTCCTCCTCATGGAGTTCATGGGAGTCCTCCTACATTCCAAATACGTACAGATTGGTAGGCCATTGTAAATTATCCCATGTTTAGGTTAACCCAATAATAATGAATTTCTCGGATACACTAATCTCTGGCTAAAGTATTCCTCCTCATTTCTGTTCTGTACCCTGCGTGCTATGGTATCAATAAACTTGAATTTGAGTTTTCTGTGATACCACAATTTTAAATGAAACCCTTTTAGAAATAAGAATCTTGTAGTATTTAGTCCATAAGCATATAGTTCCTCATTACCACCCTGGACCATGATGTCTAGCATTGTTCGAAGTTCTCAGTTGACGCACAAGAGACAGCAAATGTTGAAATCTGGAGCAACAAACAATCCGACAAAGAAATTCAAAGGCTCAGACAGCACCTGTGTAAGGAAAGGATCTGTTGATGCTTCAGGTCGAAATCCTGCATTGAGACAGCAACGTTTAATGTCCTGTTTTGACCCGAAATATTGACTTTTCCTTTCCTCTCACTGATGCTGCACAACCCACTGAGCTCCTCCAGAAAATTGCTTTTGATCTAAATCTTCACATTGTCAATTCTGGGAGCTTGCTGTATGCAAATTTCCTGCTTGTCAATCAATAGGCATTTAGGACTTTTCTGGGCTAGTTAAACAAGCTTCATAAATGTAACTTCTTTTCTTCTCCTCTGTATTCTAAGCTTCCACATTCCTGATAATGAAAGTGAGAAACTTTACTATCATCCACAGATTTAGAAATGTTCAGGCTGTGCTTTGCCTCACCCCTCCTCTCTCAGTACAGTAGTGTAGCAGTTAGTTTAACACTTCATAGTGCCCCCTGTAAGACTGAGGTTTAACTCCCAGCACTGTCTGTAAGGAATTGTACCTTCCCTGTGTGCTCTGGCTTCCTCCCATATTCCAAGGACATACAGATTAGGGGTAACAAGTTGTGGGAGTGTTTTGTTGCCACCAGAAACATAGCAAAACTGGCAGGCTGTCCTCAACATATCTTGGCATCTGGTCATTGACGCAAACATTGCATTTCCATAAGACAATAAGGCCAAACCATAGAAACCATAGAAAAACTACAGCACAGAAACAGGCCTTTTGGCTCTTCTTGGCTGTGCCGAACCATTTTCTCCCTAGTCCCACTGACCTGCACACAGACCATATCCCTCCGTACACCTCCCATCCATGTATCTGCCCAATTTATTCTGAAATGTTAAAAAAGAACCCGCATTTACCACCTCGTCTGGCAGCTCATTCCATACTCCCACCACTGTCCGTGTGAAGAAGCCCCCCCCCCCAATTTTCCCTTTAAACTTTTCCCCCCTCACCCTTAACCCATGTCCTCTGGTTTTTTTCTCCCCTTGCCTCAATGGAAAAAGCCTGCTTACATTCACTCTATCTATACCCATCATAATTTTATATGCCTCTATCAAATCTCCCCTCATTCTTCTACGCTCCAGGGAATAAAGTCCTAACCTATTCAACCTTTCTCTGTAACTGAGTTTCTGAAGTCCCGGCAACATCCTTGTAAACCTTCTCTGCACTCTTTCAACCTTATTAATATCCTTCCTGTAATCTGGTGACCAAAACTGAACACAATACTCCAGATTCGGCCTCACCAATGCCTTATACAACCTCATCATAGAGCCGATCTTGCTGTTATCATTCTGCTGCTTGCTGTTACCTGTTTTGTTGTGTTCTGTATGTTCTACAGATTTATTATCCCTCTCGACCCCATTCTCCAGTCTCCTCACCATAACCTTTGAAACTCTACCTAAACAAGGACCTACCTGTTATGTTTGATACCCCTGACATCCCTTCCATACCTACATCCAAGCACCTTGAAATTATGACCCCTGGGAAGAAGCCTCTGGTTATCCATAAGATCAATGCCTCTCATCATCTTATACACCTCTATCAGGTCACCTCTCATCCTGTCTCTCCAAGGAGAAAAGATCAAGTTCATTCAACCTACTCTCATAAGGCACGCTCTCCAATCCAGGCAACATCCTTGTAAATCTCCTCTGCACTGTCTCTGTAGTATCCACATCCTTCATGTAGTGAGGTGACCAGAAATGAACACAGTACTCCAAGTGGGGTCTGAACAAGGTCTTAAATAGTTGTTACATTACCTCTCGGCTCCTAAACTCAAACCCACAGTTGATGAATGCCAACACACCATAGGCTTTCTTAACAACACTAACCTGCACAGCAGCTTTAAGTGCCTTATTGACATGATCCCCAAGATCCCTCTGATCCTCCACACTGCCAAGAGTCTTACCATTAATACTAAATAGTATTGTCCTACCAAAATGACTCACTTCACTGTGTTGAACTCCATCTGTCACTTCTCAACCCAGTTCTGCATCCTATCGATGTCCTGCTGTAACCTCTGGCAACTCTCCAGGCCATCCACAACACCCCCAACTTTTGTGTCATCAGCAAACTTACTAACCCATCCCTTCTACTTCTTCATCCAGGTCATTTATAAAACAAAGAGGAGGGGTCCCAGAACAGATTCCTGCGGAACACCACTGGTCACCAACCTCCATGCAGAATACGAACCAGCTACAACCATCCTATGCCTTCTGTGGGCAAGCCAGTTCTAAATCAACATCTCCTTGGATCCCATGCCTCCTTACTTTCTGAATGAGCCTTGCATGGGGAACTTTATCAAATACCTTACTGAAATCCATTTAGATTAGATTAGATTATGAGGACACGCAGTCCTCTTTTATTGCCATTTAGTAATGCATGCATTAAGAAATGATACAATATTCCTCTGGTGTGATATCACAAGAACACAGGACAGACCAAGACTGAAAAAACTAACAAAAAACACATAATTATAACATGTAGTTACAACAGTGCAACAATACCATAACTTGATGAAGAACAGACCATGGCACAGTAAAAAAAAGTTCAAAGTCTCTCGAATGTCCCACGTCTCACGCAGACGGGAGAAGGAAGAAAACTCTCTCTGCCATGCCCGACCACAGTCCGACTCTGAGTCGTCCGAAAACTTCGAGCCTCTGATCAGCCCTCTGACACCGAGTACCGAGCACCATCTCTATCCGAACGATTCGACCTCAGCCTCGGTCGCCAGCAGCAGGCAGAGCCGGGGATCTTGGGGCCTACCCTCCGGAAGATTCTCGATCGCGCGTTAACAGTGGCAGCGAACCGGCGTTTCAGAAACTTCTCCAGATGTTCCTCTGTGCCATCTCCTCCCACCTCCTGGATTTACACTACATCCACTGCTCTACCTTCATCAGTGTGTTTTGTTATATTCTCAAAGAATTCAATCTGGCTGGTAAAGCACGACCTGCCCTTGACAAAGCCATGCTGACTATCCTTAATCAGATTATGTCTCTCCAAATGTTCATAAATCCTGCCTCTCAGGAGCATCTCTAACAATTTGCCACTGAAATAAGACTCTCTGCTCTATAATTTCCTGAATTATCTCTATTCCCTTTCTTGTATAAGGGAACAACATTTGCAACCCTCCAATCCTCTGGCACCTCTCTTGTTCCTATTGATGATGCAGAGATCATCACCAGAGGCTAAGCAATCGCCTCCCTCGGTTCCCACAACAGCCTGGTGTATATCTCGGCCAGTCCCAGCAACTTACCTAACTTAATGCTAAGTTAACACATTTCTCGACACATGCCGGTGATAACAAACCTAATTCTGATTAATGCTTTTTAAAAGTTCCAGCACATCCTCTTTCCGAATGGCTATATGCTCAAGTGTTTCATTCCACTGTAAGTCATCCACATAATTGCCAAGGTCCTGTTCCCTGGTGAATACCGAAGCAAAATATTCATTAAGTACCTCCGCTATCTCCTCTGACCCCACGCACACATTTCCACTATCGCACCTGATTGGTCTTATTCTCACATGGCTCATCCTCTTGCTCTTCACATACTTGTAGAATGCCTTGGTACTTTCCTTAATCCTGCTCGCCCAGGCCTTCTCATGGCCCCTTCTGCCTCTCCTAATTTAATTCTTAAGCTCTTTCTTGACAACCTTGTAACTTTATAGCACCTAGTTTCTTGAAACTTTTGGAAGCTTTTCTTTTCTTCTTAACTAGACTTTCCATATCCTTTGTACACCATGATTCTTTTACCCTACCATCTTTTCCCTGCCTCAATGGAACATACCTATGCAGAACACCATGCAAATGTTCCCTGAACATTTGCCAAGTTTCTGCTATTTCCCTGAGAACATCTGATCCCAAGTTCCTGCCTAATAGTATCATATTTCCCCCTACTCCAATTAAATGTTTTCCCAAATTGTCTGCTCCTATCCCTCTCCAGTGCTATGGTAAAGGAGATAAGAGTTGTGATCACTACCTCCAAAATGCTCTCCCACCAAGAGATCTGTCACCTGACCAGATTCATTTCCCAATACCAGATCAAGTACAGCCTCTCCTCTAGTTGGCTTATCTACATATTGCATCAGGAAACCTTCCTGAACACACACCTAACAAACTCTACCTCATCTAAACCCCTTGCTCTGAGGAGATACCGGTCAATATTAGGAAAGTTAAAATCTCCCATCTCAACAACCCTATCGTTATGGCACTGTTCCAAAGTCTGCCTCCCTAGCTGCTCCTTGATGGCCCTGTTACTTTTGGGGAGTATATAAAAAACATCCAGTAGAGTTATTGCCCCCTTCCTGTTTCTGACTACGACCGACACTGACTCAGTAGATATTCCCTCCATGACGTCCTCCTTTTCTGCAGCATGACACCATCCCTGATTAGCAATTCTGCACCCCCACCTCTTTTACCTTCCTACCTGTCCTTGTGAACATCTAAATCCTGGCACATTCACCAGCTATTCCTGCCCCTGAGACATCCAAGTCTCTGTAATGGCCACAATGTCATAGTTCCACATATTGGTCCATGCTCTAAGTTCATCCACCTTGTTTATGATACTCTTTGCAATAAAATAAACACATCTCAAACCATCAGGCTGAGTGCATCTTTGCTCTAACATCTGCCTATCCTTCCTCGCGAATTCGCTGCAAGTTGTCTCTATTTGTGCTCCAACCTCCCCATCCTCTGCTTCTTCACTTTGGTTCCCACCCCCCTGCAAATCTAGTTTAAACCCTCCCCAATAGCCTTAGCAAACCTCCCCATCAGGTTATTGGTCCCCCTTGGATTCAAGTGCAACCTGTCCTTTTTGTACAGGTCACACCTGCCCTAGAAGAGGTCTCAATGATCCAGAAATCTGAATCCCTGCCCCCTGCTCCAATACTTCAGCCACACATTTATCCTCCACCTCATTCTATTCCTACACTCACTGTCACATGGCACAGGCAGCAATGCCAAGATTACTACCTTCGAGGTCCTGCTTCTCAGCTTCCTTCCTAACTCACTGTATTCTGCTTTCAGGACCTCCTCCTTTTTTCTACCTGCATCTGCAAGCTAATTGCCAAGTTCCATGAACACGGCAGCATAAAAAGCCTCAACCCGAGGTACCAATGTTCACCTCCGTCCATGGCCAGCCGTTTCCGCATTTTTAAAATGTATTATTATCACCTGGTACTCACTGTTTATGAACCCGTGAATTTCGTCAGATTTCTGTCTTTTTTTTAAACTCAGCCGGCTCTTCTCCCAAAGAAACCAAGCTGAACTTTCTTTTAAAACTCAAACGTATCCCCTTCTGAGAAAAAAAAGAATGTTGCACTTCAACAGGTAGGGTGCATTTTAGAACGTACTTGTCACCACTGCTATGTTCTATATCTCCAAAACCGAATCGAAAGAAAAACATGGGAGCCGGGAATAACTTGTCTACTTCAGTTCACTTTACTGAAGCACGTTCACATGACATGATGGTGCAGTGATGTACTTCTTACATATATCCCGTAATGAATTATGTAATCAAATAACAAACGCTTAATCAAATAATGTATACTTACTATATTACTCAAATATTATTAAAGTATTAAATACACTACAATATCAATCTCTTAAATATACCTAATGTCAGGTGTGAAGCCAAGCAGAGCTGCAGAACAGATGATGTTAATGACAGAGTTAACGAGAGACAACGGAGAACCATTCAAAATGCTAACAAGAGAGAAGAGAGAGATAACAAGAGCGAGACACATAATTTAGTATGTTGGCGTCTGCCACAGACCATTTGCTTTGAACCTGAACTGTCCATTAACAATCCTGCTGAGACAATAGGAAGTGTGAAGTTTGATGGACAGGTGATACCCCATCAGGGAGATAAAAATAGCGGATTTGCTAAGGCACAGGACACACGCCACGAGACCCTGGAAAGAGGATTGCGCCCCACAAGTTGGTGGGAGTTTGGAGGACCGATTCGCGGGAATCGGCCAGAGGCTCACAGGGTGTAAAGGTACGACCGGTGGGGACCTGTTGTGTGTCCGCCCTTGCCTGGGTGCCGGGTTCACCACGGAAGAACGGTCGCATCCGGAACAGAGGGGTCACAGTTGGTGACTACAGCGGGATCAGAAGGCATCTAAAGGTTTGCCTGAAACCTCAACTGTATCTCTCACTCTCTCTCTAACGGTACAACGACAGCGATTACTTCGAACTACACTAGACTGAACTGAACTCTGCTTCACTTAAGACTGATCATTTTACCCCTAGACTGCGATAAAGCTTGGTTGATTCCTATTACCCTATTTCTGTGTATAGGTGTATACTATCATTGCTAACCTGTTACATTTTTGCTAACCTGTTACATTTATATCCTTGTGGTTAGTGTACTGTATTACTTATTTTTGTTAATAAAACTTTATTAGTTTCTAGTAATCACAGACTCCAACGAGTGTTCCATTTCTGCTGGTTTGACAACCCAGTTACAGGGTACGTAACACTAATTCCTCACTTCTATGGCCATCTGTGACAATGAACTCCACAGAATTACCACCATTTGGCTAAAGCAGTTCCTTCCCGTCTGAAGGGACATCCTTCTATTCTGATGCTGTGCCCTCAGTCCTAACCTCACCCACTATTGGAAACATCCTCTCCACATCCAGTCTATCTTGGCCTTTCAATATTAAATGTACCTTTCGATGTTTTGATGTGCATGTGACAAATAAAGCTAACCTCTATCTTACTCATCTGTATTGTTTCCTTTGTGTTCTGCATCGTTCATCTTGCAGGAGAGTAGGTCATTTTGCACAGATTTTTTCCTGGCAGACCCTGGTCCCCAGAAAGGCAGCAAGTTACAGGTTGGAAGAGAAAGGGAGATACGAAGA
Source organism: Mobula hypostoma (assembly GCF_963921235.1). NCBI lineage: Eukaryota > Metazoa > Chordata > Chondrichthyes > Myliobatiformes > Myliobatidae > Mobula > Mobula hypostoma. Next base: position 14,814,680 of record NC_086102.1, read on the forward strand.
ACTCTTGTCCTAGTGAGTCACTTGCAATTGGCTGCAATGATTTAATTTCAGCAGTTTTGTTGTCGCTTATGGCTAGAAAAGCCAAAGAAACAGCAAAACTCAGCACAAGGCAAGATTAAATTACTGCTTAAACTTATTCCTGGGCAGCAGATTCCACCCACATTGCACAATCTGTAGTTGGGCTAAAATGTTTTAAAAAGTGTGCTTATTTATCATTTTCTGCACGTATCTCCCAGGAGAAAACAACTCGAATTTTAGTTAACCTTGTTGCTGCTGACATTTGAAGGATCTGATGGACAAGTCAATGGGTTTGGTTTGCTTTACCCTCAAGCTAAAACAAACAAAGGATGAAAAGAACTGCGGAATTTTAAAATTCAACATTCAAATGTATTTATCACATTGCAAACACACAGTGAAATCCTCAACATACATCAAAGTTGCTGGTGAACGCAGCAGGCCAGGCAGCATCTATAGGAAGAGGCGCAGTCGACGTTTCAGGCCGAGACCCTTCGTCAGGACTAACTGAAGGAAGAGTGAGTAAGGGATTTGAAAGCTGGAGGGGGAGGGGGAGATGCAAAATGATAGGAGAAGACAGGAGGGGGAGGGATGGAGCCGAGAGCTGGACAGGTGATAGGCAGAAGGGGATACGAGAGGATCATGGGACAGGAGGTCCGGGAAGAAAGACGGGGGGAGGGGTGACCCAGAGGATGGGCAAGAGGTATATTCAGAGGGACAGAGGGAGAAAAAGGAGAGCGAGAGAAAGAATGTGTGCATTAAAAAGAGTAACAGATGGGGTACGAGGGGGAGGTGGGGCCTAGCGGAAGTTAGAGAAGTCAATGTTCATGCCATCAGGCTGGAGGCTACCCAGACGGAATATAAGGTGTTGTTCCTCCAACCTGAGTGTGGCTTCATCTTTACAGTAGAGGAGGCCGTGGATAGACATGTCAGAATGGGAATGGGATGTGGAATTAAAATGTGTGGCCACTGGGAGATCCTGCTCTCTTCGGCGGACAGAGCGTAGATGTCCAGCAAAGCGGTCTCCCAGTCTGCGTCGGGTCTCACCAATATATAAAAGGCCACATCGGGAGCACCGGACGCAGTATATCACCCCAGTCGACTCACAGGTGAAGTGATGCCTCACCTGGAAGGACTGTTTGGGGCCCTGAATGGTGGTAAGGGAGGAAGTGTAAGGGCATGTGTAGCACTTGTTCCGCTTACACGGATAAGTGCCAGGAGGGAGATCAGTGGGGAGGGATGGGGGGGACGAATGGACAAGGGAGTTGTGTAGGGAGCGATCCCTGCGGAATGCAGAGAGAGGCGGGGAGGGAAAGATATGCTTAGTGGTGGGATCCCGTTGGAGGTGGCGGAAGTTACGGAGAATAATATGTTGGACCCGGAGGCTGGTGGGGTGGTAGGTGAGGACCAGGGGAACCCTATTCCTAGTGGGGTGGTGGGAGGATGGAGTGAGAGCAGATGTACGTGAAATGGGGGAGATGCGTTTAAGAGCAGAGTTGATAGTGGAGGAAGGGAAGCCCCTTTCTTTAAAAAATGAAGACATTTCCCTCGTCCTAGAATGAAAAGCCTCATCCTGAGAGCAGATGCGGCGGAGACGGAGGAATTGCGAGAAGGGGATGGCGTTTTTGCAAGAGACAGGGTGAGAAGAGGAATAGTCCTCAATTTGCATTAACAACCAACACACCCAAGGATCTCAAATGGTGACAAGGAGATGTACAGCAATGAGGGAGATCAGCAGAACGAGGGTGGCAGCAGCAACAACCTTGAACTCAGTGTCAATAATACCAAGGATTTGCTTGCTGACTTCAAGGAAGGAGAAGTCAAAGGAACACACTCCAGTCCTCATCAAGGTATCAGTAGTGGAAAAGGATGGACAGTTTCAAGTTCCTGGGTGTCAGCATCTCTTAAGATCTATCCTGGGCCCACCATATGATGCAATTGCAAAGAAATATAGTCAGTGGCTATATTTCTTTAGTAGTTTAAGGAGATTTAGTACTCAGCAAATACTCTAGAAAATTTCTACAAAAATGTTCCATACGAGCATTCGAACTGGGTGCACCATCAACAAGGGTCACTGCATAGGATTGGAAAAAGCTGCAGAGGGTTGCAAACTCAGCCAGTTCCATCAAGGGCACGAGTCTCCCCACTGTCAAGGACATCTTCAAAAGGGTTCCTCAAAATCGGCATCCATCATTAAGGACCCCCATTACCCAGGACAATCCCTCTTCTCATTGCTACTATCAGGGAGGAGGTACAAAAGTCTGATGACACGCACTCAATGTATTCAGAAAGAGCTTCATCCCCTCCGACATCAGATTAGATTAGATTATGAGGACACGCAGTCCTCTTTTATTGTCATTTAGTAATGCATGCGTTAAGAAATGATACAATGTTCCTCCAGAATGATATCACAGAAACACAAGACAAACAAGACTGAAAAACTAACAAAGACCGCATAATTATAACATATAGTTACAATAGTGCAAAGCAATACCGTAACCTGATGAGAACAGACCATGGGCATGGTAAAAAAATGTCTCAAAGTCTCTCGGAAGTCCCATCATCTCACGCAGACGGTAGAAGGAAGAAAAACTCTCCCTGCCATGACCTTCCAGCGCCGCAAACTTGCCGATGCAGCACCCTGGAAGCACCTGACCACAGCCGATTCTTGGGTCCGTCCGAAAACTTTGAGCCTCCGACCAGCCCTCTGACACTGAGCACTGAGCATCATCTCTGCCGAACACTTTGACCCTGGCCCCGGCAACAGGCAAAAGGCAAAGCCGAGGATTTGGGGCCTTCCCCTCCGGAGATTCTTGATGGCACAGTAGCAGCGGCAGTGAAGCTGGCATTTCAGAAGTTTCTCCAGATGTTCCTCCATGCTTCTCACGTCTATCTCCATCAAATCAGGATTGTACACGGCCCCTTGTGCATGGATTTCAGAACAGATATTGAACCAATCCATGACCACTACCTCACAATTTTTTTTGCTTTCTTTTTCACTACTTATTTAATTTAATTATATACATATTTCTTATCGTTTTTGTTGTTTGTTTTTATGTATTGCACTGCACTGCTGTTGTGAAGCAACAAATTTGACGACATATGCCGGGGGCAGCTCGCAAGTGTTGTATTTCAATGCAAATAGAGCATGCCCACGATGCTTGGCATAACAACACAGAACTCAACAAAGCAGATCACAAAAAGCAACAAAGCAATAATAGCAAGACAAGCACATCCACCTACCCACATGGACACAAAGCCCTCCTAACACAGGACAGGCTGTCTTCAACCTCCAACCTCTGGTGGATACCGTCTTGCAGATATAGATAGGGCTTCGATGTCTCCAGTGGACTTACAGAGATTCTCAGATTTGGAGGTTTGGTCATTGGCCTCGACTTCTATACTTCCAATTGACCCTCAGGCCTCGATCCTCAGTGTCGACTCCAGGACCCGCAGATCACTGAACTCTAAGCCTTGACCTCTGGACTTGCTGATGACTGGACACTGAACACTAGGCCTTAATTTTCTATCTAGCAATTCACATACCTAGGGACTCATTGCCTACGTGGAGCTCCATCTCCGGACGATGCCGGTAACTTGCTGACCATGAGGGTGGGAGAATCAATCTTTGTCATCTCTGGTCTGCCAGCCTGACATCTGACCGCAGATGTCCCATCTCCTAGATCAATATAGAGCCATACAGTCATAGAGTTATAGAATACTACAACGCAGAAACAGGCCCTTCACCCCATCTAGTCGATGCCATACTATTAATCTACCTAATCCCATCATCCTGCACCTGGACCATAGTTCTCAATGCCCCTCCCATTCATGTCCCAACCGATTCAATCTTTCCCTATAACTGAGGTTCCCAAGTCCTGGCAACATCCTTGTAAATGTTCTCTGCACTCTTTTAAACTTATTGACATCTTTCCTGAAGGTAGGCGACCAGAACATTTTAAAGAAGGTCATAGAAGTTTCTTTACAATGCTCTGGTCCAGTGTTTACCTCTCAAATGTCAATGGTAATGTGCCACTTACTGTATAGGAGTGTGTGGGATCCTTCTATGTACAAACTGGCTGAAACCTTTCTCACACTCTGAAGGTTCCAATTGAGCAAATATCTTTGCCCCATCAGAGAGTGAATTGAAAGATTCAAAGATCCATAGATTCAAAGTACATTTATTATCAAAGAACGTATAAATGATACAATCTTGAGATTTATTTGCTTATTTGTTTTCTTGCAAAGCAAGAAATCTGAGAAAAAACAATTAAAAAAAATAAAGACCAACCCCAAAATGCGTACACAAAAAGGGAAAATAAAAACACAAAACAAATCATGCAAGCAATAGAGTGAGCAATAACAACAGCATTCTAAATCAAACTGAGTCCATAGATTTAAATCCATGGAACAACCAGAAGTAGGCCCAAAGCCTCGGTATTCAGCTCATTATATTAGCAGGGTGAATCGCCACAAGGTTTGCAGACACAAAAAAACTAATCTTTCATTTTACAGTTAAGTTTTCACTGGCGTCACCTTGGGTTCCTTATCCAGTCATCTTGAATCTGTGCCTCTAGATGATCAGCCCTTCAGCTTTTGGGAGCGGTTTCCCTTTATCAGTCTCTTATGTCATAGTTTTAAAAATCTCAGTCAATTTTTCTTTCAGTTTTCTGTGTGCTGAGAATAACAACCCACTTTCTCAATGTATCCCACATCTCTGAATAATTCCAATAAATGTCTCCAACCTTCTCTTCAATGCTCTGAAGTTGTTTCTGAAATCCCAAATCCAGAAGTGGGAATGTCGGACTGAATGGTGATAATTGGAGGCAGATAATTCTTAGGGACCTCACTGCCTGCTTAGTTGTTGAGATAATCATTGATAGCAGAGACACACTGAGGAAGATGCACTTTGGCCCTCACCACTGAGCTTTATAACTGAGGTACTAGCATATGGAGGGGAAACCTATTTATTTGAATCTACATTTGTCAGCCCTATGAAAGAAGGTGAATGGAGCTACATACTATGTATATTTGATTTATTTGTAATGCTCAATATGGCCAATAATAATGTCTAACCATTCAATTTTGTTTCGCATTTAAATATAATTAAACATTTTGATTCAGTTATGGGAGAGTTAAGAACTTCAAGTATTTGAGTTTAAGGTGGTTTCAATTAATTTTTTTTAATCTCAACATCTTTTTTTAGCTAAATATATTAAATAGTTTGATTTAATTATGATATAGTTAACAACTAAATAATTACTTGAGTTTAAGGTGATTAATTTACTGTCATCTCTTCATTTTTAAAAAATTTAAATCTGTTAAATTGTTTGAGTTAGTTATGAGATACTTAACAACTTTAAATATTTGTCAGCGTTGCCCATGTTTTAATGAGATTTAATGCTTTAATCTCTTAAAATCTTTTTTTTAATAAAAGGAGATTTTAAGAGATTAAAGCATTAAATCTCATTTAGTTGTGAGATAGTTAATAATGGTTGGGTTGAGGTGCTCTCCGACCTTGGCAATTCATTTGCAAACATTCCGTCGTCATACGAGGGGACATCATCAGTGCACTGCTCACTTGTGATACTCTTCCAAATATTTCACTTTGATGTACTTCTCAGTCAGTTGATTGGTCACCTTTGCAGAAACCCAACTGAGATATAAGGAGAGGGTCTCATTGCTGATTGGTCACATTGTCTGGGATTTTGCCTGCATTGGCTTACAAATGGGATCAAGGTCTACATGTCTATTTATAGAATTTTTTTGGTGGAAACCACGCTTCTGGAAATTCTCTTGCATGCCGCATGTTTGCTTCCATCATGACTTTCTCTGATGCCCAGTTGAAATTGTGCCCCTCTGGATCTTCGTGGCCAGAGACTCGGGCAAGTTGGTGATGCTGATTAACAGCCAGTTGATGTTCATGGATCCTTGTGGATAATTTTCTCCCAGACTGGCTGATGTAATATTTGCTGCAGTCGCTGCACTGGATTTTGTAGACCACATTGGTCTTGTCCAATAGCTTGGGTTGTTCTTTAGGTCTGCAGAGTACTCTCCTCAATGCTGCTGTTGGTTTATATGTGACTGAAATTCTGTGTTCTTGGAGCAATCAGGCTGTCAATTCCAAGATATTATGAATGTACGAAAGGACAACATGTCTGGTCACTTCTTGGTTGGTGCATTGGTGACCTCATAGACATCTTCTTATGAAGTTATGTGGGTGTCCATTTCATGTGAATACTTTGATGTTGTTCCTCTTCATCCTTGACTTCCGCTGTGCTGCAGTGCACCTCCACTCTTCGGAACAAAGTTTTGCTACAGCTCTTCTTGTGTGAATGTTACATTAGCCAAACAGGGAGAAAGCTATCCACAAGGATACATGAACATCTACTGGCTGTAAAATGGTATGAGTAACTCTCCCTAGTCTCTACCCGAGAGGGGCATGAATTGGACTTGGCATCAGTGAAAGTCATGGTGCAAGGAAGCACACAGCATGCGAGAGAATTTCTATAAGCAAACATGCAGACCTTGATTCCATTTATAAGCCAATGCAGGCAAAATTCCAGACAACCTACAGAGTTCACCATGCAAACAATCGTGATGAGACTGTTTCCCTAAGTCACAATTGGGTTTCCAGAATGACAACCAATGAACATATTGATAAGCATATAAACACTAAGTGTTCAAAGGATGCACCACAAGTTAAGAGTGAGCTAATCGTCATCGTCGTGGCTATCCCTTGAGGTCAAGGATAATGGTCTTCAATCTGTTGATCTATTTATGGGCTCTCAAGTGTCTTATGAGTCCAATCTTGGCTCTGAAAGTTCTTCCGCATTCAGGACAGGTTGTTCCAGATGGCAGATCGGGCTTTGGTTGTTGCTGCCTCCCTTCCTATTTTCTTCTCTTAGTGGCCAACAGAGCGAAGACACCTGTGCGTGTATTTGTTTAACGTGTACTTGATGTTGCTCTCCAAGAAGCACACGATACTTCACAAATCAACCAACTGATTCCAATGGCATGGAAACCACGAGATTGGAGATGATGGATTTGTTGCAGCCTTCATAGCCATTGAGTTTGAAGTAACTTTGTCCACCTGTTCCACCGTTGAGGTCTTGGTTGGATTGTTCTTTGTCAGGGACCTCACCCTCGACCTTACTGCCATGGGTGACCCTACCAGGAGCATACCCCCAGAGGGCATCGTTCTCGGGATCTCAGGACCACACAAGCTTCTCCACAGCGACAAGGTGACAATCCGCGGAGCTAATGATGTCTCCTCATACGGTGATGAAATGTTTGCAAATGAGATTGCCCAGATTGGAGAACAACTCAACCCAACCATTAACTACCCAAGCTACACTTTTTCCATGTTATTTTCAATAGTTAACAATTTCAACTACTTTTCAGCATTCTACACTGGATTATCTTATTTAATTAACTTAAAATCATTTTTGTATTAAATCTATTTAAGAAGTTTGTATGTGAGATATTGAAGAGTTGTTAAATTGGTAAACTTGGTTATTGTTGTTGCATGGTTTAGTTAATTTGCAGATGAGACAAAGTAAGTGAGAGAAGGAAAAGCATTTCAGGATGTATATTGTATGTATTTCTCTGACATTAAATTCTACCTTTGAGCCTTTGAATGGTGCTATTATGGATAGTGTAGACAGCTCAAGAAAATGTCTTTTATCCTTCTTTTACCCGTTTTTCACGTTAAATATGTTTCTGGGACTGTTAGAGCCTGCAATTTAGAGCTTGGAGATTGATTGCCTGATCCAGTGCTTGGCTGTCTCCGAGAAGATTCCGGAAAGTAACCAGACAGCCTTGAAGTAAAGAAACATTGCAATGAGGTGCCAGCCAATGTTCAAATCTATTTCGCCGGTTAAAGCATTGAGGAAGATTGAGACATTGAGGCAAATGCGGAAGGGGAGCAAGAGGTCAGCACCAGCTGCCTCCTTTTGACTGCTTGTGGAGAAGGCATCTGTGAGTGGCCTATTGCTGTGTGGCTCACTGTGGCAGGCAGGTAGGCCTCTCTAGCTTGTGTGGTGTCCCTCTCTTTCGATGAATGTTGGCAATATTGTAGAGTGGTGTCATGGTTCTGTGTTTATGGATTGGACTATTGCATTTATGCACTATGGACTTTTTCCAGACTTACTATTTTTATATTCTGTGTTTTTTTATTGTCTGTTTTGTTGTGCAAGGGGAGTGGGTCTGGGAACTGATATGCTGTTGTGTTGTGTTTGTTTTTTTGTGCTGGAGAGGGGCTGTTTTTTTGGGGGTTGATGGTATTGTTTCAGTTTGTGCTGGGGTACAGAGGTTTTGGGGGTTGATGACTGGGATGCTGTTCTTTTTTGTGTGGGGGGGGTGTGGTGACTTTGATGTTTCTCTCTGAATGACCTTCATGTTCTTTCTTTGTTTCTTGGCTATCTGGAGAAGATGAATTTCAGGGTTGTCTATCGATACATGCTTTGATAACAAATGAACCTTCAAACCTTTGAATCTTTGAAATGGCAAAGAATACAGAGGCATACAGATCAGTTGCAGATATGGGCAAAGGAATGGCAGGTGGAATTAACCCGACCAAATGTGAAGTATTGCACTTGAGTTGGCCAAATGTAAAGAAACAGTACACTGTTGAGGACAAGACCTTAAACAGTGTTGATGAGCAGAGGGACCTTGGGGTTCAAGTTCATAGCTCCTTGAAAATGGCTACACAGATTGATAGGATGGTTAAGAAGTCATGTTATTGTTATTAGTCGAGGCATTGAGTTCAAAAGTCAGGAAGCTATGTGGCAGCTTTATAAACTGTAGTCTGGCCACATCTGGAGTATTGCATACAGTTCTGGTCACCCCATTATAGGAAGGATGGTGAGGCTGTGGAGAGGGTGCAGAGGGTGCAGAAGAAGTTTACCAGGATGTTGGCTAGATTAGAGGGCATATGCCATTATGAGAAGTTGTACAAACTTCGGTTGTTTTCTCTGGAGTTGTGGAGGCTGAGGAGAGATTTCATAGCAGTTTATAAGATTATGGGAGGCATAGATAGAATAGACGAACAATATCTTTTTCCAAGGGTTGGAGTGTTTAAATCCAGAGGGCGTGCATTTAAAGTCAACGGCATTTTTTTTACACAGAGAGTGGTGGATACCTGGAATGTTCTGCCTTTGGTAGTAGTAGAGGCAGATACATTTGAGAAGTTTAAGAGACATTTGTATAGGCGCATGAATCTGAGGGAATCAGACATGTTGTTGGCATAAGGGATTAGTTTAGTTGACCATTTGATCACTGATTTATTTGGTTCAGCACAACTTTGTGGGTTGAAGTATCTGCTCCTGTCCTGTACTGTTTTATATACGGAGGTACAGTGTAAATCTTAGGAAGCCCTCCAAAACATTTCATTTCTCTCCACAGTTTACATTGCGAATGTTAAAAGGCCTGAACAGATCAGATATAGCATGGGAGTCCAGGACAAGAGGGCATGACTTCAGGAATGAAGGACTTCCTTTTAGAACTGAAAAATTACTTTAGTCAGAAGGTGGTAAATCTGTGGAATTTGTTGCCACGAGTGGCTGTGGAAGCCAAGTCATTGGTTGTATTTAAGGCAGAGATAGATAGGTTCTTGATTAGCCAGGGCATCAAAGGGTATGGCGTGAAAGCAGGGGAGTGGGGATAACTGGAAGAATTGGATCAGCCCATGATTGAATGACGGAGCATACTCAATGGGCCAAATGGCCTACTTCTGCTCCTATGTCTTATAGTCTTATAGTATACTGATCTATTTTCCTTATTTGGATCTCATCTGTGTATCCTGGCATGGAGATGAGGACAATGTTGGGAACTGAAGATCCTCCTGCAAGTGCCGCAGGGGGTAATTGCCGGGACAGATGGATGTGTGTGGTAGTCTAATCCTTCTGACACTTGGCTTCTGTGTCTCTCAACTTCATCCAGAATACTTGGCCTTGAGGTTTCTAAGGCCAAGCCGTAGAGTGCCAGCGATCACCTATTGGGCTTCAGTTCGCGTTCCTCTGTAAGGAATTTGTATGTTCTCCCTGTGACTGTGTAGGTTTCCTCCCTCATCCCAAAAAGGTTTATGGATTAGGATTAGTAAATTGTAGGCATGATATATTGGCACTGAAAACATGGCAACACCCATAGTTTTTGCCCCCAGCATATTCTGTTGGTCATTTATACAAAACAACACATTTCACTGTTTCAATGTACAGGTGACAATAACACCTTTCTAATCCAATCCATTGCTGACAGTGGTTTCTGTTTGCACAGCAGCATCTTGTGATATCAAAACTGATTGTGATTTCTGCCAGTCCATTCAATGAGTGCTTCTTATTATCAAAGGTTCCGATATATACACCACTTGAACATTTCTCCTTACTCCCTACATAGTGCATAAATGCACTCAATTTAAAGTTCATTGTTGAAAGAAATGTGAGAATGCATCATAAAATCTGTTCTAAAAAAGTTACTTCAAGGATCACCAAGTGAAAAAATGAAAAAGAACCTGAAGATATAATCAATTAATTTAACTGCAGTGCATACAAAAAAAAACTTTTTATAGGGCTACAGTTGAACTGAAGATGATATCCTGTGGCTTTGGAACAGACAGTTAAGATCCAGAATATTTCTGAGATGTTTTGGGTTCAGGATGAAGGGAAAATATTTGAAGGATACGTAGGGAATTCACACCGCAGTTTCATGCTGTCAAGATTTTGGTTTCATATTTTATTATCTAATATTAAAGAGCTGGGATTTGCAAGGGAAGAATGTAGAAGTCAATTGAAAATAAGAGAAATTCTGAGGGCTTGAAAGAGTAAAACTGAACTGTGAATTGTCACCATTGGCGAGAAAAAGGCATCACAGAATGATGTGCTTACATATCCTATGCTTATTCCAAGTCAACATGGTCAAAATTCCTCAGCAGGATCCTGTTAGCATTATTAATGCAAGACTGATACGGAAATTGCATCAAGGTGTTGGAATAAATTGTCGGTGTCATCTTCAGGAGGAGGTGGTGCCTCCACACAGCGGCATCCATTACTAAGGATTGTCACCATCCAGGACATGCCCTCTTCTCATAACTACCATGAGTGAGGAGGTAGAGGAGCCTGAAGACCCACACTCAATGATTCAGAAACAGATTCTTACCTCCCACCATCAGATAAAAGTTGCTGGTGAATGCAGCAGGCCAGGCAGCATCTCTAGGAAGAGGTGCAGTCCACGTTTCAGGCCGAGACCCTTCATCAGGACTACTCTAGGAAGAGGTACAATCGACGTTTCAGGCCGAGACCCTTTGTCAGGACTACTCTAGGAAGAGGTGCAGTTGACGTTTCAGGCCGAGACCCTTTGTCAGGACGATGCTGCCTGGCCTGCTGCGTTCACCAGCAACTTTTATGTGTGTTGCTTGAAATTCCAGCATCTGCAGATTTCCTGTTGTTCCACCATCAGAATCAGGTTTAATATCATTGGCATATGTTGTGAAATTTGTTAATTTTGTGGCAGCGGTACAAAGCAATAAATGATAATTTTAGAAGAAAACTGAATTTCAGTAAGTGCATATATGTATATTAAGTAGTTATTATAAATAATAAATAGTGCAAAAACAGAAATACATAAAAAGTGAGTTCATGGGTTCAGTGCCCATTTAGAAATTGGCTGGCAGAGGGGTAGAAGCTGTTCCTGAATCACTGAGTGTGTGTCTTCAAGCTTCTGTACCTCCATCCTGATGGTAACAGTGAGAAGAGGACGTGTCCTGGGTGGTGGGGGTCCTTAACGATGGGTGCTGCCTTTATAAGGCACCGCTCCTTGAGGATGTCTTGGATACTACGAAGGCTAGTGCCCATTATGGAACAGATCAATCTTAACAGGTTTCTGCAACTTATTTAGGGCTTGTGCTGTAGTCCCCACTAGCCCCTCCCCCCCCCATACCAGCTGGTGGTGCAGCCAGTCAGAATGCTCTGCATGATACAGTTCACACTCAATGATTCAAAAACAGCTTCTTACCCTCCACTATCAGATTTTTAATTTAAGTCAAGTCAAGCAAAGTTTATTGCTGTTTACCTACATACATGTACAGTATACTGTCAGACGAGACAACGTTTCTCTGGACCAGGGTGTAAAGCACAGTAGTACACATAACACACAAACACACAATAACATAGGAAAGTAAGAATTAAATCTACAAATCAGTTATGCATAGATAAACAAAATAAAGTGCATAACTTAAATATTGTAGGGTACAGATACAACTTATTCGGTGAACCCTCAATCCATGAACACTACCCCATTATTCTTTTCTTTTGCAATATTTATTTATCTTTGTAATTTACAGTGATTTATGTTTTCCTGGCTGCAAATAAAACAAATTTCATATCATTTAACTCAGTGATAATAAATCTGACTCTGATAATGATTCTTAATTTGTGAGTCAGTGTCAACATTGCCTGAGAAAAATTGATCAGGGTGCCCAGTCAGATTTCTGAAGTGATGTGAAAAGTTTGTTTTCATGTAACGCTCTGGGTAGAATCAATTTTCAATAGCATAACATGGAAACCAAATAGTAATATGTGATTGAATTTCTCAGCCATGGTTCAGACAGAAGCTCAGGCTGTCAGCAGTAAAGAACATGTACTGATATGTGAAATAACCCAATGCATCTCAGCCATTTACACACTTGAGTCAGGAGCTGCCTTTGCCAGATAAATATAATTAGTTTTATGCTCCCAGGAATAAATGAAAACAATTTCAAATATCTTAGTTTAGCAATAATATTGCACTTTTCCCTCTGATATGCCCAGCATTGATTTATCTTCTAATAACATCCTGTACTTCTCACATCAGGCACTGAACAAGTCTTCAGCTACTTGGAGAATCGAGTCATCCTTCCCCACATACATAGGTGGCCTTAGCTATGTTTCACCTGTTTCAACTGAAACGGGCCCTGCCCTCCCAGGGGCCCCCGACTGACATGCAAAAATTTAATGCACAGCTCCCAGACGCCACAATATTCTCCTGCTATTGCCAGCCGAACCACCAGTAGGCGCTCGCTGACTGACATCTAAGAAAATACATTAAAATATTTACTTCACTTGTAAACATTGCTCCTAGCAAAGAAGGCTACTTTTCAATGAGAGGAAAATGAAACACTCCTATCCTAGTGGTGCTGAAAAACGGAAAATATTAAACAACAAAACAAAACGTCTAAATACTCTCCCAAAAGTTACATCTTTCTTTGTTCCAGCATCTGTAAAAGGCCGGCCGACTGCAGTTGCTGCTGCACCATCGTCACAGCATGGGTCTGCAGTGCCAAGTGACTGTGTGAGCGGTACAGGAGATGTTGATAATCAGAGCAATGAAGATGAGAAGAACAATTCTACTCAAACAGATGGTGATAATGATGACCAAACTTTGTTTGGTGAACAAGCACCACAGCATGATGACAGTCCTACAACTGAGAAAGGTGAAGGAGATGCCGCCACCAGCCCACCAGACAGAGAGAAAGCCCCACTAACATTCACAGAGACTGATCTGGCACGTTGGCCAATGCATATTACCAGTGACCAACGGATCGACATTGTTAGGAGAGGTCCTGTTCAGTTAGAGGACATTAACTTTCCACAGAGCCAATAACGCCATCGTTTTACCATGGACAGATATATTATGAAGATGAAAAATGGAGAAACCATTTGTAGGTCATGGTTAGTGTACTCAGAATCATCTGATTCAATCTTCTGTTTCTGCTGTACCTTATTTGGCAAGCGAAATCACAGTCTCACTTGCGGAGGTTTCAGAGTGTGGGAGCGACTCACTCTCACACTCCAGGATCATGAGAAGTGAAATGTGCACCGTGCCAACATGGATAGCTGGCATGAGCCGGAAACGCGCTTAAGAACGCACAGTGCCATTGACAACACGTACCAAGAAATGCAAATGCTGGGAAAAAAAACACTGGAATGATGTCATGAAGAGGTTCATTGCCATAGTCTGTCACCTTGCAGAACGAAACCTTGCTTTCCGTGGCCACAATTCCACCCTACATGAATCAAATAATGGGAACTTTCTGGGTCTGGTGGAGCTGCTTGCCGAGTTTGACCCAGTGATGAGCGAACATGTCAGACAAGCAGAGAAAAAAGAGATTGCTGACCACTACATGGGGAAAACCATACAAAATGAGTTAATCACACTTATTGGAGACAAGACACTGGAAGTGATAACAGAGAGTAAAACAATCACGTTACTACTCGGTGATAACGGACTGCACCACAGACGCTACACACATAGAGCAGCTCTCTGTGACACTGCGCATTGTCACGGGCCAAGTAAATGTCGGAGCTACTGTTAGTGAGCATTTTGTCGGTTTCCTACCAGTGCTTGACACAACAGGTGCAGGCCTAACTGACGTTTTCTTAACGCATATGGAGAAGTTAGGATTAGATATCTCAAAATACAGGGGGCAGGCCTATGGTAACAGGAGCAATATGCGGGGGAAAAATAGCGGGGTGCAGAAGAGTGCTCGATATTAACAAAAAAGCACTGTTCATGCCATGCGCCAGCCACAGCCTAAACCTAGTCATTGTCGATGCTGCAAAATCAACAGTGGAGTCTGAGAGCTTCTTTGGGGTGCTGCAATGTCTATACACACTATTCAGCTCATCGACACAGAGATGGGAGCTGTTCAAGAGAACGTGCCACAGATGACCCTTGAGGCCATATCCAACACGTGATGGGAGTGCCGCGTGGAAAGTGTGGAAGTCCTGAGTTACCAGCTTCCCGATGTTGGCAATGCGCTCCTGTCACTGATTGAAAATGCCACACAGAAAGGTGACAGTGAAACCACATCTGCAGCCAGAGGCCTAGAAAAGGAGATCACGTCATGGAAATTCCTGCTGACTGTTATCATCTGGTACAACGTTTTACATGAGGTGAATCATGTCAGCAAGCTGCTTCAGAGCCCACAAGTGGGAATCGATGTGCTACAGCGCGAGGTGAATATGTTCTGAAATTTCTCAAGGAATACAGAGAGAACGGCCTTTCATTCGCCCAAACAGATGCCAGAGACATAGCTGAAGAGATAGGGATGCCAATGGTCTTTCCTACTGCACGAATCAGAAAACCAAAACGTCAGTTCCAGTATGAGTCCCAAAGTGCAGATCCTTCCCTGACCGTGGCACCCGAGGAACGGTACAAGAGAGAAGTTTTCCTTCCACTAGTGGACTCTGCCATCACAGGCATTAGAACATAGAACATAGAATGTAGAATAGTACAGCACAGTAGAGGCCCTTCGGCCCACAATGTTGTGCCGACCCTCAAACCCTGCCTCCCATATAACCCCCACCTTAAATTCCTCCATATACCTGTCTAGTAGTCTCTTAAACTTCACTAGTATATCTGCCTCCACCACTGACTCAGGCAGTGCATTCCACGCACCAACCACTCTCTGAGTAAAAAACCTTCCTCTAATATCCCCCTTGAACTTCCCACCCCTTACCTTAAAGCCATGTCCTCTTGTATTGAGCAGTGGTGCCCTGGGGAAGAGGCGCTGGCTATCCACTCTATCTATTCCTCTTATTAGTGAGTGCTTCAAGCTGATGGAGTAATTTTACAGTCTGTTTAGCATCATTTATGGAAGAGAGGAAATGAAAAAAGCCACCCAAAGTCGCACACTGAAAGACAGCTGCGTAAACGTGGAGAGGACACTTGGTGATGTGGATGCTGAGGACCTTTTGCGCGAGGTGTCGGCTGCTGTCAGTGCTGTGTCTGCAAAAGAAACCACTGGCCTGCAGATTCTGAGCTACATTTACAGCAACAATCTGGTTGAACTGTATCCTAACCTCACTATTGCTCTGAGACTCATGCTGACAGCGCCTGTTACTGTAGCAAGTGGAGAGAGAAGTTTTTCGAGGCTAAAGCTCATCAAAACTCATCTGAGGACAACCATGCTCCAGAAGCGTCTGTCAGCTCTTGCTCAGATATCAATTGAGCATGAAATAACAAGACTGCTGGACAAAGATGAGCTCATTAAAGTATTCTCAGCACTGAAGCACAGGAGGGTGGTGAAGTTCTAGTGGTAAGTCTTTGAATACATTTTTAGCAGAAATAAAGTTTATAATTAAAATAATAAAATAAACCACGTATTTCACTCAAAATGTGTATAGGCGATTAGGCAGCGTTCCTACAAATCGTAATTTCTCTCTCTCACTTGCATCCCCTCTCTCTCTCTCTCTCTCTCTCACTCTCCTGTTCGCTCTCCAGGCCTTCCTTGAGCTGTCCGTGGTGCTGAAAGAGTGCAAGACGCAGTTTGTTGTAAACTTCCAGTAGTTAACTTTCAGACACTGTTCATTGAATAAATAAAGTGTGAATTTTCATTAAATATGACATTGCTTTTGTTATTAATTTAATTAGAGGGAAATTGTTTAAACTGTTCTTATGCTAGCTGATACCTAACACATAGTGCCATTCAATGCAGACTATTTGCTGAAAAGGGTGAGACTTCTCACTCCAAAGCAAAAAATGTCATTGTTTCCGTTTTTAATTAAGAGAATTATTTGGATTATGTTGAGCTGTCTGTCCATTATGCTGAAAGTGCATATAATGCATCAACGTTTAAGTCCGAAATTATACTATTATTGATGCAAACCAACTTGAATATTCGCTTTTTTCCTTTTTTTTTTGGAAAGCGGGGGTAGGGCCCTACAATAACTCTTGAAATGGGCCCCCAGATGCTTAAGGCTGCCTATGCTCACATACTCAAGGTCTGTAATAGAACCTTATAACACAATACAGGCCCTTCGGCTCACAATGCTGGGCCAATTTTTTAACCTACTCTAAGGTCAATCTAACCCTCGCTCTTACCAAACCCCCATTTATTTATTTACTTAAAGATACAATGCAGAACAGGCTTTTCTGGCCTAATGAATGCCCAACAACCCATCTATATTTAACCCTAACTTAATCACAGGACAATTTACAATGACCAATTGACCTACTAATTGGTATGCCTTTAGACTGTGGGAGAAAACTGAGGAAACCGAAGGGAAACCCGTGTGGTTACAGGGAAAACATAGAAACTCCTTACAGACAGCGCAGGAATTGAACTCGGAACTCTAAAGCCCTGAGCTGTAATAGTTGTGCACTAACTGCTGTTCTACCGTGTTGCTCCTTGCATCTCTAAAGTATACCAGAGTTGCATACAGGGGCCGACTTATACAAAAGCATTTTGGCAATAAGAAATCAAGCAGTGTCTGCAGAGAGAAGAACACAGTGCTTCAGGCTAATGACATTTAAGATTAGATTAGATTCGATTTATTTATTTATTTATCATATACAGTGTACTATGAAAGATACAGTGAAATGCAGCATCTATGTTAATAACCAACACTATCTAAGGAAGCACTCGGGGCAGCCCATGATTAGTGTGTCATATTACAGTGCCAGTATAGGATGCCCATAATGTTCAGCCGAACAACATGCAGCCAATATCCAACAAGGAACAACATCAAATTAGACCCTTTGCTCACCACACCCCCTTACACCTAGATACACAGGGGGGCCTCCACTTCCCAGGACAGTCCACCTCCAGGTTACTGAACTCCAGACTGTGGCCCCCGACTCGCAGACTTTGGAACTCCATCCTTTGGACTTGCCGCCCTAGGGGCTTTGACCTCCAGACTCACCAGCCTCAGGCTTCAACCTCCAAACTTATCTACCTGTGGGCTTCAGCTTCCAGGTTTTGACCTCTGGACTTGCCAATCACAGGACTCCAACCACAAAACCTGTGCTTGACCTTGGGCCTCTAATTCCAGAACTTGTTGTCATTTCTAATGAAAGTTCATCTTCTCTCTCTCTGCCCCTCTCCCTCTTTTCAGGTGTTATCTGACCTGTTCTGCATTTATGACAATTTCATATGTCCAGTATTAGGGTTCGTATTGACCTTAACATTTGCTTTAACATTTGAAGCAATATGCACTTAAATCCTTCCTTAACCTTAATGTTCTTTGTCTTTGATGCACAGATCTGAACCTCTCTAACACATACTGCGCCAGCCTGCACTCCATCCCTAATATATGTATGTGGCGGTTGTCCATCGTGTCCGATGATGATAGGAAACCTGTTCGGGAGAGTGTTTTTAAAATGGAAAAGCTGTTGCACTTCCACCTTCTTGACATTAGAAGTCCAAGTTCATTGGTATAAACAAGTGTCACAAACTCAGGTCTTCTGTGCCTTGCCGTGCCCACCAAGCATTGCAGTACCACCTTCTTGGCCAGTGGATCTCAATGGAGATCTCATTCGCCCAGTGCGCCAAAGCTGACTTCACATGCTAGGAATGGCATACCCCTATCTCAGTGGGATCTGAGGCTGCCAGCTACCCTCACCTGGTTTAGCCTGGTTGTCGAAGTGATGTATAGGGAAATGGTTGGTGTTTCATGCAAACAACTACTTGGAGCTGCAGGTGAGAACTGAGTGTCGGGTGAGGATCATAGGTGAGTGAGCTGGCCCGCAATGGACACGACAAGCCCCTTCACCACAGCTACCCTTCCCTGGATACCCGATACACCCCTGTAATAAATGCAGGATATTTAAATAAATATGAGAATTGTATCCACAGGTAGGATCTGCATTTACCTACTGACCAATATGGTAGTTCAACATGTCCTGAAATATGCAAATCCAGTCCACAAGGATTTCTAGGGTTGTTGTTTTCTGAAAACTAAGGCACATTCAAGAGCTTAAACAGTTTATCACGCCATGGATAGAAATCTAAAACTTCCATCGTAATAGCCTTTGGCACCAGGGAAAATTGAAAACACAAGAGACTGCAGAGGTTGGAATATGGAGCAGCAGTCTGCTGTGGTACCACAGTAACGTAACGGTGTACATAAAGTTATTTCAGCTCATGGCCTTGGAGTTTAGGGTTTAATTCTAGTGCTGTCTGAAAGGAGTTTGTGCCCGAATGGGTTGCCTACGGGTGCTCTGGTTTCCTCCCACATTCCAAAGAAGTACCGGTTAGCAGGCTAATTGGTCATTGTAAACTGTCCTGTGATTAGGCTAGGGTTAAATAGGCAGGTTGCTGGGCTATGCAGCTCGTTGGGCTGGAAGGGATCTCTAAATAATAAATAAATTAAGAGATACATAGATAGATAAATGCTAAAAACAAACAAATAGAATACTTGATAGATAATATATAAATAAACAAGTAAACAAACAATAAATAAAGAAACAAATAAACAAACTCAATGGGTCCAGCAATGAGTCAAGTGAGGCAAAATAAATTGTCCATGTTTTAGGTTGGAAACCTACAGGCAGATTCAACCTGAAATGTCCATAATTTCTTTCCCATTTTCTACCCTGATCAAATTATCCCCTTACAAAATCCTAGTTTAGGGAAAATCATAACTTCCAAGGTCTTTTGTGTCACAGAATGTGTACTTACCACAGCTACAAATACAGAGCAACGAACAATCTGCTGGAGGACCCCAGCAGGTTGAGCAGCATCTGTTTGAGAATCGGAATTGACTACACTTCAGGTCCCGATACGCGGTTTTGACCTGAAATGTCAACAATTGCTTTTCTCCCACAGATGCCGCTTGACCTACTGAGTACCCCCAGCAGATTGATTCCAGTCTCTGCCGTCTCGTGTGCCTACTACAGCTACAGAAAGTTTGTCAATCCCTTCCAGCTACGGTGGATGAGGGATGGCATGTGATGGGGCTGGGTTCTGTTTCAAACAGCTTATAACAATGTTCACGTACTGCCTGTTAAAGTTACTCATGACACAAGTAGCTCATTCTGAATTTTGAGCTCATCTGGAAATAATACGTTACGGCTCATGTTTAGCCCACAAAAATATTCCTACTCACTGTTCCTTTCTGCACTTGTCAGACTCAGTAAGTTGATCAGGGGTTCCCAATCTTTTTTATGTCATGGGCTTCTACCATTAACCGAGGATTCCGTGGAGCCCAGGTTGGGAACCCCTAGATATTTATTTATGGCCAAATCCAATTTCACTCCTGTGTTTGGACTGCTAAGCTGCCATTTTGACCCATAGCCTGTAAAGTTTCATTTCAAGCTACAAGCGTGCCAATCACAAATCTCAAGTGCCAAGATGAGGCTGCCCTCAGACTGGAGGAGCAACACCTTATATTCCATCTGGGTAGCCTCTAACCTGATGGCATGAATATTGATTTCACCTTCCAGTGAACAAAGCTCCTCCTCCTTCCTCTATTCCCCACTCTGAACTTTCATTTCTTAAACAGCTGCCGATTACTTGCCCCTGGGTCCCATCCTCCCTCCCTTTCTCCTATTGTCCAGTCTCCTCCCCTATCAGATTCTTTCTTCTCCAGCCCTTGACCTTTCTCACTCAACTGGCTTCACCTATCACCTTCCAGCTAGTCTCCTTCCCCTTCCCCCACCTTTTTATTCTGGTATCACCCCTCTTCCTTCTCAGCCCCGAAGAAGGGTCTCATCCCAATCTTTGACAGTTTACTCCCTTCCATTGATCTAGCATTCTGTGTGTGTGTGTGTGTGTGTGTGTGTGTGTGTGTGTGTGTGTGTGTATATATATATATATGTATGTATGTATGTTGCTTTGGATTTCCAGCATCTTCAGACTTTCTCACGTCTCACATCTCCACCCCCACACCTCAAATATCAGGGCACACAACATAACAAGGAGCCAAGGACCTTTGTAAGAATGAGTTTGAGAAAAAAATAAAGGTACTGATAAATAAAATGTTTGGAAACAGGACTTTATTAAAAAGATAAGCTTTAATGTTATTGAACTCACAATAGGCCAAGTATATATATCTCTAATGACAACAAATTGTCTGTTTTTAGGTTTAAATAGAACTATTCTCATCAATCAGCAAAGTATATAAGAACAAGGCAATCATTAAAAATGAAAAAGATAGCTACAGTAATCACTGTTGAAATGATCACCAAGAGAGACATGGAGCAGATGTAAGTTACAGAGTCATAACGTTACAAAGAACTACAGCACAGAAATGGGCTCTTTGGCCCATCTGTTCCATGTAATATGTTGAGCTGGAGCTTGGTTATCTTTCATCCAGCCGTAGTGTCTAGACAGATACATTGACACTAGGGAAGAAGCAAGCTTGGAGTTGTTCTATTCACAGTGGGCTGGGTTCAGGTCAAATCACTGATGGGACATGGAGGGGCTCAGTCAGACATGCTGGTTAAATTAGGCCGATGGGCCTGTTTCTGTCTTTCATTGGAAGGGATGGGTAAGAACCTCTAATCATTAGAGTCTAATGATACTTCCGCAAAGTGTTGTGACGTGCTGGAGAGCAGGTTGGTGGTATTATGACTGAGAACAAACCACACAGTGACTGAAGGTGCTCAGATGTTAAAGGACATTATTCAGCACTACAAGCCAACGTTCTGGAAGAATCTATTGGCAGAATCTCACTAAACACAAAGTATATTGAGGTTTCTATCTACTTAACTGCTGGCTGGTGACGCAGTGACATCAGCGCCGGACTCCAGAGTGAAGGTTCCCGAGTTCGAATCCATTCAGGCTGCTCCCGGGCACGCTTTCCATCCGTGCCGAGCTTGCAACTTGGCCTCATAAAAAAAACAACTGCGCTGTGAGAAGGACGTGGGGGACTACTCACAGAATCTTTCCTCCAAGACAACCACTCGAAAAGCAGAGTATGGCACACACAAAAAAAATCTGCTTAACACACAAAGATAACAGCAAAAACAGTGTTTTTTAGCTACAATTATAAAATTTATTTCAACATTTTGTGGGAAAAATTCTGTAAAATATAATATTAACAATAGAAGCACATCTGAACTCACAGGTCACCTCTTACTAGAGATCAAAACCTTCACTAGAGATCCAGACACCCAAAACTTCTTTTTCCAACACACACGAAAGGCTGGAGGAATTTGATGGGTCAGGCAGTATCGATAGAGAAAAATGAATGGTTAATGATTATGGCTGCGATCTCAGCAACCTTCCAGCATTTTTTGTTTGTTCCTCCAGATTTCCAGCATCTGCAGTCTCCTTTGTGCCAAACTGTTTACCATTGTGTTTGGAGATGGCGATTTGGATACAATAATTGGGATATACAAACACCCCAAATAGTGAGGCAAATACTGGGGCAGAAACTGCATGGTCATAAAAGGAAGAGGAGCAGATGTTTACTTTGAGCAGCACTACTCAGTTGACTATGAAATTGCAAATGTCTACACCCATTGAAACTTTATCACATACCTCCTGTACCTAATAAAATGGCCAGAGAATATGTTCATGGTCATCTGTTGCTGTGGCCCATCCATTTCAAGGTTTGATGTGTTGTCCATTCAGAGGTGCTTTTCTGCACAACACTGTTGTAATGCATGTTTATTTGAGATACTGTCATCTTCCTGTCAGCTTGAAGCGGTCCGGCTGTTCCCCTCTGACATTTCTCATTAACAAAGCATTTTCCCCCACAGAACTGTGATTTACTGATTTTTTTTTTGCTTTTTCTTTTGCACCTTTCTCAGTTACCTTTAGAGACTGTAGTGCATGAAAATCCCAAGATGTCAGCAGTTTCTGAGATACTCATACCACCCCCTCTGGCACCAATAATCATTCCATGGTCAACGTCACTTGGGTCACCTTTCTTCCCCATTGTGATGTTTGGTCTGAACAACAGCTGCAGCTCTTGACCATGTCTGCATGTTCTTATGTATTGAGTTGCCGCTACGTGATTGGCTGATTAGATATTTACACAACAAGCAGGTGTACAGCTGTATCTAATAAAGTACCCACTGAGTGGATGTAAGAAAAAGATGAATGGAAAAGTATAGCATTGTGTTCGCAATTTATTCTTTGTGGGTGTCACTGACAAGGCAGCACTCATTACCCATCTCATGCCTTCCTTGGGGAAGAGTGCTAAAGGCTAGATCTTTGGTGCTCAAGACCAACAATCCAGACCTCTCCTGGCTATTTGAAGAGCAAAAGAGCAATTCAGAGTGAGGTTGGAGACTGATTCAGATGCACATCAGTTATGGAAGGGTTTTCAGGTCATTACTTCCTACAAAGTGAAATCCAAACACATAAATGGCTCTGATGCTTCACTCCTCAATGAGCTGAATGCAATTTATGCACGCTTTGAAAGGGAGAATGAAACTACACCCGTGTGAATCCCTGCAGCATCTGGCGACCCTGTAATATCTGTCTCAGAGGTTGACATCAGAATATTCTTCAAGAGGACGTAGGGTACTGAAAATCTGCGCCAACCAACTGGCCGTATTGTTCAGGGACACCTTCAATCTCTCACTGCTGCCAACCCAAGGACCTGGACCTGCTGTAATTTGCCTCTCGCCATAATAGGTCTCACTGGCTCTCCACTCAGCCTTGTATCATCTGGACAATAGTAATAACTATGTCAGGCTGTTGTTTATTGATTACAGTTCAGCGTTCAACACCATCATCCCTCCCACTTCAAAAACTTCAACAAGCTTCAAAACTTGGGCCTCTGTACCTCCCTCTGCAACTGGATCCTCGACTTCTTCAGCAGGCGGCAACAGTCAGTGTGAATTGGAAATAACATCTCCTCGCTGACAATCAACATCGAAAGGATGCGTGCTTAGCTCTCTGCTCCACTCTCTCTACATCCATGACTGCGTGGCTAGGCACAGCTCAAACGTCAGCTATAAATTTGCCAACGACACAACTGTTATGAGAACCTCAGATGGATTTGAGGAAGCATAGAGGAGTGAGATACACCAGATGGTTGAGTGGTGTCTCTACAACAACCTAGCACTCAATATCAGTAAGACAAAGGAATTGACTGTGGACTTTAGGAGAACATACACAAGACATCATCAAGGGGCCAACTGTAGAAAGGGTGACCAGCTTCAAGTTCCCGGGTGGCAAAACCTCTAAAGGTCTATTCTGGGCTCATCATATTGATGTAATTACAAAGAGGACATGGAGCAGCTAAATTTCATGAGGAATTTCAGAAGATTTGGTATGTCATCAAAGACTCTAGCAATTTCTAGAGGTATTGTGTTAGAATGTTCTGACTGGTTGATTCACCATATTATACAGAGCCACCAATGCACAAGATTGGAAAAAGCTGCCAATGGTTACAAACTCAGCCAGCTCCATCACAGGCACTAGGCCTCCACACCGTTCAGGATATCTTCAAACCCAGTGCCTCAAGCAGCATCCATTATAAACTATCCTCACCTTCCA
The DNA here is from genome assembly GCF_963921235.1 of Mobula hypostoma. Lineage (NCBI taxonomy): Eukaryota > Metazoa > Chordata > Chondrichthyes > Myliobatiformes > Myliobatidae > Mobula > Mobula hypostoma. Next base: position 14,838,906 of record NC_086102.1, read on the forward strand.
GGTCATATTCAGTATTGCTCTACAGCTCCAATAGCATCAAACTGATATTGAATCCAGCTAATGGCACCAAGATGACTGACAACTGAATGCATCTGGTTTGAATTTCTGGAATTACATTAGTCGCTCACTATCATGTTTCAACTCACAAAGTATGATTCACAATTCCAGTAGTGTGCAAAAATCTTAGGCACATATATATAGCTAGGTGGTCAAGACCTTTGCACAGTATTGTATTTGTCAACGTGAATTGGAGAGCGAGGTTGTAAATCTCCAAGGAGCAAAGAATATTGGGAATGACAAGGATGGAGTGCCGCGGGAGGGGAGAAGGAGTGCCAAGGGTGGAGGGTGGCACTGGTGCAGACACACCCAGCCCTGAGACACCAGGCAAGTACATTTGATTCCAAACAATCGGTTTACTGATCATTACAAAGTGTCTGAGGTGCTTCCCGCTCCCTCCCCTCTCTCTTACCTTTTTCCAACCATGATTCCCCTCGCCCTGCCCCCTTCCTACTCTCAGTCCACAATAGAGTCCCAAATCAGAATCAGGTTTATCATCACTCATATAGGTCATGAAATTTGTTTTCTTTTTTGCAGCAACATTACAGGGCAATATGTAAAATTGCTGCAGTTCTGTGCAAAAGTCTTACTCTCCCTAGCTACATATACATACAGTATATGTGCCTAGGGCTTTTCCTCAGTGCTGCGCACATACAATGTCATACACTCAATTCCAAGACAATTGTGTTACAACCATGTATAACTCATGCAGATGTACGAGACCCAGAAATTAAGACTGATAAGATACTTTCATGCATGAATCCCTTCAGAGTCATGGATGGAGATGTTAGGTTGCTGCTAAAGCTTTTTCAGTAAGCCCATTTCTGATCTCTTTTGAAACTCATTATCATGTGGGCACATGGCCAAGTGGTTAAGGCATTGGACTAGTGACCTGAAGGTCGTGAGTTCGAGCCCCAGCCGAGGCAGTGTGTTGTGTCCTTGAGCAAGGCACTTAATCACACATCGCTCTGCGAGGACACTGGTGCCAAGCTGTATGGGTCCTAATGCCCTTCCCTTGGACAACATTGGTGTCGTGGATAGGGGAGACTTGCAGCATGGGCAACTGCTGGTCTTCCATACAACCTTGCCCAGGCCTGCGCCCTGGAGAGTGAAGACTTTCCAGGTGCAGATCCATGGTCTCGCAAGACTAACGGATGCCTTTATTTGTGTGGGGATGTGCTCTCTGGTTGAATGTTGTGCTTAACTTTGAGGGAAGATTTGAAAAGACCAACAAGGTAGAATGCGGCTCCTGGGTGCACGTATGGACCGATGCTGTGATAAAGTCACAGCTGAATGTCTCTGGTGAATCCTAAACTGGGGCTTCTACTGCGTTGCTGAGGATTGAAATTTGTCTGATTGAGCAGTAATTATCCAGATTAGGTTTGCCTTTCTTTTTGTAAACAGATCATAACTAGCTAATTTTCCACATTGTTGAATTGATGCCAGTGTTGTAAATACACTTGGTGCAGTTGGCTAGAAGCACAGCTAGTTCTGGAAGACAGGCCTTCAGTATGACTGGGATAGGTTCTGCTTGCTTTACCAGTATTTTCAGCCAGTTCTTGATAACGCATGGAGTGTGGTAGAATTTGTTAGGAATAATTAGCAAGGATGGGAACAAGCTATCAATACAAAAATCAGATTTCAAATTGTTTTCAAATGTAAACTACAAGCAGAAATTGGTTATGAAATTATAAGTACAGAGAGGCCACTGTCTTCGAAAGAAACAGGCTGCCAACTCACTCTTTACTTTTCCTTTTGTTCAGAGATACACACCGTGACAGGCCCTTCTATCCGAATGAGTCTGCACTACCAAATTACACTCATGTGGCTCATCAACCTACTAAGCTGTATGTCTTAGGAATGTGGGAGGAAACCAGAGCACCTGGAAGAAACCCATGCAGTCACAGAGATAATGTACAAACTCCTTACAGACGACGGTGGGAAATGAACCCAGGTCGCTGGTGCTGTAATGCGCTTGTACCAAAGAATGGGGGAAGAAGCCATATTGAAACCTATTGAATGCTGAAAGGCCTCGATAGAGTGAACTTGGAGAGGACGTTTCCTATGGTGGGGGAGTCTAAGACCAGAGGGCACTAGAGGGATGTCCATTTAGAACAGAGCTGAGGAGGAATTTCTTTAGCCAGAGAGTGATGAATCTGTGGGATTCGTTGGCACAGGTGGTTGTGGAGGCCAAGTCATTGGGTACCTTCAAGGTAGAGGCTGATAGATTCTTGAGTATCCAGGGCATGAAGGGTTATGGGGAGAAGAAAGGAGTTTGGGGCTGAGAAGGAAATGGATCAACCATAATGAAATGATGGTGCAAACTCAATGGGCCAAATGGCCTAATTCTTCTCTTCTATCTTATGGTCTTGTGGTTACGCTAACTGCTACAATATCATACAACCCATATTAGGAAGCTGCACAAGAAATACACTATCAAAAAAGACAAGACTCTATCCCAATTATGAGTGACATAGATAGAGTGGGTGACAGGGTCGAGATAAGTCTCTAACAAAGGAGGTGTGAAGACACTCCTTCCCTCTTCTATCCTGCAGATCACCCTTGGGCAAGGTGTAGCACCAGCTTAAACCCCACCCCACCGGATCAGGGTCACGTGGAGCCATGGGAGAAGGTGGTTAATGGTTGTATGTGCAGCTCGTGCATATCACAAGTTCTGCTTATGTGACCACTGACATCAGGCAGACAATCTCCGAAGAGCATTGATAATGGCTGAGGTCACCCATCTTGTAAAGACACTGCCCATAAGGCAATGCAAACTATTTATGTTGAAAAAATTTGCCAAGAACAATCATGGTCATAGAAAGACCATGGTCGCCCACATCATACGACAGGGCACATAACGAATGAACAATAGATAGAGTGAATGTAAGCAGGCTTTTTCCCCTTAGGTTGGGTGAGACTAGAACTAGAGGTCAGAAAATTAGGTTACATATATATATATATAAAAAAAAATAAAAATTAATAAAATAAATACACTGTTAAAAGAAGGCTGCTTGAGAATAATCTATCCTCCTCCCAATGATTGTTTAATTGCCCATCACCATTTATGACAGGATGTGACAAAAGGGTTGTAGGATTGAAGTGCAAGGTTATTTTTCTCATATATCGTTTCCTATACTTCCTTGCATTGTTATATAATCACCCGCATGTGTAGCTGTTCAGTGATTTTTCAGTAATTGTAGTATAGCAGGTTGTGTATTTTCTAGAAGATTCTTGCCCTTCCTGCAGCAGGTGCATGACACTTCATCTGGGTATTTCATAGGTTATTTCCAATCATGGTCGTCTTGTTATCTGTCTAGACTGAGCTAGGTTTTATGATGAGACATCCACAACTTCTTTGTTCTTTGTTCGTTCTTCAGAAATAAAATGGCTGTAACCAACAAGCTGTATGCCTCGTTCTTGACTTTTGGAGAACCTTTGGATCACAGAATTACGGGAAACCCACAGTGCAGAACTTCAATCTGATCCTTGCTCATAGTCACTTTGCACCGTCCATTGCACTCAGATTTTACTGCTTACCAAATCATGGTCAGCAGTTTGGGTGACTGATCCAAATCTATCAACTTTCTTCAGCCCTGAACTCCACCCCTCTGCCCCAAGCTCATAGAAGTGGCAAGTTTTCTGCAATGTCATGATGTAGATTGGTGCATAAATGCTGTGGAAAATACTCATTGAAAATGCAACAGACACATGTCTGATACCGCTGTGATACAACAATAACCTCAGTGACCGGGGTCACTTTTATTTAGTGAAGATTAGACTTAAGATGAAGAAGTCTATGAAACCACATTAACTGCTCATAGTTCAAAAGCAGGGTTTAATCTCAAAATGGAGACAGTTCCTTTCTTCCCACAGATGCTGCTCACCACATTGAGTTCCTCCAGCAGTTAGTTTGTTACAGTAACTTGCATTGGATAGGTGAGTGCAGAAAATGAATAGTGCTTGCACATTTACAGACAAGGATAGGTATCAGGAATCCTTCTCCTTCACAGTGGGGCTGAGTTAGGGGCACCTTGGAAGAGGTTTTTTCTTTCATTCAGCACAGAAAAAGAAACCTGTTAGGCTTCGTCTTGGGAATCCATTGATCCACTGAGACACCATCGCCTCAGTTCTATACTGCATGCTATCCAAGAATAGTTAACAAAATGAGAATCTGATACAGTGAGAGAAAGCTCTTAAAACTTGCCAAATGCAACTTCATTATTTCCCAGTGGTGGAAAATAGCTAAATTTTTTTAGGTTTCAATAAAGGTCAAAGAAAAGGCCTCAAGGAATTATAGTCCTGTTAGGTTTGACACTTACTCCTAGAAAAATATTGCAGTCTATTATAAAGAAATCAATAGAGGGTGTAAAGACATATATTGTGCAAAACAAGAGCTAAGACTTGTGATGAGGTGCGTGTTGTTATTTAATTTCAATTGAGAGCTGCAAGACTTGAGGACAAACCTTCAAAATACATGATGAGGAGGACTCTTTCCTTTCAAAATATAATTTCTGCATGGAACAGGTTTCAAAATAAAGAAAAGAAAACACCCTATTGCCTTATACCTTAATAAATAGCTTGGTTTGTTTGTGATAGGAATTTGCTTTAAAAGTACTTGAGTTGCTTCTGTCATAATTAGTGTCTAACACTGTCATCTGACACCAATCACCTCTTTCATGTAGAGGTTAACTTCAGATTTCACTATTCCATCACATGGCCAGTCAGGTTAGAAGTCACAGATTCAAAGAGTCATGCAGCAAAGAACATACTCTTCAGCCCTCAGCTCTGAACTTCAAGCAGCCATTAACCTAATCCCTAAACTTAATACTACCATCAACTGCCCCCAGATTTTATCCTCCACCTAACTACTAAGGGCACTTTACAGTGGTCAATTAATCTAGATCCTACATGTCTCTGAAATGTTGGGGGAGACATGAACCATAAGACCATAAGATATAGGAACAGAATTAGACCATTTGACCAACTGAGTCTGCACTGCCATTTCATCATGGCTGATCCAAATTTCCTCTCAGCTCTAATCTCCTGATATCCCTTCATTCAATAAGGTTCAGAGGTCACACCTCATTCTTCTGAATTCCAGTGAATACAGGCCCAGTGCCATCAAATGCTCTTCATATGACAAGACTTTCAATCCTGGAATAATTTTTGCGAATCTCCGTTAAACCCTCTCTAATGTCAGCAAGTTCTTTCTTATATAAGGAGCCCAAAACTGCTCACAATACTCCAAGTGAGGCCTTATCAGTGCTTTATAAAGCTTCAACAATATGTCCTTGCTTTTATATTCTAGTCCTCTTGAAATGAATGCTAACATGCATTTGCCTTCTTCACCGCTGACTCAACCTGCAAATTAACCTTTAGCGAACCTTGCGCAAGTACTCCAAAATGAGCTTAGAAGTTAGAGATTCATAGAGTCAAGTAGCACAGAAAATGCTCTTCAGTCCCTAGTTTTGATCTTCAAGCACCTATTAACCTAATCCTACTTTATTCACCTCATACTACAATCAACTGCACCCAAATGTTACTCTCCAGCTACCCATTTTTCAATTAATCTACCAACACGCATGTCCTTGAGATGCTGGGAGAAACTGCTTCATCCATGCTAGTATCTTTTCTGTAATACCATGGGCTCTTGACTTGTTAAGCGGCCTCATGTGTGGCAGCCTATCAAAGGCCTTCTAAAAATCCAAGTACATAACATCCACCAATTCTCCTTTGTCAATCCTGCTCGTTATTTTTTCAAAGAATTCCAACAGATTTGTCAGGCAAGATTTTCCTTTAATAAAACCATGCTGACAGTGGCCTATTTTGTCTTCTGACTCCAGGTACCCTGAAACCACATCCTTAACAATTGATTCCAACATCTTCCCAATCACTGAAGTCACATTAACTGGATTATATTTTCTTTTTTTCTGCCTCTCTCCTTCTTTAAGAGTGGAGTGACATTTGCAATTTTCCATTCCTCTGGGTTCATGCCAGAATGAATTGATTCTTGAAAGATCATTACTAATGCCTCCACAAACTCTTCAGCCATCTGTTTCAGAACCCTGAAGTGTATACCATCTGGTCCATATGACTTATCTATCTTCAGACCTCTCAGTTTCCCCAAGAACATTCTCCCTAAAATGGCAACTTCACACACTTCTACCACTTAACGCTCTTGAATTTCTGACACATTGCTAATGTCTTCCACAGTGAAAACTGATGCAAAATACTTATTCAGTTATCCACTATTTCCTTTCCCCATTTATTACCTCTCCAGCATCATTTTCCAGTGATCTAATATCCACTCTTACTTCTCTTTTACATTTTGTGTATCTAAAGAAACTTATGGTATCCTCTTAAATATTATTGGCTAGCTTACCTTCATATTCCATTTAAAGACCTTTTAGTTGCCTTTTAATGGTATTTAAAAGCTTTCCAAACTTCTACCCACTAATTTTGGCTTTAGTATATACCCTTGCTTTGTTGGCTCTGAATTCTCCTGTTAACTATGGTTGTGTCAACTTTCCTTCAGAATACTGCTTCCTCTTTGGGATGTATATATCCTGTGCCTTCCAAATTGCTTCCAGAAATTTCAGTCATTGGTATTCTGCTGTCATTCCTGCCAGTGTTCTTTTCCAATCAATTTTAGCCAGCTCTCCTCTCATGCCTCCATAATTCCCTTTACTCCACTGTAACACTGATACATCTGACTTTAGCTTCTCCTTCTCAAGTTTCAGGGTGAATTCAATCATATTATGATCACTTTCCCCTAAGGGTTCTTTTACCTTAAGCTTTCTAATCAATTCTGGTTCATTACTCAACACCAAATCCAGAAAAGCTGATCCCCTGGTGGGCTCAATCACAACTGCCCTTAAAAGCCATCTCATTGGCATTCTAGAAATTCTCCCACTTAAGATCCAGTGCCAACCCGATTTTCCGAATCCACCTGCAAATTGAAAATTCCCCATGACTATTGTAACATTGCTCTTTTAGTATGCATTTTCTATCTGTTGTTGTAATTTGTAGACCACGTTCTTTGGGGATCTGCATGTAACTCCCATCAGGGTCTTTTCACTCTTGCAGTTCCTTAGCTCTACCCACATACTTTATTATCACCAAACAATTGATACTAGAACGTACAATCATCGCAGCGATATTTGATTCTGCGCTTCCCGCTCCCTGGATTACAAATCGATAGTAAATATTAAAAATTTAAATTATAAATCATAAATAGAAAATAGAAAAATGGAAAGTAAGGTAGTGCAAAAAAACCGAGAGGCAGGTCCGGATATTTGAAGGGTACGGCCCAGATCTGGGTCAGGATCCATTTAGCAGTCTTATCACAGTTGGAGAGACATGATTCAGTATGTTCTAACCCTATGTCAGCTCTTTCTAATCATTTGATTTCATTTGTTTCATAGATAGATAGATAGACATACTTTTTTGATCCTGAGGGAAACTGGGTTTCATTACAGTTGCACCAACCGAGAACAGAGTACAAACATAGCACTACAAAACCACAAACAATCAAATAATAATATGTAAACCATGCCAGACGGAAATAAGTCCAGGACCAGCCTATTGGCCCAGGGTGTCTGACCCTCCAAGGGAGGAGCTGCAAAGTTTGATGGCCACAGGCAGGAATGACTTCCTATGACGCTCAGTGCTGCATCCCGGTGGAATGAGTCTCTGGCTGAATGTACTCCTGTGCCCAATGGTGTAAATGATGTTACACGCCGACATCGAGTTGGCAGAGGGAGGGATGTGCACAATAACCACAATTGCATGTGGGATTTCCCTTGGCAAATAATATGGCCGGAGTCCAACAGCAAAAAGTTCAATATCCGGTCTACAAACACGTTCCTTGATCGTAATATGACCAGGATTGCACCATCTGTTGTTAACCAGAACAGCAAGCCCCCCTCCTTTACGCTTACCGCTCAAAGAGAACTATGTTCTAACAAACAGAACTATGCCACTGTCTCTGCCTACCTGCATGTTCTTTCAATAAATGTACCTTCAATGTTAAGCTCTCAGCTATAATTTTCTTTCAGCCATGATTCAATGCTGCCCACAACATCATATATGCCAATCTGTAACTGTGCTACAAGTTCATTTACCTTTTGAGTATACTGCCCACAATAAAATATAACACTTTTAGTCCTGTATTCACCCTTTTTAATTCTGTCTGCCCCTTACATTGCAGCTCATCCCATTGACTGTAATTTCACCCTATCATCAGCCTCTCCTTTCTAGCAGTCTCACTACACACTGCCTCTGTTTGTAAACCAACTACCTCATCCTCAGCACTGTCACTCCAATTCCCATCTCCACCCCAATTAGTTTAAACCCCTCCAAACAATAATTATATATATAATTATTTTTTTGAAAGCAAGGATGTAATGCTAAGGCTTTATAAGGCATTGATCAGACTGCCTTCTGAGTAGTTTGGGGCTCCATATTTAGGAAAGGATGTGCTGCCATTGGAGAGGGTTCAGAAAAAGTTTATGAGAATTACCAGGGAATGAAAGGGTTAACATATGAGCAGTATTTGAGGGATTTTAACTTTGCTTCTCTGACTGTCTATTATTACCATGAACAGGTTCCAAGGGAAGACGCGTCAACACTTATTTCTGTTTGAAGCTTGCTGGGACATTATGTGGCCAGGAGAATGTTGACAAATCATTTACCTATTGGAGGTGAAGCCAATTTTTCTGTCACTGTGAACAGTCAGCCCTTATTGAACAATTTTTTTGTCAGTCTCCCTTGATTTCAAAAAGAAAAGAAATTGGCTGTGATGGCAAATGTATAGACTGAAAAACAGTCCCTGTTCATTAACCTCTCAATCCATTTTGTAAATCTACCATTTATGTAATCAGTGTTGGCAAAGTCTCTGCTCACTCCTTTACCATTCTGTTACAAAATAAATCAACTCCTTCTCAGTATAATGTCTTTAATATATTCAAAAATGCTTCCTTCACTAAAAAGTTATGAAGTAAAGTTTTTTTTTTAAGATTCTTTCTCAGAACTTAGGGAGTGTTGTGAAACAGCAGGACTTAGGAGCACAAGTACATTTTTCCCTAAAATTGGCATCACAGGTGGACAGAATGGTGAAGGTATTTGTCATGTTGTCATCAGTCAGGACAGTTAGCATTGGAGTTCAGATGCTCTGTGCAGTCATGAAAGAGCTTAGTGAGACTGCACTTGGAGTATTTGGTGAAATTTAAGTTGCCCTTTTATAAGACAGACATTATTTAGCTGGAAAGAGTACAGAGAAGATTTATGCCAATAATTAAGGACCTGAGTTACAGGGAGAGGTTGGGCATGTTGGGACTTAATTCTTGGAACACAGGAGACGGGGAGGTGACCTTACAAAGGTGTATAAAATATTGAGAAACATAGATAGGTTGAATGCTCGTAGTATTTTTTTCTCAGGGAAGAGGAACCATAGAGGGCATATGTTTATAATAAAAGGTGAAAGATTTAAAAGGGACCCGATGGACAACGTCTTCACACACAGTGGGTGGAGCATTTATGGTGAGTACCAGAAAGTGGATTTTAACCTTATGACAATGTATAAACATATAATATAACCATATAACAATTACACCATGGAAACAGGCCATCTCGGCCCTTCTAGTCCGTGCTGAACTCTTACTCTCACCTAGTCCCACCGACCTGCACTCAGCCCATAACCCTTCATTCCTTTCCTGTCCATATATCTATCCAATTTAACTTTAAACAACAACATCGAATCTGCCTCAACCACTTCTGCTGGAAGCTCGTTCCACACAGCTACCACTCTCTGAGTGAAGAAGAAGTTCCCCCTCATGTTACCCTAAACTTTTGCCATTTAACTCTCAACTCATGTCCTCTTGTTTGAATCTCCCCCACTCTCAATGGAAAAAGCCTATCCACGTCAACTCTATCAATCCCCCTCATAATTTTAAATACCTCTATCAAGTCCCCCCTCAAACTTCTACATTCCAAAGAATAAAGACCCAACTTGTTCAACCTCTCTCTGTAACTTTGGTGATGAAACCCAAGTAATATTCTAGTAAATCTTCTCTGTACTCTCTCTATTTTGTTGACATCTTTCCTGTAATTTGGTGACCAAAACTGTACACAATACTCCAAATTTGGCCTCACCAATGCCTTGTACAATTTCAACATTACATCCCAACTCCTATATTCCATGCTCTGATTTATAAAGGCAAGCATACCAAAAGCTTTCTTCACCACCCTATCCACATGAGATTCCACCTTCAGGGAACTATGCACCATTATTCCCAGACCCCTCTGTTCTACTGCATTCTCCAATGCCCTACCATTTACCATGTATGTCCTATTTTAATTAGTCCTACCAAAATGTAGCACCTCACATTTATCAGCATTAAACTCCATCTGCCATCTTTCAGCCCACTCTTCTAACTGGCCTAAATCTCTCTGCAAGCTTTGAAAACCTACTTCATTATCCACAACTCCACCTATCTTAGTATCATCTGCATACTTACTCATCCAATTTACCACCCCATCATGCAGATCATTAATATATATGACAAATAACACTGGGCCCAATACAGATCCCTGAGGCACACCACTACACACCGTCCTCCAATCTGACAAACAGTTATCCACCACCACTCTCTGGCGTCTCCCATACAGCCACTGTAATGTAGGAATTATAAAAAGTGTTCAGATCAGTACTTGTGTTACATTTTAGAAGGGGATTTGGGTAATATGGTGTTTGCAGTGCACTTAACTCATGGTAAACCAACATGGATACAAGTCTGCTGAATAATTTATCCCATCGGCTGTTGGGAACCATTGGAGAACTTTTGAAACAGGCTGTGAACTAAGCTTTTACAACACTTACTGCAATGAGAGAAGGCTTTATGATCATCTGCAAGTCAACACATAAATAAAGTAGATGGTGCTGGTATGGCTAGTTCAGATAGTGGTAAATATCAGAGTCATCACTAGAGTAAAACACTTGGAACAACTTCTCAGATTCTGAATGAGCATAGGTTTTCCACAATATCACTTTTTAATGGTTGAGCTAATGGTCAAATGTTTCATTTTCTTGTAGTTGGATTTGAGGTCAGAGATACTATGTTCAAAGGGGATATAGCTTCCCTGGAATTGTCATGTGTAGGATTTTTGTAATAAAGCAGAATCAGAAATAATTTTATAAGGAAAAGTCCTCTGTACTTGTAAGAATGCATATTGGGAATGGCTCATGGGAATGAGTGATTTTTGGGGTGAATTATTTTCAAGCGCATAAGACATCAAGGCCATAAGACATAAGTGCATTCAGCCAATGAGTCTGCTCTACCATTCCATCATGGCTGATTTATTATCCCTCTCAACCCCAATCTCCTGCCTTCTCACTGTAACCTTTAATATTTGACTAATCAAGAACCTTTCAAAGTCTGCTTTAAATATACCCAGTGACTTGGCCTTCACAGCCGTCTCTGACAGAGAATTCTACAAACTCACTACTCTCTGGCAAAAGAAATTCTTCCTCATCTCCTCTGTTGTAAAGGGAGGTCCTTCCATTATTACAAAGAGTCTCGGCCCAAAACGTCAACTGTACCTCTTCCTAGAGATACTGCCTGGCCTGCTGCGTTCACCAGCAACTTTGATGAGTGTTGCTTGAATTTCCAGCATCTGCAGAATTCCTCACGTTTATGTCCTTCCATTATTGCTGTGTTTGCTCATCTATAACTGCTGCTGAGACCCACACAAAGCCAAACAATAGAGCAAGTTGGTATTCAAAATAACCTTTTTTTTTTAATCAATAAAACTACACCAGTCTCAAAGCTCAACTCAAACCCATACTCCCAAGTATGACTACTTAAATGGTTTATCCTGGACCAGCTGAGTCCTTGATTGGGACAGCAACCAATCAGTGAAAGTCAGCCTGGAATTGGTTTCAGCTGACCACCAGGTGCTGATTCTTTTGGCTTGCCGTATCAATTATTAGACAATGCTCTCTGGTCCTAGACAACCCCCCCCCGAACCCCACCCGCCCAATTACAGGCCACTCAAGGCTTTTCAACATTCAGTTCGATTCAATGAGATCCCCTCTCATTCTTTGAAACTCCAGTGAGTACAGACGCAGAGCCATCAAACGTTCCTCTCACATTAACCTTTTCATTCCTGGAATCATTCTTGCAAAACTCCTCTGGGCTCTCTCCAATGTCATTATTTCCTTTCGCAGATAAGGGGCCCAAAACTGCTCACGATACTCCATCTGGAGCAACTTTTAAAGGACATCTTGGAAGGGAAGTATTGCTAGGAGGTATAACCTGTATAGATGGTGATTGACTTCTGATCACTGCAGGTCACTTTCTGATCATTGGAGAGAGTTGTAATGAGAGTCTGAGAAAAATACATATCTGTATATATTATGGTTATATTTAAGAGTTAGAGTCATAGAACGCTGAGGTCCCACACAACCAGGTTCAAGAACAGCAACCATTCAGTTCTTGAACCAACCTGCACAACCCTCATCATTATCTCAGTACTGTAACACTATGGCAACTTTGACTGCTTTGCACTACTATAAACTTACTTTTTGTTCTAATTCTGTTTTTTCTTGTATAATTTATATTAATGTATGATTTTCTTGTGAATGTTGTGTTTAATGTTATGAGCCTGTGATGCCACTCAAACTAAGTTTTTCAAGTTTTTCATTTCACCTATACATACATAGAGTTGTTCATATGTACTATGTACCACCAAATTCAAGGACAGCTTCTGTCCTATTGTTTATTACACTCTTGAATGGACTTGGACTTTTGACCTCTTTATTCTGCATTGTTATTATTTTACCTTATTCAAGCTCAATGCATTGTCTAATGATTTGATCTGTATGAACAATATGCAAGACAAGCTCTTCACTGTATCTTGCTGCATGTGGCAATCCAAATACTAACGCAAAACCAATGCAACAAGAAATTGGGCTTTGATCGATCCAGGGCTTATATGCATCTAGAGTCAGGAGGCGAGCAAGCAGCATCATTGTAGACCCATCACACCCTGGACATCACCTGTTCCAACTCCTTCCTTCTGATAGGTGCTTTAGATCACTGTATGCCAGGACAAATAGGTACAAGAACAGTTTCTTTCCGTATGCCATCAGTCTTATGAACACTTGAATTTTAGCCTATTATAAACCAAGTCCACCTGTACATACTCAGGTATACCTCATTGTATATAGTTCACGATTATTTGCACTATTGTTTTGTTTGCTTTTAAGATTCTGTACAGCGAGAGCTCAGGGAAACCGGCGTCAAATTCCCTGTATGTGTCCACATACTTGGTGATAATAAAGGATTCTAATTCTGATTCTTATTTTTAATTATTAATTTTTTATTGTAACACCAACAAATTACATTCAATACAACCAGTTGCCAATTACATTTTGACTGTTTAACCCAGCCACCCCCCAACCTTCATCACCATCCCCCCTTCCCTCTCCCCTCCACCAATCAACTGAATAGTAGTACATACACAGACAAAGCATTCCTATTTTAACAAAAGATCTTTTATGTTAGATATCCACATTATGATTGTGTTTGGTCGTGCATCATTTACTCTTGCTGATGAAAGTTCCAGGTAAGAAATGTCCAAAAAGCTGCGGAGCCAGTGAGTATTTGAAATATCACGGGGAGGTTTCCAACGCTGGACTACAATCTTCTCTGCAGTCAGGCCTGCCAGCCAGATGTTGCGTGTTTTTTCCATAAGGGAAAGGTGGGAGTCATCATTTAGATGTACAGCGGGGACCATTGGTAATTGTACCCCTGTTAGTTCTGTAAGAGCACTGATAACCTTCCCCCACAACCCAAAAACCCCTGGACATTCCCATACAACATGTATAAATGAGCCAATGGCTCCATGGGGGCAAACCAGTCAGGGTCAGGAACCAGTCCCATTTGACGTCTAATCCTCGGTGTTAAATATGCCCTATGACAAAATTTCAAGTGTATATACTGATGATTTGGGTTTTTCGAAGCACCGGCAGCATTATCCCAAATTGCATCCCAGTCTAAGTCTTGTCCCAATTCAGATATGGCCCTATCCCAAGCTTTCATTCCCGATGTGGGCATATAATTCTGGGAGTTTAATTTATCATAGATATATGACACTATCTGTCCTGGAGTACTCTGCATCCAACTTAAAATGGGATGGAACTTTAAATCTGACCCCCAGGGAATGCCGTAGGCTTTATAAGCTGATCTTACTCGAAAATAGAAAAAAAGAGAATGTTTATCAATATTATATCGAGATATCAGTTCTTGAAAGTTAAGGATAGTACTTGCCCCATTAATATCTTGAAGAGTAGTAATACCTTTATCCTCCCAGATTCTGTTAGTGAATGGTTTCCCCCCAGATAGAAAACGGTTATTGTTCCATAATGGAGATGATTTACACCATACGCTTTGAAATTTTAGGAATTTTTCTGCTGCTCTAAACACTTGTAGCATATGGGTTAAAATTGGACCGTAATACAAATCACATTTTTTGGTAGACATACCTATAAGGAGAAAGTCCTTCAACCTTATTGGTGCTATTAGCTCTTGTTCTATATTTTTCCAGGACGAAACTTTATCCTCTTCTATCCAATAGCTAAGATTTTTTAATACAAATGCCCAGTGATACAATTTAAAATTTGGACGTGCCAATCCCCATTCAGCTTTTTGAGTTGTAGAGCTGACCATTTTATATTGGGTCGTTTACCATTCCAAACATAGCATCGTAGTAAGGAGTCCAGTTTTTGCCAATATTCTGCTGGAGGTGCAAGTGGGATCGTTGAGCTGATAAGATTAATGCGGAGTAAGATGTTCATTTTAATGACCGAAATACGGGCTGGGACTGATACTGGCAGGTGTCTCCATCTATTGATATCTTCCTCTATTTTTTTTAGAATTAAAGAGTAATTTGTTTTAGCCACAGATGATAGGAAAGTATTAACTTTAATACCCAAGTAGAGGTCCTCATTTGTAACTTTAATCTGGGGAGGAAAAGACACCTTACTTTTATCCGTATTAACCAGCATCAATGCTGATTTTAACAAATTAACTTTGTATCCTGAAAGAAATCCAAATTGCTCCAGTGTTTTTAAAACATAGGGGAGAATTTGTTGAACATTCGTCATATAAACTAGTGTGTCGTCTGCGTAAAGTGATATTGAATGCGATGTTGTACCTATTGTAATAGGGGAGATCTGAGGAGAGTTTCTAATTAAATGTGCAGGTGGTTCAATAGATATATTAAAAATTAAAGGAGCCAAAGGGTCCCCTTGTCGTGTGCCCCATCCTATGTCAAATAACTCTGAGAAACCTCCTCCCACACATACCCGGGCTGAAGGATTAGCATACAGTGTTCGAATCATATTGATAAATTTATCACTGAACTTAAATTCATTTAGAACTCTCCAAAGATATGGCCATTCAAGGCGATCGAATGCTTTTTCAGCATCTAGAAATAGTAGGCCACAGGCAGGTGGGATTTTATGTGTTGCACTCAGTACGTGTAAGAGCCGGCGAATATTATCAGATGCGAGACGCCCCTTGGTAAAGCCCATTCGATCTGGGCTAATTATTTTCCCAACTACTGTCTCAAGTCTACTGGCTAAGACTTTGGAAAATATCTTGAGGTCGGCATTTATCAAGGAGATTGGACAGTAATTGGCACAGTCCAAGGGATCCTTACCAGGCTTATTGTACGGTAACACATGATCAAGATCCCAACAGCTATCTTGCAAGAAACTGTCGCTTCAATAAACCATCGCTTAGCGATGGCGCTAATGACGTCTTATCTGGTGCCCAGAAATGTAAACGAGTCTGCTGGAGACATAACATTCTAAAGTTAGTCAGAACAAACTGCTGTTTTTCAGCTTCATTCTTGATGAAGTATTACATTTGGGTATATTGAATATTACCTTAAAACTCTGACCTGCAATAGTCAGAAACAAATTGGCCCCTTAATTAACTAAATACAAAGGTACAACGAATGACTTTCGGATAAGGAATAACCAGAAAACTTCACACCTAGAATGCTAACTTGCCCGTGCCTGATAAATTGCACATACAGGCTAGTCCGAACTCTTAATGCTGTTCCATCTCCTCCCGAGGGGCGTGTGGACTTTGCCCAGGATCTTCTTCTATATCTCCCAGCACCGATGATTTCAGAGCTTCTTTCGCTTCCTCTGGTGAGTTAAACGACATCTTCATGCCCTTAATATTCACTTTCAAGATCGCTGGATATATGAGGAACGAGTCGATCCCCTTCTGTTGAAGTTTAGCACAGATCTCTTTGTATCCCTGCCGCTCCTGCATCGTGCTGGGGCTGTACTCGGCGAAGAACTGCAGCTGGGTGCCATCAGGGAGAGTAGGTTTGGCTTTCCTTGCATCCACCAGGATAGCCTGCCGGTCGGTGTACCGTAGAAGCTTAAAAATCATGGTCCGCGGTCTTGAGGTGTTGTTGGAAAAGATCCTATGTGCTCTATCGATCTCCAATGGAGTGCTATGGGAATTCTTGAGCGCTGGAATCCAATTAGGCAGCATCTTCTGGAGGTAACCTCTTGGACTGTCGCCCTCAGCACCTGTCGGTAAGTTGACCAGCCGCACGTTGTTTCTCCTGTATCTGTCCTCCAAGTCATTTAACTTCTTCCATGCCTTAGACACCTCCACGAGACAAGAGTTAGTAACTTTCTCATTCTTGCATAAGCAAACCTGAATGTTGTCTATTTTGTTGAAGACCATGTTAAATTTTTTAGCGTGAATGTCCGCTTGCTCCTTTAACGACCGGAGAATGTTGCCATTCTCTGCCATTTGCTTCTCTATGGGGTCGAGAGCCTTTTCCAGTGACTCCTTCAGCATGTGGGCTACCGTTTCTTGCAGCGATTCCATCTCTGTTGCCATTGTTTGTTTAATTAGCATAGCTATTTCTTCAGATGAATCGCTAGCTTGTTGTTGTCTGCTGGTATCTTGTTTCCTGGTTGAATTTGTTTCTTTTTTTGAAGACATGTCTTTAGTTAGATCTTTCTCCAACTCAACCTTGTATTAAGACCGTCTATGAGCCCTGAAGAACTTGAAAAAGGAGGGTTGTACGTCTGCACTCAGTGCCATGCTGCCATCTTGCCTCGTGCCTCACCGGAAGTCCCTATTCTGATTCTGATTCTGATTCTGACTTTGAAGTTCTGCATTGCACAAAGGATATCCAAATCAAGTTGAGTATCACTGGCATGTGATGTGAAATTTGATAATTTAGCGGCAGCAAAACAATCGCGTATTGCACTGCTGCTGCAAAGTTTAAAAATTTCACAGCATATGCCAGTGATATTAAATCTGACTCTGATATCTTAGTGTACAATATCTTGCAGTATTCTACATCCTTTTATCTTCAGGAATTGGATATTACAAACCTTGTCAACGAAACAGGCTTAACACTTCTGGTCAAGGATCTTGGAAATGGAAAAAGTAAAAAAAAGTTTTATGCTGCAGATAATATGAAAGATAAATGGAGAGGACAAACTGAATATCTGCAATATGGTGAGTCCAGGATTGTCATGAGGAGAAGTTACATCGGCCATTCAGTCAATGTGTTAGGTGAAGCAGTTAACAGAGTGAGAATATAGGTCAAGAAGTGTGAAAATTTGTGAAATATAGGGCTTTAGTATATTCCAAGAGGTCAGATCAGGTAATACGATAGCGTAGCGGTTAGTGTAATGCTATTACAGTGCCTGCAGCCTGGGTTTGATTCCTGCCACTGGCTGCGAGGAATTTGTATGTTCTTATGAAGGCATGGGTTTTCTCCCACATTCCAAAGACTTATGGGTTAGTAGGTTAATTGGTCACATGGGTGTATTTGGGCAGCATGTGCTCGTTGGACCATTACCGTGCTGTACCGCTAAATAATAATAAAAAAAAAGTTAACTGATGGAGAAAATCTGACTTGATCCACTCTGAAATAGGCAGAGAAATTATGCTAACTAAAACTGAAGAACTTGATTCTAAATCAGAGATGTTGCAACTTGCCCATAGCGAAGATGTGATGCTTTTCCTCTCACTTACTTGGCCCTCATTACAACAGTACAGAACATTAAAGAAATGGAGTGGGAGTGAGATGGAGAAATAAATTGACAATTAAAATTGTGATGAAATCTGAAATGTTAACTCTGTTCCACTTTGTTGCCTGATCTGCTGAATGTATGCTGCATTTTTTATTTTTGCTTTAGATTTCCAACATCTGCAGAGCTTTGATTTTCACTTAATGTAAAAAAAAGTGTTGAACCTCATTTCATTCTTTATCACCTATAGCAGATTGATCACCATTCTTTAAAGTCAATAGGATCACTCAATCACCTCCAAACCACCTTGGACAGATCTTGTCACAGAGTGATTACAGGCAGTTGGAAGTCATTTGGCATATTGACTCCACATTGGCTCTTCGCAGTAGCAATCTGAACAGTCTCAAATACACGAGAAATACTGCAGATATTGATTGAAGGTCTTGCCCTGAAATGTCAACCATATATTTTCTCCATAGATGCTGCCAAACCTGTTGATTCCCTTCAGAATTTTTTTTTCTGTGTTGCTCTGAGCAGTCTCACTTGTGCAGGATTTCCGAAATGTTAATGTGCAGGTTGAGTCAGTGGTGAGGAAGGCAAACGCAATGATGGTGTTCCATTTGAGAGGACTAGAATATAAAAGCAAGGATGTAATGTTGAGGTTTTGTAAAGCACTGGTGAGTATTCACTTGGAGTATTGTGAGCAGTTTTGGACCCCTTATTTACGAAAGGATGTGCTGACATTGGAGAGGGTTCAAAAAGTTCATGAAAGTAATTCTGGGATTGAAAGGCTTATCATATGAGGAGCGTTTGATGGCTCTGGCACTGTACTCACTGGAATTCAGAAGAATGAGGGGTGACCTCATTGAAACCTATTGAATGTTGAAATGCTTTGATAGTGGATGTGGAGTAGATGTTTCGTATGGTGGGGAAGTCTGTGGAATCTGAGGAATCTATTGCCACAGGAGGCTGTGGAGGCCAGGTCATTGGGTATACTTAAGGCAGGACATGAGGGGTACGGGGAGAAGGCAGGAGACTGTGGCTGAGAGTGAAATGGGTCAGCCATGATGAAATGGCGGAGCAGACTTGATGGGCCAAATGGCCTAAATTTGATCCCATATCTTATGGAGCAGAGGGCACGATACAAGCTTCTGATTAACTAAATACACAATAGGCCCAGAGTCTCCCGAAAGGGGAGAGGATGACAGACTCAGTAGAATGGACATAACGGCAATGGCCAGGATTGGAAATACAATAATGAGAAGGCTCAAGCAAACAACTCTGACCGGGGAGGCATTCATTGCAGCAAAATCTGCAAAAACTTCGAAGGCCTCAAGACACACCATTGTAGGTCCAGTTGTAGAATGAAGGCAATTCAAGTGCAACTCACAGATTCGGCTTCTTATGAGATGATGGAGAACTCTAGCCAGGAAGCAATACACAGAGCTAAAGATGTCTCCATACCTGAGCTACCCCAGTGCCAGAGAAGGGACCAACTGAGTGGCCCTTCTGACACCCTAATCCATTCATCAAGCTAAGGGAGAATCAGATGGCCTAGATCATCAGACAATGTATCTTGGAAGCAATTCAATGATGACCTGGATTGCATCTTGGAAACTACATCGGCAGGACCTGTCTACAGGAAAATCGATACCCTCACAGCCATTGTGTTCAACTTTGCTAAAGAGTGATTCGGACCAATGGAGAAGAAAAGGGCTCATAAACCATCGTGGCAACCAAACAGGAGGGAAAGGGAGATTTGCCACCTCAGAAGTGAGATAAAGACCCTGAACAAACAACTCAAATACAGTTCACCTGATGAAAAAGAAGGTGTCAAAGATCGAACCAGCCAACGGCAGGTAGAGCTGCCAAGCTCAGGAGGGTGGGGCAGCTGCGAGAGCGAAGAAGGGAGAGAGAGAGAAGGAGAGCACAGTTTGTTAAAAACCCATTCAGGTTCACCGGGGCTCTGCTCAGCCAGAAAAAAATCTGACACCCTAACCAGCTCAAACTAGGAGGTGGATGAATTTCTGTGGGAATCACACAGCAAAACTCGTAGGAATCAGGATCTAGAATTCAATCCACAATTCAATCCCCAATCAAGACTCCCAGCAACTAAGCTGAACGTGGCAGAGCCCATGTGGCAAGAGGTCCAGGATATCATCAAGAAAGCAAAGTCATCTGCTGCCGCAGGACCATGTGGTATACCCTACAAGGTATATAAGAAATGCCCAAAATTCCTCCAGAGGTTTTGGAAGATATTGAGGAAGATTTGGATCAAAGGTTCTATCCCACCAAACTGGAAAGTTGCTGAAGGATGCTCTGTCCCCAAGTAAGAAGATTTCTCGACAATCACCCAGTTTAGGATAATCTCCCTTCTTAGTGTGGATTGCAAGATACTCTTCTGGGTGCTTGCAAAGAGGCTGACCTCTTACATAATCAAGAACAACTATATCAACACATCCATCCAGAAAGGTGGTATCTCAGTTTTTTCTGGGTGCCTTGAACACACCTCAATAATCAGCCAATTGATGCGTGAGGCCAGGCAGAAGAAAGGTGACCTAACATTTGTCTAGTTAGCCTATGGATCAATTACATATGTCCTCATCCAGATTGACCTGGACCAATACCATATATCGCCAGTAACGCAAGACATGATCACCAGCTACCTAGAAGGTTTTAAGCTATGCTTCACTTCAGCCCACTTTACAACCAGGGGTCAAGACCTCCAGAAAGGGATTCCAACTGGCTGTACCATCTCCCCCATCTTGTTTGTCATGGGTAACAACCTCCTCAAATCAGTAGCAGCAGGCGTAAACCGAGGCCCACTGTGGAGCCCGGCATCAGACAACCTGCAATACGGGCGTTCATGGATGATATCACAGCAACCATCGTAACCCATGTCCAAGCAAGATGAGTATTGGAAACCTGGACAACGTAGCTACCAGGGCTAGTGTGACCTTCATGGCCAGGAAGTTAAGATGAATGTTGATAAAAAAGGCAAGGTTACTATCAAGTTCAGTCTTCAAGTACAGGTAGTAGTATTCCATCCATAGAGGACAAGCCAGTAAAGTGTCTTGGAAAGTGGTTTAATGCAGCAATGATGGACAGCACCAACTGCCAACATCACCGACACTGTAAAGCATCAGAAGAGTGGTTCAAGAAGATTGACAAAACCAGACTCCCTGGTAAATTTAAGACATGGTTGTAAAAATATGGTCTTCTACCAAGGCTGCTCAGGCTTTTCATGGCGTAATAGCTCCCCATGACCATCGTAGAAGGCATCAAGAGGAAAGTTAACAAACACCTGAGGAGGTGGCTGGGGAACCCCCAAGTTTTTGTTCAGTGGGTCTCTCCATAAGATCAGGACAGCTACAGCTCCTTTTGTCATCAGTAATGGAGGAGTTCAAGATGGCAAAGTTAGAGTTACGTTAACACTGAGGGGCTGTGATGACAAGCCAATAAACCAAGGAGTCGAGACAAAAGTGGGCAGCCAAATCAGCCGTAGACCAGGCTCTGAGGGTCCTGCAACGGAGGGATATCATTGACAACTCATGCCTGGGATGGCAAGGCCTTAGCTCTACCCTTCCAAAGATGGGGCAGTACGAGGGCAAGAGATAAAATGACATGGTCCGGGTTTGGAACTGTGAAGACAGAAGGTGGTTATTGAAGACAGTGGAGTTGCGGTCATAGGGCACCTGGATGAAATGGGATCTTCCCAATTGCAAGATCATTTGAGCAGAGCTTTGGAGACTGGAGCCCTTCCGCATTTCTTTCTTCCTGTGGTTCATGTATGGCACTCTCCCTACACCATCACAGCTGCACGCATGGAGGCTGAGAGAGGACCCTAAATGCAAGCTTTGTTGTCAGCAGGGTTCCCTGGCACACATACTGTCAGGATGCAAAACAGCTTTAACGCAAGGACAATATAGGTGGCGCCACGACAACATACTACTGTCCTTTGCTGACACACTGGAGCGAGAGAGGTGTAAAAAGAGACTGGCTGGCAGAGGGGCAAACAGGGCATTCATTTTCATCAAGGAGAAAGAAGCCTAAATCCAATCCACAGAAAACCGCAAAATCAGGGGTGATGAGGGTGGATGTGGAGAAGAAGCTGCAGTTCCCGGATCAGATATCATACTGTGGTCCACCAAAGACAAGAAAATCATCCTGGTGGAGCTCACTGTACCATGAGAGGAAGGATGCAAGGAGGCTCACGAGAGGAAGGATCTGAAGTGCCAGTCCTTTGTCCAGGAGTGCAGGGACAAAGGATGGCAGACTTGGTTATTCCTATGGAGATTGGCTGTAGAGAGTTCCCGGCAAGGCCAACATGGAGGTTGCTGTCTGTGCTGGGCCTTCATGGAAAGAGCAAGAACCGAGTTGTTTGCAGGATGGGGGAGGAAGCAGAAAGAACCTCTTGTTGGATATGGAGCAGGCAAGTGGAGCTGAGCTGGAAGTCAGGAGCAGATGGCCCTGACTTGGCCACCACTGCAGACCCACCAACTGGAGAGTGTAGTGGTTTAAGGTTGAAACACTCTATGAAGGTTGGCACCAGCTGACAACATTTGCTCCTAGCAAGAGGATACGATCACTACATCAGGTAACTGAAGAGAGCACCCCAGTGTATGATGCAAGGCCTTTGGGCCCATCGAGACAGCCTGCACAGCTGCTTTTGGCAAAGAATTCCACAGATTCACCATTCTCTGGCTAAAGAAATTCCTCCTCATCTCCATTCTAAAAGGATGCCCCTCTATTTTGAGGCTATATCCTCTGGTCTTAGACTCTCCCACCATAGGAAACATCTTCCCCTCATCCACCCTATCAAGGCCTTTAACCATTCAATAAGTTTCAATGAGGTCAGCCTTCATTCTGAATTCTGGTGAATACAGGCCCAAAGCCATCAAATGCTCTTCATATGACAAGCCATTCAATCCTGGAATCATTTTTGTGAGCCTCCTTTGAACCCCCTCCAGATTCAGTACATCCTTTCTAATATAAGAGGCACAAAACTGCTCACGATACTCCAAGTGAGGCTTCACTGTAGTTTCATAGAGTCTCGACTTTACATCCTTGCTTTTATATTCTAGTCCTCTTGAAATGGATGCTAAAGTGTTGGAGGAACTCAACAGGTCAGGCAGCATCTTTGAAAAGGAATAAAAAATTGACATTTTGGGCTGAGATCCTCCATCAGGAATGGGGGAAAGTTTAGGGGTGTTGTAGGGGAACAAGTTGTAAGAATAGTACTTAGAAAATAGGATGTGGATTGTGTGGTAACAGGGTACAGCAGACAAAGCCAACAAGTAAAGACATGGAATTGTCCAAGGTTCAGGAGTTTCATAATTATGTTATAGCGTGCACCCGTCGTTGTAACAGAAAGTTGGATTTACTGTTAAATCTGTGGACAATCATTTTACTATGTAATCAGGACCTAGTCTGTTACTTAATTAAGTCCTCCTGTAGACACTATTCTGTTATTAAAATGTAGCTTTCCAGATAATCTCATCGATTGAGAATGTAAAAGCTGTACCAAATTCATGCTCAGATAGACTAGCCTTGACTGGTGCACTGGTTTAAAAAAAATCACCTGTTATTTCAAACACCAACCCAGTGTGATCTTTCAGTTTGCAGCTACAATTCTACCCCACTGTATCACAACTGACTATGAGGCTTCTAGCTGGGTGAATGTGTTTGAGATACCACCTTGAAAATTCAATGGTTTTTAATATGAGAGAATGTATACAGTATACAACCTGAAATTACCTCGTTGAATCGTATCAAATAGTGAAAGGCCTTGATAGAGTGGATGCGGACAGGATGCTTTCAATGGCAGGGGATTCGAAGACCAGAGGACACAGCCCCAGAATAGAAGGGTTTCCTTTGAGAATGGAGATAAGGAGGAAGTTCTTTAGCTAGGGAGTGGTGAATCTGAGTTGTTGCCACGGGCAGTTGTGGATGCCAAGTCTTTATGTATATTTAAGGCAGAGGTTGATGGATTCTTGATTGGTCACAGCATGAAGGGATGCAGGTAGAAGGCAGAGAGTGGGGCTGGGAGGAAAAATGAACCAGCCATGATTAAATGGTGGAGGAAACTTGATAGTCCAAATGGCCTAATTCTTCCTCTATGTCTTATGCTCTTTGGTCCTATGAAACTCTTACTCTCCATAGACATCCTTGAAGCAGAAGAAAAACCCCAAAGAATGAATGACAGGGAAAAAACTTAAGAGACCCAAAGCCCCCTGATCCCATCCCATGCACAAGCAGCAGTAAAAGCATCAACCCTCCTCCCCTCACTCTACCCCAACTTATTCCAGCAGAAAGCATCAGCACTCCCACCACCCACCATACAAGCTCCAAAGGGAGACCATGGTCTACAGTCCATCAGAAACTACTGTTTATCATAACAGTTCAACATCTATCAGGCTCTCTCTCTAACAAGTGTGAGAGAGATATAACTCCTTCCAGAGTGAGGGGGAGGCAAAGAGTCGCTGTTTTAATGTTACAGTTTGTGGCACCGCTTTTATTTCAAGTTTCCCCCACTCGAGAATCAGTAGGCAATTCTCACTCACCACTGAGGGAGAGAGTGATCACCCGAGTGCAGAGGCCTCTAACAGTGGCACCAACTGTCTCAATGTTCTGCCTCCCCACCATGCCTCAATTTCTGTCAGCAGCGAGTAATCAGGTCAACAAGGCTGCGCAAGAATTCACCTTGAAGATGCCAATCTTCAAAGCTGCTGCTGGAGATATCAAAAATGCTGTCAGTCAGCAAGCTCCAAGAACGAGAACACGCAGCCCTGAAAAACTGCAGTTTGAGTGCTGGTGTACATCACAGGCTCTAACAGGACCCCAGCCACCTTGAAAAGAAAAGAAAAGGCATTAGAAAGAAGAATAATTTAAACTGTTCCGCTGATGGGCTGGGAGAAGTCGCCCTCTGGTGCATTGTCGACTGCAACTGTTGGTTGTGGTAAAAAGAAACCTTGTAGTCCGAGGAGGTTGGTGTCAAGGAATGGGGGAATGGGATGTCTGGGTAACTGGTGGACAGGGTCCAGGTGTTATGGGTTGCAATTGATTTGGAGAATTAATTTACTACCCAATTCTGGGTGTCTGGGTAAATGGGGCACGGGGTCCAGATGTTCCCAGGCTGCAACGGGTTTGAGAAATCGATTGACTAACCAACTCTGGGTGTCTGTGTATCAGCCAGGTGGCATGCAGGTGGTTATGGGTTGCAATCTATTTGGGAAACTGATCAACTAATCAATTCTGGGTGTCCGGGTAACTGTCGGATGGCATCTGGATTGTTACAGGTTGCAATTGATTTGGGAAATTGATTGACTAACCAACATTATTCGATACATAGGAAGTCAGAATTGCAAAAGGAACTGCAAGGTATGGCCATGGTGGAAAAAAGGAAGCTGTAGGAAAACCAAGAAGTAGTCTGGGGTTCGGGAAGATTCCTCATACAGATGGTAGCGCACTGTAACCATAAGTTAATACAAAAAATGTTAAAGAAGAGTAACAATGGAAATGAATGATCTGTGAACAAAATTCCTGGTGGAAGGGACAAGAGAGGACAAACATGAAAAGGCCATCGTAGTACTAATAGCAATATGGTGCAATAATAGTAATCATCAGACAAGCTTAGAACCCCCACCCTCGGATTTCAGGGCAAATGGCAAGTAGCATAAGAGTACCTGCACCCACAAAGCAGGAGGTAGATTGGGACGATTTGCTGATGGAGCTGATGTGGATGGGACTCTTAATAAAGGGTGTCAACCTCCACAGAGGACCATAGGAAATAGCGCTACCGAGTTGAGAGTGGAGAAACCTTTTACAGCAATGGGGAAACAAATGTTGCTAAATGATTTACCTGCTACCAAACGTAATGATGACGATGTGCTTTTTTGGCAAAAGGTTGAAAAATTAAGGAAGGCTCACTATTTGACTCTTGATGATATACACCTTTTAAAGGCAAAAATACCCAGGAAGGTCTCGTCCTCACACAGGTTTTAATGAAGTCTGTGACAGCTGTGGCACACTGATTCAGACTTGAAGATGAGTCCTGTCCAACGATTCAAAGCAGTCTTATAAACGATCCTGCACCTTCCTTGTCCATACCTTCTTGGTCCTCATTACTGGCGCTGCAGTCTTCAGTCTCTGCCTATACTTAGGCAGTAGAAGTACAGGCGGGTGATCAGGCTTTCCATAGAGTAGACGTGGGATAGCACGTTACGCGCTCTTGATGGTGGTGTAACAGTGGTCCAGTGGAATGAACTTGATGCAATGTCAACAAAGGGGGAATCATTAGCCATCTCCAGAGGAGGTTGTAAGAAGCCTAATGGAATGTGGTTTTGCTTTACTCTATGGTGCGAATGTCTCAGGCACATATATATAGCTGGGTGCCTAAGACGTTTGCATGGTTTGGTATTTGTCAATGTTTGAGCAGAGAGCAAGTTTGTAAATCTGGTGGGAGCAAAGGAAGTTGGGAATGGCATGAGTGGAGCATTGCAAGAGGGGTGTTGGACAGGTGGTGGAAAAAGAGTGCCAGAGTTGGGGAGGAGGGGGTGGTAGAGACACACCAATCCCTGAGAGAGCAGGCAAGGTCATTTGATTCCAAACAATTGGTTTATTGATTATTACAGAATCTCTCTCGTACTTCTCACTACGTCCCCTCTCTTTTCCCCTTTCCCCAACCATGATTCCCCAATCCCTGCTCCTTCATTTATCATCACTCACATGTATCGTGAAATCTTTTTTGCAGCAGCAGTACTGTGGAATGCGTAAGATTATTACAGTACTCTACAGAAGTCCTAGGCTTTCTAGTTATATATATGTGCCTAAGACTTTTGCCAGAACTGTATGATAACTATTCTCTGTCTATATTGTAATTAATAACAAAAAAAAATCTGTATACTCTGTTGAACAACATCTATTACATCACAATTTCAACAAGGGCATATAACAAGGGGAGGTTGCAATGCAGACTGACTGGTTATAACGTGGCAATCAGTGGTCTCAGCCGAACTAATGATTGCGGGGCAGAATTTACCTAAGCTAGCTGCAAAGGATGCTTCTATCGTTGAGGGTGCATATAGGAGGGAGATTGGAAACCTGGCTGAGTGGTACCACAGCACCAACTTCTAACTCAGTGTCACCAAGACCAAGGAGCTGATTATTGACTTCAGGAGAAGGAAACTGGAGATCCATGAGTCAGTCCTCATTGGGGATCAGAGATGGAGAGGGTCAGCTACTTTCAATTCCTAGGTAATATTATTTCAGAGAATCGGTCTTGGGCCTAACACATAAGGGCAATTAAGAAGGAAGTGCGGTAGCACCTCTACTTCTGTAGAAGTTTGCAATGATTTAGCATGACATCTAAATCTTTGACAAACTTCTCTGTATGAGTGATGGAGAGTATATTGACAGGTTGCATCACAGCCTGGTATGGAAACACCAAAGTTTTTGAATGGAAATTCCTACAAAAAGCAGTGGATATGGCCCAGTCGATCACGAGAGAAGACCTCCCCTTCGTTGAGCACGTCTACACAGAGTACCATTGCACAAAAGCAACATCCGTCATCAAGACCGTGCTCTCTTCTCACTGTTGCCATCAGGAAGAAGGTACAGGAGCCTCAAGACTCACACTACCAGGTTCAGGAACAGTTATTACCCCTCAACTATCAGGCTTTTAAACTAAAACGAATAACTTCACTCGAATTCACTTGCCCCATTACTGAATTGTTGCCACAACCTGTGGACTTAGTTTTAAGGACTTACGTTTTTGATATTTATTGCTTATTTATTTATTATTATTTATTTTCTTTTCTTTTGTATTTGCATAGTTTGCTGTCTTTTGCACATTGGTTGTTTCTCTGTCCTGTTGGGCAAGGTTTTTCATTGATTTTAATTATGTTTCATGGATTTTACTGAGCACACATATGCCTACAAGAAAATTAATCACAGTATTCTCTATGGTAACATATTCTGTATGTAGTTTGATAATAAATTTCAAAATAAATTTATTATCAAAGTACATACATGTCACCATATACAAACCTGAGATGCTTTTTCTTGTAGACAAGGAGGAGGAAAAGGAAGAGGCCTCTGTTGGTTAGAGTTGACAGGGGATATTGCGTTGTAGTTGTCTTGATACATAAGCCTGGAAAGTACGATATAGAGAGCAAGCTGTTGCCCATGTAGTGAGCTCCCCCTCTTCACGCACCTGATGAACCCAAAGAAACAGCAGAGACCGATGCAGTTTGGTGGCAGTAGCGTCGCAGGAGTTGCCAGTCAGCATTGAACTCAACGTAGGACTGCCTTAGAGACTCCAACTCTGGATTTTTCCCTCAGGGTTTCCTCCCGAAGTCTTCCCCATGAGTGGGTATAGCCACAAGACAGTGGAGGTATGAGATCAGAGTTTTCCTTTTCCTTCTTGTGAGCGTACTCAGTAAATCCATGATAGAATAATAAGCATAACAGAATCAATGAAAGACCAGTCTAAGCAACGTGCAAAAGATAACAAACTGTGCAAATGCAAAAAGAATGATATAATAATAAGTAAACAATATATGTTGATATGCTTTATTTCCCAAGGGACATCATTTTAAGGTGATTGGAGGAAAGTATTGGAGGTGGCGGTGTTGTCATAGGTAAGTTTTTTACACAGAGGGTGCTGGGTGCATAGAACACCACCGGGGTGATGATAGTGGCAGATACATTAGAGACATATAAGAACCACTTAGATAGTCACATGGATGACAGAAAAATGTAAGGTAATGTAGGAAGGAAGGGTTAGATTGACTTTAGAGATGATAAAATGGTTGGCACAACATCACACTGTAATGTTCTGTTCTCCGTTATACGGTGTATTATCTAATCTGCTTCTTTTTCCTCTTTTTGTACAACCTCACTGTGTACTGTATGGAATGATCTGCTGGAGGAACTCGGCAGCATCTATGGAGAGGAATAAAGAGTCGTCATTTCGCACCGAGACCCTCTCTCCTCAGATGAATGGCATTGGCCTGAAATGTCGATGCTTTACTCCTCTTCATAAATCCAGCATTTTGCCTGTGTTACTCTGGATTTCCAGCGCCTGCAGAATTTCGTATGATTCTGGAATTATCTGTCTGGATATCAGGTAAATAAAAGCTTTATATCAGAGTTTCCCTATGTGGGGTCCACAGAACCCTTGGTTAATCGTAGGTGTCCATAGCATATAAAAGGTTTGGGACCCCTGCTTTATACTCTATCTCAGTTCATTTAACAATAAGAAACAAATTAACAATTATCAACTAATATTCCCATGAATTTGAAGGCTGAGGCTGAGTACAGGGCTACGGTTGGAAACTTTGTCACATGGTATGAGCAGAATTATCTGCAGCTTAATGTGAAAAAGACTAAGGAGCTGGTGGTAGATCTGAGGAGAGCTAAGGTACCAGTGACCCCTGTTTCCATCCAGGGGGTCAGTGTGGACATGGTGGAGGATTACAAATACCTGGGAATATGAATTGACAATAAACTGGACTACTCAAAGAACACTGAGGCTGTCTACAAGAAGGGTCAGAGCCGTCTCTATTTCCTGAGGAGACTGAGGTCCTTTAACATCAGCCGGACGATGCTGAGGATGTTCTACGAGTCTGTGGTGGCCAGTGCTATCATGTTTGCTGTTGTGTGCTGGGGTAGCAGGCTGAGGGTAGCAGACACCAACAGAATCAACAAACTCATTCGTAAGGCCAGTGATGTTGAGGGGATGGAACTGGACTCTCTGACGGTGGTGTCTGAAAAGAGGATGCCGCCTAAGTTGCATGCCATCTTGGACAATGTCTCCCATCCACTACATAATGTACTGGTTGGGCACAGGAGTACATTCAGCTAGAGACTCATTCCACCGAGATGCAACACAGAGCGTCATAGGAAGTCATTCCTGCCTGTGGCCATCAAACTTTACAACTCCTCCCTTGGAGGGTCAGACATCCTGAACCAATAGGCTGATCCTGGACTTATTTCATATTTTACTGGCATAATTTACATATTACTATTTAACTATTTATGGTTTTATTACTATTTATTATTAATGGTGCAACTGTAACGAAAACCAATTTCCCCCGGGATCAATAAAGTATGACTATGACTATGACTAATCATTCTAGTGAGATCATTTCACATGCACCATTTTCCTTTTTCCACAGAATGCAAATAGAATCATAGAATATATTCTGCATAAGACCAGTCAGATAAAACAATAGCATCTATGGACGGGAATAAAAGATGAAGGGTCTCAGCCCAAAATGTTAACGATTTATTTCCCTCCATGGATGCTGCCTGGCCACTGAGTTACTCCAGCGTTTTGTGTGTTTTACTAGCAGAATAAACAGATAGCATTTCAGCCAGAGACCCTTCATGAATCTTGATGGAGGGCCTCAAAATTCAAAGTTCAGAGTAAATTTTATTATCGAAGTATACAGTATATATATATGTGACCATATACAACCCTGAGATTCATTTTCCTGTGGGCATACTCAGCAAATCGATAGTATAGTCACTATAACAGGATCAGTGACAGATCAAACAGAGTGTAGAATAGACTCTTCAAATGCAAATATGAATAAATTGCAATAAATAACGAGAGCATGAAATAATCAAGATAAAGAGTCTTTAAAGTGAGATCATTGGTTGTGGGAACATCTCAAAGGATGGGCAATTGATGGGTCCTTTGTTCAAGAGCCTGATGCTTGTGGGATAGTACTGTTCTTGAACCAGGAAGTGTGAGTACTGAAACACTTGAACCTTCTACCTGATGGCAGCTGAGAGAAGAGAGCATGACCTGCGTCCCTGATCTTTGATGATGGATGCTGCTTTTCTACGACAGCTTTTCATGCAGATGTGCTCAATGCTTGGAAAGGCTTCACCTGTGATGGACTGAAAAATTAACCTTTTATTCCCCTCCCTGACTTGCTGAGTGCCTCCATCTTTTTATGCTTTACTTGCAGTGTGTTACTTTGCTTGTTTCAAAGAAGTGTGGGATTTTGTTTATTAATGTCCACCCGATAATGCGATAATTGCTGAATAATGCAGTGGGGCCTCAGATTTTTGTGCTAAAGTGGGACTTGAACCTATAAGCTGAACACAAAGTACAACCAATTGACACAGAGTTGAGTATGCTGAAAATATTGGGATGAAGATGGAAGGGAAATGTGGCAAGAGATGTGTCGTGAACTCAGTCATGTGTTAAGAGATTACGTTTAAAAGAAGAGTTTGTTCATTATGTGCTGTGTCAACTTTCACCCTGAACCTCTGACCTCTAGTTCTAGACTCACCCAACCTATGGTGAAAAAGCCTGCATGCACTCACTCAATGTATTCTTCGTTCGTTATGCTCCACGTCTTATGATGTGGGCAGTCATGGTCTTTCCATGATCATGATTGTTCTTAGAAAATGTTTCTGCAGAAGTGGTTTTCTAGTGTCTTCACATAATGGGTGACCCCGGCCATTATCAATACTCTTCAGAGGTTGTCTGCCTGGTGTCAGTGGTCGTAAAACCAGGAAAAATGGCAGATGGAATTTAATACAGTTAAGTGCGAGGTTTGTACTTTGGTTGGACCATCCAGCGTCGGTCTTACACAGTGAATGGAAGGGCACAGAGGAGTGTGGTAGAACAAAGGGATCTGGGAATATAGGCCCATAATTCATTGAAAGTGGCATCACAGGTAGATAAAGAAAGAAAGCTTTTGGCACGCAAACCCGAGGAAATCTGCAGATGCTAGAATTTCAAGCAACACGCATAAAAGTTAATGGTGAATGCAGCAGGCCAGGCAGCATCTCTAGGAAGAGGTACAGTTGACGTTTCGGGCGAGACCCTTCGTCAGGACTAACTGAAAGAAGAGCCAGTAAGAGATTTGAAAGTGGGAGGGGGAGGGGGAGATCCGAAATGATAGGAGAAGACAGGAGGGGGAGGGATGGAGCCAAGAGCTGGACAGGTGATTGGCAAAGGGGATATGAGAGGATCATGGGACAGGAGGCCCAGGGAGAAAGAAAGGGGGGAGGGACGCCCAAGGGATGGGCA
Organism: Mobula hypostoma; assembly: GCF_963921235.1. NCBI lineage: Eukaryota > Metazoa > Chordata > Chondrichthyes > Myliobatiformes > Myliobatidae > Mobula > Mobula hypostoma. The sequence continues at coordinate 14,871,101 of NC_086102.1, forward strand.
AGGGGTATAGTGAGAAGGACAGAGGGAGAAAAAGGAGAGAGAGAAAAAAAGAATGTGTGTATGTATAAATAAATAAATGAATGAATGAATGACGATGGGGTACAAGGGGGAGGTGGGGCATTAGTGGAAGTTTGAAAAGTCAATGTTCATGCCATCAGGTTGGAGGCTACCCAGACGGAATATAAAGTGTTGTTCCTCCAACCTGAGTGTGGCTTCATCCTTACAGTATAGGAGGCCGTGGATAGACATATCAGAATGGGAATGGGACGTGGAATTAAAGTGTGTGGCCACTGGGAGATCCTGCTTGCTCTGGCGGACAGAGCGTAGGTGTTCAGTGAAACGATCTCCCAGTCTGCTTCGGGTCGCGCCAATATATGGAAGGCTGCCTCGGGAGCACCGGACGCAGTATATCACCCCAGCCGACTCACAGGTGAAGTGTCGCCTCATCTGGAAGGACTGTCTGGGGCCCTGAATGGTGGTGAGGGAGGAAGTGTAAGGGCATGTGTAGCACTTGTTCCACTTACAAGGATAAGTGCCAAGAGAGAGATCGGTGGGGAGTGATGGGTGGGACGAATTGTCCAGGGAGTCGCGTAAGGAGCGATCCCTGCAGAAAGCCGGGGGGGGGGGGGCGGGGAGGGAAAGATGTGCTTAGTGGTGGGATCCTGTTGGAGGTGGCGGAAGTTATGGAGAATTATATGTTGGACCCGGAGGCTGGTGGGGTGGTGGGTGAGGACAATGGGAATCCTATTCCTTGTGGGGTGGCGGGAGGATGGAGTGAGAGCAGATGTGCGTGAAATAGGGGTGATGCGTTTGAAAGCAGAGTTGACCGTGGAGTAAGGGAAGCCCCTTTCTTTAAAAAAGGAGGACATCTCCCTCGTCCTGGAATGAAAAGCCTCATCCTGAGAGCAGATGCGGCGGAGACGGAGGAATTGCGAGAAGGGGATGGCATTTTTGCAAGAGACAGGGTGAGAAGAGGAATAGTCCAGATAGCTGTGAGAGTCAGTAGGCTTATAGTAGACATGATAGCTTTATAGCTTTTGGCACATTGGCCTTCATAAATTAATGTATTGTGTACAGGAGATGGATGTTATGTTGAAGTTGTATAAGACATTAGAGAGGCCTAATTTGGAGCATTGTATGTAGTTTGGGTCACTTACCTATAGGAAAGATGTAAGTGAGGCTGAAAGAGTACAAAGAAAATTTACAAGGATTTTGCCAGGTCTGAAAGACCTGAGTGACAAGGAAAGATTGAATAGATTAGAAACATAGAAACATAGAAAACCTACAACACAATACAGGACCTTTGGCCCACAATGCTGTTCTGAACAAGTACTTACTTTAGAAATTACCTAGGGTTACCCATAGCTCTCTATTTTCCTTAGCTCCATGTACCTATCCAGGAGTCTCTTAAAAAAACCCTATCATATCCACCTCCACCACCCCCCCCCATCGTTGCCAACAGCCCATTCCATGCACTCACCACTCTCTATGTAAGAAACGTACCCCTGACATCTCCACTGTACCTACTTCCAAGCACCTTAGAACTGTGCCCTCTCATGTTAGTCATTTCAGCCCTGGGAAAAAGCCTCTGACTATCCACACGATCAATGCCTCTAAGATTAAGATTTTATTCCTCAGAACGTTAGAAAATAGAAAAGAGATTTGATAGAGGTATACAGAATTATGGGGGGTTTAGATAGGGTAAATGTAAACAGGCTTGTTCAACTGAGTTTGGGTGGTACTTTAACCAGAGATCATGGGTTAAAATGAAAGGTGAAAAGTTTAAGGGGAACATGAGGGGAAACCTCTTCACTTAGAGGGTCATGAGAGTGTGGAATGAGCTGCCAGAACAAGTGGTGCATGCAAGCTCAGTTTCAACGTTTAAGAGATGTTTGGGTAGGTACAGAGGTGGTAGGGGTTTGAAGAGCCATGGCCCCAGTGCTGGTCACTGGGAGCAGGCAGTTTAAATGTTTCATTACGGAGGCCCTGTTTCTGTGCTGTACTTTTCTATGAATCTATGACTATATGATATGCAGCAAATGCTCATACAATCATCCACCACCTGCTCCCATGGCCTCACGTGACCTTGATCGGCGGGGGTAGGGTGCTACACATTGCCCAAGAGTGACCTGCGTGCTAGCGGAGGGAAGGAGCGCCTTTCACCTCCTTTAGTAGAGACATATCTCCACCCTATCACCCGAAAGAAGTCTCAGACAAAGGAAAGAAGAGTTGTGGAATGAAGAAAAAGGCAACCACAGAGGGAAAGATCAGTGGATGAAAATAGCAAAAGAAAAGAGCAGTTGGTGCAAATCTGAGACACAGAAAATGCTGGTAAATGCTGGCAGCATCTGTGGAAAGAGTAACAGTGAACATCTCAGGTCCGTGAATCTTTGTCAGAGCCTAGTGGATATGGATTAAGGTTAGAAGCATGGGAAGATACACATAAAAGAGACCCTATATTGATATGTAGCCTGGGGAAAAGTACACACTCAGGTCAACAAAGACTTTTTTGGGGTTTTAATTCCTTAATCGGTTTTTGATGTTTAAGTGCCAGAAGAGGGTCGCGAAACAAAACAAATGAATTGTCTCGGCCTGAAACATCGACTGCACCTCTTCCTACAGATGCTGCCTGGCCTGCTGCGTTCACCAGCAACTTTGATGTGTGTTAAATGAATTTACAACCAGTTCTTGCCGTTACAATCTCAGTTTAACTTTCGATCCACACCCTGGTGTATGAACAGAATTGTGTATGCAGTATAAAAATACCAGAACTAATACGGTACAAATACGGTAGTGGCAATCTTGAAGGAACAATACAAACAATATGAGAATCCCACCCACCATGCATCTTGTACACAACAGCGAAAAATGTAAGCGAATACATCTCATCTAAGGTGTACACACGTGCTGACCTTCCGAACAGAGACTAAACATTCACACTACGTGGTTACATGCACAATCAGTCCCTATACAATAAAGTTAGACAAAAGGTACACCTTGGCACAACTTACAAGGTATTGCCTGGTGGTTACATTACAGGAAGACTGACCTACTTCGATGGTGAGGAACTTGGTATAAGCCATGCTACCCAGTGTTGATTTCTTCACTTGTGGAAATCTAAAGCATCCACATTTAAAACGTGTCAAATTATCGAAATTCTCGATCCACCAACAAGCATAAATGAATTCACATGGATATTGTCAATTACCGTTAAAGATGGTGCCAGTAACTGGCGACTTTGCGCGAGCTCTCCCAAGCAAACTGCCCTCTCCACTATCCTATACCCGAGAAACCTTCCTAAACCTCCAATTTAGCAAGATAAAGATAAACAACACCCTGGTGAAGCTACTGACCGAGCAGGAGACCACCGCGCCAGAACTGCTTCTTAAACTCTGGACCTCACCTGGACCCGACCAATGAGGCGCACCATGTTCCCAGAGACCCGCGGTCTGCTGCCATGCCGGAGTGCTTGGAGACACGGCCCATTCCAACCAGCACCTCTCCGGAGCAGAGGACCACACAGAAGTGACGGCGGAGACCTCAAGGTGCCCCAGACGCTTCCCCGGAGCGACCACCGTAAAGCCCCGTTGGTGGCCATCCACGGCTGCCGGAAGTGAGGCCTCCGCCGCCGACCTCGAAAATCGAGCCCGAGGCTCGACTGGAGCGGAGGCCTCCGCAACCGTGACTCGGCTTAAGGACTTGTTTCAGTCAGGAGCCTGGCCATCCGGGATTAAGTGTCGGCTTCGGGGCCCGACCCAATCGACAGCCCTGGCCCCCGGCAGCTGGAAGTGGCAGCGGAGCCTCTCCCGTTACTCGGCCCGACCCAGAATGCACGATGATGCAACTGGGCAATCAATTACCGCGGGACGCGTCCACCAACATCAAAGAGCTGACAAAAACACACTGTATCAATGGAGACCTGGAAAGATGTACTACCTACTGAGGAAGTGTGGGAAAAGAACTGGGCTGCTGGTCAGATTGAAGCTGAGGGGCTTCAGGGTCCCTATACCCACCATCCTACTAGCTAATGTGCAAGCCATAGAGAACAAGGTGGACGAGACTCACCTACTGCAGGGAGATGCAGAACTGCTGTGTATTCTGTTTCACCAAGACCTGGCTCTCCCCTGCCACCCCTGACTGTGCCATCCGACCGGAGGGATTTTCGATCCATCGGATGGACCGCACGGTGCCTTCGGGCAAGACGAGGGGAGGTGGTGTCTGCCTACTGATCAACACTGGGTGGTGCTCGGACACAGTGGCACTAACAAGCTCCTGTAGCCCGGACCTGGAACACCTGTCGGTGAAGTGTCGTCCCTACTATCTGCCATGGGAATTCACCTCGGTCATTCTGACAGCGGTCTACATTCCCCCCCAGGCAGACGTGGAGTGTGCTCTGAACACACTGTATGCCAGCATCAGTGAACTTGAGACCAGATATCCGGAAGCTTTGCTCATTACAGCTGGGGACTTTAACCAGGCCAACCTCAGAAAGGCACTGCCAAAGTTATACCAACTTGTCTCCTGCCCCACTAGAGGCCTGAATATACTTGACCACTGCTACACAGCAGTCATGGATGCCTACCGTTCTGTTCCACAACCTCACCTCGGAAAATCGGACCATTAGGCCGTACTCCTCCTCCCGGCTTACAAACAGAAACTGAAGCGGGAGGTCACGGTGTCAAAAGTAGTGTCGCGTTGGACGGAGGAAACAGACGAGGTCCTCCGTGACTGCTTTGAATCGGTGGACTGGTTAGTATTCAAGGACTCGGCAGCTAACCTCGATGAGTATGCCTCAGATGTCACGGACTTTATTTGGAAATGCACGGAGGACTGTGTGTCTCGCAAGACGATCTGGGTATTCCCTAACTGGAAACCTTGGATGAATTATGAGGTCAAGTCCCTTTTAAGGGCTAGAGCAGTGGCTTTTAGGTCCGGGGATACCAGTCGCTACATGGAATCCAGGCGTGAACTCCGGAAAGCCTTTAAGGGCTCCAAGAGGCAATATCGAGCCAAGTTGGAAGCCCAGGCTAACCAAAGTGATGCCAGTAGACTATGGCAGGGTCTAAATGAGATCACTGGGCGCAAAGAAAAGGCTGGGAATATCAACAACTGTGGCGCTTCTCTTTCTGACGAACTTAGCGTATTCTATGCAAGATTCGAACAGAATAGGAGAGTCCCGCTCCCTCCGGATGAACCGGACCTGGTGGCATCGAGATTCATCGTCACTGAGGAGGACATTAGAAGGGACTTCCTGAAGATAAATCCAAGGAAGATGATGGGCCCAGATGGCGTCCCGGGACTAGTTCTCCGGGCCTGTGCAAGCGAGCTAGCTGGAGTGTTTGCTGACATCTTCAACTGCTCCTTGCTTCAAGTCTAAGATCCCCTCGTGCTTTAAGAAGGCAACGATGATCCCAGTGCCGAAGAAGAGCAACGTGGCATGCCTGAATGACTATCCACCTGTGGCTCTGACATCAATTGCTATGAAGCGTTTTGAGAGATTGATTATGGCACACATCAACCACAGCCTACCGGTCAACCTCAATGCTTTGCAATTCGCCTACTGGAGCAACAGGTCAACGGCAGATGCCATCTCTCTGGCCCTACATTCCTCCTTAGAACACCTGGAGAATAAAGATGCATATGTAAGGCTTTTTTTCATTGACTACAGCTCTGCCTTTTGTACCATCATTCCAAATAAACTGATTCTTAAGCTCTGGAACCTGGGCCTTAGCACTCAGATCTGCAGCTGGATCTTCAACTTCCTCACAGACAGGACCCAGACTGTTAAAATAGGGGACAAACTCTCCTCTACAATCACTCTGAGCACCGGTGCCCCACAAGGTTGTGTACTCAGCCCCCTGCTGTACTCACTGTACACCCATGATTGTGTAGCCAAGTTTCCATCAAACTCAATATATAAGTTTGCTGATGACACAACAATTGTAGGCCGTATCTCGGGTAATGATGAGTTTGAGTACAGAGAGGAAATTAAGAACCTGGTGGCATGGTGCAAAGACAATAACCTATCCCTCAACGTCAGCAAGACGAAGGAATTGGTTGTTGACTTCAGAAGGAGTAGTGGACCGCACGACCCAATTTACATCAGTGATGCGCAAGTGGAACAGGGCAAAAGCTTTAAGTTCCTCGGGGTCAATATCACAAATGACCTGACTTGGTCGAAACAAGCAGAGTTCACTGCCAAGAAGGCCCACCAGCGCCTTTACTTCCTGAAAAAACTAAAGAAATTTGGCCTGTCCCCTAAAACCCTCACTAATTTTTATAGATGCACCGTAGAAAGCATTCTTCTAGGGTGCATCACAACCTGGTATGGAAGTTGTCCTGTCCAAGACCGAAAGAAGCTGCAGAAGATCGTGAACACGGCGCAGAACATCGCACAAACCAATCTTCCATCCGTGGACTCACTTTACACCGCACGCTGTCGGAGCAGTGCTGCCAGGATAATCAAGGACGCAACCCACCCGGCCAAAAGACTTTTCGTCCCTCTTCCCTCCGGGAGAAGGTTCAGGAGCTTGAAGACTCGTACGGCCAGATTTGGGAACAGCTTCTTTCCAACTGTGATAAGACTGCTGAACGGATCCTGACCCAGATCTGGGCCGTACCCTTCAAATATCCGGACCTGCCTCTCGTTTTTTTTGCACTACCTTACGCCCCATTTTTCTATTTTCTATTTATGATTTATAATTTAAATTTTTAATATTTACTAATTTTAACTATTTTTAATATTTATAATATTTAATATTTGTAATCCAGGGAGTGTGAAGTGCAGAATCAAATATCGCTGTGATGATTGTACGTTCTAGTACCAATTGTTTGGCGACAATGAAGTATAAAGTATAATTAATGCTCACCTTTCCTCACCATGCCCAACCTCGGGAGGAACCCAATTCCAACACCTTACCATGTCTTCAGCAGAAAGCAAAATGGTCTCCCCATTATCCCACGCATACGTAATGACATCACCATCTCCCTTAAAGGCATAGGCAACTATTCTAGCATTACCCGGATGGATGCCTAAGTACACATTTAACGATACTGAATAAGATTCAACGGTCACCCGGTCACAGACACAAGGTTCATGAAAGTTGTCTTTGTTCTTGTTAGTTAGTAACGTGGGTCCTTTTAGGAAACAGGTGAGATTGGCAACACTGGCCAGTACTCCCAGTTTATATTTAATATTTCAGAAACATATTAAACTTGTAATGATGAAAATAGTTGCCACTCTGTTCTGCTCTTTGCAAGAAGTTTCCCAAACCAGCTCAGTAGCATTTTCCTTTCATTAAAAAGCTGAAGGTATATTTGAAATTTATGTGTTTTAATATTCAGCAAACTGCAGCTAGAGGAGTTGAAGGATAATATTGTCTGCTCAGAGGAAACTCAGTACTGCAGGAACGTGAATGGTTTTTAATTTCCTTGTGGTAAAGAATGGGAGATATATCGAGGATTTAAAGACAAAATGTAATGCATACTGTATGTGGGTATTTATTCTTATAGTATACCGTGGTGGGACAGAATTGTAGGCATAGAGAACTGCTAATGCATACTAATCTAGTTTTGTTCTCCTACTAAAACAAGCATATGCATATATGTCATAATATATATCACCTTTGCATGTACTATGTTGCTGTCCAATGAGTGATTCACATAATTAACAGATTTAAATGCTCCTAAACACAAGCGATTCTACAGAAGCTGGGAATCCAGAACAACATTTACCAAGTTCAAAGTTCAAAAAGTACAAAGTAAATTTATTATCAAAGTACATATATGTCACCATATACAATCCTGAGATTCATTTACTTGTGGGCATACTCAATAAATCTATAGAATAATAATCATAAAAGAATAAATGAAAGACTGCACCAACTTGGGCATTCAACGGAAGTGCAGAAGACAACAAACTGTGCAAATACTAAATGAAATAAATAATAATAATTGGTTAAAAAAACCAATAAATATGAAGACCATGAGATGAAGGGTCCTTGAAAGTGAGTCCTTTGTGGGAACATTTCAATAATGGGGCAACTGAAGTTGAGTGAAGTTATCTCCTTTGGTTCAAAAGCCTGATTGAGGGGTAATAACTGTTTGTGAACCTGGTGGTGTTCCTTTTTCCTGAATGCTCATGTGCCTTTTTCCTGAATGCAGCAGCAAGAAGAGACTGTGACCTGGTGGGGGTCCCTGAAGATGGATGCTGTGACAGTAATTCATGTAGATATGCTCAACGGTGGGGAGCAAAATGCTGGAGGAACTCAGCAAGTCAGGTAGCATCTATGGAAAGGAATAAAGAGGCAATGTTTTGAGCTGAGACCCTTGATTAGGACTGGAAAGGAAGGGGGAAGAATAAGAAGGTGGGGAGAAGGGAAGGAGTACAAAGTGGAAGTTGATAGGTGAGACCAGGTGCAGGAGAAGGTAGGCGTGTGGAGGGGAGGGGGAATGAAATGAGAAACTGGGAGGTGATGGGTGGAAAAGGTAAAGGGCTGGAAAAGAAAGAATCTGGTAAGAGAGGAGATTGGACCATGAGTGAAGGAGAGGTAGCAATAGAGTTTGATAAGCAAGTGAAGAGAAAAGAAGGGAAATGGAAAAGGGAAGGGAGTGAGCAGAAATTAACAGAAGTTAGATAGAAGGAAACTACCCAGATGGCATAAGGGGGTGTTGTTCCTTCTTTAGTCTCTAAGGAATGTGTTCTTGCCACACTTTTCCTTAACTTGAGGAAAGTGTTACTTCCTAGCTCATGACAGTAGAATCTTGAACCTTTTCCTGTATGCTCCCTGCTGGCTAAATTTGTGGAAAACAGTTATGATCACATTATGTTTCGATATTCCCTCATAAGAGACTCTCAGGAGTTAAGTGATGTATTTATCTACTTCTAATTCTAGCTCTAATTCTCAAAAGATTGCACCATTACCACATATATATTTTAACTATCGCACCAAATCTCTTTTCCAAATGTCAGAATTACTTGGCAGTCTTAACACATGAATTTTATTGTCTATAAAAATGATTTTTTTCTGAGGGTTGAATCAAATTCATTTCCTTTTTAGTAGCTTTAGAATCTGATTTTAAAAAACTATCCTAGTCTCCCCTTTAGATACAGGTGAACTGAGCTCAAATACATTCCAAGTCTTCTATGCATTAAATCCTCAAGAACACTTCGTGTAGTTTATGAAAATGTGTTCCAATCAATGACCGATCGTTAAACTCAAGTACCCTTGTAACATTTGTGTCTTTGGTGGCTTTTTGACAATTCCCACTGCAGCACTGAAAGCTGAATGAAATGGCAAATAAGCCTGTACCCAATACTTCTTGTTTCATATGGCACTCAAATAGAAATGAACAAAATTGTGGACTATTATCTGAGTCTAATGTTCTGGTAAGCTAGGGGTGCAATAAAGGGTCTCTGTTCTTCAGCTCTTTAGTGTAGGAGCCAATATATTTCACTTTAGTCTACTTAAGTGACAATCTATAAGCAAGAGGAAGGTATCAACACCTTTCTCACATTAAATCAATGACCACTCTTCAAATAGGTTACTTTCAACTCTTTAAAGGTAATTTCATTGGTCATGTTCCCTTGAATTTTATTTTCTTGCCTCTATAACAGCTCTCATTATTTCTTTGACTGTAGTAATCTGCTTGCATCTATTTTTAGCCCAGGATAAACTACTACCTCCTGCAAGAATGCAAACTTTCTTTTTTCCGAGTGTTATTATTCATTTGTTGGCTATGTGTCATGTCATATGACATGGCCAATCATGGTCTTTTCATGACTACAACGGTTCTTGGCAAAGTTTTCTACAGAGCTGGTTTGACGTTGCCTTCCTCTAGACAGTGTCCTTATAAGATGTGTGAACCCAGCCATTATCAATACTCTTCAGAGATTATGTGCCTGGTGTCAGTGGTCGCATAACCAGGACTTGTGATATGCACCAGATGCCCTTACCTTCCACCACCTTCTTCCATGGCTTCACATGATCGTGGTCGGGGGCTAAGCAGGTGCTACACCTTGTCCAAGGGTGATCTGCAGGTTAGCGGATGGAAAGAGCCTCTTACACCTCCTTTGTGTAGAGATGCATCTCCACCCTGCCACCCTGGAGTGTTATAGTGAGTGCATATGATTGCTTTGATATTTAAGGATATTCTTCTTTAGTACTTGCCTCTTTCTGAGTTACATAAAGGATGATCTGTCTATTGTTGCATCTTGTCCACAGCAGCTAGAAAGGTCTGCAGAAATGATTGTCAGTATTGCTTTGATGTGTTCCCTTTTTTGATCCATCTTTGCAGATCTCAATCACAATTTGATAATTCACACCTTGCAGCAAGTTCATGCAATATTGATATTACTGGCTTCTTCTTTTGTGGACAAAGCAAATTGTGTCGTGCACCACACGCTACAGTGGAATGAAATGTGCTGTCTTTGCAACTTTTACTGTAATTATGTAAACAGTGGCAGGGAGCAAGCTGAACACTCGAGGAGGAATATAGGAGTGAGATACCT